>NC_080791.1:26260267-26975267 GCF_028018385.1 Neofelis nebulosa | reverse complement strand
TACTCCCAGAAATGAAATAGTCCCTTGTCTATGAAAGCTGCTATTTTGAGTCTTTTAAATTTGCAGTTACAGACCAGGTGAGGGATATCAAATTGGGAGGAATCCAAATGAAATTTGGGGTAGGAACTCCTATGGGAACCCATTATTAAGGCAAAATGGCAGTAGAACAAGGAGCATGGCAGGGCAGCAGTGGAAGGTATACTTTGACCTCCCCAGCCTCCCACCAGGAGCCAGACTTAAGGACCTTTGACAAATCTGGCTGAGGCAGCATCTTCCCTGTTGAGGGACATCCCAGAATGGACATGTCCCTATGTGACTGCCCAGTGAATACCAAATAGATTGGGTCATTTTATTCAAACCTGGAGTACTTGGCTGTCCCGGCACATGCTCTGTGGATGAACTCAGAGCATGCTTTAGTCCCACATAGCTGCTGAAGTCTGAGCAGCTCATAGAGCAAGGGACAGAGGTGAGGAAAACACAGGGAGGATGATCAGAGAAGTCTAAGGAAGGGGATTGGATTACAGTCAGATCACAGGGTGTGGGAGACTCTGGGACAAATTCATGGGAGAGCCTAACCAGCTGGCACGGAGCTGAGAACTGTCACAGTCAGCTGTGCTGAGCCAGCTGCACTATGTGTACATGTAGAGTGCAGGGTAACTGGGAGGAGGAAATCTTAACAGTTACCAAAAACACCCACAGTCCATCAACTCATTCAACTGAAAAACAAAGCATGCCTCTTGGACTCTAACTCTCGCAAACCAAAGAGATGTCTACAAGGTTATCCAGTTTCTTGCTTCATAGGACATGTCTTCCCCAGTCTTTCAAAGGAGGCTTCTAAATGTCAGGGCTGTGCTAGGTTCTAGGGATATGGGGGAAATATGTACAGTACTTTCCTCTAAGGAGCTCACCACTTAATCAACAATTACCAACAACAACAACAACAAAAAATGCAGTAGGAGCTGGGACAGAAGAGAGCATAGGTACTACAGGAGCCCAGAAAACAGGCACCAGATCATGTAAGTTGTGATTTAAAGCTAAAGAATTTGTGAGTTTCTTTAAACACACATAAACTGCTCTTCACATGCCCCCCAACATTATGCCTACCCAACAGTGTTCTTTCCTCCAAACCAGTCTCATATAGGTGACCCCAACATGGCAAAAAAAAATCCCACCATGACTGTCAAGGTCTAGTAATAAATTGAATGTTTTATTCTCCCCTGTGTTCTCTGTATACATTTTCACATCTTGTTGTTTTTTTTTTTCTTTTCAAGTGTGTTGTTTACTCTGGTTGGTAGAATACGATATTTAAAAGGTCAGGGTTTAACTTTATGGGCCATTTAGCTTCATTTGGAATGAGGACAAAGCCCCCACAACCAGAGGTATATCTGTCAATCAAAGCCAGAGGCCGCGGAAATGTCTGCTGTGACCTTGGTTACTGGGAGCCAGAGCAAGAGACCAGAGGTGGTTTACTCCTTTCAAAGCTATCATCATTACCAGGTAAGCAATCAGTTGGAAATAGGCGTTAGATAGTTTGGCAGCAGTGTATATTCGTAAATAAGGGTAAGTGTGTGTGTGTGTGTGTGTGTGTGTGTGTGTGTGTGTGTAATGTTTTGCAATTCCCCTGAGGGCAGCAAAAATAATAATTATTATGATCCTACAAGCATAATTCCAGATACTGACAAGCACTTTCCCTTATAACTTTCATGTCTGTGTTCAATATCGCCTCTTCACAAAGCCCTTCTCTGATCAGCACTAGAATGTAAATTCACAGGAATTGTTGTCTATTTCGTTCACGGTCCATAAAATGAAAGCCCTGAGCTTTTAAAATATCAAATTCCATCAATTACATTAAACAACACACTCAAAAAGAAAGACAAACAGAGATGTGAAATCATATACAAAGAACATCCACAGTGAAGACACAAACATTAAATGGTCACTAGACCTGAAGGGCCTGGGGGCTGTTTCCCCATGTTGAGGCAGTGAATATGAGACCAGATGGGATGAGAGAACTGTTGAATGGGTGTAATAGAAGATGTGGCATTTCAAGAGTGATATACGTCAAAGACAACCACTAAACTCTTCACAGCTTACATGGTCTGGTACTGTCTTCTGGGAGCAGTTCCTAGGACGGTGCCTGTCACATGGTCACTGCTCAATAACTATTTATTGAATGTCTAGTGGAATAAACAACCAAGTTCTTTAGTAAAGTTTTCTTTCTTTTCACTTAGCTTTATAAAAAAGTAGCACAGTGAGGGGTGCCTGGGTGGCTCAGTTGGTTAAGCGTTGACTTTGGCTCAGATCATGATCTCAAGGTTCTGAGTTTGAGCCCTGCATTGGGCTTGGTGCTGACAGCTCAGAGCCTGGAACCTGCTTTGGATTCTGTGTCTCCCTCTCTCTGCTCCTTCCCCACTTGTACTCTGTCCCTCAAAAATAAATAAACATTAAAAAAAATTTTTTAAAAAAAGAACATTGAAATAGTTAAACATTTATTTTAGTGTAAAAAGATAATGCCAGGTCTTGATCTCACCCCATTTTTCACACACCCAGTTCCCACATCCTAATAGCAACCTCCCCCATTATCATTTCCATTAGTTTCTTATTTATCCTTCCAGTTTGTTTACGCAAATCACATACAACTATATTTTTATTTAATTATGCAAAATATAATGTGATATACACTCTGATATTAACCTTGCCTTTTTTCACTTAATAATGTAACCTGATGAACAAAGAAAGTATTATATTTGAATACTATATGAATAGTATACAGTCATAAAAAAAGAAGGAAATCCTACCATTTGGACAATATAGATGGATCCCCAGGGCATTATGCTAAGTGAAATGAATCAGACAGAGAAACACAAATATTGTATGATCTCATTTATATATGAAGTCTAAAAAAACAAAGAAACTCATAGAAGAGAACAGGTTGGTGGCTGCCAGAGGCAAGGGGTAGGGGTGAGCAAAATGAGTGAAGGTGATCCAAAGGTACAAACTTTCAGTCATAAGATAAACAAGTTCTGGAGATATAATGTACAGCATGATGACTATAGATAAAAATACTGTTTTGTATATTTGAAAGTTGCTAAGATCTTACAAGATCTTAAAAGTTCCCATCACAAGAAAAAAAATGTAACTACATGAGGTTATAGATGTTAACTAAATCTACTGTGGTGATTATTTTGCAAGATATACATACATCAAAGCATCGTGTTCTATAATTTAAACAAATACATTGTTATATGTTGGTTATATCTCAATAAAACCATGGAGGAAAATATAACTTGGAGATTCTTACATATTCAACTTGGAGAATGACTTAAAGTTTTTTACAGTTCCAGTTAATTCCATTGTATGACTGTTCCACAGATTATTAAGCCAGTCCATGTGGATGGATGTTTGTGTCGTTTCCAATCTTTTGCTATTGAAAAGAAAACAAAATCACTCTATACTATATGATAGGGTAAATTCCCAGAGATGGAGCTGCTGGGTCAGATAGTTGATATATTAATAATTTTACATATATATTGCCAAATTGCCGTCCAAAGTAGTTATACAAACTTATATCCTCATCAGCAATGTAAGAGAAAGTCTGTTTCCCCACAGCCTTGCCAACAGAGTTTTATTTAACTTGGAATTTTGTTAATTTAATAGGTAAAAAAATAGTATCTCAGGATGGTTTTGATTTGCATTTCTCTTATGACACAGAGCACTTTATTTCTAAGAATGGACACTTCATAGTTTTCTTACGTTTCTATTAGGTTAATAGTATTTTTATACTTCACTTACAGGAACACATTATATAGGGAGATTAGCCCTTTCTCTGTAATGTGAGTTGCAAAAACTGTTTTCCACTGCTGTGTTGGTTAATGTTTAACAGTGGTCTCTGGGGAAAATATGCCCTGGTTCACAGCATTTGGCAACTTCCATGATGTAAATGTTCCCACCACAGATAATGTCAAGCTACCAATATGACATCTCTAAATGTGGAATTGGAAAGAGATGTGCAGCAGCGGACCATTATATAATATCTCCACGGTACAGACACAATACGCATAAATAACCTCAAGAGCATGGATGACAGTAAAATGTAGTTAAACAATTAGAAAGGGATGCGTTTGGAGTATTTTTTACCTTTGTTGGTAACATTCTGTGTTTAATTATAAGCCTGTATGACTTAATTTTAAATAATGGCTGTGTTTGATAATCAGCTTTCAAAATTCTTGAAAATTAAATAATCAGCTCCTGTGAGCCAGTGCAGGCCACCTCCAATGCATTACTGCCTCTTATTCCATTTGTTTTTTGCCTTTTGACTTTTTCTCAAATGATGTTTTTCACCATACAAGTGTTTGATTTTGATGTCATTCTTTTGTTTTTGTTTTTTAAGAGAGAGAGAGGCACCTTGGTGGCTCAGTCAGTTAAGCATCCGACCTCGGCTCAGGTCATGATCTCTCAGTTCATGGGTTTGAGCCCCACATCAGGCTCTGTTCTGACAGCTCAGACCCTAGAGCCTGCTTTGGATTCTGGTATCCCTCTCTCTCTCTCACTCTGCCTCTCCCCCACTTGTGCTCTGTCTCTCTCTCAAAAAATAAATAAACATTAAAAAAAAATTAAAAAGAGAGAGAGCACTAGCAGGGGAGAGAGGCTGAGGGAGAGAGAGAGAATCTTAGGCTCTATGCTCAGCGCAGAGCTCAACACGGGGCTCCATCGCATGACTGTGAGATCATGACCTGAGCTGAAATCAAGAGTCATATGTTTAATGAACTGAGTCACCCCGGCGCCCCTGATGTAGTTTTATTCATCAGTCATATTTTTATGAGTTCAGAATTTTGAATAATGATTAGAAGACCATTCCCATTCCAAGATTATAAAAGAATTTTCTCATGTTTTCTTCTAGTACTTTTATGGTTTCATTTTTACATTTAAATCTTTAATCCATTTGTTATGTGTGAGAGGTAGGGCTTCTACTTTCATTTTTTTCAGAGGCCTATCCAGTTATTTCACACCAGATGTTGAATGGTTCATCTTTTCCCATCCTTAATAATAATAATAAAGCCATCTTTATACAGTGCAGCTTTCTTGATTTCAATGATCATGGTATTTACCATCATTTGAATAAAAAGTTTTAATTATGATTGCATTTTATGAACAGCTTCCCTGTATCTGCTCATTTGATTCTTTAACCTGTAGTGGTAGGTTGGATAGATTATAATAGCTATAATATTTTTATGCCCAGCATACTTTCCCATCCTCTGCTTCCTGAATCCTTTAGGGAATTTTCCCTCCATGCAAGGTGATCCTGGAAAGGATCTATGGTATACTGGCCAAGTCACTGGGTTACACATATGATTTAGGCTGGCCAATCAACAAATCCCACCACACAGTGATTGGCTAGGGTTTAGACATCTAACCTGAGCAAGGCAATGTAATCTTCCTTGGGACTGATATCTGAATGAGATTTTCCATTAGAATTGTTAAGCTGGTAGATACATTTTTTAGATCTTCTTAGCTGACACAAAATTAAAATGGTGTGAGAATAAATCCAAATAAAAACAAGTAGAGCTAAGAAATGGAGAGCCAGAAAGTTCTGAAGGGATTCTTTAGGTCTCAGGATCCAGCCAATGCCCCTTGGACATCCAGAATGAAGCCTATAAATTCCTTCCCCCCCCCCCAACTTAACCTAGTTCAACATGGCTTCTTATAGCTTACAATCAAAAGAGTTCTAATTCTCTTCAATAGATATTATTGTTCCCACATTACAGAGGAAGAAACAGAAGCTAGGAGAGTTTAGATTCAATCATGATGAAGAGTGTTTCCCACTCTTAGCTCTTACTTCCTGGTACCCATTTTTCTAGCACTGACACTACCCACTCCCCCCAATGACCACTTTGTGTACTGTATCCCAAAGAAGATTCTCTGATGATGACAGGAAAAAAGGCCATGAAAAGGAATGGAGGCTGCTTATTATCCTTTAAAATATTCAAGATCCTAAATTAGATTGTTCTATTATTTCTTATCAGCTTTTCCTATAGCAAGGTGAAAATCTCCTTGACTCAACTTCTCAATATAATCAAGGTCTTGGCTTTATCCCTAGTGTCTCTGGCTAGACGAATGTAAAAGGTTGTTATCCAGCAATGATATACTCAAATCAGCCTCAGAGCTTCATTGCACATTGGGAGAACAAATTTGTTTTTTTAAAGCTCTTTTATAATTTGTATTTCTTCATGCGCTCTAGAGTAGTGAATACCTAGGAAACAGAATAATACTGAGTTGGAACAAGCTCCTCTAAAAATTCTTTTTTCCTATTGAACAGGTAACAATTAGAGCTTCACAATTAGACATCTTTTCTTTTATCTTGAAGTATAGATTGCTGTTAAAATGCAAACAGCCCCTGAACATGTTTACACTCAAGTCTTATTCAATATGTACACCTTAATGTGAATTCATTTAGCAGATTATTTCCTTGGAGTATTATTTTCACTGAGGGAGTAGGAGGCAAAAGAGGATAAGTAGTCAGAGAAGAAGACTGAGAGGAGAGGTAGGGGTGCTACTGGCAGGAGAAAGAGGTTGGAAATGGAAAGATGGAGACAATTACTAAAGGCTTACCTTCCCAAGTCACTTCTGAAATACAGCTGTGAACCACAGTCAGGATTAGGACAAACTGATATGACAGCTACCATTAGGAATGAATTGAATTAGACAGGTTCTCTCAGCCCTGAGGGGAGGCTCTAATTTACACCAGAACCAGCCATCTCATTATTTTCACATTTTCTTCTACTAGATCATTTTTGGCATTGCTCAAAACCCTTCATGAGCTGGAATCAATTTGCATCCAGAAACAGACCCTACCATTTGTAGCATGTAACTGCAGCTGTCCCATACTGTCAGCAAGCACCAGCTCCCTGAGCAATTTACTACCTGGACAGAACATTTCAGAAGCTTATCTGTTCTCAACTGTCATCCAATATCCTAGTGGATTCCTCATCTATAAAACTTTAACTACCCAAACAAGTTCTTATTCCAAGTTTCTTGTAGTGGCTAAGAGTGTCTTTGTTCCCATTTTTTGTGACTGCACCCACCTTCATTTGGGTCTCATGCCAAGGCCTCTAATGTCCTTTGGTCAAAGTCCAAGTGAAGGCAAAACTATGTTGAAAAAGAAGACATCATCAAAATGGCAGCTAGAAAGCTCCAAGCTTTCATCTCCCCACAGAAATATTTTCTAAAAGCAGAAACTAAACCAATCTTACTGGATCTCTGGAAAACACTCAAAGGTTTACACCCACCAACCAAACACCTAATAATAATAATAATAATAACAACAACAATAATAATAAAAAGTGATCTTCAAACAGTAGGGAAGTTTTGTGGCATTTTTACTCACCCTTAGTCTACCCCTCCCCAGCATGGCAGTGGTTTTGGTCTTGAAGTGGTGGTAGCCTAGTTCCCAGTATTATCACTCAAACTGGAAGGAGCAGGGAAGACCTTATTTGCAAATTAGTGTGTATATCTCTTCGAAATTGTCTGGTGGATACCTAAAGGACTGAGGTAAGGAGCTTGTCTCTGTTATGTCTAACTCGGAAATCATACAGGAAAAGCAGTGGACACTACTCATAAATTTGCAAGATGACTACAGACCCACAGACTTCTGGGGCAAGAGATTACAAGTGGAAACACAACAGACTATTTAAGGCACAGAGGAAAACCTGGGATGCAACTGGGAAATTAAGGGGAAATTAATATGTGGGGGAATTTAGGAAGCCACATGCATATCCAAGCAAGATGCATGCTCAGAAAAAGTCTGAGAAGATCTTAAGCTTTCACCTTGAGCAGACTGCTAGCCTCAGAACAAGCCTACCTAAGTGCTGAAGGAATGCCCTAGCATAAAATCAATCTACAAACACTGGAAGAGTTCTGGGCATTTAAGGAAATCTCGATAAAAACAAGTGCCAAATGTCAGCTAAAGGCACAGAGACTTCAGTGATCATATGCAGAGGATTGGCCTCTGCAAAAATAGTCGGGAGAACACTAAAAAACTACAGACTACTACAGACTTCAACAACACACACACACACAATCAAACCCTGGGGAAGGGGGAGAAATGTGATCTCCAGAGGTTACTATATTATAATAGCTAAATTCCAATTTTCAGCAACAAATCACTAGGTATAGATAAAAACAGAAAAATATATCTTATTCAAAGAAACAAAATAAATTCACAGAAACCATTCCTGAAAGAGCCCAGACATCAGACTTACTACAGAAAACTTAAATATGCTCAGAGACCTAAAGGAAAACATGGATAAAGAACTAAAGAAAACCAGGGAAATGATGTACAAACAAAATAATAACAGCAACAAAGACATAAATTTTAAAAAAGAAGTGAACAGAAATTCTGGAGCTGAAAATTACAACATTTGAAATGAAAAATTCACTAGAGAGATCCAACAGCAAACTTGAACAAATAGAAGAAAGAATTAGGAAACCTGAGAACCAGACAATTGAAATTATGGAGTCTGAGGAGCAGAAACAAAAAGAATGAAGAAAAGTGAACAGAATCTAAGGGACCTGTGGGATACTATGAAACATGCCAACACCACACTATGTGAGTCCTAGAAGAGAAAAGAGAAAGGGGAAAAGACTATTCGAAGAAATAATGTAAAACATCCTAAATCTGATGAAGTACATAAATCTACAAGTCCAAGAATACATAAATTTTATGACTCCAAGAAGCCCAATGAATTCAAAGTAGGGTAAACTCAAAAAGATCCAGTTGAGACACATTATAAGCAAACTGTCCAAAGCTGAAGAAAGAATCTTGAAAGTGGCAAGAGGAAAGTGAACCATCACCAAGTATTAGGGATCCTCAATAAGAATATCAACCAATTTCTCACAAGAAACCTTGGAGGCCAGAGGAATGTAGAATGAAATGTTTAAAGTGATGAAGAATAAAAACTGTCAACCAAGAGTTCAATAGCCACCAAAACTTTCCTGGAAAAATAAAGGAGAAATTAAGACGTTCCGAGGTAAACAAAAACTCAGGGTATTCACTATCATTCAGTAATGCCTTACAAGAAATGCTTCAAGTTAAAATGAAAGGATGCTAGACAGTAACTTGAAGCTCTATGAAGACATAAAGATCTCTGATAAAGGAATTAAGATAAAAAATGCATAAAATAATTACAAATCTATGTTATTGGGCACTGTTTGGGGTCAATTTATGTCCCCCTCAAAATTAATATGTTGAAGTCTTAACCTTCTGTACCTCAGAATATGACTTTGTTTTTGTATAAGGTCATTGCAGATAAAATTAGTTAAGATGAGGTCACAATGTAGTATGGTGGGCCCCTAATCCAATATGACTGATGTAACTATAAAAAGGGGAAATTTAGAGACAGGTCCACAGAAAGAATGTCATATGACCATGAAGGCAGAGACTGGGATGATGTTTCTGTAAGTGAAAGAACACCAAAGATTGTTAGAAAACCACCAGAATGTAGGTAAGAGGCATGGAACAGATTGTCTCTCACAGCCTCAGAAGGAAGCAGTCCTGCTGACATGTTGATCTTGGACTTCTAGCTGCCACAACTGTAAGATAACAAATTTCTACTGTTTAAACCACCCAATATGTGGTAACTTGTTAGAGTAGCACTAGGAAACTAATATAGGTACATAATATATAAAAATGTGACTTGTTACATCAGTAACATAAAGTTGGGTGGGGAGGGGGATACAGCTGTAGAGAAGTGGAGGTTTTGTATGTAATTGAAATTAAGTTATCAATTCAAATTAGGTTGCTATAACTTTAGGATATTTTATGCAATTATCATTGTAGTCACAAAAATATAGCTATTGAATACATACAAAAGGAAATAAGAGAATCACAATCTGTCACTACAAAAAAATTAACAAAACACAAAAGAAAGCAGTAATGGAGTAAATGAAAAACAAAAAACTATAGGACATATAAAAACGAAATAGCAAAATGACAAATGTAAGTTCTTTATTATCAGTAATTATTTTATTTTTTCTTCCAAGTTTTTTATTTAAATTCCAGTTAGTTAACATATAGTGTGATATTAGTTTCAGGCATAGGATTTAGTAATTCATCACTTATCAGTAATTACTTTAGATGTAAATGGTAAACTCTCCAATCAAAAGGCAGAGACTAGCAGAACTGATTTAAAAATATGATCCAACTATATACTGTCTACCAGAGACTCACTTTAGATCCAAAGACACATAAAGGGACTGAAAATGGAAGGGTGGAAAAAGATATTCCATGCAAACAATAATCAAAAGAGCACTAGGATGACTATACTAATATCAGACAAAGTAGAAATAAAGTTAAAGTCTGTTACAAGAGACAAATAAGTATTGAAGAGGGCACCTGTTGGGATGAGCACTGGGTGTTGTATGGGAACCAATTTGACAATAAATTTCATAATAAAAAAAAGGAGATAAATAAGGACATTATATCTTGACAGAAGATTCAATTCATCAAAAAGATATAAGTATAAGCATGTATGCACTAATCAGCATATATATATATATGCATTCATACATATATTCAAAACAATTCTGAATAAATTTTAAAAAATTGATATCATACATCTTTAGGATTATTTATTTAATTTGAGAAAGAGAGAGAGTGCACAAGCAGGGGAGTGGCAGAGAGAGAGAATCTCAAGCAGGCTTTATGCTGCCATCGCTGTCAGAGCAGAGCCCAATACAGGACTCAAACTCACAAACCCTGAGATCATGACCTGACCTGAAACCAAGAGTCAGATGCTTAACCAACTGAGCCACCCAGGTGCCCCCAATGCATCATCTTAGCAAAATAGAATGAAACTAGAAATCAAAAATAGAAGGGAAGTTTAAAAAATCAAAAATATGTGGAAATTAAAGAACATAGTCTTAAACAATCAATGAGTTGGAGAAGAACTCACAAGTGAAATTAGATAATACATTGGTAAAAATTAAAATGAAAATAAAACGTATCAAAATTTATGGAATGTAGCAAAAGTAGTTCTAATAGGGACATTTACAAGGGTAAAAACTTACATTAAAAAGAGTAAGGGAGAGGGAGAAGCAGAAAAGGAAGAAGAAGGAGGGAAGAGGAAGAAAAAAGAAGGAGGAGAAGAGGAAGAGGAGGAGGGGGAGGTAGAGGAGGGAAGAAGGGAGGGAAAAGAAAAAATATGGAAGGAAGGAAGGAAAGGTATCCACATGGGGGGGGGGAGAAAAAGGTAAAATTACCTGTGTTCACAGTCAACATGATCTTATATGTAGAAACCTTAAAGATTCTACACACACACACACACACACACACACAACACACATACACACAAACACTGTTAAAACTAATAAAAAATTCAGAAAACTTACAGGATACAAAAATCAACAGTCAAAAAGAGTGCATATTTCTATATTGCTATTTCTATATAATAGCAATAAACAATCTAAAATGAAAATTCCATTTACAATAGCACCAAAAAGAATAAAGTGTTTAGAAACAAACTTAACCAAGGAGGAAAAATAAGTGTGCACTTACAACTATAAAGTGTGGCTGAAAAAAATTAAAGACAGAAATAAATGGTAAGACATCCCATGTTTATGGATTGGAGACTTAATAATATTAAGATATCAATACTATCAAAAAGCAATCTACAGATTCAATGATATTTCTATCAGAATCCCAATGACATTTTTTGCAGAAATAGAAAAATCCATTCTAAAATTCACACAGAATCTCAAGGGACCCCAAACAGCCAAAACTATATTAAAAAGAAAAATAAAGTTGAAGGACTCACACTTCTTGATTACAAAACTTACTATAAAGCCACAGTAATCAAAACAGCATGGTACTGGTATAAGTATAAACATATAGAATAGAGCCCCCAGAAATAAAGTCTCATTTTGTGGTCAAATGATTTTCAAGAGGGGTGCCAAGACTATTTAATGGAGAAAGGGTAGTCTTTCAACAAATGGTGTTGGGAAAGTTGGATATCCATATGCAAAAGAATGAAACCGGACCCTTACCTTAGCATCGTATGTAAAAATTAACTCAGACTGGATCAAAGACCTAAACATAAGAGCTGAAACTATAAAACTCTTAGAAGGCAATATAGAAAAAAACTCTTAACATTGGATTTTGGCAATGATTTCTTGGATATGACATTAAAAACAAATAGACAACAACAATAAAAAGTAGATAAATTGGACCAAATTAAAATTAAAACTTTTGTTACTCAAAGGACACTATCAAGAGAGTGAAAAGATAACACACCAAAAGAGAGAAAATACTTGCTGATCATATATCTTTTATCCAGAATATATAGAATTCCTACAACTCAACAACAAAAAACAAACCAATATAAAAAGAGGAAAAAGACTTGAAAAGGCATTTATCCAAAAAAGATACACAATTGGTGAACAAGCAAATGTAAGGATGCTCCACATCACTAGCCATTTGGGAGATGCAAATTGAGACCACAAGGAGATACTAGTTCATGCTCAAAAGCATAGAAAGGAAGGGAGGGAGGGAAGGAGGAAGGAAGGAAGGAAGGAAGGAAGGAAGGAAGGAAGGAAGGAAGGAAGGAAGGAAGGAAGGAAGAGGGAGGGAGGGAGGGAGTAAAAAGGAAGTGTTGGTGAAGATGTGAGAAACTGGAACCCTTTTTCAGCCATTTGCCTCATCACATCCAAGCAAACAAGATGGATCACCAGCAGCTCTACTGGAGCCATTCAAGGAAATGTGGCCAGCATTCTCATTTCTTGCTGCATCTGCTCAAACCAGCACGCTCTGAACTGGAAATACAGCCTCAATATGTGCTGCTGGTGTTTCTGTCAGGACACGAAGGATATAGGCTTCATTAAGTTGGATTAACTGAACTTCCTTGAATGGGTTATCCAAGATACCTACCTTAACTGCAGATATCCAAGATACCTACCTAGTGTCAACTCATTGTACATAAAATAAAAATACTTCAATTATGAAAAAAAAAAAAAGAGTTGGAACTCTTGTTCACTGCTGGTGGGAATGTAAAATGCAGCCACTTTGGAAAACAGGTGTTGTGGTCCCTCACAAGGGTAAACATAAACTATACTACCATAGGATTCAGCACTTCCACTTCTAGGCTTATATTCAAAAGAATTTAAACCAGGGACTCAAACAGATACTTGTATACCAATATTCATAGCAAGACACTCCAAGTGTCCATCAACAGACAATGGACAAACAGAATGTAGTATACATATACAGTGGAATGTTTTCTAGCCTTAAAAACAAATCAAATTCTGGTACATGCTACAACATGAACAAACCTTGAAAACAGTATGCTAAGTGAAATAAACCAGATTAAAAAAGGACAGATATTACATGATTCCACTTTATGAGTTACCGAGAATAGGCAAATTCACAGAAACAGAAAGTAGAATAGAGGTTTCTAAGGACTGTGGGAAGGGTAGAATGGGAGTTATCGTTTAATGTACACAGAGTTTCTGTTTGGGATAACAAAAGTGTTCTGGCAAGGATTAGTGGTAACGTTTGCACCACAATTCGAATGTACTTAATGTCCCTGAATTATACACTTAAAAATGGTTAAAATGGGGGGCTCTTGGGGGGCTCAGTTGGTTATGCATTCAACTTCAGCTCAGGTCACAATCTCATGGCTTGTGGGTTCGAGCCCCATGTCGGGCTCTGTGCTGACAACTCTGAGCTTGGAGCCTGCTTTGGATTCTGTGTCCCCCTCTTTCTCTGTTCCTCCCCCACTTGCATTGTCTGTCTCTCTCCCAAAAACAAATAAATATTTTTTAAAAATGGTGAAAATGGTAAATTTTCTGTTATGTGTATTTTACCACAATAAAAAAACTTAACTATACTGGGGATGAAATGTGTTTTCATAGCCTTCCCAAACCACCCATTAAGTGTCATTTAATTTTTTTCCCTTTATTTAACCAAAATTTATTGAAAGCTAACCAATTGTCAGCTCTCTGGCAGGTTCTCAGCTTTCAAAGATACACAAAAAAAATAGTCTTTGTCATAAAGGACTTTATAATGTGCTTGGAAAAACATAAAATAAAATTAACAGATAAAACCATGTGATAAGTATCATGGTATTGGTTAAGTATACAGAAGTTATGAAGCACATAGGTAGGAGCATTTAGCTCAAGCAGGAAATATCTGGAAACATCCTTTCTAAAGGATATTAGTGACTAAGCTGAGTCTCAACATATATGAGTTAGCCAGAGGAAAGGGGAAAAGGGTTTCTCAGGCAAGAGACGTGATACATAAAAAGACACAGACAGTAAAGAGAATATAAACAGATTGGGAAAATATGCAGATTGAGAAATATAAGCAGAATATAAGCAGATTGGGAAAATATGATAACCTGAAATTGGTGATGGTAAGGTGATGAGAGGAAGATAAATATTGGAGAGTATACAAGGCTCAGAAAATAGATATCTTACATTATATGGGAGTTTGAACTGTATCCTAAGGGCAATGAGTAAAACATTGTACAAGCTTTTAGAAAGAGAAATCATGTGATCAGCTCTGTATCCCTGGCTACACTGTGGAGAATGGACAGAAGAGGGGCTCAACTCACCAGTCTTACACATGAGAACTGGTGAAGGGCCTGAACGAAGGTGCTGGTAATGGCCATGGAGACCAGCAGAAAGAATTAACAAATGTTCATGATAACAACTCAGGAGACTAGTTACTGGTTGGGTATGGGGGATGGGAAGACTAAGGTTTCTACCTTGGGAAATTTGGTGAATGGTAATACGATTCACTGAAATGAGAAACTCAAAGGAAGAAATAGGTCCAGGGCAAGACAAATAATTTTTCTTTGGAAATGTTGCATGTGAAATGATCGTGGGGCAGGAACAGATGGCTATTCGTTGTGGAGCTCAGGAAAAATGCTTGATGTACAGATATATATTAGTGAGCCCACTAAATAAAAAGGAGACTTTGCCTTAAATTCAAGGAATTGACATCTAAATATAGAATCCCATTGTAGAAGCAAATATACTCCTTCCAACACAGGGCAATTTAAGGAATGGAGCAGCTCCTCCACATGACATCAAAATCAAACCATAGGAGCAGTTGCCCTCTCAACTTTGAATGCAATAAACTTATGATAATAAACCAATTATTGGTAAACCTGGAAGCTTTCCAAATTGGTTCTCATTTTGAAGCAAGGAGGGACTTCTTCTGTATACCTTGCCTATGGCAATTCAAATCCTAAATCTCCTTTTATATTTGAGATGAATCCTTTGGAAATTTTGTCAACAACCAGAAAAGAATAACTAAGAAAGAAAAACAAAATGAAATAAAAATAAAACAAGTGTTAGTGTGCTGTATTTTTTTATGGATATTCATCAGTTTTTCCCATACCTGTTCTTCCTTCCTTGTACTGCCAACAGAAATTCTTCTTCCTAACAAGTGCATTTTATTTGTAGAAGAGTCCTAAAAGCAGAAGAAAGGGATGAAATAAATACTGACACATGCAACAACATGACTGAGCTGTGAAAACAGGCTAAGTGAAAGAAGTCAGGCACAAAAGTACATATTGTATTATTCCATTTATATTAAATGTCCACAACAGGCAAATCCATAGATAAAGAAAAATTTTTGCTTGCCAGGCTCTGTGGGTGGGGAGAACAAAAGGGTGACTGCTAGGGTGTACAGGGTGTCTTTTGGGGATGATGAAAAATGTTCTATATTGGTTGTAGTGAAGAACAATTCCATGGATACACTAAAACTATAGGAGTGTACACTTCAAAACAGGTGAATTGTATGGCATGTGAATTAGATCTTCAATAAAACTGTTACTAAAAAATAGTGGAAGAGGGAAACACAAGATTGGGCCAGAGTAACATGTGATGATGGGAAAAGGGTCAGAAAGTTGCTGACTTTGCAGATGGAAAAAGGAGACCGGGAGCCAAGGAATGCAGGTGGCCTCTGGAAGGTGGAAAAGACAAGAAGATGGATTCTCCCCTTGAGCTTCCAGAAAGGGACAGCCCTGCCTACACCTTGCTTATAACCCAGCAGGACCTGTGTCAAGGCCCATAGAACTAGAAGACAATACATTGTGTTGTGTTATGCCACTAAATGTGTGGTAATTATTGTTATGGTGGTCATCAGTTGTGAGTGAGAGTAGGAAAGGAGGTATTGGGGGTTTGACAGAAGAGATGTTAGGAAATAGTCATCTAGGAAAATAAAAGAACGAACTGACTAGCAAAATGTAGTACGAGTACAAGCCCGCATTAGGAAAACACAAGGGAATTGGGAACACCTTTTCCCCCATCTAGATGGCTACTATGGGAATTCTATTTTTGTAATACCTATCACTGGACAGTATTGCATTGATCTAAAGATGACCATCTGTCACAGGTTTGGTAAATCGCCATCTTATACTCCTTACCACAAATGCCTTCTAGATTGGGTTATTAACAAACTCACTGTCCCCCAAAATGAAAACAACAGGCAGCTAACTAAAGTCTTAAAGAAGTACTGACAAAACAAAAACAAAAACCCTCAATCCTTGCATAGGGTGCTGTTATTATTGCTTAACCCTTAAGACAAGCCACAGTCCAAACGTATATGCTAACAAAAAGTACACCCTAAAATAGTCAAGTCCTCCCTCTTCAGAGGAATCTCCCTAAGCTCTTTCTCAGGGATGGCCCTGTGAGATATAAACAGGGGAAATTCGCCCAGAAGACAGAACCTGGGGCACACATACTGAAATTATTCCTTACTAAGGGGGTGAGTTAACAAATGAATGTCTATGAGATCTGCTGGTCCTATGATCTCCTTCACTCAACTCTCCAGCAAGATAGGAGATAAAATCTGTAGCTGTGACCAGTGTATGTCACTTTCTCTTTTCTTCTTTCTAAAGGTTTTTAAGTTATAAATATCCTGTTTGTCTTTCATCACTTTACGTTTGTATTCTAGAACAACATACACACATTTAATTCATATGAATTCAAGTGGGCCTGAGAGAAAGAGGCATCAGATCATTTCACTCAGCAAGTAACTGTTCAGGGTAAGCATGAGAGAGAAGACATAAATGTGTCAATTCCTCAGCTGGTCTCAGTTTCCTGCCTGTTGCAGTGTGGACACCTAGCAATCTGAGTGCACATCTAGAGTCCCTAAATAGAAACCAACAACTTCCTCTGGTGCTCAGTTGAAGAAAGAGCAATCTGTTCCAACACAGGAGGAAAAATCCACTGTGTTGGACTTTATTGAGAGGCAGCGTGGCAGCCTCCAATATGGCTCGTAAACACTACACATTTTGCTTTACAGTGATTTAAGAGATTTTCAAAGGTAATTTTAACTATACGTGATTTTTAAATTTGTAATATGCATTTGTTGTATTAAGAATTTTCAGGGCGGGGCACCTGGGTGGCTCAGTTGGTTAAGCATCCGACTTTGGCTCAGGTTGTGATCTCATGGTTCATGAGTTCAAGCCCCACATTGGGCTCTGTGCTGACGGCTCAGAGCCTGGAGCCTGCTTCAGATTCTGTGTCCTCCTCTCTCTCTGCCCCTTCACCACTGTCTCTCTCTCTCTCTCTCAAAAATAAATAAACATTTTTTTTTTAATTCAGAAAAAAAAAAAGAATTTTGGGGGCACCTGGCTGGCTCAGTCAGAAGAGCATGCAGCTCTTGATCGCAGAATTGTGAATTCAAACTCCATGTTGGGTGTAGAGATTACTTTAAATATAAACAAATAAACAAACAAATAAATAAAACTTTTAAAAAAGACTTTTTAATTCTGTTATAGAAAATAAGAAAAATAAAAAATAAGGAGTCTAGATGAAACAGTACAGAAGCAAATGGCATTAGGGGTATACTGGAGAGATATAAAAATAAGTAGATCATACATGTTCTGAACTACAAAGTGAAAGAAGAACCAAGATGTACCAAATATTCACAATTCACTAAAGATGCATGAGGTACTTTAAGTGTTCAACATTTATGAGGTCTGAAATCAGCCATACATAGATGATACCATTCTGGCCTCACTTGTCCTCTGCCCAAGAAATGTGGAATAAATCCACAGCTACTTACCAGGCTAATTTGTGAAATACAGCTATTGACTAGGTATACTTGCCTTTGCAATCTTTCTAATAGACAAGTGTGTCTGTTGGCTCCATGTAGCTTCAGTCTGTTGGACCCCTGCTCAAACTCAATTCTGATCCTCATTACCTCACCATAGGTGAGGAAAGCTGACACAGGAAGGGAAAAAAAGGATTAGGAACATTGTATGGCCTATATTTGGGTAGTATGGGTCTTTCAGCCCACTTGTACCTTATCCACAGTATGTTAATCTCCCTCACCTCTTTCCCCTTACTTCTCACTACCAGTACCCCAAGGTAATTTCTCACATGGCAGGAGCTGATTTTAGACCCTTTGTGAAGGTTGTGACTCTACTGTTTTGAGGATCATTAAATTTGTCATTTAGCCCATAGATTGCAAAATTGTGTACAAGCATATCCAGACTTGATTCTGTTCATTCTGGGAATCAGATAAATGTAGCAGCTGGGATGTCTTTGAATAGTTTCTCAGTAAGAGGTGTCAAGCTATCTGTTGTTCTGTGTGATGAAATTACATTATATCAGACAAGGGAGTTTATGAAATTGGATATATGGGAAGAAATATGTGTGTACTCTACTATGAGATTGTCTGCCTGGCATGCCCCATTCTCCTGGAAACTGTTCCTCAGCGTCCACATATCTGGCATGAAAGCCTCATGTTCTTATCATGTCCATTGCCTTGAATTAGGTGAGTGGTTTAGGGATGAGTACCTGACCTGAGCTAAACCAGTAAGCCCCTTGGTTGGGATTTTTGAATTTAGGATTCAAAAAATTAAGGTCAGTTCCTCTCCAACGTAGACATTTGCGTAGTGTATTCCTACAAATTGCAGTACATTAGGATTTTAACCTGATGCCTTGGGTTCTAGAGCTAGATTGTTTAGATTTGAATCCTGACTCTGACATTTACTATCTACGTGAGCTTGGGCAAATGGCTTAAATCTCTCTTTAGCTTCCTTAACTGTTGAAGTAGAGATAATTATAATATCTACTTCATATGGTTGTAGTGAATATTAGAAGAACTTAGAATGGTACTTTGCACTCAAAAAACGTTACTTATATTTGCTCTTTAAAAATAGAGACAAAGTATTTTATTTTTCCCAAATCTGACTTCAATTCAGTGTTGTTCAATTCAGCATTTATTATTTGTGCACATACTATATTTCAAGCATTACGTTAAGCTTAGGAAAAAAATATTGTGCCCAAGGAGACATGGTCCCTACCTTCATGGAACTTAATAGTTCAGTGGCAGGGGCAAATATTAAAGAAATAGTCACATAAATACAACTACGAGAAGTGCTATGAAGGATAAGTAGAAGGTGATATGAGAGGTTATAATTGGAATACCAGTCTAAACTTCCTTATGAAAGCAATTTAAGAGTTAGTATGGAAAGAGGAAGTTGGAGAAAGTTTTCCAGACAGAGGGGTCATGCACAAAGGCCCTGAAATGGGAAAGACCTTGAAGATTTAGGAAATTTAAAAAATGGTCAGTGTGGCTCAGATATAGTAAGAAAAGGAGCTAGAAAGAGGTATAAAACGAGGTGCCTGGGTGGCTCAGTTGGTTAGGTGACCTACTTCGGCACAGGTCATGATCTCATAGTTTGTGAGTTCCAGCCCCGCGTCAGGCTATGTGCTTACAGCTCAGAGCCTGGAGCCTACTTCAGATTCTGTGTCTCTCCTCTCTCTACCCCTTCCCTGCTCATTCTCTGTGGCTCTCTGTCTCTTAATAATAAATTTAAAAACGTTAAAAAAATTTAAAAAAAAAAAGGAAAGAGGTATAAAATGAGGTTTTTATAGTCAGGGAGAAGAGCATTCAGGACCTTGTAAGAGGAGGAGGATAACAAAGATTCAAGATCTTGGAAGTTAGGTTAAGAATTTTTTATCAGGATGGTAGTAGTTGAAAATGAGAGTAGACGGGGTTAAGAGATATTTAGTAAAAAGGGAAAGAAGCAAGTATCTATCCTGCTGTCTTATATAAATTAAACCACTAAGTAATCTGATAATTGAAGAGGGGTAACTTCCCTCTGTAGAAACATTGCAGCTAATATGTGAAGAATGATAGAATTATATCCCCATTTAAAACTCCTAACGAATGAATTTCTCCAGGCATTACTCAACAGCAGTTACAAAGGAGATTACATTAGAAGAAAGAAAAGCACACACTGTATGTCTTCTAATGGAAAAACACACCACCACCTATGAAAACACCTTGTTAAAAAATTAAACCTGAATCTAATAAAACATCTAGATCTTACTACCAATTTATAAAAAATACAGAGGACAAAGGAACATGTTAAGTATACCATGGGGATGCAACTGACAAAATTCAGATTGTGGCCAAAACTACAGGACAAACAACTTACTTCCTTAAATAAAAATAAAATATTACTAGGAAAACAGAGACAAAAATATAGAAGATTATTTTTTAAAAAATAGAGAATTGGGGCACCTTGGTGGTGCAGTCGGTTAACATCTGACTTCAGTTCAGGTCATGATCTCAGGGTTTGTGAGTTTGAGCCCCATATCAGGCTCTGTGCTGACAGCTCAGAGCCTGGAACTCGCTTCGGATTCTGTGTCTCCTTTCTCTCTGCTCCTCCCCTGCTTGCACTCTCTCTCTCTGTGTCAATAATAAATAAATGTTAAAAAAAAAAATTCTGTTAAATACAGAAGATTTAAAAGATACAGCAACAGAGGTGCCTGGGTGGCTCATTTGGTTAAGAGTCCAACTTCCAGGGGCACCTGGGTGGCTCAGTTGGTTAAGGTCCGTCTTCAGCTAGGTCCTGATCTCACAACCCATGAGTTCGAGCCCCGTGTCTGACTACTTGGAGTCTAGAGCCTGCTTTGGATTCTGTGTCTCCCTCTCTCTCTTCCCCTCCCCTGCTCTCTCTCTCTCTCTCTCAAAAATAAACATAAAAATTTTTTTTAAAAAAAGCCCAATTTTGGCTCAGGTCAAGATCTCGAGATTCTTGAGTGTAAGACCCTGGGGCTCTGTGCTGACAGCTAGAAGCCTGGAGCCTGCTTCAGATTCTGTGTCTCCCTCTCTCTCTGCCCCTTCCCTATTCATACTGTCTCTTTCTTTCAAAAAATTAAAATAAATTGGGGAGCCTGGGTGGCTCAGTCGGTTAAGTGTCCAACTTCAGCTCAGGTCGTGATCTAATGGTTTGTGAGTTGGAGCCCTGCATCGGGCTTTGTGCTGACAGCTCAGAGCCTGGAGCTTGCTTTGGATTCTGTCTCCCTCTTTCTCTCTGCCCCTCCCCTGATCACACTCTGTCTCTCTCTCAAAAATAAATAAACATAAAAAAAAATTAGCAAAAAAAAATTAAAACATTTTAAAAAATTAAAAAAAGATACACCAACGAAAATCAGCCAGTTCCTCTCTGAAACAAATTATACATATATAGTAATATTTATGAGTCTATTGGAAATGTAAATAATTTATATTATAAAATAATTGCTATTTTTAAATTATAATGGCATTGTGGCATTTTTTCTATCTTTTGTAGAGATATAGACTCAAATATTTACATAGAAAATCATACGATATCTGCAATTTGCTTCAAAATAATATGGGAAGGGGAAAATCGCTGGGGGTATGGAGGAAGCAACATTGGCCACTGGTTGGATTTGGGGGCTTGGGTGATAGGTACACACTTATATATTTTTTATGTTTTTTTTAACTCTTCTATATTTTATACGTGTAAAATTCTTCACTGCAAAAAAGTTATTTTTCTTTAATTTGGAAAGCATAATTGACATAAGTGAATAATAAATTGGATATCCTGCAAGGATGTGTATGATGGAGGTGTCAGGGATGATTCTGGGTTTCTGAGTTTTATTTCTAGATCTGAAGTGGTACCCTTCAGTGACTTAGAAAACAATGAGCGAGAACTATGTTTACAGAAGGCCATTACTCTATTTTGGACATGTTGAGTCTGAGGTGTCTCTGAGACAACCAAGCAAAGTAGAACTAATAGGCAGTTAGACAGGCAGACAGGGAACTGGGTAGGCAGAACTGGGCTAGTGGTATACATTTAAGAATCAATAGTTGCCTGGGCATTGGTTTCCAGACTTGAGCATTGATCCGAAATACTTGGGAGAGTTCATACAAACACAGATCACTGGGCCCTAACCCCAGAGCTTCTGATTCATAGGCCTAGGGATGATTTAAGAATTTACATTTCTCAATGAGAAAGAATGAATCATGCCATTTGCAGCAACATGGATGGAACTGGAAGGTATTATGCTGAGTGAAATAAGTCATTCAGAGAAGGACAAATATATGTTTTCACTCATATGTGGATCTTGAGACACTTAACAGAAGACCAGGGGGGAAGGGAAGGTGAAAAAAATAGTTACAGAGAGGGAGGGAGGCAAACCACAAGAGACTCTAAATACAGAAAGCAAATTGAGGGTGGAGAGGGCAAAGGGGTGATGGGCATTGAGGAGGGCACTTGGTGGGATGAGCACTGGGTGTTGTATATAAGCCAATTTGACAATAAATTGTATTTTTAAAAAATAAGAATAAAAAAAGAATTTACATTTCTAACAATTTGACAGATGACACTGATGCTGTATGTAGGCCTGAGTACCTCATTTTAAGAATCACTGGCCAAGGAATATAGTATGAACACTGGTTCTCAACCTTGGATACACACTGGGAATATCAGTAAAGACAAGGAAGAGAGTGTTCAAGTTGCAAAGAATGGTCAACAAGACCAAATGCTGCTCCAAAGTCCAGTAAAATAACAGTGAAAAGTGACCTTTGGATTAGCAACATCAAAATAACTGGTGATTTTAAGAAGATTTTAGTGGAGTGAAGGGAAAATAAAATTAGAGGGGTTGAGAAGTAATGAAGAAAGTTCAAAAATGAAGAACAGTGAGTATAGATAATTCTTTTGAGAAGTTTGGTTGAGAATCATGTGAAAGAGAAAAATAGTATTGTGTCCGGTGGGGAGGTGGGACTAAGAACAGACATAAGCATTAAGATTAAATCACTGCCCACTTCCTTGAAAAAATTAAAATTAAACCATAAATTCCCTTTCTGAAGATGAGTTGTGTTCAAATAGTTGTATCTTAAAGACCAGAAGAATCTTCAAAAAATAAAAAGGATGAAATCTAATCTTGGGTATTCTGGCATCTTAGGGAGGAATGGGTACATTTATTGAAACACAAGCTTTTTCCCTGACATTGTAGGTCTTGGGAAGCTGCCATTCTACCAGGTGATAAAATTGGCTTCCACATTCATGTATTTCATCATCAACTTGTTCATCCATTAAACGTTTATCAAATGCCTATTATGTGCTAGACACTGTGCTAGGCTCTGGGATTACAGTGTTGAATGACGAGTCATTAGAATTCCAGTGGTAATTACTGCTAATGAGTATACGAGTTTCTTCTTGGGGTAAGGAGAATGTTCAAAAATTGATTGTGGTGATGGCTGCACAATTCTGTGAATACACTAAAATCCACTGAATTATACACTTTAAGTGGGTAAACTCCACGGCATGTGAATTACACCTCAATGAAGTTCATATATAAATGAGATGCGAATATTGAGAGGAATTAGCTAAGGAATGAAAGTATTTCTACACAGAGGGAATAATGTGTGCATTGGCAGAAAGAGTGTGGCATTTTAGAAGATGTGGGGGAAAAATTCTCTGACTGGCATGTTCCTTGACAGAGTATAATAACAGATGAAGGGGCGCCTGGGTGGCGCAATCGGTTAAGCGTCCGACTTCAGCCAGGTCACGATCTCGCGGTCCGTGAGTTCGAGCCCCGCGTCAGGCTCTGGGCTGATGGCTCGGAGCCTGGAGCCTGTTTCCGATTCTGTGTCTCCCTCTCTCTCTGCCCCTCCCCCGTTCATGCTCTGTCTCTCTCTGTCCCAAAAATAAATAAAAAACATTAAAAAAAAAATTAAAAAAAAAAAAAAATAACAGATGAAGCTGAAGATATTGACATAGTCCAGATTGTACAGTGTCATAAACCCTAAAGGTTTGGGGACTTTATCCTAAGAACACTAGGAAGCCAATTGTTGTGCAATATGATCCTTATGCATTCTTATACTGCCAACCATGTAGAGAATGAAGGGAAGAAAGAGGGTATTTGAAAAACCAAATAAGTGATATTATAATTCTCCAGGCACAAACTATTGGTATTTTATTTTTTATTTTATTTTTTTGTTGTTTATTTTTGAGAGACAGAAATGAGAGGGAAAGGGGCAGAAAGGAGGGGGAGGGGCAAGGGAGGAAGACACAGAATCTGAAGCAGGCTTCAGGCTCAGAGCTGTCAGCACAGAGCCCCAGGGGCTTGAACTCAAGAATCTCGAGATCATGACCTGAGCCAAAGTTGGACGCTTAACCAACTGAGCCACTCAGGTGCCCCCAAACTACTGGTATTTTAGATTAGGATGGTGGCAACAGGAATGGACAAATTCAAGACTTGTTAATGGATTGGAATCACGATGTAGTGGTGGTAGCCGACATGACTTGTCCTGTTACGGAACCTGGTCTGGATCACCTGGTGAAGGAACCAAGTGGCACTCGGAGATCTTGGAAGGCAGGAGGCTTATTTCACACCAGAGGCTCAGAGGAGATCACTCTCCAGGGGTCTGAGTCCTGAGCATAAGCAGAAGGAACAATTTATAGTCTGTTACTTCTGTATTAGTGACAACTTGGCGCACGCATGGCAAGTGGGGCAGGAAGAAGAACCCAGAAGAGCCTTCCCTCTGGGACTGGAATTTCCCTATCAGTCCTGTTGGCCATCTTATAACAGATTTTTTGCTATCAGTTCAATTAAGTGGATGACGAAATGAAAATACAAGAGGTGCAAAGTTTGGGGTGGGGAGCAAGGTATTTTTAATCAGTTGGGATGATCTAATAAGAGAACAAGGATGATTTGTGCAGTAATAAGCTCTCCTCCACTGGGATTATCCAAGTCAGACTAGAGATCTTTCTGTTGAGTTGAAAGCATTCTAGCTCTAAAATAAATTGGGGACTAAAAAACTAAATACCCATTCAGTTCTAAGGGTCTACTACAAGAAACTGCCATTTGTGCCAAAATTTGGTCCCCAAAACATCTCATGGCTGAAATAAGCTGTCTCCCTGGAACTTGATTTCCTCAGAATCATCTATACCAGGTTAATAATTAAAGTTCCTCATGGGGTTTTCATTTGTTTGTTTCACCTGTGAGCAGGATTCTGGTTTCATAAAATCCTGCAGCAGTATTATTTAACCTACTGTCAAAGAAAGGCCTACTTATTCCACCAACCCAAAGGCAAGTCTCTTCTCGCCCAGGAAGAAAAAGGTGGGAGGCTGCAGTAGCCACAGAAACTGACCCTGCCCAAAGCCAAAACAGAGAGAGGGCTCCTACAAAGTTAATCTCGGTATTTTTTCTCACACCCTCTCCAAGTATCTAGCACTGTGCCCTTAGGGCCCAACAGCCTTTTGTTGGTTAACTGATCCTCCACACCTGGGGTGAAGGTGGGGTGAGAGATGATGGAGTTTTTAAATATAGAATTCAAAAGCACAAAAGGAAGAGAAAAGGAGAGGTGAGAATAACCTCAGGAAAGATTTTTGTGTGTGTCAACACCACTCCTCTAGCCTCTGAAGGAGCTGCCACCTGGGTCCCTTAAGAAACAGTCAAGGTTTACCTAATGAGTTTTACTGACTGACTTATCAAATGCCCTAGGTAGATAGATGGGATTTGTTTCACTCCTTTATTCCCACCCTGACTCTTCTCCAGTTTTTACCTTCTGCTCACACTCTAACACAAACCCCACCAGGGCCTCAAGCTCCTGCCCCTTCCAGATCCTTGCTGTTGCTGTCATCCCTCTCCTAAGGTTAAGCCTCTGCCTTCTCCTTCTGCAAATCTCAGCACAAAACTTGCTGGGCCTAATTCGCATCCTTCTGACTTTTCTCATCTGTTAAATGGGAATAATAAAAATGATGGTGGGTATAATTGTGAAATCTATATAGTATAATTGCCATGAGGGATTGAACATTTTACATACTTGAGAATGTGTTGTAACTGTAAAAGACTATAAAATTAGACGTTATTTTCATTGCCTTTATTTCTCAAGTAGAGTACAATGGTTAGAATTAGGGCGCCAAGGGGCGCCTGGGTGGCTCAGTCGGTTAAGCGTCCGACCTCGGCTCAGGTCACGATCTCGCGGTCCGCGGGTTCGAGCCCCGGGTCGGGCTCTGGGCTGATGGCTCAGAGCCTGGAGCCTGCTTCCGATTCTGTGTTTCCCTCTCTCTCTGCCCCTCCCCCGTTCATGCTGTGTCTCTCTCTGTCTGAAAAATAAATAAACGTTAAAAAAGAAAAAAAAATTAAAAAAAAGAATTAGGGCGCCAAGATGCTTGGCTTTTTCTCAAAGGGATTAGAGAAGGGGTTGATGTTAGATGCCGCCAAGTATTTCAGAGAAAAAATCCACTCCACGTCAAGCAGGACGTCAACTCACCTTGCACAAAAAGCCCTTTGGAGAGAAGTCTTTCGGCTCCAAAGCTGGAGGCGTGGGAAAACACACTACTCAGAGCAAAAAGCCCGAGGCGCTCTGGGCCTCTAGGCCGGCAACCCAGTCAGCCTCCACGCACCTGGGGCGCGCTTCCGCCTGCAGTGCGCGCCCCTCCTACCGCCGGGTCTCAAGTCCCGCCCGGCCTGCGGAAGCGAGCACTTAGGGTCTTGGGTATTTTAACACTTTACAGGACTCTGCAGTAGACCAAGAACTTTAAAATCCCTCAGGCAGTATCGGTCACTTTGGGGTGCAGCGCACACTCCCCCCGCGGGAAGGCCCCGAGGAAGTGATGGCGTAATAAAATGAGACTCGAGGTTGTGTAAGGAATTGGCACATTTTTTGAACAGCTCTAGGTGCCCCCGTGTTTGGGGGAATGAGACAGATTTGAGTGTTGATTTCTCCAGTCATTTCAGAACCGCACTTCCTGCCAGATCGCCCAGAGAAATGCTAGAACAATCTTAGAGCACCTTGAGAGAATGCCAGTGGGTGCAAAGGCGGTTCGGGATCGGGCAGACCGGCCGCGGGCTTGTTGTCTACAAAGTAAGGGACCGCGTCCCTCACCTGTTTGGTCTTACCTCTTCGCTGGCCTTCGTTCCCAGGGTGAAAAATGGGCGGACTACTGACTCACCCACCTCACCGAGAGAAAGAGGCTGGGCGTTCCGGTTTCAGCCCCGCTACAGAAACCACTCGAGAAACGAGGAGTTTCTTTCGTTTTCAGTTCAAAGAAAAAAAAAATGCAAGAAGCGTGAACCATGCCTAGAAATGCTTCTCTCAGCGTTAAGTGGGGACGGCTAGAGGAAGGACAAATTGGGCAGTACTTATGCCGCATATTAATGTAAATCCGCACGTGTACGTATACAGAAACACGCACAGACGGTGTCAAAACCCCCGGGTGTGCAAGGACACCAAGGCACCCACAGCTCTAGTCCCAACGACCGGGAGCGGCCTCTTCTGCGCTTGCGCTTTAACCGCGTTTTCCCCGACCCCCACCCCGCTGGCGCCCCGCCTCCGAGCTCGTTCCGCCCCGCCCACTTTCCCTCCCCTTCCCCAGCCCGGCCGCCCGCGCAGAGCATTGTGGGACACAAACAAAGTGCCCCCAAACAGGCTGGAGTGAGCGGAGCGGCAACGGCCGCGGCGCCGGCCCGCACGCGCGCGGCGGCGGCTCCCTCCCAACCTCCCCCTCCCCTCCCCTCACTCCCCTTCCCCTTCCCCACCCCGCCGAGAAAAACGCGAGCCGTCGCCGCGCTCCCCAAACCGCCGCCAGCCCTCGGCCAACCGCCCCCAACGGCCGCCCGCGCGCGGCTCCCCGGGCCCCCTCGCTCCTCCCCTCAGGCCCCTCGGAGCGCCGCGGGTGCTTCCCTCCAGCCGCTTCGCACTCTCCCACCTCGCAGGCACGCTGCTGGTTGTACCGCCATGCCCCAGCCACAGGCTGTCCACGGGCCTAGGCGCGGCGGCCCGAGATAGGGTCCCCTCAGCCTCCCGGGGGAGGAGAGAGGCAGCGAGCCGCGCGCTCCGCCCCCTCCCCCCGGGCTGTCGCCGCCGCCGCCGCCACCTCGCCGCCTCAGCCTGGCGGGGAGGAGGAGGAGGAGCACCAGGCCTCCGGGCCCCGGCACCGCCGCCCGCAGGTAATGGGGAGGGGAGGGCGAGAGGGCCGCCCGGTCCCAGCGGGGGTCTGGGCCAGCCACTTCTCGCCGCCTGTGTCTTCGGGGTGCCCCCGCCGAGGGGCTGACACCACGCGTCCCCCATCTGGGCGCTGGACGGAAAGGAAAGCCTGGTCTTGTTACCCCATCCGCTCCGGGAGACACCCCACAGGGTCCCCTCGGTGGCATTTAATCCATCAGGGAGGAGACTAGCCTTGCCCACCCCCCACCCCCACCCCCCCGCCAAGAGAAATCACCCCGATCTTTCAGGGTGTTCCCCATCATTTGCATGCCCGTTTGCCCCGACACCCTAACCCAAAGAAGGCAGAGGTGTTACCTCCTCTCACCTGGTCGAGCCTGAGACCTCACTGTTTTCCCCCTCTCCCCTGCTGCTTTTTCTCTGGTGCTGGAAAGAAAAGGATGGCACTCTTAAAAAATAATAACAGCGGGCACCTCTTTTTCTTCCCTACCTGAGGATCCCTCTTCATCTAGTCATTTTCTGCTGGCCTAACCAGGAAAAGAGGTTACCTG
Source organism: Neofelis nebulosa (assembly GCF_028018385.1). Classification (NCBI taxonomy): domain Eukaryota; kingdom Metazoa; phylum Chordata; class Mammalia; order Carnivora; family Felidae; genus Neofelis; species Neofelis nebulosa. The sequence continues at coordinate 26,946,491 of NC_080791.1, read as the reverse complement.
CAAGTGAAATGACAAGTATATTAGAACTGATTAAAGGAAATTGCATCCTTGTGAGTTCTGTGAGTCTTAACCGGAATTTAGAATAAGGACCAGTAATTGTATACTTTATTGGAACTTACAGAAATGAAGACAAAAACTTAAGTTTTTCAACACATAAGTAGATTATTGAGGTCAGGAAGAAATTCGCTTCCACTTATTTTCTTACAGTTTTATTCGGATATAGGCTAATACCATAAACTAAACAATTTGGTAGATGGAAAATAGTTTGGATAGGTAAAAGTTTTGTGATTTCCTTTTGCCTAGGCTTTCAGTTGGAATTATTGGATTAAAAAAAAAGCATTATATAAATCTTCATTTCCCTCATTACTTCACATTGACTGCCAGTGGTTAATAATATTTAATTGTAGCTAATGTAGTTAGTTTCCTTATCACGCAATGTGAAAATCATGTTTTCCTGTAGTCTCGTATTTTAGGCTAACATTCATTAATTCTGGAAACCAGATTTATTTTGTGCAACACTGCTAGGCATTTTACATATGTGGTCTTATTTAATTCTCAGGACAACCTAATGACTTAGATACTATTCCTTGAATTTTATAGATGAAACATATTTAACGATAATTGCCTCACGCCCCACAACTACAAGTGAAATTTGTACCCAGATATAATTCCAGTGTAGGAATATTTTCTACCTTGCTTTTCAGTACAGGTGCACTTTTAACTTCATTACGAAAAATTTGCCTTATCAAGTTGAGAAAAAAATAGTGAATACTCCACAACCTAGGGTCAGTAACATTTATTGTTTCCTGTCTTCTCCCTGTCTTTCTGTGTGTAACATTTGAAAGTAAGTTGTAAACATCAGGACCTTCAAATATTTGAGCATGTATTTCCTTAAAATAAGGACAGGCTTCTACTTAACCCCCAAATCATTATCTAAATAATCCGTATGCAAATTTCCCCTTTATTCTAAAGCCTCCTTGAGAAATTTTTTCCCTTTCAGTATTTGGTCAAGATGAATACATTGCATTTGATGATTATGCCTTTAGTCCCTTTTAAAAAGATTAGTACCCATCTCCTTTTTTTTCTGACACTTAGTTGGCCAAAGCTGTTGTCTTATAAATGCTCCCACATTCGAGACTTTATCTATTTCCTCATAGTGGCTTTTAATTTATTCCCCTATCCCCTTGAATTTTCTGTTACTGGAAGTTAAGTCTAAAGAAAAACTTCATTAGCTTGAAGTTAAACTTCTTTGGCAAGAATATTTTTAATAGGTAATACTATGTACTTCATATTGCTTCATAAATAGGGAGATAATGTCAGACTGCTACATTGTTAGTGATGCCAGATGACCACTAAAGTGGTGACTACCAAATCTGTTATAAGGGTGTGGTTTGCCTGTTTGTGATTTGTACGCAGCCTTGGGGTAATACTTTGACACCAAGCAAATATCCTACCTTTTACTTAGTGATTTCAGCACTCCTTGGTGACTTTTGAGTAAATCACTTTTACTGGAGATTTTCTGTAAGAAAGATTTTCATCATTAACTAGGGGCAACTAAAGTTCTTCCTAAAAAATGTGGAGCAAATGCTTAATTTCTTCCCTTCAGTGATCAATATTCAGAGTAAAGGGTTAGGGAAATAATTACCCCAATGATGGCGAATGAGATTTTTTTTTCTTCCTTTTTTGCATGACACACTATGGACTGCTGGGTTTTAATGCGTGCATTTTTTTGAATAACCATTACAGTCATTTTTCTTTTCGATCAAATTGCCCCACATTTGGACAGTAGGAACCCTTTCACCCTGGCTCCTGTGTCTTTTTTTTTTTTTTTTTAACTCCTGCTTGCCATTGAAGCACTCTTGGGGTGCTTTCTGGCACAAGGTACCCTACGCTTGCCTTGTTACTTTCTTTGCTCTGGATCTGGAATGGGTTGTTTAAGGAGTCTTGGTTCTTTTTGATGAGAAATGGTATGTAGATACCAAGATCAGGATGTTGGCATATTCATTGCTGCTGGAATATCATTGCTTCGAGGCCCTTTCAGAGGAGAGAACTGAAAAATGTTTTTTGCTTATTCAATCATACGTTCATAGTGATATATCCAATTCAGATTTAACATAGCAGACTTCTTTGATTTTATATTTGTCTCAAATGAAAATCTTGGTGCCTAATAGAATTTACATACTTTATCCTACTGTGTATACATGCAGTCATTTAAAAATAACCGTAACAATATTCTACTATCATTAAACTTCCCCCAAATTTTAAGAGTTCTTTGCACTTATTTTTGTCCTTAGAATATATTCTATGAAGGGTGTATAATGGGAATGCTTAGGGTGTTCAGAAGTCCCTTGGAATATTTTTCTGTTTGTTTAGCTACCAATTTGATATGGTTCATTGGTTTTATTTATTATTTTAGAGTTGTATTTATTTTTGAATATGTAAAATACATGGTTCAAAAGACAAATAATTTTTTGAAAGTATGGCTAAAGAAGTCTCACCCAAATTAATTTTTAAGATGAAGTATTCTTTATCTTTGCCATACCTTTTAATATCTAATATATATCTTAACTGCAGAAGGTTTATCAGTAGAGTATGTTACTTGCTTGAAGTGATATAGGAGTAATTTTAAGTTTTGCAATTAGATTCTGATTCCTCTGGCAAAGAGAAAACATTAAGACTAATCTTTCAATGTGAGCAGAAAAGTAGATTTCAAGCTTGTTTTTACAAGCTTCTACTTGAAAATATGTCTTTAAAGAGGTATGTAGGTGGTGGAAGTTTTGTGTCTTTCATCCACTTGCATGCCACACAACAAAATTGACATACATATGCTTTCTGCAGATATAAAAGGCATTTGGACATGTGATCAGTGACGACAGCACATTTGGATTGGGCAAAATTTTATAGAAATTATAATTATGTGTTCAAATGAGGGATTAGGAGGGAGCAGTGGTTATCTAAAGTGGGCAGAGCACAATTAGGCAGTTTATCAATCACCTGTCACCCAGGTGCTAAAAAGCAAAAGATGTGTCCAGTGTGTTTTCCTCGTGTATACCACTACTGCTTTTGGTAACAGAGTGAATATAGATTTCCTTAAGGGAGTGGAGTGGGAAAATGGAGAATGCATGTGCTTTGGACCTATTCCCCCTCATTCTCTCTTTAATCTCAGTAAAATAGATTTCCCAATATTATTAGAACACAAAGTAGGAGGGAAATGCCACAAATAATTGCATAGGTATGTATAACCACATAACAAGTAGAACCTATTGTGGGTAGACTGAATGGATGAATATGCTAATGATGATAATTGCTAACGTTTGTTGAGCCCTTTCAAAAAGCCATTGTACTAAACATTGCATACAACATCTCATTTAAATTTCACACTAACTCTTGATATTGCCTAATATCTTATTTAGCAAGTAAGGAAACTGATATCCAGGTTTCAAACTCAAGTCTGTCATCAGAATTAGCATTTTACTACTTTGGTACACCTCATAGCTAAATATAACGGGTAATAAAATATATTTTCACTCACCATGAATTAAAGGAATTATATGGTTGATGTTTGTCCTGTAGCAACACCGAAGATTACATGCCAAGAGCCCCAAGTGCTTGTCAGGTTTATTATACGTCCTTAGTATTACTATCAGACTTTGCTTCAGAAACTGCATAGTTTAGGAGATGCCTTGGTGGCTCAGTTGTTTGAATGTCCAGTCCAACTCTTGATTTCAGCTCAGTTCATGGTCTCTGGGTTTGTGGGATTGAGCGCCGTATCGGGCTCTGTGCTGACAGTGCAGAACCTGCTTGGGATTCTCTCTCCCTCTCTGTCTCAAAAATAAATAAACTTTACATAGTACAACATCAGAAAGCAAGATGGATTGGCAGATGGATAGATATGTGATAAATCAAGTATTATAATGTTAATGGTAGAATCTAGGTATGGTTATGCAAGCATTCATTTGTAAAATTCTTTAAATTTCTGCTTTGTCTGAAATTTTTCATAATAAAATGTTGGAGGGAGTGATTAACAGTATATTGTAATTATAAGACAATTTTGATGGCTGTATAAAAACCAGTAACGAGCGATATCCTCTATGCCTAGAATGGTTCTCTTAAATTTTTAGTATGTCTTCCTAGCCTATAAAGGATAAAACACTTGTCACTGAAAGTGGTCAAGCATCAAAGGCTCTTTTAAAGGGGTTTTCTTCATTAGTTAGGGGATCCCTAATTAATTAGGCTCCTTCCGGCTATAGTTTTTTAATATCTTTAAAAATATTACATATATCAAATGTATGTATATATTTTTCTCCTTGTAGTTTTCTGATATTTTGTAGACTGCTATTGAGCATACTTTTCATATAAACTTTATGGGGAGTTTTTACTTTAAAAAAATTTTTTTAACCTTTATTTTTGAGAGACAGCACAAGTAGGGGAGGGGCAGAGAGAGAGAGACACAGAATCTGAAGCACGCTTCAGACTCCCAGCTATCAACACAGAACCCCATGCAGGCTGGAACCCACAAACTGTGAGATCATGACCTGAGCTGAAGTCGGACACTTAACCGACTGAGCCCCCTCCTCTCCCCCCCTTCCCCTCCCCCCCCAGGGCCCCCCTAGGGTGTTTTTACTTTAAATGCCCCACATTGATGACCAGATACTGACTGAGCCCCCCAGGCACCCCTGGGGTGTTTTTACTTTAAATGCCCCACATTGATGACCAGATACTGACTGAGCCCCCCAGGCACCCCTGGGGTGTTTTTACTTTAAATGTCCCACGTTGATGACCGCAACAGATGATTCTCCAGATACCTAAGAATGATAGGGCAAAATTTATCCCCTGTTAAACTGAAAGCCACGTTGGTTTTTTTGTTCTTTATGTTAGAAATACATCACCCCATTTTAGGCAATAAGCTGGAAGTCTCTAGATTCTTAGTCACAGGATCTAAATAGTGATTGTATACATTAGATTTGTATTATACTCCTGCTTGAAGGTACATTAATTTCTTCACTAACATTATTAGTGCCAAAGGTGAACTTAGCACATGTTTACATAACTCATTGTGGAGTAAATCACTGACTTGTATCATCATGGTATGTCATACTGATATTTCCTTCTTAGAATAGTGAAAACTGGTGGATGAAAATGTGTCACTCTTCTTGGAGAACATTGTCCTTGTTTCCACATTGAATGTTCTCCTATTTTAATAATTTTTAGTATAGCTTTAAAAACTTACAATTGGTTTATACCCACTCAATTTACAGTTTCTGTATTCTGTATTGCTATCCTACAGCTATTAAAATGTATGTATTTCTATGTGCTGAGGGAATTGGCTATTCATTTGGCTTTGATTGTTTTGGATGTATTCAGCACAACTACAGACGTGTTGGGGTAGCATATAACCAAGACTGAATCTCTGGAATCAGAATTTTGTGGAACTGCTACCCCTCTGGCCTCTGAAGCAACTTTAGATTTAACTGATTTCCTCTTAATTTAGATCTTAACTTGCTAAGTGTCTGATCCTCACCTACTATTAGCAAGGAAAAGCAAGCATATTCAATACTAGTTTCTATTAAATATCTTATTTGTGCTCTTTGATAAAATTGGGAAATCTTTGGTCTAAACAGAAAAATAAAATGTATGAGTTTTCAGGGACTCAGACATACCTACTTTGCTTCCAGTTAGTATTTCTTTTACTGGTGGTATTTACTGGTGTGTGTGTGTGTTGTATGTTTTCTTTCTTCCACTTTATCTTTTTGTCCTTTTTACGTTTTGACTACCTGAATTTTACTTTTTTTTTTTTTTTGGCTCTTTGTTTTTCTCCTTTCTGCTTTGGATCTGCCAACACTGCTCACTTTTTTTGTGACTTTCTGTTACTGTATGAGCACAGTTGCTTTTATGTTTGGTGCCTTTTGCGTGCCGTATAAAACTATACAAACCATACTTCTGTGAGAATTGTTTGTATTACAGGAGTCACTGCCTCTGTTTTTTTGGCCAACTTGGTATTATGTCTTCCTCATTTCTTTCTACTTTGCTCAACTAGGTTTACTTTGAGAGCCAGTACAGAATAGTGTTAAGAGCAGACTGGGTTCAAATCTTGACTCTTTTACTTACTACTTGTGTGATCTTGGGCCAGTTCCCTTAACTTCTTTGTGCTTTGTTTTCCTTGTTGGTAAAATGAAGATGCCACAGGATACCTATTCCAAGATTGTGTGAAAATTAAATTTTTTAATATGCAAAAAGTACTTAGAACAATGCCTGGTACATATTGAGTACTATATAAGTGTTAATATTGACTTGTGATTATTGTTCTTTTTTAAAGAATAATTCAAAGTCATTGATTTTTTTTTTTTACAGTTTATTGAGATAAAACTCAAAAACCATAGATTATTGCCACCACAAATTTGTGGTCTCCCAGTTTTATTTGGGTCTTTCAGTACCTCCTAGCCGTCCTTCTGGGTTTTTTGTCTCCATACATTTCTCATGTTTCATTTTCCTCAAAATTGTACTTTATCTCCTCTCTTCTCAGCATTCTACCTCTACCTATAGTTTCAAAGAGAAATAACATAAAAGCCAAAGCTGTCAGACAGGAACTCTCACTACTTGTCACCACCCACCTATAAACTGTAACTGCACCCTTCCTTGAACTCTTTTTTCCTGTCACTGGGTCTCCGGTTTAAGGCTAATTTTTTCACTCCGGCATTGAATCCGGTTTCTCCCTGTCCAGGGACCTTGTGTTGTCTGTTATCACTGTTTCCTGTATCTTCAACTTTTCCTTTTTCTCTGAGTCTTTTCCAACAACTATCAAAACAATCTGTCTATATTTTACCACAATAAAAATAATAAATCTGGGGGAAAAGCATTCTCTAGTTTCTCCCATTCTATAAAAATACCAGCATCCTCCTTTGAGCCCTTATTTCCCTCCAGTGAACTCCCTTGCTCTATCTTTAGAAGCAGACTTCTTCAGATTGGATTGTCTATACTCACAGTTTTTACTTCCTCATTTCTGTACATTCTTTATCAATTGCAGTCTAACTCTCTACTATGTGCTATTATAAGGTCATCAGTATTTCCTTGTGATTATATTGAATAGACTGGTTTATATCTTATTTGACCTATCAGCAGCATTTGACACTGAAAACCACTCCTTGAGATATTCTGCACCCTTGGTTTTTGGAATATTCTACCATCCTGGTCATTCTGTATATCTTTTCCAGGTTTTCTTTTTGCTGTCTCCCACCCGCTTTTTCCTCCTCTGTTTTTCCTCATCATTCTAGCTGAAGGTTTATCAATTTTGCATTGTAGCTAGATTCTCTTTAAAGAACCATTTTGGCTTTAATTTGTTCTGTGCTCTATTTCCTCTTCAATGGTAGAAGCCTAGGCCATTGATTTTTTAAATTTTATTTTAATTTTTTATTTATTTTTAATTTAGAGAGCACCTGTGTGAGTAGAGGAAAGAGCGGGGGGGGGGGAGGGGGGGCGGAGGGGAGGGGCGCGGGAATCTTAAGCAGGCTCCATATTCAGCACAGAGCCGGATGCAGGGCTTCATCCCAGGTCCCTGAGATCATGACCTGAGCCGAAATCAAGATTCAAGATGCTCAACCAACTGAGCCACTCAGGCGCCCTGATTTATTTTAATTGCAGTGAAATATACATTTACATATTTATTTCCTTAACTATTTTTAAGTGTACAGTTCAGTAGCATAAAATACATTCACACTGTTATGCAACCATCACCACCATTCATCTCTAGAACTCTTCTTATCTTGCAAAACTGTAACTCTGTACCCATTAAATAATAACTTTCCATTCTTCTCCCTCCCTAAGCCCCTGGCAGCCATCCTTCTACTTTGTTTCTATGACTCTGACTACTCTGGAAACCTCATATCGCCATCATACAATGTCCTTTTGTGACTGGCGTATTTCATTTAGCATAATATCCTCAGGACTTATTCATATTGTAGTGCCTATCAAAATCCCTTCATTTTTAAGACTAAATGATATCCCGTTGTATGTATATATCACATCTTGTTTATCCATCATCTATTGACAGACACTTGGAGTATCTCTACCTTTTGGCCATTGTGAATAATACTCCTATGGATATTTGCATACAAATAGATGTTCATGTCCCTGCTTTCAATTCTTTTGGGTATATACCAGAAGTAGAATTGCTGGATCATATGATAATTCTATTTTTAAGTTTTTATGCACCCCAATACTGTTTTACACAGTGGCTACACTTACATTCCTACCAGTGGTGCACAAGGATTTTTTTCCTCCACATCCTCACCAACACTTGTTATTTTCTGTGTGATTTGTGATTTTTTATTTAATCGGAGTCATCCTAATGGGAGGTGGCAGGGTGTATGGTCATAGGCCATTGATTGTTTTTTTTTAGACATTCTTTTCTAATATGTATATTGAAAGCTATAATTTTTACCTTAAGCACTGCTTTAGCAGCATCCCACAAATGTTAATAATGTATTTTAATTATTACTCAATAAAAAATACTTTTCTGTTTCCCTCATTGATTCCTTCAATAAACCTATGGATTATTTCAACATTTTATTTCCAAATATTTGAGGTTTTCTCGATAACTCATTGATTTCTAATTGTGTGTATATATAGAGAGAACACTTTTGTGTGCATTCATTACTTTAAAATTTATTAAGATTTGTCTTATGACCCAGCATATCTGTTTTGATAAGCATACTGTGTTACACTTGAAAAGAATGTGTATTCTGCACTATAAATATCAAGTCAAGGTGATTGGTGGTATTGGTCAGATCTTTTTATGTCTTCACTGACTTTTTTTTGGAAGGGGGCCCAATTCTACCAGTTATTGAGAGGGGTATTAAAATTTCCAAGTATTTTTACGGGTTGTCTTTCTCCTTAATTCTGTCAGTGTTTGCTGCTTGTATTTTAAAGCATTGTTATTAGGTGCACACACATTTCTTATTGTTACACACCTCTGTATCTCTGGTAATATTTTTGTCTTGAAGTCTATCTGATATTAAAAATATCACTCCAGCCTATCTGTCTTTATTGTCTGCATGGTATATCTTCTAACATACCTGTGTCCTTTTATTTCTTTCTTTCTTATAAAGAGCATATAGTTGGGCTTGGATTTTTAATTCTATTCTGCCTTTTATTTTTTTATTTTTATTTTTTTTAATGTTTATTTTTATTTTTGAGACAGAGACAGAGCATGAACGGGGGAGGGGCAGAGAGAGAGGGAGACACAGAATCGGAAGCAGGCTCCAGGCTCCGAGCCATCAGCCCAGAGCCCGACGTGGGGCTCGAACTCATGGACCGCGAGATCGTGACCTGAGCTGAAGTCGGACGCTCAACCGACTGAGCCACCCAGGCACCCCCTATTCTGCCTTTTAATTGAAATATTGAGTTCGTTAAAATTTAGTGTAGTTAAATCAAGTCCACAATCAAATTGTTGGAAGGGTTGGTTCCTTCTGAGGGAAGGAACCTATGAGGGAACTATCTATTCTTCGGTAAATTTTTTTAAATGTTTGTTTATTTTTGGAAGGGAGAGAGATACAGAGTGCCAGCGGGGGAGGGGCAGAGAGAGAGAGATGGAGACACAGAATCTGAAGCAGGCTCCAGGCTCTGAGCTGTCAGCACCGAGCCATGGGATCATGTGAGCCGAAGTCGGATACTTGACTGACTGAGCCACTCAGGCGACCCAGGCACGATCCCTTCTATAAGGGCCTTTCTTCTTGCCTCTGGCTTGTGGCAGTATACCTCCAGTCCTCACTTGTTCTCCCTGTGTGTCATATCCCCTTTATATAACGACATCCTAATTACATCATTTTAACTTGATTACCTTTGTAGAGAGCCTGTTTCCCAATAAGGTAACATTCTCAGTTGTGGGGCATAAGACTTCAACATATTGGACAGGGAGGAGACAAGATTGAATCCATAATAAGACACATTTAAAGTTCAGCAGTAGGGACACCTGGGTGGCTCAGTCGGTTGAGCGTCTGGCTCTTGATTTCTGCTCGTGTGATGATATCACGGCTGGGTTTGTGAGTTTAAGTCCCACGTCAGGCTCTGCACTGACATTTCGGAGCTGGCTTGGGATTCTCTCTCTCTTCCTCTCTCTCTGCCCCTCCCCTGCTTGTGCTTTCTCTCTCTCAAAATAAAAATAAAGTTGGCAGCAGTGCAAAGGCCTGTTGGGTAAAGCCACTGTACTTGTGTACATATTTTAAAACAAACACATTGGAACTCCAGTAGTTGATGTGAGCACTTAAAAACTCTTTAGGGAAAAAAAAAAGAACTCTTTAAATGCTAATTAACTAAAACTGACTTGAATTTAACTTGCTCCTGTAAGGATCTGTGAATAAGACCCGACTTCAAGCTTTCTTTCTAGTAATAATGAATTGATGTTAAAGCTGATACTCCTTGTGTATTATGATTGAATCCTTGTGAATAGCAACATGATGGGATAGGGGAAGGGACTGGGAATTTGAATTTTTTAGTCAGATAGACCTCTGTTCAAATCCTGTTCTTATTTATTTATAGGACTGCAGGCAAGTTAATTTAACGTTTAGTTTCCTCATTTATAACAATTTAAAAAACTACTTTCTCTGAATTCTGAGCCAAGAAAGAGATAAAGACACTTGGTGAATTAATCAATCTGTATTAACTGCTCTTCTCTTGATACAGAAATTAACAATCAGCGTGACTCTGGCTACCAGCAATGAGAGGAAATTCTAATAGTTGAGTGTTACAGGTTTAACTGATTTATTGTTTTAGTCCAGGTAAATCTCAGTCTCTTAAATTCTGAACTAAGAAGGACTTCTTCATGTAGCAAAATGATTGAAATCTTTGTTTGATTATAAAATATGGCTAGTTATAAAAGTTAAATGATTTCTTTATAGCTCAGATACAGAAATCTCTTTGAAATTCTTCCTGAAAACGTTAATAAACACTTAAGGAAGACTATTGGAAAATAAACCATCATCAAATTAAAGATCACATATACTTTATAAGTGTTCAGAGAAAGTAAAAGTGTTCTCAAATATGAGTACTCATGTGAATCCATTCTAAAAAGTGTACTTCCTTTCATAGAAAAATACATATATTTGGTTTTGCTTACAGTGACAACAGAATAACAAGTTTTCTTAGAACAAAATTTAAAATTGTGGTGCTATAATATTTGTAAGGGAAAAAAAATCTTGATTCTAAGGAAAATAATAGTGAAAAACATACTCTTGTAACTTAATAAGTTTTTAGAGAGAGAAGTAATTGAGTAGCAATTTTCACTAGTTCCTTCATATTCTGTGTAATTTTAGCATGAGGTTTTTACTTTGAGTTATGGCTCTTCTGTTCTTAAACCAGCTGTTTTAACAGGTTTTCTATAAAATATTTGCATGTTGTGTATGTTAAACTCTTTACTTCATGTATTTTGTTTCAAGTTTTATTTTGTTGTTGTTTGCAGTTACACTTTTATTAATAATGTAATTCAATGTAAAAGAATATGTTTATTCCAGAAATAAGCACCATAAACCACAAACGTTTCTTCCAACATTCTTTAATTGCCCTTTCTGTTAGGCATTTATAGAATGCACACAACCTCAGTCTCTTAAGTAGCATGTGGATCTATAAGACAGCAAGATCTGTAAACAGTTGATCATCTATTATACGTAAGCTACTGAGGTAGAGCAATGATCCTTTTGCGGCCATAAAGGGATGCCCAGTGAGAATCACTGCACTATAATTAGTGTTACTAGAAAGAAGATAATATGTAAATGGTATAGAAAAAGAAATTATTAAGAACCTCCATGTAATGTCCATGAAGATTTTACACAAATGTTCATAACAGCTTTATTTGTAATAGCCTCAAACTGGAAATAACTCAAACGTCTGTCAACAGTTAAATGATAAACAGATTCTGGTATATCTATACAAATAGAACAGCACTCAGTAATAAAAAGCCAGATTCTTGAGCCCAACAACATGGATGAATCTCAATAATTATACCCAGTGAAAGAAGCCAGATAAATAAGAAAGTCTATATTATATAATTCTATTAATATAAAATTCTAGAAAATGTAGCTAATCTAAAATGAAAAGCAAATTATTAGTTCCTGAGAGGAGTAGGAGGGAGAAATTGCAAAGAGGCACAAATGTCTAGGGGTCATGGAAATTTTCCGTATCTTGATCGTAGTGATGATATATGTTAAAACTGATCAAATTATACACTGTATTATACAGTTTATTGTACAGCAGTTCTAGCTCAAGCACTTATGAAATGATTTTTAAAGAACACGGGTATGATTGATTTCATAAATATATTGGAATTGTCCTTGGAGAGGAGACAGAGTATAATCCCTGGTAAACCTAAATTGGTATTATATAAACTGCCAAATTAGTGGTCAAGACAGAAAATACTGCAGGAGTTAAATGGAGGGAAAGGCATCATGGCTTAATAATAAAGTAAGGACAGGATGTAATTAAAGTCAGAGTTTCTGATTTTAAGCCCCTGTTAGGCCACTTATTTTCTCTGATATTATTTTCTTTAAAGAGTTTTCCTTATCTACTTCAGAAGGTCTTTAAGATCCAAAGAAAATATATTTAAAAGCATATTGTAATCTAAAAAGTGACATACAGAGGCACCTGGGTGGCTCAGTCAGTTGAGTGTCTGGCTCTTGGTTTTGCCTCAGGTTATGATCTCACAGTTTTAGTGAGTTCAAGACCCAAGTCGGGCTGACAGTGTGGAGCCTGCTTGGAATTCTCTCTCTGCCTCCTTTCTCTCTGCCCCTCCCCTGCTCACGGTTGGTCTCTCTAAATCAATCAATAAAAACTTTAAAATAGAAAATAAAAAGTGACATACTAATGAGAGGTATGGCTGATAATCTAGGGTAGAAGGAAGAGCAAATAAAATAGTATTTGACCTGTTGAGAGCAATGAGGAGGGAATTCCAAAAAGGGATGAAACATATAGAAGTGGAAATTATATATAATTGGAGAATGAGTCAAAATCAGTTTGGAGCAAATAGTTAATATTGGAGAGTAGAAAGGGAAAGATAACAGCCTAAAGCATCTAAAAATGTAGAGTGAAGAGAATATGAAACAGTAAGAAATATTAGCATCAGGATATGATTTTCTGTTTATTAGCCCTATGATTTTGAATAAGTCAGTTCTTCTCAGCTTCAGTTTCCTCACCAATTTAATGGGAAGAGGATAATCTGCCTTATCTCAAGCGTTTTGTATATTGAAATCAATATCAAATGTATATGAAAGTGCTGAAAAGAACAAAGTGTACTGTTTAGTTTTGTGTAATGGGGCCCTGAGGTTGCTCAGTCAGTTAAATGTTCAACTCTCGATTTCAGCTCAGGTCATTATCTTAGAGTTGGTGGGATTGAGCCCCGCATCAAGCTCTGTACCGACAGTACGGAGCTTGCTTGGGATCCTTTCTCTCCCTCTCTCTCTCTGTTCCTCTTCCACTCACATTCTCTTGCATTCTCGCTCTTAAAATAAATAAACTTAAAAAAAAATGTTCTGAAATGAGAATTTAAGAAAAAAGAGTTGTTTTGTGTGATAAGGCATGAGGTAGTAAGTGCTGGACTCAGACGATTATATTTAGAAAAAAAATTTTTAATGTTTATTTTTGAGAGAGAGAGAGTGTGTAAGTGGAAGAGGGGCAGAGAGAGAGACACAGAAACCAAAGCAGGCTCTGAGCTGTCAGCACAGAGCCCGAGGCGGGGCTCGAACCCATGAACTGTGAGGTCATGACCTGAGCCGAAGTCCAGCGCTTAACCTACTGAGCCACCCAGGTGCCCCATAATGATTATATTAGAGAATATTTGAATAATGGTAAAGGATTAATTTGAGGTTGGTGAGGCTAAAGGCAAGAAGACCAGTCAGAATGTTTGAGTAGTCCAAAGCAATGACTAATGAAGAAAGGAAGGAAAGGATGGATTTGAGATCGGTCTTAGAGACCAAGTCTATGTTAGGAAGAAAAGGGAAAGATAAAAGTTGTATTTGTTTCCTGTGTCTGTTGTAATAAATATCACAAAGTGGAAGGCTTAAAGTAACAAAGGAGGGTACCTACATGGCTCAGTTGGTTGAGTATCTGACTCCTGATTTCAGCTCAGGTCGTGATCTCACGGTTCCTGGGTTCAGGCCCCTCATTGGGTTCTGCACTGACAGTGTGAAGCCTGCTTGGGATTCTCTCCCTCTTTTTCTGCCCTGCCCCCCCCCCTTTCTCTCTCAAAATAAACATTTTTAAAAAATAATAAGGGGCCCCTGGGTGGCTCAGTCAGTTAAGCATCAGACTCTTGGTTTCAGCTCAGGTCATGATCTTGCAGTTTGTGGGATCGAGCCCTGCATTGGGCTCTGTGCTGGTGGCATAGAGCCTGCTTGGGATTCTGTCTGTCGCTCAAATAAAAAACATTAAAAAATTTTTTTTAATAATAACAAAGTAACAAATGTATTCTCTCACAGTTTTGGAGCCCAGAAGTTCAAAATCACTATCACTGCCATGAAATCAAAGTATTGGCAGGTACCCACTCCTACTGAGTGGCTTCCATATGGCTCTAGGGGCAAATCTATTCCTTGCCTCTTCCAGCTTCTGGTGGCTGCAGGCACTCTATGGCTTGTGGCCACAATACTCTAATTTCTGCTCCATCTTCACATCACCTTCTCCGATGGGTGTCAGATTTCCTTTTATCTCTCTTTTATAAGAATGCTAATGTTTGTATTTAGGGCCTACCTGGATATTCCAGGCAATCTCCTTAAGATACTTAACCATACCTGTAAAGTCTTTGCCATAATAGTAACTTTTGCAAACTCCAGGGATTAGGACGCAGACGTATTGGGGAGAGTGACCTTTTTAAGTCATAGATGACTCCCAGGTCTTTTGCTTTTGTATTGGTGGTCTCATTGGCCAGAGGACTTCAAGAGGAAGTCCTCACATACGTGAGGAACGATGATGAATTCAGTTGGACCTGTTGAAGTACATCTGTATATGAATATTCATTTTGGGGTCATAAAACCTGAATCAAGTGACTTAAACATTGAGGACATTTATTATTTCACACAAAAACAAAACAAGAAATCCTGGAGTAAGATAGCTTCAGAGTTGGTTATTCAGCAATTCAATGACCTCATTAAGAACCCACGTTCTCAACTTTTTGCTTTGCTATCCTTAGGCTATATCTCTCCTTATGGTTCCAAGATGGCCCCCATAATTCTAGGCTTTAAATTCAGGGATGAAAACACCTAGCTGGCTAGTTTTCTGTGCTTGTTTATTGTTGTTGCTGTTCAAATAAGCAGCTCTAACTCCTGGGACTCCAGCAGGTTCTATTCCTCTTAGCCAGGTAAACATTTTCCTTGACTATCTTTGACCTAAATAGAGCTATTACATCTACATTGCAAATTTGTTGAAGCAGATAGCATGTGTATACACATGCGCGCGCGCACACACACACACACACACTACTCCTCTATGATGGTCTTAAGTGACAGTGGATTTTAGTACTTTTTTTTTTTTAAGTTTTTATTTATTTTGAGTAGTTGGGGGGATCCGAGGAGGGCTCCATACTGACAGCAGATAGCCTGATGCAGGGCTTGAACTCAAAATCCTGACCTGAGCCGACATCAGAGACATCAGACGCTTAACCAAATGAGCCACCCTGGGGCCCCAAGATTTTAGTACCTTTTGATGTGCAGATTTGAAGATAAGGAACCAACTTTTTCTGGGCTTGGTCAGAGTTTAAGCAGCCCATTCACCTTGCTTAGTCTTTAAGTTCTTGTCTGCAAATTTCTAACCATTTCTTGATTTAACATTAAACATTAAAGTAGTGGGTAGTGTGGTGTGGGGACTCTCCTGGGAATCCTCAGAAACTTTCAGAGGGTTTACAACATCAAAACGGTTTTATAACAGTATTAAGATATTAAGGTATAATTAAATTAATTATATTAAGATATAATTTTTTTAGTTTAGTTTTTTTCCCCCCCCAAGTAATCTCTATACACAATGTGGAGATCAGACTTAACAGTTGCAGGATCAAGTGTCTCATGGTCTACTAACTGAGCCAACTAGGTGCCCCCCTCCCACCCCACCCCCACACACCTCCCCCATTACCTGTTTGTCAACACTTTCAACGTTCTTCTGGTTTTTGGTGTTTATTGACTTTGCTGGATTTAACAATATCCGTAAACACTTCAAAATGAAGCATGGAGAGAGCAAACAAGAGAGCAAAGACTTAAATGACCATGCAGGACCATTTTATATCATCTCTTGGAAGTAGGCATATTTAACAGTCTTGCTCCTGAGTATGACTTTGATTTATCAATAAAAGTTGATTAGTAGGGAAGTATCTGTAATTTTTCTGAATTTGCCTGTGAAGGGATGGTAGCTGAGAGAAGATTTCCAGGTTTTAACAGGAGGCAAGGGGGTGACTCAAAAATGAAGACTAGATTTTAAGCTCTGGGTGACTGGGCAATTCAAAGTACCCATCATTAACAAAATTAGAAATTCTCCATGAAATATCAGTTGAGAATTTAAGCTCAGTTTTGGATGGTGAATTTGAAACATGGCAAACACATTCAGAAGTAATTGTCTAGTGCTTTAGCTGGTCATTAGAGACCCAGAATTGAAGTTCAGGAATTCAGCCAAGAGTTGACAGAGTCAAAGATCTATCAGTAAGGATAGTTCATCTATTACTCAGTTCTGTTCCATATTGTGTACATACTGTGTGCTAGGCATTGTGTGCTTTCCATATGCTCATTTAATCCTGATTAAGATCTAGATCTGTCTGAACTACAAAGCTTCTTAGTATACATGCTGTCTCCAGGCAACATTAGAATATTAATTGGTAACAAGTATAGTGAAATTAATAAAGCTTAACTATATCTGAGGTGGAGAAATTTGTTACCGGGTTGGGGCAATGTGAAAAACTATAATTCTTTTAATTAATACTAGTGCTGTGTATTTAATTAAAAATAGTGCTGTGTCAAAAGATTGAACATACATCCTTATAACAATGTTTGTAGTTAAAAGAGACAGGGCATATCTAGAATTCAAAACCTCAGAAATTGAGTTATGATGTGAGGTATATATATATATATATATATATATATATATATGGTTTATGGTTTATTAGGAAGATTTGAGCTAGTAAGTTCGTTAAAAAATTAAAGCTAATAGTGTTTTTAAAAGACTTTATTGTCGATTTTTATATTTATGGATTAAAAAGTTGTGTTTTAAATATTTATTTTGGGGAGAGCCCAAGCGGGGGAGGAGGAGGATCCGAAGCAGGCTCTGTGCCGACAGGCTGACAGCAGCAAACCCGATGCGGGGCTTGAATTCATGAACCTCAAGGTCATGACCTGAGCCTAAGTCAGATGCTCAACCGACTGAGCCACCCAGGTGCCCCTATACATTGAAAAGTTGTAACTGTAGATAGATGTATTTTCCCTGGACATTCAGATCATCAGAATAGGCTAATGTTTGGTATTTTCACACTTTTTTTTCTCTGCATAGTGTTTTACAACAAATATTACGACGAAGATTCAGCTTTCACAATTCTGGCTCAACAGCAGTTCTTGTTTTTGTTTTTGTTTTTGTTTTTTTTCAGACATTGTTTTGTTATAGAATTTGACATTGTATCAGTCTGACGATTTAGAAAGATATTTTACTGCAATGAGTCTTAACTTTTTCCCACCTGAGTCTGGCTTTTTTAGTTGTATAAAAGCAGTTTGTCACTTTCAGGATAGTTCATTACTAATTTGAACAGATTGAATGTGAGTTCTAGAAGTAGTAAGATAAAAATTTTATTCTAATAAGAACAATTGTTCCTGTGTGGAAACAATTATTCTTACACTATTACCAAAGCAATGGAAAGAGTACTTGTCACAATTTAGTAATACTGGCTCCAAGTTCTGTTTTTAACTGATTTTGTACAAAACAGTAGACTCCCAAGAACCAAGTAGTCTAGGTTCTGCTTCCATTTTCCATTAGGTTATTGACTTGGTTAACCCTTCTGGGCTTTCTTAAACAATTTTTTAAATGTTTTTTTTTATTTCGAGAGAGGGCCTCGGCATGCGAGTAGAGGGAGAGGGAGAATCCCAAGCAGGCTCCACGCTCAGCTCAGAGCCCGACACAGGGCTTAGTTCCACCAACTGTGAGATCATGACCAGAGCCAAAATCAAGAGTCAGACACTTACCCAACTGAGCTACCTCTTTAACTTCTAAGATAATGTTTAGGCCACGAATAATATCTATGGTATAGAAGAGTGAAAACTCTCAGTCCCAGAGTCAGACCTGTCTGGCATATGGTTCCTCTGAAGACAATATAGTAGTGACTGTATCAAAACACATTGTTTCTCCATAGTCTGTCTACAAAGACTGATAATCTCCAGAGTTGATACAGGTTCTGTTCTTGACCAACTTTAGTCAGGGTCCTCAAAGTAGCAGATCTTACCAGAGGTTTTGTGATAGATTTTTTATCCATTGAGAGTTAAAGCTAGAGCTTAAGAAATGGAGCTTCCATGGCTTTATTGCCCCATCCTGTGTAAAGAACTTTTACTAAGGTGGTTGTGACAATTACGAATTATTCGTGTGTGATTATTATAGTTACTTCAGTTTTATTTTATCCATGAGTAAATTCTTTTAAACGTTTTATTTTTGAGAGAGAGCACAAGTTGGGGAGAGGCAGAGACAGAGGGAGACACAGATCTGAAGCAAGCTTTAGGCTCTGAGCCGGGCTTGAGCCCACAGACCTCAAGATCATGACCTGAGCCAAAGTGGGATGCTTACCGACTGAGCCACCCAGGTGCCCCAATCCATGAATAAATTTTTAATGAGAATGATGAGTAAGAAAAGTGTATACATCCATATTGCCTATAAGCAAGAGATGATGCAATGAAAAAATTTGCAGTAACATAATATACAGTGTAATTCTGTAAATTTTACCTACATAAGTGCTTGCCTTTTTTTTTTTTTAACGTTTATTTTTGAGAGAGAGGGAGAGAGAGCGCGTGGGGGAGGGGCAAAGAGAGAGGGAGACACAGAATCCAAAGCAGGCTGCAGGCTCTGAGCTATCAGCAGAGCCTGACACAGGGCTCAAACTCACAAACTGTGAGATCTGACCTGAGCCTAAATTCGAAGCTTAACCGACTGAACCACCCAGGAACACCTCCCCCCCCCCCTTTTTTTTTAATGTTTACTTACTTTGAGAGAGGAGAGTGCACATGAGCCAGGAGTGGGGTGGAGGTGGAGGGGCAAAGAGAGAATCCCAAGCAGGCTCCACGCTGTTAGCATGGAACCCAACGTGGGTCTTGATCCCATGGACTGTGAGATCATGACCTGAGCTGAAATCAAGAGTCGGAAGCTTTACTGACTGAGCCTCCCAGGCGCCTCTGTGCTTGCCTTTTTAAATATTATCTGTGAAGAGAGTCAGGAAAAAAAAAAAAATCAAGATTTCTTATTGTAAGAGCTTAATTTTTATTTTTTTTTTATTTTTTTTATTTTTTTTTTCAACATTTTTTATTTATTTTTGGGACAGAGAGAGACAGAGCATGAACGGGGGAGGGGCAGAGAGAGAGGGAGACACAGAATCAGAAACAGGCTCCAGGCTCCGAGCCATCAGCCCAGAGCCTGACGCGGGGCTCGAACTCACAGACCGCGAGATCGTGACCTGGCTGAAGTCGGACGCTTAACCGACTGCGCCACCCAGGCGCCCCAGAGCTTAATTTTTATAAGTGAGATCGAACATACTCCTCAATTTTCTTTATATAAAAATGAAGTTTTTGATATATTTAAATAGATGAACTTATTTCTTACATAATTTGTAAAATCTGGGAATATCATCCCAAAATAAAGTCTGTGATGCTACTGGCCTTTGTTCCCTGCAGACCTTTTTGTATGTCATCAAAATCTGGCCTTGCCAGTGGAAAAAGTTTTGGAAACAGGTAATTGTGCTCGTTGCACAGCAGTGTGAATGTACTTAATGACACTGAACTGTACATTTAAAAATGGTTGGAAGGGCTGGGCACCTTGGTGGCTCAGTCAGTTAAGTGTCGGCTTTTAATTTTGGCACAGGTTATGATCTCGTGGTTTGTGAGATCAAGCCCTTTGAGAACTCTGCACTGATAGCACACAACCTGCTTGGGATTCTCTCTCCCTCTCTCTCTGCCCCTTCCTGCTTGTGCTATCTCTTTCTCTCTCAAATTAACATGGGAAAAATATGGTTAGAAGGGCAAATTTTGTTATATATACATTATACACAATATTTTTTAAAAATCTGGGTTTGCCCATGGAGGTGTATCACACATATGAACATCTGTCATGTGTGTCACAATTACATAAATTAATTAAAATACTGATGATAATTGCTAACTTGGAAAAGAGAAGTGTGAACAGTTTAAAGCAGTAGCCACCCTTACTCAAGATGATACAGTGAAATAACAGAACTTCATGATTGTGATAACATTAGAAGGCTGTGAAATTAGATTACCTCCAGGATTCCTCTCTGCTTGAATATTCTTTGAATTTGGAGTAAACATTGCTTTCATTAGTTAAGTAGGGATTTAAAACCCCTGGAAACAAATTAACTGTCCATCAACAAATGAATAAAGAAAATATGGTATATACATACAATGGAATATTATGCAGCATTTAAAATTTTTTTTAATGTTTTTATTTTTGAGAGAGGGAGAGAGAAAGAGCGAGTGAGCAAACAGGTGAGGGGCAGAGAGAGAGGGAGACACAGAATCCGAAGCAGGCTCCAGGCTCCGAGCTGTCAGCCCAGAGCCCGACACGGGGCTCGAACCCACGGACCGCGAGATCGTGACCTGAGCCGAAGTCGGACACTTAACTGAGTGCCCGACTTAACTGACGCACCCGTACAGCCTTTTAAAAAGACGAAAATTGATACCTGCTACAGCATGGATGAACCTTGAAGACATTATGCTAAGCAAAATAAGCCAGTCACATAAGGACAGATACTGGATGATTCCATTTATATGAGGTACCTAAAGTAGTCAAATTCATGGAGACAGAAAGTAGAAGTATGGTTACCAGGGGCTGGGAGTAGGGGATGGAGAATAAGGAGTTATTGTTTAATGAGTGCGACTTACAGTACAGGATGATGAAAAAGTTCTAGAGATGGGTAGTGATGATAGTTGTACAACAACAGGAATATACCTAATGCCACTGAGCTATATACTTAAAAATGGTTAAAATAGTAAATTTTATGTATATTTTGCCACAGTGAAAAAGACACCTTAATTAACTGCTGTTAAAATAACGTAGATGATGTAGGCATTTTAGTTTATAATAGTTCTAGAAAACTTTCTAAATACAGTAATGTGGGCACATTACCAATATAATAAAACTGCTTTTTTATATACATATACTAGTTGAATTGTGGCAGGCACATGAGTTTGTATTTAATTTTACTTAAATTAATTTTATTTAATCTTAATTAAGATAACCACATGTGGCTAGTAGCTACTTCATAGAAGTAGAGTTTTATATTTTCTCATCCTCTTACTTTCAGCTCACCTATATCATTATATTTGAAGTGAATTTCTTATGGATAGCATGTAGTTGGCTCATTTATTTATTTATTTTCTTGTTTTTTAGAGAGAGAGAGAGAGAGTATGTGTGCATGCATGCACCAGTAGGGGAGTGGCACAGGGAGAGAGAATCTCAAGCAGACTCCATGCCTAGCAAAGAGCCCAATGCAGGGCTCAATCTCACAACATGAGCCAAAATCAAGAGTCAGACGCTTAACTGACAAAGCCACCCAGGCGCCCAGCTCATTTTTAATTGGTTTTGTTTGGACTATTCAGTGAAATTACTGATACATTCAGGCTTAAGTCTGTCCTCTTTATTTTTGTTCTCTCTGTTCTTTGTTTCCCTGTTTTCTTTTTCCTCCCTTCCTGTGTATTGCTTTTACCTTTTTGAGAATTCCATTTTGATTTATCCATAGTATTTTTAGTATATCTCTTTGTATAGGTTATTTTGAATTAACCATGGGTATTGCATTATATATGAATAACATCTCACAGTGTACTGATGTCAACATTTGACTAGTTGGAATGAAGTATAGAAGGCTTACCTCCTTTTAAAGTCCCTTTACCCTCTCTAGTTTATAATTGTCTTAAGTATTTTCTCTACATACTCGGAGAACCACATCAAACAGTGTTATAAATTTTGCTTCAGTTATGTCAAACATAATGTAGAAAAGTTAGAGGAGAGGAAGGATTATTGCCTGTATTTTTTTCTATCATTCTTCCCATTTCAAGATCTATACCCATTCTTTTTGGGTAGATCCGCTGGCAGCAAATTCTCTACTTTTCATTCATCTGAAAATGTCTAGATTTCCCCTTCATTACTAAGGGATATTCTCACTGGATATAGAATTCTTGAGTGACAGATCTTTGAATACTTGCAAAGTGTTGTGCCACTTCCATCTGGGCTCATGAGTTTTTATGAAAAATTTTCTGTTATTTGAATGGTTTTCCCCTAATAAGTAAAGAGTCATTCATTCCTGTCTTCCTGCTTTCAAGATTTTTCCTTTGTTTTTAGTTTCCAACAGTTTGATCGTGATAAATCTAAGCATGGATTTCTTTGGATATATCTTCTTTGGATTTTCAAATCTCTAGGTTTAGGGTTTTTGCCACATTTGGGAAGTTTTCCACCTCTTTTGTGTGGGGAGAGGAATAGTTTTTCAGCCCCATCTTCTCTGTTCTCTTCTTTCAGGACTCTAAGGATATGAATGATCTTTTTTTATATAGTTCCTAGGCCCTGGTTTCCCTTCATTTTTTAAGTCTATTTTCTTTCTGTTCAAATCGAGTAATTTTTATTCTTTCCTCAAGTTTACTGATTCTTTCCCGTTTTCTTCATTCTCCTGTTCAACTTCTCTCTTGACAAATTTTTTATTTTCAGTTATATTTTATAATGGTTTTAAAATTAGCATACCACACATGCTATTCACCATTTAAAGTGTCAGAATTTAGTGACTTTTTAGTATGTTCACTGATTTGTACATCCGTCACCACGATCAATTTTAGAATATTTTCATTACCCCCAAAAAACTTGAACCCTTTAGCCATCACCCTCAAATTTCCCCCACCCTCCAGACCTCAGCAACCATAATCTATTTTCTTGGTACTGTATCAAAATACAATTGACTTTTTCCTGTTGACCTTGTATCCTGTCATTTACTAATTCTAGGAGGGTTTTTTTTTTTTTTCTTTTAAGATTCCTTAGGTGTAGATAATCACATCAGCATAGAAACAGTTTTATTTTTTTCCTTCCATACACACACACGCACATACACACTCCTCCTTCTGGTTCTTTTTCTTGCCTTTTTTTTTTTTTATCTTTGGGGGAAAGTATCCAATCTTTATCTGGTAAGTATGCTGTTACCTGTAGGTTTTTTTATAATGCTTTTTATCAAGTTAAAGAAGTTCCCTTACATTCCTAGTTTGGTAAGAGTTTATCATAAAGGGATTCTGAATTTTTTCAAATGCATTTTCTGTATCAGTTAAAATTATCATGTAGTATTTCTTCTTTAGACTGTGAATATGACTGATTAAATTGACTGATTTTTTTTTTTTTTTAATACTGAACCAGCTTTGTAATCCTAAGATAAACCCCACTTGATTGTGGTATTTTATTTTTATTTTTGTATTGGTAGATTTGATTTGCTAATATATGTTTGAGGATTCACATCTAGGTTCACAAAGGGTATTGTTCTGTAGTTTTCTTTTTTGTACAGACTTTGGCTTTGGTATCTGAGTAAGTCTGGACTTAAAAAATTAGGGGCGCCTGGGTGGCGCAGTCGGTTAAGCGTCCGACTTCAGCCAGGTCACGATCTCGCGGTCTGTGAGTTCGAGCCCCGCGTCAGGCTCTGGGCTGATGGCTCGGAGCCTGGAGCCTGTTTCTGATTCTGTGTCTCCCTCTCTCTCTGCCCCTCCCCCGTTCATGCTCTGTCTCTCTCTGTCCCAAAAATAAATAAAAAACCTTGAAAAAAAATTTTTTTTAAAAATTAGTGGTGTTCTCTTTCATTTTCTGGAAGAGAGTGTATGATTGGTGTTAACTTCTTTAAATGTTTTATGGAATTCTCTAGTAAAACCATTTGGGCCTGAAGATTTCTTCTTTAGGAGGGTTTTAATTCTCAGTTCAATTTCTATAACATTTATAAGACTGTTTAGGTTATCTCTTTCATCTTGGTTGAATTTTATGTGTAGTTATCTCAGGAATTGGTCTGTCTTTATTTTTGAATTTATGTGTGTACAGCTGTTCATAGTATTCTCTTTTTTATATCTGTAGTGTGTTAAAGAAAAAATCCAACAATCATAACTTGTGAAAAGATCTGGTTGGCTTTATTCAGTGTTTCATGAATTGGGCAGCATCTATTATAGAGACAGAGTGGAGCTCCAGAGTATTGTACTAAGTGGGAAGGTTTTAGAGACTACATGAGTAGGAACGAGGAATTTATGGTAGGCATTTGTTGATTGGTTAAAGCCGGGTTACTTTCCTTTTATGGAGCAAAGGAAAGTCTTGGAGGCAGGTTGTGCTGAGCAGGCAAGTGCTATTGGTTAGCCTAGGCTTCACTTTTCTGGAAGAGCCAAGCACAGAAACTTAGCTAAGTTCTAGTTTGCTAATGTGGGGCTTAGCATAGTCTGGACAATTGATTTGTATATGGTAGTATTTTTTTTTATTAGTATATGGTAGTATTTCAGTATTGATTAGTATATTCTATTGATCGGTTTATGTTTCCTTTTACCCACTGTGAGACATAAGTCCACTGCTCCAATCAAGGAGGGACATGGAGACTTGGAGCAGCGTGAAGTGAGGCTTTAATCAATGTTCTTGCAAGAGCAGGTGTCTGATGGACAGGCACACTCAGGTCAGTTACAGCAGGCAGTTTATCTCCTAGCATCAAGTCCCTCCCCTGATTCCTCATTGGCTGAGTACCACAAAGGTTACAGCCTTATCCAGAAGTCACCTATGCTTATTTAAGGCCAAAAAGTAGTCTGATTGGAACAAATGTACATTCCCTAAGGTGATGCAGAAACTTCAGTTCTTTGGCGCAGGCTCATTGCAAAGCCCGCAAAAAATAAACCCATGAAATGGAAGACAGGGAAAAGTGAAGTGTCAGGAAGTGAAGTGTCTTAGGGTTTGGGACTCCATTGTGCAGAGAGGGCGGGGGGCGGGGGGGGGCTCATACATATTTCTAGACAGCACAGCTTTTATTTGGTATTTCAGAAAACGAATCATCTCACTTCTCATACCACCTAAAATATACTTGAAATGTGTTTCTTGTAGAAACTTGTAGAAATAGTGTATTTGGATAATTTTCCATCTTTCTGTCTTTTTTCAGTCCAATCTGATAGTCCTCTGTCTTTTAATTGGTATGTTTAGGCTGTTTACAATGAATGTAACAATGAGTGAAGTTTGATGAGTTGGGCCTCCTTTTTTTTCACCCATGCCCCACTTATGGAACCTTTGGCACAACTGAGAATACTGGGACCCCAGTCATCCTTGTCTCAGCTCGTGAAGTGATGGTTCCTTAACAGACAAGTCAAACTAGAAGACCACCAGTTATTATTCCCCCTTCACCAAGCACTCAACACCTAGAGCAGGGGTATTGCTGAGAGAGGAGCTTGCCGTTATCTCCATCCTCTGCTCCAGAACTCATCTCAGAGATTTTGCCTGGGAGGAGAAGCAGACCATGAAACAGTTCCTCATCTCTTCTCAAAACAACTGACTTCATTTGAAACACAGTGTGTAGAACTTCAAAATTACAGGTGCTCTCAAGAACAGTAGTTGTGTTGAAAGGCAATTGGGAAAAGACTGTATTTAGTCAACCTACAGCCTAGACTGCTGGATGGTCTGCAGGAGAGAACCAAAAGAATAAGACGACCTATGGTCACAACAAATATCAAATCAAGGATCTCAGAAGCTGTTCCCTCAAAGGAGCCATAATTGGTTTGGATTAATTTATAGAGCAATTTATGCCCCAGGTCACTGTTGAAAAACAACAGAGCAATTAGTGGAATTTAACATCTGAGTGTGGTAAGGGAAAAGAGCCCTACTGATATCACTGTAAGTCTGGTAACTGTGGACATATCCAAAGATGCACCTCCCTGAGGAGTGACCTCAGGATTAACACTGTGGGTATTGGGGTGGCAGAATAGAGGTCACTTTAAAAAATCTAACTAGTCACTAAAAAATAAAGCAGATATCAATAATAAGGAAGTGGGGTGAGGGAACAGTAACTGGAGTTGCTTACAATATATTGTTGGATTTGTCCTGTTTCCAACAAAAAAATTGTAAAACATGCAGAGAAATAAATTATGACCCAAACACTGGGGGGAAAGCAGGCAACACAAAAACTGCCTGTGCCTATAACAGACCAGATGTCAGATATAACAGAGAAAGACTCCAACGTAGCCATTTATAAGTGTGTTCACAGAACTAAAGGAAATAATGGTTGAAGACGTAAAGGAATGTATAGTGACAATTTTGCATTAAATAGAGAATACCAATATTAAATAGAAACTGTGAAAAAGAGCAAAATGGAAATTTTGGAATTGAAAAGTACAGTAACTGAAGTTTAAAAAAAATTTATTATTATTTTTTTGCTATTATCTGGCAGGAAAAAGATTTAGGAAACTTGAACATAGCTCAGTAGAGATTATACAAACCAAAGAACAGAGAGAAAAAAAGATAAAAGTGAATAGTCTCAGAAAAATCTGGGACACCATCTAGCACACCAACATATGTATAAATGGGAATACTAGAAGAACTAGAGAGAGGGGTGAAGAACAGAAAAAAAAAAAAATTCAAAGAAATAATGGCAGAAAACATCCCAAATTTCTTGAAGAATGTAATCTATACATCCAGGAAACTCTGTGAACTCCCAAGTAAGAAAAATGCAAAAAGACCTATAAACTGACACATTATAGTAAAAATGCTGAAAGTCAAAGAAAAGGAGAAAATCTTGAAAGCAGCAAGAGAAAACAGCTCTGTAATGGAACCCTCCCTCAGGTTAACAGATGACTTCCTAGGAAAAAGTGGAGGCCAGGAAACAGTTGGAAAATACACTCAATGTGTCCTTCAAAGAAGGAAACTGTCAACCAAGAATTTTATATTGTCTTTCTAAAATGAAAAGCAAAATATTTTACCAAATAGATAAAAACTGAACTTCTTACTGGCAGTCTTGCCTTACAAGGAATACTAAAAGAAAACCTAAGGCTGAAAGCAAATGACCCCAGATGGTAATTTGAACGCATGCATGCATGCATGCATGCATGCAAAAAAAAAAAAAGGCACTGATATAGGTAGATATGTAATTATAAAAAACAGTAGAAATGAATATTTTTCTCCTCATAACTGATTTAAAAAGCAAGTTATAAAATACGTATATAGTATAATGTTGGGCCTATAACATGGAATATATTTGCCAGTAACAGCACAAAAATGGTAGGTGGGAACAAAGCTTTATTGGGATATACAAATGACTACAGATGGTAAAGTAATAATCATAACCATGTGTTTGTAATATTTATAGATATATATAAAGAATACTGTAAAAGAGGGAAGTGAATAGAATTATATATGAGTAATGTTTTATATGTCACTAGCATTATTCTAGTAAAAATCTGAAGCTGATTCTGATAAGTTTAAGGTTTCTGTGGTAAATTTTTGAGCAACTACTGAAAATATAACAAAAAAAATAGTGGAAAATTGTGGAAGAGATTAAAGTTCTACATTAGAAAATGTTCACTTAATGCAGAAGAAAGCACTACAGGAAGAATAATGGAACAAAAAAGACAAAACATACAGAAACAAAGTAGAATGGCACACATAAACCCAGTATGTCAATAATATTAAACAGTCAAAAAGCAGATATCAAACTGGAATAAAAAACATGAGCTAGCTATATGCTGTCTACAGGACATACATTTTAGATTCAAAGATAGATATAAATTGAAAGTAAAAAGGGATAGCAAAAGATATGTCATGCAAACAGCAACTACAAGAAAGCTGACCTGGTGGTACCAACAACAGACCAAATAGACTTCTACAAAAAGTTGCTAGAGACATTTTAGGATAAAAGGGTCATTTTATCAGGAAAATAATTACAGTACCCAAATATGTATAACAAAAATGGATAGAAATGAAGAGAGGAACAGATAATTCAACATTAGTAGTTGAAGACTTCAATATACTGCTTTCAGTAGTGTATGGCTAGACAGAATCACCAGGAAATAAGCACTATAAACCAGCTAGACCTAGAAGACATCTATAGAACAGTTACAGAACATTACATACACCCAGCAACAAGAGTAGAACACACATTCTCATATAGCATATGGAACATTCTCCAATTGTAGACCATAGGCTAGGTCATAAACCAATAAATTTTGAAAGGTTGAGATAATGCAAAGTATGTTCTGAGAATCGAATGGCATGAAATTAGAAATCAATAATAACAGGAAAATGTTTCAGAAACTCAAAAATATGTGAAAATAAAACAACACACTCCTAAAGAACCAGTGGGTCACAGAAGAAATCAAACAGGAAATCAGAAAACATTCTGAGGTAAATGAAAATAAAGATACAACGTGTGGAAATTTATATGCAGTAGTAGCAGAGCTTAGATGCACACATATAACTGTAAATGCCTATATTAAGAGAGAAGGAAGATCTCAAGTTAAAAACCAACCTTCCACCTGAAGACACTGGAAAAAGAGCAAACTAAACCTAGAAAATAATAAAAATTATAAGGTAATACTATGAACAATGAACCCTCAAAAATGAAATTAAGAATACTGTTCCATTCACAGTAGCATCAAAAAGAATACTTGGAATAAATTTAACAAAGGAAATATAAAACTTTTTTTTTAATGTTTGTTCATTTTTGAAAGAGACCGCATGACCGGGGGAGGGGCAGAGAGGGAGACACAGAAACTGAAGCAGGCTCCAGATTCTGAGCTGTCAGCGCAGAGCTTGACACAGGGCTCAAATTCACAAACCATGAGATCATGATCTGAGCCGAAGTCAGACACTTAACCAGCTGAGCCACTCAGGCACCCCAAAATATTTTTGAAAGAAATTAAAGATAGTCTAAATATATAGAAAAATACCCCATGTTCATGGATTGAAAGACTCAATGTTGTAAAGATGACATTACTCCCCAAACTGATTTACAAATTGAGCACAGTCCCACCTGACTCTTTGTAGAGATTGACAACCTGATTCTAAAATTCATATTTTGTAGTTGCAAGGAATCCAGAATAGGCAAAGCAATACTGCAAAAGGACAAATTCAGAGGACTCACGTTTCCTGATTTCAGAGGGACTACAAAGCAACAGTGACCAAAGCATTTTACTGGTATAAAGATAGACACATAGAACAATGGAAAATAGGGGCATCTGGGTGGCTCAGTCGGTTGAGCGTCGGACTTCAGCTCAGGTCATGATCTCACAGCTCGTGAGTTCGAGCCCCCCGCCAGGCTCTGTGCTGATAGCTCAGAGCCTGGAGCATGCTTCAGATTCTGTGTCTGCCTCTCACCCTGCCCCTAACCTACTCTCATTCTGTCTCTGTCTCTCTCAAAAATAAATAAACATTTAAAACAATTCAAAACAAAACAATGGAATAGAATCGAGAATCCAGGTATAAACCCATACATCTGTGCTTAACTGATTTTCAACAAGGGTGCCAAGACCATTCAGTGGGGGAAAATAGTCTTTTTAAGAAATTGTGCTGTGACAGCTGGAGAGCCACATACAAAGAATGAGGTTGAACTTCATACCACATATTAAAAAAAAATAACTCAAAAATCAAAGACCTAACTGTAAGAAGTAAAACTATAAGAAGACATAAGGGTAAATACTCATGATGTTGGATTTGACAAAGGATTCTCAAATATGACACCAAAAGTGCAAGCAACAAAAGGAAAAAATAGATGTTCTGCTTCATCAAAATTTAAAACTTTTGTGCTTCAAAGGACACTGTCAAGAAAGTGAAATGACAACCCACAGAATGAGAGAAAATGTATGTAAACCCTATGTCTGATAAGCAACTTGTATGTAGAGTATATAAGAACTTTTACATTACAGTTCAGTAAGATGACAACGAATAACAACCCAGGTTAAAAATGGACAAAGCATCTGAATAGACATTCCTCCAGAGGTTATACAAATAGCCAATAAGCACATGGAAAGACGCCTGACATCATTAGTTATCCGGGAAATGCAAATCAAAACCACAATGAAATACCACTTCACACCCACTAGGATGGCTAGACTCAAAATGTCAGCATACTAAAAAAATCTTTGAATTTAAACACTTTTAAAAGGGTGAATTGTATGGGATGCGAATTATGTCTGAAGCTGTTTTATAAAATATATAGTCATGTTACATATTAATAATTTCTTGATATCAGTAAAAACAAATTTCCAATTATCTCATAAATTTATTATTGTTCATTTGTTTCAAATAAGATACTTCTACACAGTGTGATTGATTCATAAAATCTTTTAAGTCTCTTTTAATCTACAAGTTCCCTATTTTAGTTCCCTCTTTATGTCTTTTTTTCACCTTGCTATTTGTTAGTTTTAAAAAACAAGTTTTTTGTCCTATGGAGTTTCTCATAATCTAGATTTTGCTGTTTGCATTGCAGTGGTATAGTTTAACATGTTCCTGTCACCGCTGTATTTCTTGTGAATTGATAGTTGGGTTTAAAGTTTTGTTCAGTCTTTTTTACTGCCTTTGTCAAGTTGTAAACCATTGATCAATACCTCTTCATTTGGGGGTGGGGGTTGCAAAATGGTTATCTTATACTTCTGATATTCCTTCATTTATTAGCTGGAACATTTCTAAAGAGAAGCCTCCTTTCATATTGTTTGATTATCCAAAAATACCATTTGTATTGAAAAGCCAGGATAAATGGCTTATTCTTTCCTGTTTTTTAAAACCAGTTTTCAAAATAATTATTTGTTTCAATAGCATCTTTTAAAGGTGACAAATTAGCTTTGCTTTTGTTTCTAGTGTTAGATGAGCTCATGAATCTAAACCTGTTTCATGTGTTTATTAAAGAAGCTATCTTTAAAAGCCTCTTTGCTGTCTGTTAAGATGTTCCAGGTAGACATTTACTGGCCCAGAAATGCAATCAGCCATTTCTCTAAAGAGCCATGATTCTTTTTAGTGGGAAATGGAATTTGGAAGCCAGTCTAGGTGCTAGAGGTATTCATTATGAGTTCATACTGATACTTTTAATTCAAATTTAAGATTTTATAAATTCTAATTGCAACTTTTTATTTACCTTCGACCCTTGATAATAAATACATATAGATACAGTACTTTATATAGCCAGACCAGATAGAAATAAAATCTATCCATTCACATATTTCAAAGACACTTCTGTGTATATTATGCTAGATACTAGACAGGATCAAAAAATAAATTAGATACCATAAAGTGTTTTCACTAAATCCTTTTGTTCTGCCTGCCCCAAGCTTCTCACAGCTTGCCTTCACATTCTTTCCTACATGTTCTTTAGATGTCTTTAGTTCTAACAAAATCAATAGAATGAGATTCATCAGTGACTTACATAGGTCCAGCCCTAACCTCTTCCCTGAACTCCAGATCAGAATGGGCAATTTCATATATAAATTTATACAAATATTCCTCTCAAAAGTTTTTCAAATTTAGTATGTCTAAAACCAAAATATTCTTTCTGTTCATCATTAATCCCTACCAAAACCATTCTTCTTTCATTCTCTATCTTGTTTGGTGAAAACACCATCTGCTCAGTCACCCCCATGTCGTAGACCTAGAGTCAGATTCTTCTCTCCTAGCTACTCCCCTACCTGATCCCTGATAGGAAATCATGCCTAGGTCGTTTTGCCTCCCAAATATTTCTTAGATGTATTTTCTCTATCCTCGGTGCTTTATTTTATCATATACTCATACTGTTAACGATAGCTACCCTCAAATCTACCCTCTGAATTGCCATCAGAATAGCCAAAAAAAAATGTAGCTATAACTATACTACTCCCCAATGGCTACTCATACCTATTGAATAACATCTCATTAGGTCCTTAGCAGTGGCATAAACAAACATAAGTGCCTTGAGCAAAGCAATATCCCAAGTCTCGATTTCCTCTGTAAAATCGGATTATCATTTTACGTCATATGTGATAACATGTTTAAAGCTCCTACTGTTAACATCTGCTACAGAGTAGATAGTCACCTGGTATAGACAACTTCATATATTTCCAGCTGGATATTCCTTTTCTTAGAGGCATCTTAAAATCAGTGTCCCTTTCCGTAACCTTCTTTCTTTGATTGGTTTTAATTAGGATATAGGAATGAAATGAAATTATCTCAGCTCAGTTTTCACATAATGAAAACCTTGTTAGTATCATTGGGAGAGGTAGTGTCCAGTTTTAAATGTGTCAATATTTAAACATGCAAATTCTTATTAAATATTAAGTTTTCCCATCTTCCCAAATTAGTTTTAAGATTAGCAGTCTTCATCACTTTTTCTTTTATCATTTTAGGCAGCCATCTCACTTTATATGCTAAGAGCTACTCCATTTTAATCTCAAATCCGCTGATAATTTTTATCAGCCAATCTCTAAATCAAAATAAACATAATTCAAGATATGATCTGTGTCATAAATAGAGTAGACATGAAATTTGATCTCCATTTCACTTCTATTCTGACTTTTTCTGGAGGTAATAATAGTAACTAACATGTATTGGATGCTTACTTAATACCAGGAATTGTGCTAATTTAATCCTCTTGACTGTCTTGGAAGTGTGATTTCCATTATTCCTTTTACATATGAGCAAACAAGAATAGAGAGATGAAGTAACTTGACTGAGATTTAATTCCTTACTTACAATTGGAAGAGTCAGCATTCAAAACCTAAGATTTGTCTAACTTAAACCTTTTTTTTTTCTACAACTAGGCTATATACCTTATTTGTCAAAAACATTTCAACCCAACTGCAAAATGACCACATAGGATTTAGCAACTACTGCTTACTGCTTTCATAAGCATGTATGCTATTCATCAGGGATTTGGAATAAAAGGGAGGGGTGGGCAGGAAGGAAACTATTTCTGAATTACTAAAATTGCAAACTATAACACAAATACATTTTATTACTTTTAAGTGCTGCATGAATTCTACATTAGTATAAATTGGAATTAAGTAATATTTTATTCAAGAATTTTGAATGAGCTCTTAATCTATAACTACATACATATTCATATACGTATACACATGGGAAAATGAGAAGTTTCTTTAAAAGAATTACGTAATTGATAAAAATTTCAGGTTATACTCTCTGGCTTCCAAAGTATCCATATTATGGATGACTTTTTCAAATAGTGTAGTTTCATCATAAGTTTTGTCACAATATATGATATTGCAGTATTTCCAAAATATGTTAGTCCATGTCATTTTTTTATTATAGAATTTATCGTGAGACTCAGTTTCCACAGACATGTATTGGGAGATGCATATCATAAATGCATGGTATACAAGGCATTTCCCAGTCTAATCTTCATCTTCCTCTCTTCCCATACAGCTAGCTATATCAGGCTTTGTAGTTTATATGTGTAACCATTACATTGAACAAGCATAACTTGTGGAAGCTACCCATAATCCATTTTATTTTTGTCTTCCATTGTCCATTTAAGTGTATTCTGTGGTGTTGAGTTCTTCCTTCGGCTCCTTGAAGGGCAAGTCTTTTCTGGTTACTTTCAGGAATTGACTATTTTCAAGAACGAATAAACTTAACTCCAAGTTAAAGGATTCCCTCCTTTCCCACCTCAGTTGTACCATAGGCCTATAGTGAAATGTGAGGTTTGTTTGGCTTCCTTTTTCTTTCGGTTTTTCTCCTCTTTGTCCTTTTATTCCTCTTCATTTGCTAACTGGTTTCTGGCCTCTTCAGGTTGAGAGAGGCAAGGGTTGAGTAAGAATAAAAGATCTTTAATAGTAGTAAAAGCAGCAGCAGCAACTAATATTTAATACAACATTTATTTTCTGCTAGGGACTGTACATATATTAGACCAGTTAATCCTCAGAAATCTCTGAGGTGGATTCTGTTATCCCTTTTTTTTACTGTTGAAGAAGTTAAAAGCACAGGTTAGTGACTTGCCTAAGGTCACCAGCCTACTGAACATAAAGGCAGTGCCAGGATGCAAACCCAGCACTCTGGCTCCATAGTCCCTTCTCAACCACTCTACTGTATTGCTTTTATATACTGTTGGGAGATGATAAGCATACTTCCTAGTCTTGGCCAGACTTTAAATCAGATCTACCCTTTAGATTTTTTTCAAGTGTGACATACATTTTCCATAGACCGAAGACAAAGAGCAAACATGTCTCAACCCATTTGCCTTGCAGAAGAGTAGGAGGGAGTAGGATGGGGTTTGGAACTCAAAGCACACTGATGACTGTCTGCAAAAATCCTTTTGTAACATTTAACTCTTTGAACATTGTAGGTGAATATAACTCAAAGTTGAAAGACTGTTTTCTACTACCTTATTGCATAGGTGGACTTGCATCTCACTTTGGCCAGCAGTATCTGAGGCCTCTACCCAAACCAAGATTGAAATGGTTTCATTTTAAGACCCCCATGCACGTGCTCTCCAAATGCCATTTAATTCTCTGCCTTCGACATCTTTGTTCATGCAGATAGTCCCTGGATTAAGACTATGTCACTTGCTCTGAAGGCATGTGCTTTCCTCCCTGAACCACATGATCCCAATCAAACCAAGCACTCTTTATAGCCAGGCTTTTAAAGAAGGCAGTTTACTATAGTTCAGCAAATCAAAGAAAAACTTTATATATAGTCTTCCCATTTTCTTTCTCTCCATTTCATTCCTATGAGAGAAATCAGCAAGTATGTTAAACATTAAACAGTGGTTTGCTTAGACCAGTTTTAGCTGCTTAGTGTGTCGTGGTTATTTGACTTTGGGAATGGTGTATAAAGTAGATTTGTATTTGAACTCATCTTTGATAATGGTCAGATAATTACTTCAGTGGCCTTGCCTGGCTATCTTGACAAAGGGCTTTATGACTTTTATCCTTTCTGTTATCAGACAAGAAAGAGTCTCAGATTGAACCTTTTGTCTTCCCATGTTAGAATATTCAGTGGCCTTATATTTATTCAACTGGAAATCTTTAGGTTTTTTCTTTTCTTTTTTCTCCTTCACATACACATTTATCTGCATAGAACATTCAAAGGGATGTTTATGGGATTGTTTGATGTTTGAACTGACATTGCCTTCTGCATGCTCACATTTTTTTAAAACTTTTTATTTTAATTCCAGTATAGTTGACATACAGTGTTATATTAGTGTCAGGTGCATGCTCACATTTAGAATGTCATACGGTGCCCGTTAACGTTTGCCAATACAATGCATAGATTGCACAGGGAGGCACATCATGATGGTGGGCAGTCATTGAGATCACTGTGTGATCCCATGATAGCCTGGAACTCCTTTCAAATGCTTTATCACCTGGAAGAATTCTACTTTCATTAGGCCCTATCCTCAGTGATGCCTCTTCTGCCTTGTACATTCAGAATTATTTCATTTGTTGCTTTCACTGATGTATGCTGCACACCTTTTGTACCTTGGTTAGGAACATGTCTTTTTCATGAGGCCTGTTAGCTTATTGAGGTCAAAGACAGTGTTTTATTTGTACTTGTGTACCTCCCTTCATGTAATAAAGTGTCTCACATCTCTTGAATCCACTATTAAGGTTTCAATAATGTGAATAAAATTGGTTATAATTTGACTATTAGAATCCTGATTCAGTCTTACTAATACTTGTGCCCAAAACAAGGAGGTAAAAATAGTAAAGTTATGCTCAGTTATAATCCTACCATACCTGCCATATTGTGTACAGTTCTGAAAAACACTTTTTTTTTTTTTTTTTTCCCCTGAGAGAGAGAGAGCTGGGGAGGGACAGAGGGAGAGAAAATCTTAAGCGGGCTTCATGCCCAGCACAGAGCCCAACGCAGGGCTTGATCCCATGACCCTGGGGTTATGACTTGAGCTGAAATCAAGAGTTGGACGCTCAACCGACTGAGCCACCCAGGCACCCCCCTGGGAACCAGTCTTAAAGGAACATTAAAAAGTGAAGATTGTTGACAGCAAGGAGAGCAAGCAAATTTTAAGGAGCATTTAAAGGGACTAGGGATCTTTGAAGAAGAGAAATCATAGGAAAGAATGGAATGTGATTGCCATCTTCATTTTTGAAGGCTTTTTCAAGGGGAAGGAAAAAGTAGACCTACTCTGTATGACTTCGTAGTTTTAACCAAGAGTACCTGAAACCCTGGTTTTGTAGCAGTATGCTGGAGTTTTGTTTTTTGGGTTTTTTTTAAGAAAAATTTTTTTAATGTGCAAAAAAAAAAATAAAACCAGAGGGAATAAATATCCATACTCCTACCAATGATTCCTTTGAAGATGATGAACATTCCATTTGAATATGATACTTTATTCTGTATACAGTTTCAGAAGGATCTGTATACAGTTCCTTTAGGGAACTCATGAATCTCAGGTTAAGACCTCATGTTCTCTTGCGTTGTATGTGTGGCATAGATACAAATACTCTTTCATCACGTTTTTCACTAAATATACAATAATAACTACTATTGAGTGTTCACTCTATGTCAGTAATTGTGCATTCATTTAATACTCAGAAGCAAACATTTTTCCAGGTCCATTAAAGATTCATCATCTCTAGCATCTTTTAAAATTGATGGTTGTATTTTTGAAGCATTTGAAATCTTCTTTTATCTAGAGACAACTTACAATAAGTATTTCTCCAAATTGGCTTTGTTTTGCATTTATTTCAGTACTAACAGTAAAAAAAAAAAGTTATTTATCACAGATAAAATGACTGATGTACATTGTTGATATTTTTTTACACTGGAAAAGTACTGTGATCTAAGAGTCAGAGGATCCAGATTGTCGCTTTGGTTGTCATTCATTGGTCACATAACTTTTCTGAGCATTAGCTTTCTTATCTTTACTAAGGGGATAATATAAGCCTTCCTGACTTCACATAGAGGGTGTAAAAAGAGGTTAGGGAGAAAGTGCTGTAAAAACTGAAGCGTTATTAGATGTGCTAATTTAAAACTATTTGAGAGTATCAGTTTTTTGTATTTTTTTTTTTTAATTTTTTTTTTTTAATGTTTTTTATTTATTTTTGGGACAGAGAGAGACAGAGCATGAACGGGGGAGGGGCAGAGAGAGAGGGAGACACAGAATCGGAAACAGGCTCCAGGCTCCGAGCCATCAGCCCAGAGCCTGACACGGGGCTCGAACTCACGGAGCGTGAGATCGTGACCTGGCTGAAGTCGGACGCTCAACCGACTGCGCCACCCAGGCGCCCCTCAGTTTTTTGTATTTTTAGTAAATAAATGTGAAATCTTGTCAAGGCAAAACTAACTTCTTTTTTTAAGGGAAAATCCAATCAACTGATTGATTTCTAACCATTTTTTAAAATAAATTTACTTCCAGAAAGTTTGTTTCATTGTATTGGTAATATAAATAAATTATTAATGTATTAGTAATATAAATAATACAACAATAATAACTGGTTTCATTTGTTGAGCATTCACAAAGTGCCAAATGCTGTGCTAACCACAGTATATATTGTTTCATTTAATCCTGTAATAACCATGGAGGAATTGTTGAGGAAAGAATCCAGACCTATCACATTCTAAAACTTGAAGTCTTAACCACCTATATTTATTCACTTCATAGCCTAAGAGAGGCAGTATATATATAGCATTGATGTTAAGAGGGTAAGCTGTGGAACCAGCCTGTCTGGATTTGAATCCTGGCTCTGCCACTTAATAACTTTCTGACTTTAGCAAGATAGTTAACCTTTTTCTGTTAAACAGGGGTAATGATGTACTTCTTGACAGAGAGATGACAGTCAACTAAATTATCAAATGTGAAGCATTTAGAACAGTGTCTGACATATAGAAAGCACTCTTTAATTGTCTTATATACAAACTATTATTATTTAAAACTATCCAGCTCCTTTAAACATTAGCTCACAGACTCCACTGATAGGAGAGTTTGGGGGAATGTTAGAGAAAATAATATATTCTCTACCTTGAACTTTCTCACTACCATCCTTCAGCTTTTTTATTTAACGCAGTGGCTACATGAAAATAAAGTAAGCCACCTTCTATTTCAACCACTAAACTATCAATTAATGCTTATTTTATATATTTTTTAGGACATTTCTGATTCATTTGCATCCTTGAAGAGCATCTGTAGAAGAGGAAGGAAAAGATGGGTGTGAAAACATTTACTCATAGCTCCTCTTCCCACAGCCAGGAAATGCTTGGAAAGCTAAATATGCTGCGAAATGATGGACATTTTTGTGATATCACTATTCGTGTCCAGGACAAAATCTTCCGGGCACATAAGGTGGTACTAGCAGCTTGCAGTGATTTCTTTCGCACCAAACTTGTAGGCCAAGCAGAGGATGAGAACAAGAATGTGTTGGATTTGCATCATGTTACAGTAACTGGCTTTATACCCCTTTTAGAATATGCGTACACAGCCACTCTGTCAATTAACACAGAAAATATCATTGATGTTCTAGCTGCAGCCAGCTATATGCAAATGTTCAGTGTTGCTAGCACCTGCTCAGAGTTCATGAAATCAAGCATTTTATGGAATACACCCAACAGCCAATCAGAAAAGGGTCTAGATGCTGGACAAGAAAATAACTCAAACTGCAATTTTACTTCCCGAGATGGAAGTATTTCTCCTGTGTCTTCAGAGTGCAGTGTGGTAGAAAGAACCATTCCTGTCTGCCGAGAATCCCGGAGAAAGCGCAAAAGCTACATTGTTATGTCTCCTGAAAGTCCTGTGAAGTGTAGCACGCAGACAAGTTCTCCCCAGGTATTGAATTCTTCAGCTTCCTACTCAGAAAATAGAAATCAACCAGTTGACTCTTCTTTAGCTTTTCCCTGGACTTTTCCTTTTGGAATTGATCGAAGGATTCAGCCTGATAAGTCTAAACAGGTAGAAAATACCCGGACTTTAGAATTACCCGGCCCATCTGAGACAGGTAGAAGAATGGCTGATTATGTGACTTGTGAGAGCACAAAAACTGCCTTGCCACTGGGTACCGAAGAAGATGTCCGGGTCAAAGTAGAAAGGTTAAGTGATGAGGAAGTCCATGAGGAAGTGTCTCAGCCTGTCAGTGCATCTCAGAGTTCACTGAGTGATCAGCAGACAGTGCCGGGAAGCGAACAAGTTCAAGAAGACCTTCTGATTAGTCCACAGTCTTCCTCTATAGGTATAATGTCTTCTGTGTGTTTCATGATGTTTTTTTGTGTTTTTCAAGTCAATATGAGCATTTTTAAGTATCTTTTAGATCAAAGTTTTGTGCTGGATCCTGTAGGAAACATTAAAAAGAATAAAACATGATAACTGGATTTTTTTAGATGCTATTAGTACTTTTTTTTTTTTTTATAAGTTATGGATTGGGAACAAGAGAGAATAGTTAAACGATTTCTGATGAGATAAAGGCAGATTATGTTATATATGAATTGTGAATTATTTTCAATGCAAAATATACCAGTTTTTAAAAATCCAGTTAGTGTTTTATTCTTTCTCAAAATATTTACTGAAAACTTACCATGTGCCAAACGTTGGGGATACATGATAAAAAAGACATAGTCTCTGCAACTGAGGATTTAATAGTCTAATTGAGAAAGCAGATGTGTAAATCTAGCACTAGGCTGGAGATATGAACAAAGTGTTAAGGCTTCACCACAAAAAGAGCAAGTTAACACTAATATATTCGAGATGTATTTTAGTAAGTACAAGTTTGCCCAGGAAAGGGAATGACATTTCTTTGAAAATGAATAAAAGCACAGAGGTGTGGAAGACCTTTGCATGTTTGGTGAGTGGCAAATTCAGTGCAAAATAATGTGAATAAAGTATGGAAGCCTTCAAGTATTGGAAATAATGAGAGAAGACAAAATGAGCAGTTGAGCATATTGTGAAGAGTCTAAACACAAGCTTCAGTTAGGATTGCATTCAACTGCAGATAACAGATCCCTTCAAAGTGGCTTAGACCAAACAGGATTTTATTTTTATCACATAAAGTGTTCAGAAGTAGGAAGTCCAGGACTGGTATGGTGGCTTTACAGTGTAATCATTGGCCTAGGTTCCTTGTATATTTGTATCCCTTGTATATTTATAATCCACCATCCTTAGTTGGTCAGTTTCATCGATAAATTTATTGCTTCATGGTTACATGATGTTTGCTTCATCTTTAGCCTCATATTCTAGTAAGGGGCAGTGCTTGTGTCAGAAAAGCACAGATGTTCCCAGAAATCCCTAAAAAGCTTCTGCCAGATTATGTCATGTGGTCTTCCCTAGCTATAAGGGAATTTGAGAAGATGTATATTCACTGGGTATATAACTGCCTCAAACAAAATTGGAGAATGGATATTGTGTGCAACTAGCAGTGTCTGTCACAGCTAGGCCATTTAAGTTTGAATTTTATCCTAGTGGTAATAAGGAGTCTACCTTAAAGGGAATAAAAATAACACATTTACAGATAGTTGGGAAAATTAATTTAGTATTGGTATGCAGTGGAGGTTGGCTAGACAGAGACGGTCTCAGAAACCAGTTACACTAGTTGTTTTTGTATGAATGAAGATGCTTAGAGTAAAACTATAAAGATAATGGATATTAAGAGATTGAGAGACTTCATAAAGGGAGAATCATTACTACCTGATGATATTGAATATAGGGATTGAGGGAATGGGAAAGGTTAGAGACCTCTAGGTGACTAGAAAAATAGTGATAACATTTTAAGTTCATTGATTTTTGTCATAATTTTTCATATTATCTAAATAGAAATGTCTTATTATAATTAATCTTTTACAGTTACTTTTTCTTAGTGAATGGTACAAAAAATATTGGTAATTATGTAATGGGTAGGAGTCTATGA
This sequence comes from Neofelis nebulosa, assembly GCF_028018385.1. Classification (NCBI taxonomy): domain Eukaryota; kingdom Metazoa; phylum Chordata; class Mammalia; order Carnivora; family Felidae; genus Neofelis; species Neofelis nebulosa. The sequence goes on along the minus strand of NC_080791.1, from coordinate 26,905,485 downwards.
AATTCAGTTACTATAACTTGAAAATCATTGGAAGAAGGTGGGAACCTAGTTTTAAGAATAAGCCAACAAGGTCAATTTGGTTAATTGGGTGATGGTCCAAGTAATGTTATGCTACAAAGCAGTTGAAAAAGGAAGATTGGTGAAATCAAGACTGAAGATTTCCAGTTTCGGTTTTTTGTTTTTGTTTTCTTTTTTAACTTTTTGTTTTTAATGTTTATTTTTGAGAGAGACAGACATACAGAGTATGAGCAGGGGAGGGGCAGGGAGAGAGGGAGACACAGAATCCGAAGCAGGCTCCAGGCTCCAAGCTCCGAACTGTCAGCACAGAGCTGGATGTGGGGCTCAAACCCATGAATCACGAGATCATGACCCTAGCTGAAGTCACACTTAACTAACTGAGCCACCCAAGCGCCCCTGAGTCTTTTTCTTTTAGCAGTGACTGAATGAATCTCAAGGAAAAAATATATGTAAGAGCTAAAACCAAAGGACTGATCCTTAAGAAATAGCTATCTTCAGGGAGAAAAGAAAAGCCAATAAAAAATAATAAAGAGGATTTCTCCAAAAGATTGGAGAACCAGGAATGCTCTATTAACTTTGTTGATTTCTTGAATTTTGACCCACTCTATGAATTTCCCAGTGTTGCCACAACAAAGTGTACCACAACTGGATTATTTTAAACAACAGAAGTTTATTCTTTCGTAGTTCAGAAGGCCAGAAGTCTGAAATCAAGGTGTCAGCAAGGCCGTGCTCCTTTGAAGGCTGTAGAGGATTTTTTTGCCTCTTTGCAACTTCTGGCAGTTACTAGTACTTGCTGTTCTTCAACTTGTAGTTGCACCCCCCTGAGTTATACCTGTCTTCATGTGCCTTCCTTGTGTTTTTGGCACCAAATCTCCCTTACCTTACAAAGACACCATTTCTTGTATCAGGGCCCCCCTACTCAGGATGACCTTGTCTAACTTGATTACATCTGCAAAGACCCTATTTCCAAATAGGGTCACATTCCTAGGTATTGGGGGTTAGGACTTGAATATATCTTTTTTAGGGAGACACAGTTCTACCCACAGCACCAATTAAAGATCATATTCCTGAATTTGGATCAAGTCATATTTTTCTTTTCTTTTTTATTTTTTTTAATTTTAAATCCAGTATAACTATCATATAGTGTTATATTGTTTCAGGGGTACAATATAGTGATTTACCAATCCGTACATTACATGATGCTCATCATGATACGTGTACTCTATTTTTGAGAGAGAGAGCACAAGCAGGGAAGGGGCAGAGGGAGAGAGGAAGACGCAGAATCTGAGACAGACTCCAGGCTCTGAGCTGTCAGCAAAGAGCCCGACGGGGGGCTCAAACTCGAGAATGGTGAGGTCATGACCTGAGCTGAAGTCGGACACCCAACTGACTGAGCCACCCAGGCGCTTCAGGTGATACGTGTACTCTTAATTCCCTTTACCTATTTCACTCAAACTACCTCTCCACCTTCCCCGTGGTAACATCAGTTCTCTATATTTAAGAGTGTTTTCGGTTTTCCTTTTTTTTTTTCTTTGTTTTGTTTCTTAAATTCCACATATGAGTGAAATCATATGGTATTTCTCTCTCTTATTTCACTTAGCATTTTACCCTCTAGGTCCATCCATGTTATTCCAGATGGTGGGATTTCATTCTTTTTTAATGGCTGAGCAGTTTTGATTGCTTTGTGTGTGTATATGTGTACACACATATACACACACTACATCTTTATCCATTCATCTGTTGATGGACATGAGTCAAGATAGTTTTGAAGGGTTCAAGTGAACACACATTCAGTAATGTATTTGATGGCAGGAGATGTTAGCTATATGTTCATGAGTTTTTGTTAAATTACTAGTCTTTAATCCTCAACATTTTCTGAATAATTAACTATTTAATGAATATTACTGTTTTTAAGTGTATTTATTTACTTAGCAGGGGAGGGGCAGAGGGGGATAGTAGAGAGAATCCCAAGCAGGGTCCATGCTGTCAGCACAGAGCCTGACACGGGGATTGATCCCATGAATCAGGAGATCATGACCTGGGCCAAAATCAAGAGTTAGACATTCAACCAACTGAACCACCCAGGTGTACCTGAATATTACTGTTTTAATCGTTTATCTGAGAACTTAGAAACCAAATATTAATATCTTGCTAACTAGGCATGTGAAATAGTCTGATTTTATCACTCTCAAGTATATCTAATCAGTTCAGATTTTGCCTTTCTATCTTACTAACATGATTAAGAGAAGTTAGGAACTTCAGTAGAATATACCTATCAGTTATATAATTTACTTCCAATATATACTCTCAAAGATGTAGACTCTATTTTGAAGCTGACATGTGAGTAACTATGATCTGAATATCATATAGTCAAATAATCTAAAAGCTGTTTTCCTTGCCTTCATAGTAAATGTAGTAATCACTCTCAATTAACCTATCTTAACTTCAAATCTATACAATAAAACAAAGCCTTACAGTAAAGTTAAATTGCTATAGTAGGCAGTCAAAATATGTGGGCAGAAATGTCCACCAGTGGATGAATGGATAAAGAAGATGTGGTGTGTATATATATATATACTCGGCAGTCAAAAAGAGTGAAATCTTGCATCTACATGGATGGAACTGGAGGGTATTATGCTAAGTGAAATTAGAGAAAGACAAATATCATATGACTTCACTCATATGAGGAATTTAAGATACTAAACAGATGAACATAAAGGAAGGGAAGCAAAAAGAATATAAAAACAGGGAGGGGGACAAAACAGAAGAGACTCTTAAATATGGAGAACAGAGGGTTGCTCGAGGGGTTGTGGGGGGGGGGATGGGCTAAATGGCTAAGGGGCATTAAGGAATCTACTCCTGAAATCATTGTTACACACTGTATGCTAACTAACTTGGATATAAATCAAATAATAAATAAGTTAAAAAATTAAAAAAAAATAAAGTATGTAGGCAGGAGTAAGGAAAAATGTTTATAGTACTTTTTTTTCCATATTCCGTAAGAATACTTCATAAGAGTATTTACTTTTACTTACTAATTTATTTAAAGAAGATATCTAAAAGTAGTTTGTCTTTCCTAGGGACTGAGAATATAATATTTAATACATCCATTATTACAAAATTCTGAAGTAATAATTTGATTATCCATGAAATTAATCCATATAGGATTTTACTTGTTCTTTTAAGTTCCTTTTATTGCCAATTGCACAGCATAGGGTTGTAAAATCGGATATCCCCAGTTTAGAGAATCAATAAATACAGCAATAAAAGAGAAAAAAGACTACTAAATTTAGGTTGGGTCCTGGTACTCAAAAAGGTGGTCATCAATATCTGGTATAGTTTAAGAAAAAATATAAGTGAGAAAGAATTCATAATATGGCTTTTTAATTATTTGTCTTGAAGTATCATCTTTATGTATCAAAGACAAAATAAATAGTACTATAAAGTCCACAGTTTGCTATGTTAAAGGAATTCAGTTTTTCCTAAATTTTAAAATCTGCCATTAAAAGTAAAGTGATTGTTACAGGGGTCAGTTAGAATATTGAGAGGTAATGTGACATTTTTCTCAGCAGTAGTGAATAAATAATTAGTTTGAAGTGGGCAGGTAGAATTACAACACTGAACATATAGAGAAGTCGTATAACTAGTGATTAAAAATTAGAATTTGGAGTCAGACAGATCTAGATTCTGTTACTGGTTTCTGCCACTTAATAGATGTGTGACTTTGAGCAAGTCCTTTAACCTCACTGAGTTTCCATAACTATAAGGTGAGGATAGTAATACCTGTCTATTAAGTGTGTCAGTGCCTTCCAACAAAAGACCACCAGGAACATACCGTAGTTGAACAGTTTGATGTGGTAGTTTTAAAATCTGAAAATCCCTAACAGTTACCCCAAATACACAAGGTAAATTAGTGTGCAGCAGGCACCTGTAAACCCTATGTTCACATAAGAAGTAGTATCCTAGTGGTGGGAGTTTGGGGAACATAAATATCATTCATTACAACAGAAGTGAGTCAGTTTTATGTCCCTTAAAATGAACAAATTCCTTGGGGCTCCTGGGTGGCTCAGTCGGTTAAGTGTCCAACGTCAGCTCAGGTCATGATCTCACAGCTCATGAGCTCGAGCCCCACATTGGGCTCTGTGCTGACAGCTCAAAGCGTGGATGGAGCCTGCTTTGGATTCTGTGTCTCACTCTCTCTGCCCCTCCCTGGTGGGGAGTTTGGGCTAATATAAGTTTCATTCATTATGACAGAAGTGAGTCAGTTTTATGTTCCTTAAAATGGACAGATTCCTTGGCTAAAGTTAAAACAGTTTCTGCAAACTAGGCTGAAGTGTCTCCGAAGAGAACAAGCTCTGACTATCAGAAACAGGATAGCCCCAGTGTTAGTGTGTTTCTGATTGAATAGGCCTTGATGATGGGATTGTAATGACATCAGCAGAAGCATTTTGATGATGTCAGATCAAGGAACATTTTTTTCACAAGGCTCAGAGCTGAGATATAATATGATACAATGGGCCATTAAAAGAGAAGCTACCTTCTGACATATTTAAAGGAATATTAAATTTTTTCAGATCAGACAGAGGATAATGGATTCAGTGATCTGTTAAATTTAAAATAGTAGCTAAAGGGGCACCTAGGTGGCTCAGTTGGTTAAGCCTCCGACTTTGGCTCAGGTCATGATCTCATGGTTTGTGAATTCAAGCCCCGCACTGGGCTCTGTGGTTGCTGTCAGTGCAGAGCCTGCTTCAGATCCTCTGCCCTCCCTCCCCCCCCCCCCAACTCTCTGGACCTCCCTCACCCGTGATCTTTTTCTCTCCCAAAAAAATAAATAAATAAACTTAAAAAAAAAAGGGTAGCTCTGGTCCGGAAAAACCTATGAGTTTTGTTTTTCCTTAAGTGACAAAATGAGATCTTAGGGAGTCAAAAACAATAGGATAAAGATGAGAAATCACATTAGTTGTAATAGACAGGACTGGTGGTGATTAGTAATAAAGGGATCGATAGAAAAGACTACTGAAGAATCAGAAAATTAATCTTGGAAAAAGCTGTTCATTTTTGAAGTCTGTATCTTCTGGAGAATCCCTCAGAAGGAACGGATGTATAGTAGTTTGAAGGATGTGATGTATGTCGTTCTAAGTTAGGAAATGTGAATCTACTGAACAACACCTTGAAATTTTACTGCTAAATCAGTTGTTAATACCTTATCAATTCCTTTCTACGTGATACTCAGTGACAAATTTCTCTGGTGGCATCTTTTCCAGAAGAACAAAACTCTCCACAGATTTTAAATCATTCAGAAGCTTCTTTGGTGAATGTTTTCAAAATGCAGCTCGTACTTGTTTGTGATAAAGTTGCAAATCTCTTAAAGTATATTCATTCATATCAGCTGGGAAAAGGTTAGAACCTAAGATTTAAACTGAAATTCCCACTTGTAAAAGGTAGTCTGTTATTAACTCCTAAGGAGATAACTTGTGGGTCCAAAAAAGGATTTATCTTACTGCTATCAAGGCTCTTCTGCTATCAAGTATTACCATACTTAGGGCTGTGGAAGTCTGAGGGTTTTTAAGTGCTTTGATGATTATAGTTTTAGAATCCATTTACTCCCTTGTTTTGTTTTGTTTTGTTTTGTTTTGAGGTAAGAAAACAGTAAACATGGTATTCAATTTTTTTAGCATTCCACTTGTGGGGTTCTTTGCCCCGTTTTTTTGGTCTGTTAAAACTTTTAATTTAGACCAGGGATATTTTCTTTTATTATTAATATTCAGGTATAATTGATGTACAGCATTATATAATCATGTGATATTTGCATGTATTGCAAAGTGATCACTGCAGTATGTTTAGTTAACATCTATTACCACGCATAGTTACATAATTTTTTTTCTTGTGATGAGAACTTTTAAGACCTCTCTTAAGCAATTTTCAGATGCACAATGTAGTATTAACTATACTCACCATGCTGTACGTTACCTCCCCATGACTTAATTATTTTATACTGGAAATGTATACCTTTTGACCACCTTTACCTATTTCTCCCACCCTGCCAACCCTCTGCTTCTGGCAAGCATCATCTTTTCTCTTCTCTGTTAATTATGAGCTCAGTTTGTTTAAATTCCACATATAAGTGAGCCTGGTGGCTCAGTCAGTTAACTGTCCAACTCTTGATCTGACAGCGCAGAGCCTGCTTGGGACTCTCTCTCTCCCTGTCTACTCTTTACCTACTCATTCTCTCTATCTCTCTCTCTCTCTCTCTCAATAAAAACATTTTAAAAAATATAAGTGAGATCATACAGTTATTTGTCTTCCTCTGATTTCACATAGCATAATGCTGTGTCAGTCCATGTTGTCACAAATGACAAGATTTCTTTTTTTTTGACTGCTTAATATTTGTTCTCCTCATTTTTCTTGAAGTTTGTGGATGATAAGGACAGTGGAGAGTATGAGTAAGATATAAAATTTATGGAATTCTTCAGTAATAATACTAGTGAATGTGTGGTCCCGTTACTAGAGAATAAATTGGGATTTCCCCACTCAGGAATACAAAATCTAGTAATTTTTCCCCACCGTTACAGCATAGCTCTTTAGCATTGTAAGCCTCAGTCTGCCCTAAAAATAAACAATAACCAGAACAAACTGATTGCTCATTTGGAGGTATTTAAAAGTGTACTTCATTGTTTGGTCTGTAGCCATGCTTTTTTTTTTTTTTCTTTTTTAAGGAACAGGACATCCTGTATTTTTTTTTTTTTTAATGTTTATTTTGAGAGAGTGAGTGAGCAAGCAAAGGAGGTGCAGAGAGAGAGAAAGACAGAGGATCCCCAGCAGCCTCCGTGCTGTCAGCACAGCCTGATGCAGGGCTCGAACTCACAGACCATGAGATCATAACCTGAGCTGAAACCAAGAGTTGGACACTTAACCAACTGAGCCACCCAGGTGCCCTGGTCTATATCCAGGTTTTACCAGGGTTGTGTCAGTGACAGCAAAGGCACACATTGGAAATATCCACAGCAGTGCCTTTTAAAATCCCCACTCCAGTGTTCCATGGTGTTGATGCATCTCAAGTGAACAGTCTTGTTTATGTCAGAAGCTCCCCCCAAAATGGCCACTTGCAGCTCCAAATTGTCATTGGTAGAATTGTGTCAGCTGAGAGATAAGTGTACTCGTTGGTGTTACAGAGAAGAAACATAAAGGAAGCAGATGTTTGACCTAGAAGAGATGGCAGTTTTGGATTGAGACAACCCGTTGAGAATTATGATGGTCCATAAGAATAATGCTTGTGTAACTTTTTATTTCAGGGCTTGGCTAAAGGACAGTTGTCATTGATCAGGAACCAGACAAAACCTGATTCTGGGCATATGAAAGTAAGCAGAGCAGTGTTCAGGGAAACAAAGACAAAATTGAAAAAGTATTTATATGGTTTTCCCTTTTTAAAACCTCTTCATTGAAAAAAGTTTTCTTTTCACTGAAATACAAACTTACAAAGGGGCACCTGGGTGACACAGTAGCTAAGTGTCCAACTCTTGATCTCAACTCAGGTCTCTATCTCAGGGTCATGAGTTTAAGCCCTGCATTAGGCTCCATGCTAGGTGTGAAGCCTACTTAAAACAAAAGAAGAGAAAAAGAAATACAACTTACATATAAAATTCACCCATGAAAGCGTATACTTCAGTGGCTGTTAGTATATTCACAAAGTTGTGCAACAGTCTAAGTTTATAACCTTAGACTGTTTATAACCCCCCCCCCCACAGTCTAAGTTTATAACCTTTTATTTTATTTTACTTTATTTTATCATTTTATTTTATTTTTGAGAGAGAGAGAGAGAGAGCACAAGCAGAAGGGGGACAGAGAGAGAGAGAGAGCACGAGAGAATCTGAAGCAGGCCCCAGGCTCCAAGCTGTCAGCTCAGAACCAGACGCAGGGCTCAAACCCATGAACCATGAGATCATGACCTGAGCTGAAGTCAGATGCTTAATGACTGAGTCACCCAGGCACCCCCCCCCAAGTTTATAACATTTTCATCACCCTAAAAAGAAACCCTGTTAAACCATATAACTCTTAGCCGTGACTCCCTCCTAGTCTCACCCTAGCCCTAGGCAAATGCAAATACACTTTCTATAGATTTGCCTATTCTAGATATTTCATATAAATGGGATCATGCAATATGTGGTCTTTTCTGACTGGCTTCTGTCACTTTCTGTAATATTTTTGGGTTTTTTTTTTTTTTTGTCTTTTTTTATGTTTATTTTTGAAAGTGACTGCATGAGTGAGAGAGGGGACAGAGTATGCTAAACAGGCTCCTTGCTGACAGCAGAGAGCCCGATGTGGGCCTCAAACTCTAGAACCATTAGATCATGCATGACCTGAGCCAAAGTCAGACTGAGCCATCCAGGCAGGTGCCCCTATATTTTCAGGGTTCATCTATGTCATACCTCTTAGATTTTTGAAAAGTTTTTTCTAATCAGAGATCTTCTGAACTCAGCCACCAGGGCCAGTTCAGATGGACTAATCACCATCCTCATTATAATCTCATCCTCTTTTAGACAGGAGTCAGCACACTAGACAGATTATAGGAGCAGGAAGGCTAGCAAACAGTTTGACCAAGAAACAATGACAGATTTGATTAGATAACCAAAATATTCTCAAAAGGTTTTCTGGAAAATGAACCCACCACTGAAGGACTTTAGTGTGAAATATTTGAGCTCAATTCATAATGAACTTACCTCCCAGCCAAGGGCAGGTTGCACCTCAAAAAGGATTTTAGATGTACACTCTGTTAACAAGATGCCCAGTGCAAGACAGCAAGAACTTCAGTTGAATCTTCACGGGTCCTCCATTTCTGCCAGTGCCCAGTTGCCAGAGACTACCAGAAGCACAACTATAATTAGCAGGTTGAGTTTGTTGCTCAGTTGCAGCATAGGAGATCACATACCTTGGGGTTCTTAGGACTTCTCAGTAAGAGGGTGTTAGAAAGGGCTTAGAGGATTTGGCTTGTGTTAGGTGACTTTAGGAAGGATTTGTGGAAGTGGGGTTTGCTCAGGACTGGTGATATCAGTAAGCAGGGAAAGCTGTGATTGTATATATATATTTTTAAGTTTATTCTTTTTTAATAAGAATACCCACCCAACATGAGGCTCTACACCCAACATGAGGTTCGAACTCGTTCATGATCAAGAATCGTGTGCTCTTTTTACTGAGCCAGCCTGACACCCCTGTGATTGTGTATCTTAACAAATATCTAGGATTGCAGACTAATGTGAACCTAAAGCAGCAGTGACTTTTATTAACTAGAGAGGGGAATGTTTGATTTTTTCGTGATTGCCAAATGACCTTGTTTTTGGCTCTGCTGAAACAAAATTATGTGTTTTGTCTCAGACCATTGTGACCTGGTCTGATGTTGGTGTTCTGTGTGAGTATGTCCAACATAAAGCACCAGGATCTAGCTGTGAACACCAGGCCCATTCCTAAGTGTCAGTGTCAGGCCAGTTCCTGGATGTTAGGGGCTGCTTTTCTATTTGTCAGTTGAATGGGATAAAATCTGTATAACATTTGGAAGAATGGCTGGCATGTGGTAAATGTTCAGTAGCGGATGGCAACTGTAGTTATTTTTCACCACCAGGAGAGTTTTTGTGTCTTGGGTAGCAGCAAAAAACTGGAATCCGTTTGATGCGACAGAAGCTATCATACAGTACTTACTGGTGGAAGAGAACAGAATCTCTCCATAAGATAACCCCTACCATAGAAAGCTGGATTGTCTCTGTAACAATCTGCTTTACTTTTTCATAGGGTGAGAAGGTTCTTTCTGTTCAGAATTCTTAGCCTTCATTACCACTGCAAGCAGAATCGCTATAGTATAGAAAGAAAACTCCATCTTAAGAATTCAAGAAATAATTCAAGAATTCAAGAAACAGGGACACCTGGGTGGCTCAGTTAAGCATCTCTCTTTTGATTTTGGCTCAGGTCATGATCTCACAGTTGTGAGATCAAGCCTTGCATCAGGCTCCATGCTCAGAGTGGGATTGTCTCTCTCTCTCTCTCTCTCTCTCTCTCTCTCTCTCTCTCTCTCTCTCTCTCTTTCTCTCTCTCTCTCAGCCCCTCCCCCACTCACCATAAATAAATAAATAGAATAATTTTTAAAAACATAATTTATGAAACATCACCATACTTCAAGGAAAGTAATATTGCATGTATATTCTGTTGTTAAATTGATTCAATTAAATTCCAGTTCATATGATTACTTGTGTTATCACTGGCAGAAACTTTAACCTCAGGAAAAAGATTTTTGTCAATAGTTACATAAGTGATACAGCACTATTTATGTGTCAACAGTATAGATAGAATTCTTAAAGTGTGCTTTAACTCTTCATTTAACTTGTGGTAGTTTTTATTTTTATCTTTTAGTGTATTAATAACCATGGGCAAGAGGACAATGTCCTCTGTTTTAAGAGGAAACATCTACTGGATGTATCTTATACTGCATTTTAGTTCTTTTTGACCAGCATTTTAAGCAAACTCTTGACAATGCTAGAATCAGTCCAGAGCAGAGTGGGTTTTATTTCCACCTCACCAAGACTGCACTACCTCCTAGAAGTAGTGTAATCTGATTGTGAGGAGCAAATGTCAGATCAGTCTTCCTGACTTGCCCTAGTCACAACCTCCAGTCTTTTTTTGCAGTCTTTGCCTGTAACCTTTAATATTGCCAGCACTCTGAATAACTGCAGAATACTACTATAAAGTAGATTTTTCTGTGTGTGTCCATGGTGATCAGGTCCAAATACTGGGAATTTTCCAGTTTTTATCCTAGGACAGATTGAATTGTTAATGTTTAGTTCCCTTTTCTTTAAGGAAAAAGTGAGAATGGGGAAATATTGACAAGTGAACGTTTCTTAAACAGAATCAACAATATCAGGTCTCCTAAACTGTATTAAAAACAAATCAAAAAGGGATACCTGGGTGGTCGACTTCCACTCAGGTCATGATCTCTGGGTTCATGAGTTTTGAGCCCCACATCAGGCTTGCTGCTGTCAGCGCTGTTGCTTTGTATCCCCTGTCTCCCTCTCTCTCTGCCCCTCCCCCACTTATGGATGCATGCTCTCTCAAAAATAAATCTTAAAAAAAAAAATCAGAAGGATTTGGAATAAGTTGGATAAGTAGGCATAAGGAAAAGCGTAAACATCTTTGATAGTAAGGGAAAGAGAAAAAGACAAGGCAGGCACTGGGGCGCCTGGGTGGTTCAGTCATTTGAGCCTCTGACTCTTGATTTCAGCTCAGGCCATTATCTCAGGGTTGTGGAATTGAGCCGCATGTCGGGGCTGAGCATGAAACCTGCTTGAGACTCTCTTATCTGCCCCTTTACCACTCACACACCTGTGTGTGTGTGCGCTCGCTCTCTCTCAAAAAAAGAAAAAGAAAAAAAGGCATGTGCAGAAATGCTAAACACACCAGTAAGGGTGAGGTTGAGGGGTGAGGAGGAGGTGTGCAGGAAGAATATGGATACAGTTAGGGATGAATGTAAATACACATAGTCCTGTCTCCTTTCAAAAATTTTATCAGTGTATTAGAACATAGTATAATAATTGGTGTTCTTGATGATTGCTATGAGTCATCAAGAAACAAATTAGTATTCTTTTTTTAAGAAGTCAAGGCAAATTGTCACAAATTTTCTAGCACAGATCCCTTACTAAAGTAAGTTTGGATGCCTCAAAAGGGATTAGGTTATGTATTTTTTTTTTTTTTGGAAAATTTTATTTAAGTGGAAAATGTATTCATTTCCTAGTAATGCCAACTAATTCAAGTGTTCCAAAGGGGAAAATTGAAGTACTGGATTCTAAGTTTTCATCAGAAGGAAATTTCATTCTATTAACACATGATATTTATTAAATATCCACATGTGTATTGTATTATGCAAACTGTTACAATTAGTTCAGTTTAGCTTTCACTAAAATATTGCAAGCAAAAGCATGCTTGCTCTTAAAACTTCAGCAAGCTCAGGTTTTTCATTTGGTGAAACAGCATACAATAAATACATTGACAAATTCAGTCTCTGATTTGAACAGGCTAGGTTGTTTGATCTCCCCTCCCACTAAAAACAGCAATGTGGGTTTTGTTTTTTTTCTTAAGTTACCTTGAAAGTATTTGAAAGGATAATTAGGGACCTACCAGGTTAAATTTGGGATGGAGGGAGCACAACCCAGAGAGGTAAGTGGATGTCAGAGCACTAAAACTGGTTGTTTCCTAAGACATTTGTCAGAACACAAATTGGCTTTGGTTCATCAACTAAAAGAGCAAGGCAAACAGAAGTTAAGGCCCAGAGCATGTTAAAGTTGTGAAGTCTTAGAGAAGTTTCTCTACACTAAGTAGGGACCCCAAAGGACTTTCCCACTACAACTAAACCTGTTCCCCTTCCTCCAGTCTCCAGGGGACTGACTGTAGAAACAGCTGCCTTGGCAGTGAGCAAACTAGAAGATGGAAAGGAAAAGGGGTAAAAAACATATCCCTGAGAAGTTGTAGCCAGTGACCAGCCTTCTTGCAGATTTAGATCCAGATTATTCCTTACACCAGGAGGCCAGGGAATTTCATTGAATTTGTTTAAGTAGTGCCCTCCAGGAACCTAGCAGAAGAAGCAAACAAAGCTTCCCTGGAACAGGGTATATGCATCTTCACCTAAGCAAATCATTCCTCTACAAGTCCTTTTCAAGGGCCATAACCACTGTGAAAAACAACCAGGGCACACAAGGAAACACGGCAGAAAGATAACCAACAGGAAAACAAAAACAGGCAGCAGAAATAAATTGGCGTAGTTTTCACGCACAGATATAAAATAAATATGCTTACTAGGTTTAATGAAATAAACAAGCTTGAACAATAATTACAGACAACAGTATACTATAAAAAAACTTGTAGCACATTTGAGGGGATAAAATAGAACTTCTAGAAGAGAAAAAAGTAACCAAAATAATTCTGTCAACCTTTTAGCAGCAGATTGGATTTTGCAGAAGAGAGAATTGATGAATCAGAAGATAAATTTAAACAAATCACCTGAATGCTACCCAGAGAGAGACTGTATTGTATTTTAGGGTCCTCCAGAGAAACAGAACCAATAGGTATATAGGTATATAGAAGGAGATATCTTAGGAGGGACTCAGTCACGTATTTATGGTGGCTTAGTCCCACAGTCCACCATCTGCCAGCTAGACCTGGAAAGTCGGTGGTGTCATTCCAATACAAATCTTGAAAGTCTGAGAACTGGAGGGTTGATGGTATAAGTCCCAAGTCCAAAGGCCCATGAACTGGAAGTGCTGGTGTCCAAGAACAGGAGAAAATGGATACCCCAGCTCAAGGAGAGAGAGCAAATTTACTCTTCTAACTTTTTGTTCTATTCTGGCTTCAACAGATTGGATAATACCCCACCGTGGTGGAGTATCTTCTTTACTTAGTCTACCAATTCAAATGCTAGTCTTTCCAGAAATGTTCTTAACAGACACACCCAGGAATAATGGTTTACCAGCTATCTAGGCATCCCTTAGCCCAGTAAAGTTGATAGACAAAATTAACCTTCACAGTGACAATGGTAGAAACTACAGTGGAGAAGAGGATAAGGGTTATGGAAATGCAAACAGAGGTTTGATGACATCCTAAGAAGAGAAGAGAGAATGAGAATTTTCTAAAATTGATGAAAGACATCAATCCATAGATTCGAGGCCAGCAAATCTCAAATAGGAACAATAAAAATACAAACCTAGACATATTACAGACAAAATTTAGAAAATAATAAGACAAAACAAGACATTATCTTCAGAAGTATGACGTTTTAATAGCATCAGAAACCAGTGAGATAATATCCTCAGTGTGCTAAAAGAAAATAACGGCCGGTCTAGATGTCTACACACAGTAAAAATAGCTCTTGACAATGAAACTGAAATAATAGATATTTTCAAAGAAACAGAAACAGGATTCATCAGCAAAACCTCACAAAAGAAAATTCTTAAGGACAGACTTCAGGCAGACACAAAGTGAACACAGATGGAAGGTCTAATATTAGAAGAAATGAAGAGTGAAGGAAGAAGTGAAGTGAATGGACAAATGTAGGTAAATGCTGCTTGCATAAAAGAGTAACAATAATTTATTGAATCTTATTATTGAATCTCAATAATTCATAAGTTGCAGAATAAGATTGTGTGGAAATTGGATTTAAACTGTCCTAAGATCCTTAATGTTCAAAAGTTTTGTTTAACTGAGACTTTGATAATTATGTGTCTAATTTCTAAAGTAACCAGTAAAAAAGGGGGAAGGATTATGTAATTTCCAAACTAATAGAGAGGGGGGAATAGAATGATTATTAGCCATTTATGTTTAGCAAGCTCATTTTAAAATGTATAGAGAAATGCAAAGGGCCAAGAACAGCCAAGTTATTCAGGAAGCAAATGAACAAGATGAGAAGACTTGCTGGTCTACCTGATACCAAGATTTAAAAAGCTCTAGTAACTAAAGATTGGCTTTAATATAAGTTGAGACAAACAGATGGGACTAATAGAGAACCTGGAAACAGACCCATGCATGAGAGCACTTAGAGCACTGCAGAGCATGAGAGCACTTAGAGCACTGCAGAGCAGAGAAGAAAAGACAGACTTCAATAAATGTGGTTGATTATGAAATCAGCTCCAAGTGGATTAAAGAAAAGATCTAGGGGCACCTGGGTGACTCAGTCCATTGTGTCCAACTCTTGATTTCGGCTCAGGTTATGATCTTACAGTTTGTGAGATCGAGTCTGTGAGATCTACATGGACAGTGCCGAAACTGCTTTGGATTCTCTTGCTCTCTGCCCCCCCCCCACACACACACACTCTCACACTTGCTTTCTCTCAAAATAAATAAACTTAAAAAAAAAATTAAAAAGACCTAAATGTCAAAGGCAAAACAAATTTTTCATAAGATAATTTGAAATAAGGAAGAATTTTTATTTTTATTCTTTTAAGGTTTTATTTTTAATCTCTATACCCAACATGGGACTCAAACTCACAACCCTGAGATGAAGAGTTTCTCACTCCACCAACTGAGCCAGCCAGGGGCCCCAGGACTTTTAAAAATAAGACCAAAAAGCCAGAGCCATAAAGGAAAATACTATTTTTAGGGGCACCTGGGTGGCTCAGTCAGTTAAGCGTCCAACTTTGGCTCAGGTCATGAGCTCATGGTTCACGAGTTCAAGCCACACATCAGGCTCTATGCTGACAGCTCAGAGCTTGGAGCCTGCTTTGGATTCTGTGTCTCCTTTTCTCTCTGCCCCTCCCCTGCTCATGCTCGCTCTCTCTCAAAAATAAATAAAAACATTAAAAAAAATTTTTAATGTTAAAACTCTTGACATACATAGTAATCCTATTTTTAAAAAATAATAAAAATAAAATTTAAATGTTTGGTCATCAGAAGAGTAAAAAGATAAGCCATGGAAGAGGCAAAAATATTTGTAACCTGTATTACTGAAATACGAAGGAAAAAAAAACTCATAGTAAAAAGCAAACAACTGAATAACAAGCCTCAAACAGGCATTTCACCCACCACGGGGTTCAGTATATATATGAAAAAGTGCTCAACCTCATTGGTAGTAAGGGAAATAAAACTCAAACCACAAATGAAATATTGCTACACACCCACCAAATTAGCAAAATTTTAAAAATCTGACAGTACCATGTGTTGATGAGGTATAGAATGACCTAACTCTCATACACTGGAAATAGTGATGTAAATTTAGTACTATCACTTTGGAAAAGAGTTTAGCACTTTCTAATGAAGTCAGATAAACGTAGCCTATGATCTAACAATTTCATTCCTAAGTATAGGTATCCTAGAAAAGGCATGCATGTATGTATTGTGTATTAAGTTACTTGTACAAGAATACCCACAGCAGCATTGTTCATAATAGCCTGGCACTGTCCATCATTAAGAGTGAAATGGATAGATTATGAATATTACAAACTGTTTAAACTTCATAATACTGAAGGAAAGAGAAGATAAGAATACATATAGTGTAACTCAATTTATATAAAGCTTGCAGGCAGTAACACTAAACTGTATGTTGATGGTGAGGGTTGCCAATTACCCTTAAAGGGCATGATAGTAAATATTTTAGACTTAGCTGCCACATGGCCTCTGTCATAACTGCAGTTATTCCACTCTGCCACTGTGGTGTAAAAGCAGCCCTAGATGGTTCGTGGCTGTGTTCCAGCAAGAACCAATCTCTAGTTTATAGGTACATGTGTTGGAGATAAAATTACTTTTAAAAGGAAGAGGGACAAGGAAAAAGGGAATGAAATAATGATAAAAAAAAAAAAAAAAGACAGGAGAGTGGTTACCTCTTGGAAGGGTTTGTGATTAGGGAGGGGTAAATGGGGACTTCTAGGATGCTGGCATTGTATTAGTGGAACTTGTGTAGAGGTTGCGCAAGGAGGCATTCACTTTATAGCTGTCTTTTTAATTCTACATAAAATTTCTATGTACAATAAGTCCTATGTCACAATAAAGTTTTCAAAAATAAAAATAGTACTTCCTTAAATGATTGTTATAAGATTATTTAATTTTATGTGAATTTTTGTTTACATTTGAATTTGTCTGCTTGTTTCTGAAATTTCTATCAAAGAAACACTCCTAAAGGAATTTAAATAGTAATATAAGACTGTTGTCTTACATACAGTTTCTTTTTAAAGATTTCTTTATATTCTTTGTTTTATGGGCTTGGAGATACAGATTGCAGTTAATAGCTTGGCTTATATATACCAAAGTATTGACTGCTATCCCTTTTTTTTCCCTTTTATTCACAGGTTCGGTAGATGAAGGTGTCACTGAAGGGTTACCTACGCTTCAAAACACTTCTAGCACTAATGCTCATGCAGATGATGATGATCGGTTAGTACCAACATAGTCTGTCATTTTCTATAAAGGGGTGTACTTGCGAGGCACCTGGTTGGCTCAGTTGGTTAAGTGTCATATAAGCTGAGGTCATGACCTCACAGTCATGGGATCAAGCTCCAAGTCTGCCTCCATGTTGAGCATGGAACCTGCTTGGGATTCTCTCCCTCCCTCTCCACCTCCCCCACCCCCTTGCACATGCTCTTTCTTGGTCTCTCTCTTTCTCTCTCTGTCTCTCAAAAATAAAATAAACTTTAAAAGGGGGGGGGGATGTACTTGCAACTGTAAATTCAAACATTTTAACTTGGAATTACATAAGTAGTTTATTGGGTACCTCATTTTCTCTTTCAGAGTAAAGAGGTAGCATTATTACGTCATAAAGTAGACCACCTATACAAGGTTTATTCGGCATTTTAAAACTGCTCAGGCCCATCATTTTTAAATAGTATTTATATCTAGTATCTATCTAAATAATGATCACTTTTAAGTAGTTTTTTAAATTTTTTTTTACGTTTATTTTTTTTGAGAGACAGAGCACAAGTGGGGGAGGGGCAGACAGAGCATCAGACACAGAATCCAAAGCAGGCTCCAGGCTCTTGAGTTGTCAGTACAGAGCCTGACACGGGGCTCAAACCCACAAACCATGAGATCATGACCTGAGCCGAAGTTGGACACCCAACCGAGTCACCCAGGCACCCCAAGTAGTATTTTAAATAGTATCTAAGGGTTGGTGAACTGTGAACTGTGGGCCAATTCCAATTTACCACCTTTATTTGTAAATCAGGTGTTCCAATATAGCCGTGCTCATTTGTTTACGTATTGTCTGGATAGCAGAGTTGAGTAGTTGAAACAGAGATCATGTGGTGTGCAAAGTGAAAAATATTTACTGTTTACCCTACTACAGAAAAAGTTTGCCAAATCCTCGTCTCTTTGCCCATAAATCCCAGGTCATTATCTTAGAGTTGTCCCTCTCTGCTTCGTATCTATCTCCACATAGATATATAAGGGCATTTCAGACTTAACATGGCCAAGACCTCTAACTCCCCTTCTAAACCTCGCTTATCCAGTCATACCCATCTCTAAAGAGCATCATCATCAGTTAAATGAACAAAAGGACAGCATTGAGAGAGAACTATTAGGAACTGCTTGGTATATGGTATGTTTGGGGAATATGAGAAGAAATGAGGCTGGAAAAGTACACAACCCAGAACATGAGGAGGTTTGTATGCCTTGCAGAGGTGTTCAGACTTTATTCTGAAGGTAACAGCCATTGCAGGATTTTAAAATGGGTGTTGATTTAATCAGAGAGATCACTGTGAAACAGAAGGATGTATTGGAGGGGTTGGGGGCTAAAGAGAGGGAGTTATTAATTCAACCTTGTGTTGATGAGGCCCTAAATTAAAGCAGTAGTAGGAAGGAAAAGATTAAAGAGATTAAGAATTTCTAAGGTAAAACCATTTATGATACATTCTGTGATAGTATGTCCTTAGGATGTTGGACATTCTGGACAATTCAGCATTGTTTTTCATATTGCTATAAATGGAACTTTTAACAGTTAAACTCTCAAAAAGTCATTTTTTTCTTTTGTTCATTAAAGTTGTACAGGAATGTTTATTCAACTTAAAAATCAGAATCTTCCTCCCTCCTTTGGTCTTTTTTTAGATTGGAAAATGTTCAGTATCCCTACCAACTCTACATAGCTCCTTCTACCAGCAGTACGGAACGACCAAGTCCAAACGGTCCAGATAGACCTTTTCAGTGTCCAACTTGTGGGGTACGATTCACCCGTATTCAGAACCTAAAACAGCACATGCTCATCCACTCAGGTAATGTCGTCTTCCCTACTGTTGCATAAATGAGTACTTGAAACATTACATTTGGAATCTCAGTTAAAAATAGAAAACAGATGTTTTTGAGTTTAAAAAATATGTCTCTGAGAAATCAGATAAGCCTAAGTGTGTTGGTAAAATGGTACAGTGTCAGAAAGTTATTTGTTTAATACATTTGCCACAGGCATAAGTATTCAGATTAAAACTTGGTGGGGTATATGTGCAGACATAAATGAAAGGCACTGGGTATATTAGGTGTGTGTGTATGTGTGTGATAGAGAAGCACAGGTACGGATGGTAGAGCAAATGGAATTAAAAGGGTATTTATTGCTGTTCTTTGTACTATTCTTGTAACTACTCTTTATGAATGGAATTATTTCCAAATAAAAAGTGTTTTTAGAAATTTACATTTAATTATTTAAAATTTAATTTTAATTCTGCTATCCTAAATTTCTCTGTGCCCTGACTAATCAGCTTTGCAGCATTTTTTAGGATAAAAGATTTTAAATAAATTACATGTAAAACATTTGAAATTTAAGTTCAGTGATCACAAAAAGGCAACAGAATTTTTGTGGGTACACCTCTGATGAGTATAGGAAATCTTTGCTCCTGTTTTCAGCTGTGTTGTCATCTTGCTTTCCTCTTCTGTAGATAGGTCTAATAGTCCCTGAGCTAATATCAGTTCCCTATGACTTAAGTCAACAGATTGTATTTTGAAGGTTTTTAATTTTTTTTTTGCTAAAACTATGATAATTGAAGAGATAATTAATATACTTCATAATTCACATATTAGTTTCTACATATTTTTTCTATCACTTTACATAATATGCCCATAAATCCAATTCACCAAATGATAGTTCTAACATTAGTATGTTCAGAGATGTTTCTTCTCATTTCTCAGGTAATGAAGAGTAGGTACATTTTCACATCTTTTCAATATAAACTTTACTACTTTAATGAAATGATGTTTTATGGGGATTTGATTCTGTTTAAATATTGTGGTTATGTTTTGAAGTCTAAAATAGATGATTTAGAAGAATTTTCAGAAATCAACTTGAGTATAAACTAGTTCACCTCTCCTTCTAATGCCTTTTTTTTTTTTTTTTTTTAAAGCCCTAGTGACTTTTCAAATGTTCTGTACCTTTTCTGAGATGTTGAATTGGAATCCATTTTTGCTGGTGATTTTTGCCTTTTTAAATTACCTATTGCTACAAAATTGTAGCTCAGAAATTTGTGAGGTTTGTGACCTTTCACTTTACTTTGTTTTTAGATAATACTTTGTTCTGCCTTATTTTGTAGGAATTAAACCATTTCAGTGTGACCGCTGTGGGAAAAAGTTCACCAGGGCTTACTCGCTAAAGATGCATCGCCTAAAGCATGAAGGTAAACGCTGTTTCCGGTGCCAGATATGTAGTGCCACTTTCACTTCCTTCGGGGAATATAAACACCACATGAGGGTTTCCCGGCACATTATCCGCAAGCCTCGGATTTACGAGTGCAAAACATGTGGCGCCATGTTCACCAACTCTGGAAATTTAATCGTGCACCTGAGGAGTCTGAACCATGAAGCGTCAGAGCTAGCAAACTACTTCCAGAGCAGGTGAGGCGCACAACAAAAACGAGCCAGGAAAACCGCTTACTAAACTCTCTTTCCCTGCTGTCAGGGCGGCCTGCTATGCTTATCAGGTTGCTGGCTACTCAGTCACGTTCCTTTTAAATTTCCACTGTCCATACTCTCATCTCCTGATCTGATACAATTTTGCTGGATCTTCTAGGTATATACAATTATAAATATTTTTCTAGTTGGTATTGGAAATTTTTCCCTGCAGAAGTAGACTACTTACCTCTTGCTTTGTCTTTTTTGTTTCTTGGGTTTTAGTTTTTTGTATTTTCAATAATTAAGCTTAAAGTAATATAGACCTTATTGGAAAATTTACCGTGTTAGATGATTCTTAGTGGTATTGGATTAATTCAGACTCTTCGGATGTCAAAACTTTTGACCACTTCTCTCTTTTTTTTAATTCTATATAAAGGGATATATATTTACCAATAAAGAAAAGAACTTCAACAGCAACTATAATGGATATGATTATTTTCAATTAAATTTCCTTTTTCTTTCAATTTAAAGCTCATGCTTTTCATTAATAATTTATGATAGAATTCCTTTCTGATTTATAGAGTATCTGAGGAAGTCAGGTTTTAGTTCTGACTCTACCACTAACTAGTATTATGACTGAACATGTCTCTTTACAAATGAAGAAGCCTGAAGCATAAAGACCGATAAAATGTAAGCTTTAAAGGTCATTTCAGAGGTCTCTAAATATAAAATTCTGTTGTCTTTTTTTAATACTTTATCAAAAATGTACATCTGTAGGAATCCTTAATTTTTTATAAAATGAAATCTTCCTAAACTTAAATTTTAAACCATCTTTACTTCTTAAATCTTATTTTTCAATAAATTCCAAACTATTCCTGCAGATTTTTTTCCTCTTCAGACCTGACATTCATGTTGTTTACTCATGTCTGAGTGTCTGGTTGTCATCTCACGAAACCTAAATTACACATATCATATCAAACATTGTTTGTCCAGAACTAAGATAGTGTCATAGTTAACCACTTCTATTGCCTGTATCTTCCCTGTACAGAACTTTCTGTCCTCTGTTCTTCCTGTCTAACACCTGAAGACTTCTTAAAAAATAAAACATAGGACATTTTAAATTGTTTTGCAAATGAACATATTTTAATTTTTTTATTAATACTGGACAGATTATAAAACCACCTTCTTAAATGTATCAGTTATTAACATTCCTAGTAGAATGAACTTTTTAAGTCCAGCAATAAAGATTTAATTAAAGCATCTAAGAGATATTTTATGTTTGTTTTAACTACAAAAAATGTTACAGTAGAAAACTTAGTAAATGTATGAAAGTATAAAATATAAGAAATTAAAATACTTTCTGATCTCACCACTCAGGATTAATATCCACTGTTGTTAAAATTTTGGTATATTTTACTCTCCATATTTAATAATTAAATATTTAATCCTATCAATATAATATTAAATATTTTCAGTATTAATAAATACTTTCTTAGGACTAATATATAACTGATCTCATGGCATTCATTTTCAAATCCTACTTCAAATGGAATTTATTGTTTTCATATACTAAATCTAATAGCAGAATACACATAAATTATTCTTTATATTTCTCTATATAGTACATTATGTATAATGTCATTTATGCATAAGGACTTAGTTTCTTAACTAACTTATATCCAGGAAGTAATAAAAAGTTAGGTTTATATACCTCTTAATTAGCATATAATCCAAGAAAAGCATAAATTATTCAAATGATACTTGCTTAAGTGAGCATGCTAATTGTATCTGTATACAGAAACTCTTCTACATAGAACAAGAAAGGCTGCTTAGGGGTCTAAAGTGACAATGAAGGTGATAATTAATCCTATCTATTGATAGTAGAGTTCATATACTTTGGTTCTGATGGTGGCTTGGGTTCATATTTAGGAAAGTTTAGAAATTTGAATATCCTGAGTTATAATTAGTCAAGAACTAGAGAAATGAAAAATCCCAATCTTGTTTTACAAATCAGGTCTTTTTATTGTGGCTAATTTATTACTGGTTTGAAAATTAACTCCCTCTTTCATCCTTTGCCTCTTATCTAGTGATTTCCTAGTACCGGACTACTTAAACCAGGAGCAAGAAGAGACCCTTGTTCAATATGATCTTGGAGAACACAGTTTTGAAAGCAACTCCTCTGTTCAAATGCCTGTAATTTCACAGGTCTCCTCGACCCAGAATTGTGAAAGCACTTTCCCCTTGGGGTCTCTTGGTGGGCTGGCAGAAAAAGAGGAAGAAATGCCAGAGCAGCCAAAGACCAGTGCTTGTGCCGAGGCAACCAGAGATGACCCCCCCAAATCAGAGCTGTCTTCTATAACCATTGAGTAATTTCATGGTTTGGCTTCATTTTTGGTTTTTGGAAAGTGCCTGTGCTTGGTCTTGTACATTTAAATTTAATTTAATTTTTTAAACAAAAAAGGGTTTGGGAAAGAATTTCCCTTTTTACTTTGTAAGCCCCACAACTGATGTTTTATTTTTCATGACTGAGAGATTGCTTCTGTAAGTTCACAACAACATGATGTTGAAACATAATTGAAACTATGAGACTTAAGGAGAACCAGTTGACTTCAAGCCTGTATCAGTTTCTTCCATTGTTAAAAGCAGGCTAATGAGATCATTAGGTAAAGAAGAATTCAGATGATTGTTGACCTTCTGAGATGAAAGGGTACACCGGAAACAAATTACTGAACAGAATTTGACAGCCTGAATAGATGTTTACTCCTATACACAGGACATTGTACAATATTTTGTAAAGCCTGTTGGTTTAGGAAATATTTACGGTAAGCTTTCTTAAAAATTATTAGGGTAAATACTTCTGAAATCCAATGTATTCTTTTTTTTTTTTTTTTTTTAAGCTTTGTCATTTCTATTATTTTTCATGGTGAAATTTGGTGTAGGGATAGGCATTCCCTGAACTTCTTTAGTACCACTCCACATAGTCTTTCTTCTGTGAAAGAAGGCAGAGAACCATGATTGAGAATAGCCGGGCTGTGCATGAAATGACCAGGAGTGGAAAATGAAGTACATAAATCCCAACTTCATAGGAACTCTTAATACTGCTTTTCTGACTAAAATTGTTGTTTACCTGGTCTTTGAATGTTAATGCCTGGCTAATTAGGTCATTGCCTAAATCATTTTCCCCTCTTGCCCCATGAACAGTACTCCCTCTTGCATATACTGGCATGATATTATATAAAGGAAAAATATTGGAGATATTCTATATTTTATATATAGGTTTATGTATTGTTGAGGATGTTTTTATTGTGCTGATTTGGACAAAATAAAAGAATTCTCTGTTAAGGCTATGTTCTTAACCCAACTAAGATTGTTTACAAAGTTCCCTGTGTCGCTGATACATTGTTTTTGTTTGAAAATATTTTTAGACTTTGACAAGTTTATTAAAAGGATTACTTTAGTTTTTACACAATGTAAGCAATAATGTAACAGATGAGAAAAGGCTTTAAATTGATCAACTAGGACTCATAAATCTAGGGGAAAAAACTAAGACTAAAGGAAAACTTAAAAACCTTAAATTAATATCACCTCTTTTGCTGCTAAAAAAAATGAAACTTCCTGATTTATAGTCGAAATTTATATCATACTCTGGACTGGAGTATACTTTGCATCTGGTGCCATTAAAGCATCACTGACCTTGATCCTAAATATTCATGAGTCCATGAACAATGAACTTTTGAATAACCTTTTTTCTATGTATATACCCACAGGTTAATAATTATGAAAACACCTGATTAAATTAGAAAAAGAAACTAAATAGTTTCTTATTCAAAACACAAGATCTGAATTTTGTTTGGGTGCTAGACCTTAATAATAAAATTAATTTTTTAAGTTATAGTGATTTTATTGTTTCTTTTTTTTTTAATTGGCTAATTCTGTGATTGATTTTCCTCCCACAAATGTAAAGGAAAGGAAAGTAAACTCATTGAAGATTTTTTTCAGGTAACATTCTTTTTCCAAATTCTGTCAAGTTTTAACTTGTTTCCAACTGCTTATCTCAGTCTTGAACCTGTTTCCCCGCCCTCTGCTCCCAAACATAGGTATATTACCTACAGGAAGATCAACATACACAGGTTATACTGGGCTTCCATCATTTATGCTTCTTTACTAACAAGATTGAATTTACTTTTTGCAACAGACTGTAATACTAGTAGCAGTACTGCTGTGTCTCAGCTGGAAAAGTTACGAATTTTTATTTTTAACGTCATACATACTCTTGAAAAATGTTATGCCAGCCAATGGATAAACCTCGGAGTTAATTTTAGAATCTTTATATGGGCAAAACAAAGAATAGGTAAAATTAATGACCAGGAATCATTGTTGCCTTCAGTTCTAAGAGTTATTTTTTATAACTAAGTAAAGGAAAAAAAAAAAAAAGAAGTAAGGGTTAAAGAAAATAAACATGTAAGAATTGTTCGGGGATTTGTATGATTGAAAGTGTTTTAGCATATCCCCTACCTATCCTGAGAACTCTGTGTTAAGAAAGCCCACAATTTTGGCAGCTCTGAAGTATTCTGTGTTCTCAGAATGTAGGATTACCACCACTGGCTATTCTTTCCCAAATGGAAACTAGATTTTCATTGGTAATTACAAATTGCACAGATTTCCAAGTTTTATGAAAAACTTGAATATACTATGAAAATGTATACTTGGTTTATTGTCTGTACCCCAAATCTTAGCAATACAGGTAACTAATTAATTAGTATTTAACATAAAATGATATAAACAAAGGCCTTTTTTCTCTTTCATTGAGGCTCTCCATTTTGCTTGATACACAATTTAAGGATTTTTAGCTTAAACTAAGCTGCAAGGGGTAATTGTATATAGTGTTATTTAGGTTTATTTAAAATTCATCTGAGAGAGGGATAATTGAATGGATAATTTTACCAGAATATATGGAAAACATTGCAAAGAGATGAAAGCCAGTTCCATTATCCCATCCATTAGAAATTACCAGTATAACTAAACAAAAATTCCAGTTTAGAATACTTAAGTATAGCTGTCTTTCATAAGGCCCAAGAGGGTAACTTTGTGATATTTAAAGGGCTTAAATTTTAGGATGCAGGATAAATTGCCTTTTTAAAACCAAGAATTTTATACAAGAAAAGCATTTATTTTCCATTTTTATGCTACCAAATAGGTATGATACACTTTAGAAATGAGCAAAGATGCTTTCTATGAAACTGGGTGTTCAATCTCCTGCAGTCATTCTTTCCATTTTTAGGGGTGCATTCTAACAATGGAAACATCTAGCATGAGAATGCTTGTAATAATTCTCGAAAAAGAGATTAATATTGGGTTTTTTAAAGGTTTTTATAAACAGAAACAGATGGAGATTATCATCCATAAATATATTTAAATGAATTTTTCTTAATTTGAATTTCAAGTAATCTTAATTTTTATTTCACATAATTAGTTGCATATTTAATTATATTGCCAGTTGTTTTTTTTTTTAAGTTCTTGATTTCAGTGAGACAAAGTGTACTAAAATGTTTAAATAACCTCATTCAGTTTTATGTATTAACATTTCAGCATATAAACCATTCCGGCTTAAGTAATTTGGTTCCGTGTTATGACACATGCTCTTTGGTTTCAAAAGCAAACAGAAAAACTTGCATTTTGTTAAAATAGTTTATCAAACGGAATGGACTAGTCAGCATGTCTAGTGTAGTATCATTGTTATATTCTAACTACTGAGCCAGACTCCTAGTGTATAAATGATTCCCTGGGAGCCTTCGGAAGCTGTATTAACTCTTTCAGTCTTTTGTTTGCTCTCTCATTATTTTATTCTTGTACTCCATCTAAATAGAAGCCAGTTATCTTATTTAGTGACTTTTAGTTTGAAGATTCTCAGATCAGTTTTAGTCTCTCAACTTTGTAGTCCGTGAAAAATACATTATTGTGTAAGGTAATGTCAATTCTGTACTTTACCACATGGAGGGAATCATTGTTATTACTTGAGGAATGAACAGTCCTAAATTGTAATACCGTAACAGAAAGGAGTTTGAGATTTGATGAATTGATGAAGAAGAGAACAAGAAACTTTGATGTGGCATTTACTCTATTGTCACTCATCTGCAAAATGTGAAGTTATAACTCTGAAATATACATCCAAATGAGGGAGAATAGTTTTCTAGATATAATATTAACTGGGGGGTGTGGGCGGGTGCTAGTAAAGTTTGTGTTTGGAAGCGACCCAAAGTTGTTAAAAGGTAATAAGTGTGATTTTCACTATAAGTTATTGACATAAGATACTTTATTTATAATATATTCAGATTTTAAAAGTAACAGAGAAGAATGTATTAGAAACTAGATTTTGTTTTCTGAAGCAGTGGAACAAAATTAAGGAGAGTTCTATTATAGTATATACACATCTATGAGGAATATTTATAGCTAAGCATACTCCTTTAGCTTTAAGCTAAAATGGTCAAAATTTAAATTTATTTTTTATTTTGCTTATGCCCACTTTTATCTTTTAGTGTCCTTTTCCTTGACAGAATGTGGTGATAGAGGGTATTTTTTATCTAGGAAGTCCTCAGCAAGATGAGTTTGCCAAAAGCAATAATGGTTCAGATTAAACAGTAAAGTGGAATTGAACCAGTTTCCAGGTTCAACTAAGGAACAGACACTCTGTGGATATTTTGTTTTTAGATTATAAATATGTTGAAATTTATTAATGGGAGGAAGTAAGCTTATATCAGATTATGGGATGTAGACTCTTAGTGACATCACAGTTGTACTTTTTTTTTTCATACTCAACTAATACAGTTAGATATTTCCACTACATTGTAGTGATTCTATTTTTGTGATGAGAAAAAACAATTCTGTGTCTTTACAAGTAGTCTCTGCAGAAATGTCAGGCAATGTTATTGGAGTCTCAGTTTGGCAGTATCCAAAATACAGAATCACCTCAAAGTGCTTGTGCTACTTGAAGAGAGCCTCCTCTGTGCAGGGCCCAGGCAAGCTACAGCTAATACCAGGGTACCTGTGCACATAATAGTTTACAAAGAATTTAAAAGTGGAGACCATTGATTGAAAACAATTTTTTTTTTTTAAAATTGTTTTAACTTTAAAATTTTTAATTTCAGTTTGAAGTGCCTGGTTTATAAAATCTAATTCTTTGATTATTGCCTTTCTCTTTAAATTGACTAAGTTTGCTGATTAAACTTAAAGCCTTGGGCTCAATTGTGATGGTTTATTGATAAAATTGCTGCTTGATGGTTTGAGGGGCTAGTGTCATGACTTTTATGAAATTATCCTTGTTTTCCCAAATGCTGGTCTAACTATATCCAGATTTCATAATCCAGTTAAGCTAAAAAAATCATCCTGTAATTGAATGTTCAGGTTACCAAAGTACATCACCTTCTAAGGAAGGATAAATCTTCCCTACTTGAAGAGGAGCTGGCCATCTCCCCTTAACATACATTGATTCCGTTGGCATTAGTGGAAGCTGTGTTCATTTAAAGGTGGTAAAACCTTTTGTGCAGTTCCTAGAAACCTCTGCTTTCTAGAGAGAACCTTTTCTATGATTACCTTGTAAGTGTGTTTTTTCTAAGAGCTTTGTTTTCCTTCAGTTATCAATTTAATTTTCAAGTTGATAGATGCTATGTAAAGTCTCTCATACTGAGAGTAGTCCATTAAATTATTGAAAGTTGCACTGCTTTTCATCTTTCAGGTGCCTAAAATGAATGCCACCAGGTATTTGGAAGGTGTAAGATCATAATCTTTGTTCATTTTCTTCCTTATACAAAGTGATGGCTTCTAATGCATATATTTCAAAATATTAAAAAAAAAAAAAAGCCCTCAATAGAGTAAAATTTGGTTTTGATCCAAGTCCCAATAATATGTTTGATATTTCTGTTGTTCCTGGTGCCTCCTGTTGCATCAGATAGAGATTGCCTGCCTCTTTGTATGGCACCCTTGTGGCACCTTATGTCCAATTGGAAGATAGTTTATGGCTTCTTTGTGCCTCTACTATCTTTTCAAAAGCCATTTTATAAAAATCCTAGGTAGCCTATTTTAATATTTAAATATATATATTTGTGAGATACTTTTAGAACAGACTTTTTTTTTTTACTTTCAAATTCCTGTATTCTCAAGAGTAAATTAAAATTTTCCAAGATTAGGACTTGTCTTTTTCCACAGCAGCATAATGAGAAAGTCAGATTGAAATTGACCATACTTCAGTGATAGAAGAAATTGATGTCTGGTTACAGGTGACAGATAAGAAGGAAAAAATTGTTTTGATGTCACAGAAATGAATTTTTAAATAAAATTGTGGTTTTGTTTCTGTAATTTCATACTTGCTGCTACAGTTGCTCAGTGTTTTACAGAGCTAACATATAAATCTGGCTCTGTTTAAAAACTGGAGTACTTTCTAGTACAACCAGCCTGGGAGGAAGCTGCACCACAGTTTTCCAGTTGGGTGACTGACTGCTTTGTTTAGCCGATGCATGCTTAATATTTTCCTATAGGCCAACATCAAAGAAGCCTGGGGGAAACTTTTTTACCTTGCAGCGTTGATTCCTTTTGGGCACTGGCATTTTGTGAAACCCTTGGGGGAGGGTAATGCTGGGGCAGAAATGTGAATTATGTAGATGGGTGTTTTTATGTCTTCAGCCCTCTCCTAGAACCAGTACAACTCTCTTAACTGTGCCAGTCCCCAGTTCACCAGCTTTGTATCCACTTGTCATCTCATTTAAATATGGCTGTACTTGGTGACAGTGGCCATAGCTAATAACTTCTTGGCATGTTTGACTTTCAACAATAACAAAAATGGTTTTGGATTTTGTTTTATTTCCTAAAAATGTATACAATGTCAGAACTTCACATTTTATATACTAGTATCTGGCTATTAGTATTTTACAGGAACCATAGTTCTTGGTGACTTCATATATACATATATATATATATATATATTTTTGTGACTTTTTTGTAAACTAAGTGCCGTTTCAACGTTACAATCATTTTTAGAGTTATTGTAATCAATGTGAATATCATGTTTTTTCAAATCTGTTCTGAGCCTATAGTGTTTGCTTTGTGAACATATGTGTATTGTATATATTCTGTATAGTTACATTGTACTGAAATATTAGCTTGTTTGATATAAGGAAAGTATGTATTGAGTACCTTTTTGCTAGCCTGGTTGTTTAATCTTTTTAAAAAAGGTTTAAACTTTTTAAAAAAATCTTTAAACTGGCCTTTATTACATGGTCACAAATAAAGTTGCAGTTTAGAAGGGATGGGCAGGGAAAAATTAGTTTTGAGTGTCTTTGAATAGAAACATAAGACTAAGATTTTTTTCTCATTAAAATATCTTATTAATGCTTTATGGAGTAAAACTTCCTGCTGTTGTTATTTATTGTTGGCTGGAAGGAAGAGTTGGTGGTGTTGGTTGAGCAACGTTAGATGAGAAAAGTCATCTGCTGAGTATGCACGGACCAGAGAATCTTAAATTAGAAGGCACACACCAGCTTCCTGGGTGAGGAAGAAGAGTTGAAGGGGCACAGATTCCACAAATACCATCCCTTAAGATTGAAAGAGATCTAAAGGAGGCTAGAGAAAGTCATCAATTCCTGGAGCTATTGAACTAGGTTCAGGATCTTGTGCAAAGCTACTTCCTGAGGGGTGGGTTGCATCTTTAGAAGTTTCCCTGAATCTTTCTGAAGTTGTACTTTTGATGAGATACCTGTTGGTAACATTTGAGTAATGTCTTACAACCAAAAAGTAGAAAACAGGTACTTGGAGGAGGGTGAGGGGAACAGCCCTTGCATAAGTAACACGCCTATGAGAGCCTAAAGGAAGCGGTTTCTAAGTTTAGATTCATCTTGATGTGACTTTTAGTAATAATTGGACTATAGAACAAGAGTAACAGGCGAAGAAAATTATTTCACTGATGCCAAGCTACCAGGATCACTTTAGAATTAAATTCAGAGGGGCAGAGGTTAATTTTAAGAAGCACTGTCTTTTCATTCAGTGAGTGTTATGTTTTTAATAATTGCTTACCAAACCATTCAAAGTGAGCAAACTGTTCGGGTCCTTAGTAGCCTCAGCCACAGGAGATATACATAAATGCAAAACGTAGAAATTAAAATAATTACAAAGCTGACCTTTGAGCAATGCAGGGCTTAGAGGTGCTGACCACCACACTGTGGAAGATTCACACGTAACTTTTGAATCCCCAAAAACTGAACTACTAATAGCCTACTGTTGACTGGAAGTCTTACAGTCACTTAGCACATTTTTTATGTTCTATGCATTATACACTGTAGTCTTACAATAAAGTAAGCTAGAGAGCAGAAAATTTGAGGATCAGAAAAAATACATTTACATTACTGTATCAAAAAAAATCACGTAAGTGGACCTGCGCAGTTTAACCCCATATTGTTGCAGGGTTATCTGTACATCCTACAGTTTGATTTGCATATGAATTACCAGAAAAAAAATCCTATCAGAGAATGATACTAAATGTAATAACCAAAGATGTTTGTCTCCTCACCTGAGAGTTGTAATTAATAGTTTGGGCATTCTCTTTTGAGCAGGAATGTTTGTTCTAAGTACTCAACTAAGTTAACAAAATGTACAGGCATGAAGAGTTTAAATTGGGGAAAACTTGCTTGTAAACATCAAATCCTAAAGTTTAGTGTAATTCATTTTTTTATATGGGTAAACTTCTATACAGATGATGAAACAGAACAATAGGCATATTCAATCTAGAAAGAAATTGCTCATCGACAAACTGATTTGAATTGAGGTTTGAACACCCTTGGGGACAAAGGGAAAGCCAGTTGTTTTCTTAAACTGATTAATTGAATTTTCCTACAAAAAAAATACTGAAAGTTCTATACCTAACTCACTTTATAGATAAGTCAGCGGCTCTAGGCAGAGCTGGCATTAGAATTATTTTGTAGGGCTTCTACACGTAATCCCACACCCTTCTTAATATCCCTGCCTAATTTTTTCCACAGCTAACATTTCTGACTGCTGTTAGCTGAATGAGTCAGTCTCACTGACCAGAGATCCTGAATAGTTAGGCTTAGCAACACATCAGCACACACTCTCCAGTAAAAGGACAGCCTCAGGTGAATTTCCTCAGTGATTTTTGCTTTCTAGAGATACTCTGTTGGGAAAGTTGCTTTAGAACATAAAAAGATAACAACCAAATAAAATTTCTGTAGACCATTTTACTTTTTTTCTCAAGTTTTTATTTAAATTCCAGTTAATCAATATACAGTCTAATACTGGTTTCAGGAGTAGAATTTAGTGATTCATGACTTACAACACCCCCAGTGCTCATCACAAGTCCCCTCCTTAGTACTTATCACCCATTTAACCTATCCCCCTACCCGCCTTTCCTCCAGCAACCCTCAGTTTGTTTTTTTTAACTAATTTATTGAAACAGTTTATATACCATAAAATGTGTCCATTTCCAGTGTACAGTTTAATGAGTTCAGTACACTTACACAGTTGTACAAACACCCCTACACTCCATTTTAGAACATATCCATCACCCCCAAAGTCTCCTGGTGCCCAGTTAAAGTCAGTCTCCACTGCCACTTCTAGTCCCATCAACCGCTGATTGACTTTGTTTCTACAGATTTTCCCTCGTTGGGGATCATACACTATTTACTCTTCTATGCCCGGCTTCTTTAATTTAGCCTGACTTTTTTGAGATTTCACCCATATTGTTTCAGGTAACAGGAGTTTGTTCCTTTTTATTGCTGAATAAGACTATTCCATTATATAGCTGCACCACATTTTTTTTTCTCCATTCATTTGTTGTTGGTGGACGGCTGGCTTCTGCCTTCGGGCTACAGTGAATAATGCAGTGAACATGGGTGTACAAATGTCTGTTTCAATCCCTGCTCTCACTTCTTTAGAGTATATACTTAGAAGTGGAATTGACGGATCACATGGTAATTATGTGTTTAATGTTTTTGAGGAATCGCCACACCATTTTCTTTTTAATGGTCATTTGTTTTTTTATATATATTTTTTAGTGTTTTTTTAATTTAATTTACATCCAAATTAGCATATAGTGCAACATGATTTCAGGAGTAGATTCCTTAATGCCCCTTACCCATTTAGCCCCTTCCCCCCTCCCATAACCCCTCCAGCAACCCTCAGTTTGTTCTCCATATTTAGGAGTCTCTTCTGTTTTGTACCCCTCCATGTTTTTATATTATTTTTGTTTCCCTTCCTTCCCTTATGTTCATCTGTTTTGTCTCTTAAAGTCCTCATATGTGTGAAGTCATATGATTTTTGTCTTTCTCTGACTGACTCATTTCATTTAGCATAATAACCTCCAGTTCCATCGACGTAGTTGCAAATGGCAAGATTTCATTCTTTTTGATTGCTCCATTGTATATATACAACACATCTTCTTTATCCATTCATCCATCGATGGACATTTGGGCTCTTTCCATACTTTGGCTATTGTTGATCTCAGTTTTCTATGGTTAAGAGTCTTTTCTGGTTTGCCTTTTTTTTTTTTTTTTTTTTTGCATGCCTATGTTCATCTGTTTTGTTTCTTAAATTATGCATATGAGTGAAATCATGGTATTTATCGTTCTCTAGTGGACTTACTCCACTTAGCATAATACTCTCTAGCTCCATCCGTTGTCACATAGACTATTTTAAATCCGGGGCAATCCAAGCATCAACAGTACATATAGTAGGACTTGTGTGTGTGGTAACTTTTGTCCAGGAACAGACTTTTTTTCATTGAATGCAAATGAGTCTACCTTACAAGATTAATAAAAATTCCTTTTCAGTATATTTAAAGTTTATAAAATGCTAACACTTTGGGTGCCTAGCTGGTTCAGTCAGTAGAGCATGTGACTCTTGATCTCAGGGTTGTAAGTTTAAGCCCCATGTTGGGCATAGAGTTTACTAAAAAAATAATAAAATACCAGCACTTTCATGGTGTTCAAAAATCCAGTGAGATAAGCAGGATAATAATGAATCTGTGGTCCACATAGGTAGTTAGTGCCCTTCCTACCCATTACAGAAGAGCATTAGATGCACTCAGAAATCTCCAGACCACTAGAAAGGGCTGGAGCCTCAGGGGTCTTGAGTTGCTAGAGCCTTTACCTGTGGGGGGCTCTCAGACAGTGATTCGAAGAGAAGCGAGAGCTGTTCTGCCGGTTCTAGCACTGAGATTCTTTTTGGGCACTAGCATCTTGGGAGACACTCGAGGGAGGGTAATGCTGCTGGGAAATAGGAAATTATGCAGATGGGTGTTTTGTGTATTTTATGCCAAGACCTAGTTCTCTCAAAGAGAGGTGAACTTTTTCTTATGTGAAAAAAATGCATGTGACCTTGTTGTAAAGATGTGGACTGGTCCATTTTTTCTTTTATGTACTCTTACCTGGTTAATAACCTCCACTGGGTTACATTTCCCACCTCTGCTGGTAACATTTTTCTTTCCATCCCTACTGCTACTAGCTTAGTTCAAGCCTTTGTTGTTTCTGGTCTAGTAACACAAACAGCCTCCTAACTGTTCTTCCCTCTCTCCAGGCTAGCTACATCCAGTCCGTTCTTCAAATCCCTTCGATGGTCTTTCTAATCAGGCCACTGCCCTACTTCAAGCCTGCCTCCCTCTCCCTCAGACCCCCCTCCCAGCCTGCTCTGCCTGGCTGATTACAATTGGACTTTTAAGACATGGGTCAGGCTTCACCTCTTCTAGGAACTCACCCCTCAGTCCAAACATCAAATCCCACCCAGCTTCAGTTTGGGGTTAGAGACCTGTCTGGCTATTTCCATAGAAGATTTTGCTTAGCTCTACTAAACCATTTCTCAGTCACACTGTCCTATAAATCTTCTCATGACATAGTGGTGAGAATTAGATGAGTTATATGTAAAATGCTTAGAATGGCACTTCGCATGTAGCAACCACTTTGTAAGTCTCATCTGTTATTACAAGTGTATCTCCCGCACCTGACTGTATTCTTGACTTCAGGGACTGTCTTTGTTGTGTATTCCCTGTAGTTCCTGACACATAATAGAACTCAAAAACTCAATTCACTTCACTGTGTATATCAGAATCTTACTCATTTTTTAAAATATTTATTTTTGAGAGAGAGTATGCATGCAGAGAGGGGCAGAGAAAGCGGGAAAGAGAGAAAATCCCAAGCAGGCTCCATGCTGGGCATAAACTCATGAACTGAGATCATGACCTGAGCTAAAATCAAGAGTTGGATGCTTAACTGACTGAGCTACCCAAGCAGGCGCCTGCCTCACTTTATTTTTTTTTTTAATTTTTTTTTTCAACATTTTTTATTTATTTTTGGGACAGAGAGAGACAGAGCATGAACGGGGGAGGGGCAGAGAGAGAGGGAGACACAGAATCGGAAACAGGCTCCAGGCTCCGAGCCATCAGCCCAGAGCCTGACGCGGGGCTCGAACTCAGGGACCGCGAGATCATGACCTGGCTGAAGTCGGACGCTTAACCGACTGCGCCACCCAGGCGCCCCTATTTTTAAGTAATCTCTACACCCAACATGGGGCTCAACTCATGACCCAAAGGTCAAGAGTCATGTGTTCCATCAACTGAGACAGCCAGGTGTCCCATCTTACTCCTTTTTTTTTTTTTTTTAATGTTTCTTTATTTTGAGAGTGGGGGGGCAGAGACAAGGGAGAGAATCCCAAGCAGGCTCTGCGCTCTCAGCACAGAGTCTGACACAGGGCTCGAACTCACAAACTCAGATCATGACCTGAGCCAAAATCAAGAGTCGTGAGTTCGAGCCCTGCATTGGGCTCTGTGCTGATGGCATGGAGCCTACTTGGGATTTTCTCTCTCCCTCTCTCTCTCTGCCCCTCCCCAATCATGCTCTCCCTCTCCCTCTCAAAATATATAAATAAACATTTTTTAAAAACATTAGGATTTGGATGCTTAACTGACTGAACCACCCAGGCGCCCCCATCTTACTCATTTTTAAATGAAGGTGTGAAATATAAGGGTGTATATGGTTATGAATGAATATTAACTTTAATTCTGAGAACAATTGCCATCAGTCCGGCCAAAATTTCCCCAAATCGTTCTCTACAATACTGGTCCTGCCACCATTTTCCTCCCTTCGTCTGGTTTACTGATCCAGCAAGTCCATTCCTATGTATCACTTCTTAAAGAAGCTTTTCCAGGGCATTCTGCACTAGATTGGGACTTCCTATTCTGTTCACATAACATGCTTTTTATTATAATGATAATTGATTAAAATCAGTTGGACTAAACTCCACGAGATTAAGTTCCGTTAGGACAGGTACCATATCTAGGTCTCTTTTAACAAGGTATCCTTGGCCCAGGGTTGGTTAAATGAAGTCTGACTTTAGGAGATAATGGCTTGTGAAGTAAAGAATTGTAGAAATAGAACAAAAAAATAACTGATTGCCACGAGAGAAACACCAAATAGTGTGCTTTGGAGATTTGAAGGAGAAAGAGATGGTCTAGGGTTGGTTCAGGGAGAAATGAGAGAGCAGGAGGCTGCTCCAGGAAACATTTGAGCCTGTGGTAGAACATCCAGGGAATGAAAGTAGCTTAATTTGCCAAGCATTATAAGATCCCTGAGGGGGAAGAGTGGATGAAAATGTTATAGACTAGAACCAGATCAGAGAAGGCCTTAAGAATTTGAATTAATTTGGTGGGAAACAGAGAACTATTGCACATTTTCAGACAGAGAAACAAGGCTTGCTCTTAAAAGATTAAGAACGACCAAGGTAGAAGGAAGTCATACAGACTTCACTGAGATGACCTAGGGATTACTTCAGTAGTTTAGGGAAGAGCCCAGAAGAAGGTAACGGAAGTAGGGCTAGAGGAGGGGTATGTATAGGGGTTTGGTGAGAGATGGGCCTGTGATCTTAAGACCAGGGCCTCATTTGAACAGTGGACAGTGCTCTATTCCAAGACCTGTCATATTATGTATTTGACCTCATCAAATTCTTTTTTTTTTTAATTATTTATTTTTGAGAGAGACAGAGACAGAATGCGTGTGAGAGAGAGAGGGAGACACAGAATCCAAAGCAGGCTCCAGGCTCCGAGCTGTCAGCACAGAGCCCAGCGTGGGGCTCGAACTCACGAGCTGTGAGATCATGACCTAAGCCGAAATTGGCGCTTAACCGACTGAGCCACCCAGGAGCCCCAGACCCCATCAAATTCTTAGGCAACCTCTCTTTGTTTTTGAGGGGGAACTCTGTGTCTTAGGGAAAATAGAGTGAGTTAGGAAAAGTTCTCAGCCAGCTTCCAGAGTTGAGCTCAGATCGAGGCTGAGGAAAGACTTTTCTCCCCTAGGAGTAGTCATGCAAGTAGTTACTTAGCTGGGTGACCCATTGTAGCAGCACTCTGCTTCTGCCAAGTCTAGAGACATTTCTCCTATCCTGATTCCCTCTACTTCATAAAATTGCTCCTCGTGCTTCCCTTTGATAAATGTCGAATGTTCTGCTACACCAGACACTGTTCCAGGCACTGCAGGAACAGACTCCAACAGAACAACAGCAGTCTTGCCTTCGTGGAGTTTCTATTCCTGCTGGGGAAAGGACTAGGGAAGGGGGTGTGACCAACAGTAAAGGAGGTAAGTAGAGGGTGCTGGTGGGCAGGCGAGCAATGGGAGGTAGAATGGATGGCTGGGGAAGGAAAGGTCTAAAGGAGGTGAGGGGACAGCAAATTTTGCAAGGGTGCCAAGCAGGTGTGTCCCTGCCTGGCATGTTGACAGCAGGGGGGCCAGGGTCCCCACCCACATGTATTTTGTTTTGAGGCAATGCCAGAGAGATTAAAAAGTGGAACAGAAACCTGAAGGAGGTTTGTTTCCAGGCATAATCTGTCTTCCTGAACAAACGCCAAGACCTGTGTCAACTACACAGACACATCCTTTCCTACAGAGGCACTGGCTACATGGGCTCCACAAGTCATGCCCTGTCGACACGAAGTGGCTGTTCATCAAGAGCTGCCTGACAGGTGAGGGGACACACATCACTGCCCTGGAAAACTGTATAAAGTGCCTTTTAAAGCGATGCACCAGGGAAGGCTTGTGAAAAGGATGAGGTTTAAACAGGGAAATGTGCACATGACTAGAAAATCTAAGCACTGCTTCATCCACCAGTACCCGGATGCGCCACGGATACTTGCGCATAATGTCTACCCAGAACTGGGTTCCACGGCATGTCCTAGGCCTCCCACGTCCATAGCAGGGATTCCCTGCAGTCCCAGAAGACAGAGACTGGCCCAGGTTAGCTTTGGGGAAGAGTTCATCCTAACTTTGCCTTGCACATTGTAAGTGCCCCCAGACGTACATCTGTATAACCTCACTCACTGCAAGTCGAGATGTTTAGCAAGGAGGACCTATGCTCCAGGCAGAGGGAACCTCCATAGCCCCACCTTGTGTCACTGGAGTGCTCCTCTAACCATTAGTCCTACCTGCTCAAGTGCTCTCCACCCCTCCCCAGGACCGCTACCAGACCCGGCCTGGAGGGGCCATGGGGCCCTGAGCCTCACCCCTGTAGCACTTGGGACCAAAAGCCCTTTCATGTCTGGTAAAAATGAGTGTGCTCCTAATTCAGCCCTACATCCCCCTTTTCACACGCCACCTCTTGCTGCCAGTAACAACCAGCATCCCAGAGCCAAAGTTTACCCCTCCTTTGCCTCTGTTTCCAGGCACCAGGTATAGGTTTTTCCTCAACTGGTTGATTCCTGTTCCACCTGGGCCCTGTCACTCACAGTCACAGGTTTATCCCAGCTCTTA
Source organism: Neofelis nebulosa (assembly GCF_028018385.1). NCBI lineage: Eukaryota > Metazoa > Chordata > Mammalia > Carnivora > Felidae > Neofelis > Neofelis nebulosa. Next base: position 26,867,359 of record NC_080791.1, on the reverse strand, counting down.
ATTTGTGTCAGTGGATTTTCCAGCTCCTCTCCCACCATAAAGTACATGTTGGGCGCAGGGGCAGAGGGGATGAGCAGAGCCAGGAGCAAAGGAAAACCCAGCGGCTCAGCTCTTTCCAGCAACCCCAACCTCCAGTGGGAACCAGATGCCTCATCTGGCCCTAGCCAGCAGCAAAACACTCAACGATGTAGTTCCTAAACCCTGGAACACTGGCCGCCTCCCTGGTTCTCCCCACGCACCATGCCAACAGGCCATCTTTTAAGTGTGCTAAGTTGTATAACCTGTTCTCGGTGTAGACATGAAAGTGTGGTCCTTGCTTCCCATGAATTAAAGACACAACAGAAGAGGATTACTGATCCCAAGGAGAATGAAAAGTATGGGGGGGAGGGGCGGGGGGCGGGGTCAAGGCTGAATCCAATTCAGACTCCGTCCCAGATAATGTTAGTTTCGGGTCACAGGATGTGCAAACAAATATGCTTACGTTTCCAGAGCCAAACACTCATCTTTGAGTAGCTGGGCTTTGATAAAATTTTCATGGAACATTCAGTTCTGCCTCTACCTTCTCAAGGTTTCTTTCTTCCCTCCTGTGGTAGACAACCAGACAGGACAGTGCCGTGTGCAGAGTCCGGAGATTCGGAGCACAGCATATGGGCAAGTGACACAACTTTCCCTCAGCCTCACTTTCCTCCTGAGGTATTTGGAATCATCACTTGTACAGCAAGTGCCTAGAACAGGCCTGGCCCATAGCAAGAAGTCAGTATCCTCAGAATGAATAAATGAGGTATAAATGTACATACCATGGAAATGGGTCCAAAAGAATAGCATTCTTTATAGTTATAGTTAATTGTAAAAAAAACCAAGTGTAATATGAACCTCAGCACACTTCCTACCTCTGTCATTTTCACTCTCGAGAATGAAGGAACTCCTCATCGTGAGCTGTTCACGGACACGTCAAGCTCTTCATCAGCTTCCCCAGCACCTGATGTGAACATGACCAAAAAGCTAGCATGTAGTAAAGAAAGCCAAAAGGGGTTAAAAATATTTAACCTTGGAGAAGAAAAGCTTCAAAGATGTGAAATGTTCCCAGATACATTAAATGGGATGAAATCCGTGCTCTGGAAAGGTGATCTGGGGAGCTTCTTAGGGCCCCGAGAAGAGAGAAAAGAAAATGCTCAGTTCCCCTTAGCAGTGACCATGATCCCAAATCTCTCTGGTTTCCCATAAACCTGCTCCAGCCTAGGAATCTGCCAAAGACTCCCGCCTGTTTCCAACCCTTAACACACTCCAAGATCATATAAATGAGGCTTGCTCCACATGCAGAGATAGGCCATCCAGTTCAGGAGCTCAGGAAATACTTGTGGGTCTTGAAAGTGCCTGCCAGCCTCTGTAAAGTGTGGTGCGTTCTCCCAGGGTGTGCAGAAAACAGCTGGCAAACAGCCATTGCCTATGGGTAGTCACACCTTGAGGTGACGGGTCAGGAAGAGAAAAGGAAAGGGCCTTCACAGTGATACCCAAACCCAGCGTTTCCACACAGGGGGACGCAGGAGTTCTACATCCATGCCTCGCCAAGACTCACCATTAACTGGATGGGAGGAACGTCATGGAGAAAGGTGAACCACCCAAAACTTCCTTCGGGACCTCTACGCCTGCCCTTTCAGCAACTGATCTAATGAAAAGCGGTGTGTGAGCGCCCCCTACCGCTCTTACCTAGAATAAGACCCAGAGCAAGGATTCAAAACAATCTAACCCTAACCTAAACTTAACAAAATACTTTTAAACCAAATTAAAAGACTTTTGTCTAAAATACCCAGTGAAACAGTTCAAACTGCTAGCCACTCATTTATTTTTCAAAAGCCTTTGAACTAGAACAAAACACAATTATCTTTACAGCTCTGGTTGCTATATTCCTCCGGATCTCAGCGAAAATCTGCCATCAGTGATCCAGAAATACTTCCACCCTGCCAGAAGCTCAATCTGTGGATCTTTTTTTGAGATGGAAAAATCTGAGCAAGGGGTATTTCCCTGGGCTCAGCAGGGCCCAGTACATGTTCCACAGCCCAACAGAATTTCTATCCATCTTCCTTTCCACTCACTGCTCCAAGCTAAGGTATCCGCGTCACCGTGGGCTTCTGCTGCCCTTTGCTTAAGCTTCCGCCAAATGCAACCAGCATTTAGCAGAAATGCATGGCTTAGGGAAGCAAGATGAGGGGCAAAGGTGGATCTTTCTGAATCTCAGGTCAAAACTGGCCCATGGCCAACGACTCAAGGAAACATGTTCTCCCTCCAGTCCACATTGGCCTCAGGCACAGGAATAAGAGAAAGCAGATGGTTTGGCCCCTGAGAAAGGGAAATGCCCAGGGGCTATTGGGGGTAGCCAAAGAAATAGGAATGGGAAGGATTTTGAAATGCTGAAGGAGCCATTCCAGAGTCCAGCTAGTGAAAGTTCATTTTAGCCTTTTCCACGGTGGTGCCTAAGCCAGTGAGTTTATTACCTGGCAAGAGAGGTCCTGGACCCAAGCATCTCAAAGCTTCAGGTGGAGAGTACCTTGGTTCCAGAAGGCAGTACAGGATTAAGTGCACAGGCTTAAGGCCAGCAACTGGGGTTGCACCCTTCATCTTCAATCACTGAGGAAACCTGAGCAAGATACAGTGCACCTCCAGGCTCAGTTTCCTCTCCTGCAAACGGGAGTGATAGAATACACATCACAGGACTGTGATGAGCATGCAGTTAGGTGACATAGATGAGACATTGGGCACATGCTGCTGGTTGTCACTGACACTTCTTCTATGTCACTGAAGCAGATCCACCAGATCCTACACAGAGCCAACATCCAGCAGGGGAAAGACAGCAAGATAACTTCAAACGCCCTTTGGCGAGGCAGGTGTACAAAGACAGGTGGAGGAACAGCGACTTCCTCGGCACCAGAAGCCTGTCTCTGGGCTACAGCAGGTTGGCCCAGATGACCTTTAAGGTTCTTTCCAACTGTGAGGCTGAAGGGTGGGATTCTTCCAGGATGCCCCGCAGGCCATTGTTAGCCCAGGAAGTAGTTCCCACTGAGCAACTGAGGGATCACGGAAAAGTCCTGGCACAAACTGGAAAGGCCCCAGGCACAGGCTCCTTTCCCCTGCCCAGGCAGGTAGCCAGACCCTGTGACCTCACACCTACTAGGAATGTGAACCGCCCCAGGCCCTGGACATGCCTCAGGACCCTCAAGACTGGCTTCCTACATGTCCCCCTCCTACATCAATCAACTGCCCTCTCCTCGGTCACAAATGACAGAGTGGCCCCCAGAGAAAGCTTGTTGAATTAATGACTTCCTTCTTCATCCTTTCCTCTGGCTTACATAAATAAGCTTGTTACCATTTTTGGTGCAAGTCACAGGCTTCAAAGATCTCATTTTTTTCTAGTCTGTTTCTGTACATTTCTCCAGTCCTAATAGGCATTTGGACAGAATTCATATCATGAAATTCAAAGAGGTATCCAATGCCATTTATTTTGGGAGCTGTTCTCTGAATATACTTCTTTGTGGAGAGAGAGCTTCTCCACCGTTCTCTGCTGGACCTCGCTCGTCCTCCCCTGCCCCCAGCCTCCCTCTCCCAGTACCCCCTGCCCCCCACCACACACACACCACCGTGTTCTCGCAGCTCTCTGGAAAAAGAGCACAGGCTACGGATGGAAGAATTTCTTTTTTGAGTTAAGCAAGTCCATATGAAGTTCCAGAGGAGAGGTCTGGCACAGACACTGAGTTATTCTTGATCATAAGGGTGTGGGCAGGGAAAGAGTGATGACCTCCAAGGTAAAGGACGCGTGTGGCGGAAGGGAAGCAGGAGAGCCAAGGGGAAGGGAAAGTTAGGTTTACATCCCTGGAAATTACACACATGCCTCCTCCTTTTGGAAGATTCTGAGACAATGGAACAGACAGACCATGGAATGGATTCCGCTGATGCCTGGAAACAACGCTGGATAGTACTTTTCAGGAAACAATCGGAGGTGAGGGATAGAATAAATAGTCTGAAGCTGCAGACAGAGAGGATGATGGAACTTGGGACTATACCACCCCTCTTGAGAAGAAAAGGAGGAAAGCAGGCTCTCTCTGACCACCAAAGCAGTTAGCGTGACAGATAAGTGGCAGGGAACAGCCAGGACATAAAATCTAGACAGAGCCCCCCACCCTTTACGTGCAGCTGGTGCCCAGGGCTCAATCCTGCCTTTCCCGATGCGCCCATGGCGGCTCCCTCTCATCTTCTGTCTCTGCCACCAGCTCAGAAGGGCTCTTCCCCAGGGGAGCCAGGCCACCAGCTGGGTGGCGGGAACCCATGCCACCCCACAAGCCCAGAAATGGCCACTTGCTCCCTGTTGTTAGTGCCAGTGTCTGTCGTGGAAGATGAGTTTGAACCATCTTCTACGTAAAATGCCAAGATGTAAAAGCAGGTGACAAATATTCCATTTCCTGCTTTGGGGTTTGGGCTCATCATTCACAGCGGTATTTGGTGGCTTTCCAAGCATCCTTCCTGATGATCGCCCTGAGGGTTCCCGGCCCAGTGACCAGGGACCTGCCCTGAGACAGTGGTTATCCCCCACCTTCTTCCAACAAACACTCTCCTCCTTTCCCTCTTTCAACCAACCGCCCTCACTGGGCAAATTGAGATAGGCTTGTGGCTAGGCGGAGCACAGGGACCTGATCAGCAGAGACGTTCCACCCAGGCTGGCAAAGCAGATGGGGCTGCATTACCAGCCCAGAGCAAACCCCCCGCCCAGAAATAGGCCATGTGGCAGGAAGGGCTCATGACCAGGTTTGTCAGAATTCCCAAAAGAAATGGGAGTCATGCAGCCTACCTTCATTCTGCATGTTAAAATGTCCTTTCCTTATGAAATGATGGTGTGTGAATAATACAGTTCGTGGTGGGCCAGGGCCTAACAGTGCCGACTCTGGAGCCAGATCGCCAGCACTCAAATCCTAGATGCAACAGGTAGGTCCTAAATATGGGACCTGGGCCAGTGATTCAAACTATTGGTGCCCTGGCTTTCTGTCTGTACAATGGGAATGACCATAGGGTTGTGAAGTTTACATTAAATAAGACAAAGCACAAAGAACACTTAGAAGACGTTTTTCATTAAATGGGAGATGTGTTGGGCCCGTGCACTCTTACAACTCCACAGTTCCAAGAAATTCAAATGTCTGAGAACCACTGACTTAATTTCCTTTACATGTGGCTGCAGGTGCACAAAACACCCACCCACACCCACCCCCACCTCCACCCCCACCTGTGACTCCAAGCCTGGAAAGGTGAAAAGCATCATTTCATCCCTAAAGGGTTGAGGCCCCCTAAATTCATGCCTGTAGGCACCTCAGAGCCCCTGGGGAGGGAGAGAGTGTCCTGGGGTAACAGCCAGGTAACATTCCTGTGACATACTCTACTTGGGACCTTCTTCCCTAAAACACACACCCTGCTCTTCCCCCTAAATGTGTGTGTGTGTGTGTGTGTGTGTGTGTGTGTAAGAACACACTTTCCTATATGTCACAGCTATCTGCCAGCTGTGTTTAATTGGATGATATTTCACACTTGCTTGCTACCCTCAGTAATAACCCACCTCCTACCCATAGGTCACCTCTGTTCTCGAAAGCTGTCTTTTGACTCTTCCCTGGGAATGTATGTTCTCCTGGGCCCAACGTCTGAGAACCAGGGTCCTGACTGCAGTTTAGGGTGACGGGGGTACCAAAGGGGCAGAAGGACTAACCAGGAAAAGCTTGGTGCTGGGGCCTCTTGATACCCTAAAAAAGGACACCAATTATATTGCACTAAAAACCAACTGAAAAGCAGGAAGACTGCCTTCTGAGAACATTGGACCTGGGGTCCTTTCCTGTCCCACCTCAGGCAACCCCAGAAGGCAGCACGCAGGTCCCTTGTGACTGCAACATGCCCCGCCCCCTCTGGGTGGTCTGCAGCCCAGAAGGGAAATCCTGTGCTGCCCCCTGATGGCTGCACAACTTCCCTCCCGGCCCTGTGGGTTCTGCGGCTCTGAGTCTCCCCCAACTTCCTAACTGGGCCCTTTCCGTGTCTATAATAAAGTCCATCCTAAGTAATCCAAATGTACTGTTATTTCTGCAGAATCTACATCTGGATCAGACTCCCGGCCCATGCAATTGAATAAACATTCACTAAGCTTTAGTTCAAATGTTTTTGATTGGTGGCTAAAACAATAGAGAGTCAGGGTAGTTGGCAGGAAACCAAAGAGATGGATCTGTGGACTAAGGAGCCTCCGAGTGATGAGTTTGACTTCCCGTTACTGAAGGATTCTTAGGCCATTCTTATCTCCAGTCAGGAGTAAATGGATTTGCTTCCACGGTCTTTTGAAAAGAACTGACAACTTCATTGAGCTTCCAGGCATCAAATGTTTGAGGTTACTAAGACCCCAGCAGGAGTAGAGGACATACCTGTACACCACTGCCCTGGGCATTGGGCAGGGGGCACTCGGTGAGACTGATGCTGTTACCCGTGGACACACTGCTAAAATGGTGGCCCTCAAACTTCAGGTTCATAGAATCATCTGGAACACTTGCTAATACACAGACTCCAGGGCCCTGCCCCAAAGTTTCAGGTGCAGGAGGTCTGGGTGCAGCATGAGCCTTCCCGGGTGGTGTGGCTGCTCCCGGCAAAGGGGCCACACTGTGGGAACACACTCATAGATGATGTGCCCAGTACCACCCTCCTGCCCCCGAGACTCCTGGAGAGGAGTCCTACCAGTATTTTTAACCCACTCCCCAGGTGGAAAACAGAGGGGCTGAGGAACCACAGTAAACTGGAACAGGGGGTTACAGAGAGACACTGGGCCCTTAGGGGACAAAGGCACTTGCAGAGTGAAGTCTTCTGATGACCCTGCCTGCATTCCTGACCCTGGGAAGGAGTGTGCAAGACCATGTTAGGCCATGGTGGGAGAATGAGGATGCTGTGGTCTGGCACAGGCCAGGCTGGCCTCCCCGAACCCCACTGTGCGGGGAACCACTTCTACAGCTGAGCCAAGGCTGCGGCCTGAGGGGCGTGTGTACTTGGGAAGCAGAGCACAGATGAGGCCTCTCCCTGAATGTCAGCTATTTACAACCTGGCACCACCTGCACAGCGGTCTTCCAACAACATCTTCTTTCCTCTACCTGTCGCACCTTGGTAAAAATGGGTGCTCTTGGGGCGCCTGGGTGGCGCAGTCGGTTAAGCGTCCGACTTCAGCCAGGTCACGATCTCGCGGTCCGTGAGTTCGAGCCCCGCGTCAGGCTCTGGGCTGATGGCTCGGAGCCTGGAGCCTGTTTCCAATTCTGTGTCTCCCTCTCTCTCTGCCCCTCCCCCGTTCATGCTCTGTCTCTCTCTGTCCCAAAAATAAATAAAAAACGTTGAAAAAAAAAAAAAAAATGGGTGCTCTTTCCCTTCCCTAGAAGGAAAACCCAACAGGCATGCCTGCACAGGTGTCAAGACAAAACCTCTCCTCCTTCCAAAGGGTAAAACAGGCTAAAATCCAAGGGGCAGCTCGTCTCCTCCATGAAGTCTGTCCAGATTGCTCCAGACTGTATCTTCCTCCCTTTGGTTCCCAAAACTCATGGAGGGCAAAGACAAATAGGTATTAACAATATTAACAAATAGGTATTAGCGTCTTCTAGGAGCCAGGCCTAAGCCAGGCATACGGTGATGAGCAAACACCGCCCCGTCTTTGTTCATGACACTGGCCATCTGATTTCTCTTCCTAGGACCCTCCTTTCCCCCAGCCCCAGCTTGTATAGTGCCTTGGCATACAGAAGGTCCTCCAGTATCCCTTCGGGAACTCCCTAAGCCCTCCCTAGATCACTGATGTCCCTCTGTGTCACTCCAAGCAAGGAGAAAGAGAATATTTTAAATTAATAAGTATGTAAAAGTCAAAGAAGGTGCACTGGAGATGCGAGAACCCTTAAGCAAGGCATCATCCCTTCTGCTAGGCTCAGGGACCACCCGCTCAGACCACACTGGACAGCCTCGAGTTCATGCATACCCTCATGTCTGCATGTACAAGCACGCACACACACACGTGCATACACACACCTCATCTGACCACCCTCCCCACCTAAGGGAAAGCCCTACTTCCTCTTTTCCTCTGGGGACACAGCGCCTCCCTCTCCTAGGGTGCCCAGGTTGGGCCACAAACCCTTCCCACCTCATACCTCACTCCTAGCCCCCTCTCTGTCGTATACACCACCTTTCAGGGCACCAGGCCCTGCTCTCAGAAGCAAAACATAGCCCCTTGCTGGCCTCTGCTCTTGGTCTGACTTCAGGGTCTGTGCTGAATGGAATTTAAACCCAGTTTCTTGCAGCTGAGGTTAGGAGGAAGGAGGAAGGAGGAAGGAGAGCCCATCAACTCCAGGAAGAAAAATATTTACCTAAAAACAAACTTTACTCATACACACAAATTCACACACTGAGCACCCCCCCCCCCCCCCCCCCCCCCCGCCCAGGAGCTGATAAAAAAACAATTCAAATCTTAGACAGGTGTGTCTTCCAGGGCCCTTTGGCCTGGGTTTCCTTACAGTGTGAAGCTAGGAGTCCACAGCGCCCTACCAGCCTCATGTTAGCGGTCCCGGCGCAACACTACTGCTCCTGTATCAGAGAGGCAGGAGGAGGAGAGGCAGACGACTCGGATCTTTGGGAATGAGCCTCAGCCCGGCTCGGGGCTGGAGGAGAGAGGCTGTGTCTTCAAGTCTCCGCCGCTTGGCACCACCAGTGTCCTCCCTCCCCACCTCGCATCCTTGCTTTGGAGGCTGAGGGAGGAGAGGGGCTCTCCAGGGTGATTCACCCTCTCCAGAGGTCCTGGGGATTCAGTTCACAGTCTGGCTTCTGGGAGGCCCAAGTCAGGGGTGGATTTAGCGATCGTGTCCTTGGCCCGCAAGTGTGCACGTTGGGTGGCCAACGGATGGCCCCTGCGTCTACACCCCAGTCTGCTCTTTAATCCAGTCCCGAAATACAGGGAGCCTCGTGTACACACCGGGCTTGTCCCTCTGAGCGCAGCCTTCACCCCAGCTCACCACGCCGGCCTGGAAGATCCGCCCGTCGGCCTCCACACTGGACAGAGGGCCCCCCGAATCGCCCTGCGGGGAGACCAGGGCCGGATGAATGCCCGCCCCGCCCCGGGCCCCGCCCCCTGCCCGGGCCCCGCCCCCAGGCCCGCCCCCGCCCCGCGCGCACCTGGCAGGCGTCCACGCCGCCGCTGAGGTAGCCCACGCACATCATGCGTGGGGTGATCTGCTGCGGGAGCAGACTCTCACAGGTCGTCTGGTTGATGACGCGGATCTCGCCCTTCTGCAGGATCAGCGCGCTGGAGCCTGGTTGGGAAGGGGGAGATGGGGGGGAGGGGTGGGCAGTGCTGACCCGGGGCCATTGCGCCCACCTGCAGGGCCATGGGCAGGGCCCCATTCCAGAGACCTCGGTAGCAAATCTCCCGACACAGCCTCCAAACCTGTGGCTGACAAATGCTCAAAGGAACTGATGCCACACCAACGCGAGGGGACATCGTGCAGCCTTGTGGGTAACTGGGCGACACGCGTAAAACCCGCCGGGTAACAGGTGACGGGAGATCGGACATTCGCCGTGGGAACAGGTGTGGGAAATGAAAAACAGGAAGACCCACGGAAAGCACCACAGAGGGGCCCCGGGGTGTCGTCATGGCAGTAGAGCCAAGTGTCGGGTTTACTTTTTCCTCTCTTTATTCTACAGGTTGTTAGCAATGTGCTGTAGTGCTGTTATAACTGATTTTTTTCAATATAACAATTACCAACTCAGGGCCTTCGGATGGAGGCAGAAGGACAGAGGAGGCCAGGCTCCTGCAACAGGACCTGACACGGGCACAGCTAGCTTGCCTCTACAGCACACAGGACTCCCACCACAGTGCTCTTACATTCACTGAGCACCATCTTGGAAGGTGTTTTATCTTCATTTTACAGATGAAGAAACAGCCTCAGAGTTTAAGCAACTGCCAAGGTCACTCAGATAGTTTAGAGGCACCTCCAGGCCTCTGACCCAGAGCCGATTATCCACTTCACCTTGGGACAACCTCCCGCTGCCAGACAGAGGCAGGTGGGCAGCCCACCCATGGCCAGCCCAGCCGGCTCACCTCCCTCCTGGGTGTGGCCCCAGCCGGTGACCCAGATGGCCTTGCCGGTGGGGAAGGTGTGTGAGGCTTCCGGCAGGCAGATGGGCCGCACGGTGCTGCTGTACTCGGCCGGCTGTTCCAGCTCCAACAGTGCGATGTCATAGTCGAAGGTGAAGTCGTTGAAGTAAGGGTGGCTGATGATGCGCTTGAGCCCGAGCTCCTGCACCCCACTGGCGCTGCGCTTGCTCTGGTCATGCAGGCCCAGGAAGGCAGTCCACAGGGTATGGTCGGAGTACCTGGGAGAGGAGCGGGGACAGCGACCCTGAGCAGAGCACTGACCTAGGGAAAGCCACTGCCACCACCCAGATGTTGAGGGGACTGTGGCTTCTGCATGGCTGCAGCCTTCAGCTGAAACCGCTGGTGTCTCCTGCCATGGCACTCAGGCCCCATAACCCCCTTGTTTCCCTCTTTTAAGATATTTTTTTAAATTTTTTTTTTTTTTTAATTTTTTTTTCAACGTTTTTTATTTATTTTTGGGACAGAGAGAGACAGAGCATGAACGGGGGAGGGTCAGAGATAGAGGGAGACACAGAATCGGAAGCAGGCTCCAGGCTCCGAGCCATCAGCCCAGAGCCTGACGCGGGGCTCGAACTCACGGACCGCGAGATCGTGACCTGGCTGAAGTCGGACGCTTAACCGACTGAGCCACCCAGGTGCCCCAAGACATTTTTAATCTGATTACCAAAAATGCATTTCTCATCAATCTGATCTTTCACAGAAGGAATAACACAGAACTCAACAGAAATACTTTTTTAACACAGTGGTTCAGTAGACTGTTCAGTAGACTGAACTTCATTTACTAGGTCTACTGTTGGTCGTGGGACAGGTGTAGCAATTCTGAACTCTATCATGCATACTGGCCGTCTGAACAATTCAGGAGGACACACTGATGTTGCTGGGAGCCTCAACTTCCAGTGTGGGAAAAGGGAGATACAAAAGGAGTCGGGGAGGAGGGAGCACAATCAGAAGTAGCAATAAGAGCTCAGAATTTTTCCTAAAAATGGCTCCAAAGCAATGACATTCCCAGCACACCCAGGACTTGGTTTCTAAATATCCTTCTCCGTTAAAAGGAACCAAGTCTCCTTGGAGAAATGGTCGATTTCAAGTCTGAAGCAAGCAAGGCATCAAGTGACCTTGGAACATTTTGTTTCACCAGAAGTAAGTGCTCACACAATCATGGAGCCAGTATTAGGATCATCCAAACATCAAAGTAAACCACAAGATTCAAGTACTGTATGTGCTGAATAATATAAAAGGGGGAGGGGAATCCAGGAGTCCATCCTGAATCTAAAAAATACTTTTGAAATTTTATAAGGACAGAGGAAAGCTACTCTTTACAGAAAGACACCAGCTAACAAATACAGAAGAAGCAATACAATAAGAAATCACATTTTGCATCTACCGTAGCAACAACCAACACCAGCAAGAATCATAGACGGATGATAAAGGCAGAGAGTAGGAGATTGCTGGGGAACAAGACATTCACAAGGATTCAAAGTGTCGTCCAAGATTACTCATAACCAAGTGGGGGAGGCACATTTATAATGGAGAAAGCCATGACCACCACCTTAACCAGCTGATCAGTGTTCTCCGAGCCATTCCCACCAATGGGCTAGGATACAACATCACCTGTGTAATGCTTTCGGGGGTGGGTGGGGGGGGTGGTGAAGCTTAACCTAATTCTCACCATGAAGAAACAATCAAAATATCCAAATTAAGAGACATTCTACAGAATAACTGGCCTGGACTTTTCAAACATAAAATGCCATAAAAAAATAATAAAAAATAAAGGCTTGGGGGAACTGTTCTAGAATTGAGAGACTAAAGAAAACTAAGGACTAATACAAAGCATGACCTTAGACTAGATTTTAAATTTTAAAAAAAAACACAAAAGACAATATTGGGGGACACTGAGGGACACCTAGAACATGGAGGACGTGCTCACCACTTGTCCCATGTCAACACTGTCATTTCTGGAGGTGATCCCTGTATTGTGGGTATATGGGAGGCTCTCTCTGTTCTTGGGAGACACAAGCTGAGGCACTTAGGGGACAGGTGTCATCACGGTTAGGCTGCACATAACTCAGAGTTCAGAAAAGCATGTACACGTGTAAAGAGAGAGAAATACAATGGTATAAACGGTATGAGATAAAGGGTATGAGAGTGTTCATTTTTTTCTTTCATTGTAGTTGCAACTTTTTTGTAGGTCTGAGAAATTTTCAAAATAAAAAATTGGGGAAATATCTCTTTTTTTAAAGTTTATTTATTTTGAGAAAGAGAGAACACGCAAGAGAACAAGGGGGAGGGGCAGAGAGAGAGGGAGAGAGAGAGAGAGAAGCCCAAGCAGGCTCCACACCATTGGCGCAGAGCCCGACACAGGGCTTGAACTCACGAACCGTGAGATCATGACCTGAGCTGAAATCAAGAGTCAGACGCTTCACCAACTGAGCCACCCAGGCACCCAGAAAAATATATCTTTAAAATAGAAAATCTGCATGAGGGGGGAAAGCATGAAGACCTGCCTCATCTTTAACTTCTCAGGAAAGTCAAGAGGCTACTGAAGCAGTCAGTCCTAAAACGTCCAGGCAAGGCACCTTCTCTCCGGCCGGCACGGAATGTTACAGTCCTCCTTGACCGTCTCTCTCCCCCATCCCTGCCTGAAGCCCAGCTCCCCTGCTCTCTGCTGACCTGGGCATCTTTCCCTTCTCTCCATTCCTGCCACCACCTCCCTACAGAACCTCACACCCAGACAGAAGCACTGGCCTCCAAACTGGTCTTTTTGCTCCTGGTCTCTCTTTAATTTGCCAGATGAGAACTTCCTGAAAACTGCTTTTGTGAGATCCTCTCCAACAGCCAAAGATGATTCCAAGACCTGCCGAATCAGCCCTCACCTCCCCAACCAGGAATTAATTCTGCATTTCTAACTTTTTCTCCCAACCATCTGTGGTGTTCCAGACTGCATGAGATCCAGTTTTCAAGTGGATCTCTTGAATCCACTGTGTACTTGGGGAGGGAGCCACGAAAACCACCCACGACAGCACAGCATGGGTGACCTCCAGAAAACAGGTAGCAGGCTGTGGAAGAGCATGGGGTGGGAAGAGGTGAGTCAGGAGAGGAAGCAGGTCATGAAGAAGGCCTTGGAGATCATATAGGACTTGGCTAGTGAAGGCCTCCGGGGGTGGGGGGAGAAAGCAGCACGATCACCGAGAGCCAATGTTTGCAGTGCTCAGGAGCCCCCCAAATTGAATATATGGAAGGTGTAAGGGCAGGACAGAGACTGAGGTTGGAGAGATGGCAGGAGCCAGAGAATGCGGCCATGGTGATCATGCTACGCCGTTTCCACTTTATCCCGCGAGTTATCGCAAGCATGTAAGCAAGGGGGTGATGTGATCAGATCAGCTCTTTGGAAAGACCACCTTCACATTGCAGAGACAGACAGGCATGCCAAGAAGGAAGAAGGTGATGAGGTAGAGGGGGCTGTAGTCACCGAGGCTGGGGAGCCAAGGGAGCAGTCATGTGAGGGGGAAAGAGTAGAGAAGGCCTGGGATGTCTAGCAGGCAAGGGCCAGGGGTTGAATGGATGGGACGGGTAAGGGGAGGGGGCAGAGTGGGAGGGTCATCCTCCTCCCCTCTGGTGCCATCTCACCTGATAGACATCCCTTGTCACCCCTGTGTCCATGTTAAGCCCCAACTAAAGCCACACTGGTCTTTTCTCTCCAGTCCACATTCCTTCATCTAGGACAGCCTTCGATTATACGAGCAGACTCAGTCGCCAGCTGTTGAAGGTCCACACACGTACCAGCCATCGAGAGACAAGGTGTGAAGGGTAGCCACTGAACTGCCCCAGTGACGGCCGTGTGGTTGGGAGGGCACTGGTGGTGGCCAAGCCAAGCACTCTTCTCGGTGCCAACGCATCAAGTCATTTTGTTCCCCCAGTCAGCCCTTCAATGTAGGGCTGCCTATTTTAAGCTTAGGACTCGGGCACAGAGAGACTAAGTAACTTGCCCAAGATCACACAGCTAAGAAGTCATGGAACGGACTGAACCAGGTAGCCTCCTCTCAACCATGGTAAGGCTCAGCGAGCACTTGCCAACTCAGAAATGCGTCCAGAGTGACTGCACTCCACACTCCAGATCCTTGCACACTTCACACCCGCCTGCCTCTGCTCACGCCTGTCCTTTGTCTGGAAGGTCTGCGTCACCTTGTCCAGTTGCAAACACCCTCACGTTTCAACACTCACATCAGATGCTCCTGCTCATAAAGGCACTCCTAAGTCTCCCTCCCCAGCCCTGGGGCAGAATTCTCAACTCCCACCCGCACGGCCTAGGTAACCTGTGCCTGGTTGCTGCATAGCACTTACCGCGTGCACGTGCATGTACATTTATGTGTGCACAAGCACGCATACCGTATGTCATCCCCCTCGCCTGGGAAGCCTGGGAAGTGCAGGGAGGAAACCTTATTCATTGTTGTCTCCCAGTGCTAATAACAATGGGTGTTGAATGCATTAAGTGCACTATTAACTGGCAGACGGATAATCAAGAGAAGATGAAGGACAAGGAAATGAGAAATTCAGTGAGGAAGCAAGAGAAAGAGGGAGAAGTAACAGAGGGCACAGGGTGAGCTCTTCAGCGAAGACCGTACATGAATATCTTAGCTCGCCCTGCTGAGGGTCTAGAAACAGTGGGGCTGCGGTATCACTAAGGACACCAAGCACCCTGGTCTCACTTTTTAAATACTATTCCCTGCTAACATTTCTTGAGGGAATGGCTAATTCCGGGGCTGGACCCGGACAAGCACCTGGTAGGACCAGAAAGCAAGGAAGTGTCTCAAAAGAACAAAAGAGCGAGGGCAGATCAAAAGGACACAGGAGCCAACCTCAAAGAGAGCGCAATAGTCACATTTGGAACAATTTGAGCAACAAAGTAGTATCACTGGATTACAACCCAGAATGTAAATATACATGCATCCATACGAATATAAGTAGATGAAGAAATAAATGAAAAAGAAGGGACAAATCTTCCTTACAGAAGACTTCCAAATTGGCTCACTTCCTAATAATAAAGGGGGAAGTACTTTATGGTGAGGAACCCCGGCAAGTGCTATCTCAACCAAATGAGAAAGATCAACATTACCATCGGTAAGTCATGTTGTTATCATGTGCCTGCTGACAAGATGTGATATCCTTTCCAAACACTCAGAAGCCCAGTGTAATCGTGACAACAGCAGACAAACCCAGATGGGGGGCATTCCATAGGATGCCTGGCCTCCAGATCGTCAAGATCACAAAAACAAAGACAGACTGAGCCACTGTCCTAGATCGGAGATTGGGGGCATGGGACAACAGAATGCAAAGTGGAAGCCTGGACTACCTCCTGCCCCAGAAAGGATATAAAACCCCTGGGATACCAGGAAAGCCCACACTGGTGTTAGCAGAAGGGACCAGTGTGGGACAGACGCACCACATTAACAACAAGGGCAACTGTGTTAGGGTGTGCGGGAACTCCATTCTGTCTTTGCAACCTGTCTGTATCCCAAGACAACAAGCTTATTTTACAATATTTGTAAGTAAGCTTCCATCACTCCAAAAAGAAACAAAATCTCTTCTGCCCAGGGTGGAGGAAAGTGTGGTAAAATAAGAGAGGACAGTCAGGTGGGACGAGGCTGCCCTCTGACAGCTCAGCAAGGCCCTGGGGACAGCCACACTGACCCTGCCCCCTGCGGACCATGTCATCACCCATGCCTACGTGCACCTGCCTGACATTGTTCAACGTCCGTGCCTTGGGCCTACTTGGTGCCCTAGCGCTGTCTCTCCAGAATGTGCACAGTGGTTCTTCTCTCCGCCCTGCAGAAGGGTGACTAGGACAGTCCGGTCACCCTCTCACACAGCTGCCTCTGTCCAAAGGGCATGCACCCAGCAGGAAGGCCCTGAGGGCGGGGATTCCCTGCAAGGTCTGCTCCCCTATGCCTGCTTCTCCAGGAGGAAGCCATCCCACTAGACTTCCTACGGCCAGTGGCTAGAGGCCTGCGGCAGACCACCTGTTCCTGCCGACCCTCTGGTCTGCAGACTGTGGCTCTGCTTACCCCGTTCTGAGATGCCAGCCTGACCCTTTCCTTAGAGGCTTTCCTGGGCCAGGCTGGAGTCTGCCCAGGGACCTGAGGCTCCAATGTGTGGAGCATAGTGTGTACCAGGCTTCAGGAACACGAGCATGTTATTCTCAGAACTCCAAGGATAAGAACTCATGCTGTCACCAAAGCTGCCAAAGCACCTGAGGCCTAGCAGGCATGGATAACTTGCCCAAGGTCACTGGGCAAACAAAGCTGGAATGTGAATGTGAGGCTTGTCCTAGCCGGTCCCAAGGAGTCCCTGTGTGCGGACTAACCGCACAAGCCTTGGAATCCACACACTCGGGCTCTCGTCTGACTGTGCCACTTCATAACGGCACAACCTCAAGCAAATGTTCTTACCTCTCTGAACCTCTGTTTCTGTAAAATGGGGACGTAACCAGACCTGCCCAACTGGGTTGGTAGGAGAAGCACTTAGATACTGCTTGATGGAAAGGGAGTACCCAACAAGTGTTAGTTTTATTATTACCACTATGACATCCCGGGGTGTCTCCCACCCCTCCAGTCCTGGCCCTGCCCCCGTGCCATCCACTCTGCCATGACTTACACACACAGGGGGTTTCCAAGCCCAGAAAACAGAGGAGAACCTCTTAGGGTCTAAGAGGAAGCCTCCCTGCTCCTGCTCAGTGGCTCCCGCCCAGGGCTTACTTGAATCCTTTGTCGTCGATGAAGCAGTGAGCTGCTGACACCATCCATTTGGGAGAGATGATCGAAGCCCCGCACACGTGGCCCTGGCCCAGGGCGTGGAGGCTCACCTGCCAGGGCCACTCACCTTCATCTGCATTCTTGCCCCCGACGACCCTAGACTGCCTGGTGAATGACCGCAGCCCACAGTCTGGGAGGGGCAGAAAACCCAAAGGTCAGAAAGTCACGGCGGGGCACCAGCCCCTGGGGCCACACGCCAGGCTCAACGGGAGGTCATGTGGGGTGGTGGCCTTTTGGTGGGACCCTCTACAAATATCTTCCAGCCTCAGAGACCCACTGACTTCCTCCCGGCCCCCCTCCCCACTCCCAAACTCAAAACCCTCACGCTCCTACCTCCTTAGTCCTGCCCAAATGCATTTGGAGGCCTTCAGAGAGACCTGCCGGTTTGCTTAGATTTAATTTGAGTGTTATTTGCCTAGATGTCCTCGTTGAATGCTGAAGGACACAGCTCTCAGATGGAAGAGCGGGGGGGGGGGGGGGGGGGGGCGGCGATGCAAAGTCACAGAACAGCTACAGCTGTGCTCAGATTTAACCTATGGCCAGTGACTCTGAAATACACATGAGGCTACAAATTGAAGCATGGTTGGGGTGGGGACTAAACCCTGCCGACTGCTCTGGTAAGCTGTGCCCCACTCCAGGCAGGATGGGGAAGCCAGGACTTGCCACTGCCCTGTGGGCCAGGTCTACAGAGCAGGGGCCAGCCCAACACCTCAGCCAGGATGCGAGCTCTGCCACAGAGGCACTGATGTGCTTGCTGGCTGCCCTGGGCCCTGCCTCCAGAATCAGAGCTGGCCCATGGGACAGTGCCTCTGTGCCAGTCAGCAAAGTCATCCTTTCCCCCAGGTAGACAGGGGCAGAGATGGGTGACTGAGGCACTGGCATGATTTCTACCTCTGTATGTGCCTTGCACAGTGAACAACCTGCACAACTGTATGCAGCGGCCCTGCTCACCACAATCCTTTTCATCTGAGCCGTCACTACAGTCCTTCTTCCCATCACACTCGGGGTTGCTCTTGCTCACACAGAGACCGTTGCGGCAGCGATAGGTGTGTTTGGTGCAGGCAACAGTTGTTACTGCTCAAGGAGGAGTACAAGGGGAAGGGAATCAGTTCCATGGCAACACCCAACCAGAAGCCTGATGATCCATCCACCTTATGCTCCTTATCAAGCCTGCTGTACCCATCCACACCCATGCCCACATCCTTCCAGGCCCACCAAAGGTTCTCCACCTTCTGGAAGATTCTCTCCCCACTGACATACTTTCTCGTCACACTTCACAGAGAGGGTGGTTTGTGTTTATTAAACTTTGGAAACTTGGAATGTGAGTGTGCTCATGGCAGCTCCCACCAGGAGGAAAGCCCCTAAAGCAAGGTGGACTGGGCCAGGTCTCACCTCTGTCACACGTGGCCTCATCAGACCCATCTCCACAGTTGTCTGTCCCGTCACACTGCTGGTTCTGTGGGACGCACTTCCCATTGCCACATTGGAAGGTCTGAGCCGGGCAACCTGGGGACAGGGCCTCACGCTCAGCACCAGTTCGCCAACCCCCTGCTGAGGTTGCAGGGAGGCCCAACAGGCACTGCCACCCCCCTTCTCCCATCCTTCCAGACACCAAGCACTCACTGCACTGCAGCTCATCACTGTTGTCCCCGCAGTCGTTCACACTGTCACACACCCAGAAGAGGGGCTTGCAGAACTTGTTCTTGCACGTGAACTGGTAGGTGGCATTGCATTCTAAAGGGGGCACAGGGCAGCAGTCAGCTGGGCTCTGAGCCCTCGTTCTGACAGCAGTCATTGCTCACAGCTTCCCCAGGCAGGAAGGGTGACCAGACAGCCACCCGGGGACCACCTGCCCTGCTGGAGGGGGCAGCTCCGGAGTGCCTCTGCGTTCCTGGCTATGGAAGCGAACCCCACTAGTGCAGAAACACTCCAGTGCCTGCTCGGACAGAAGGCAGGGCTTCCAAACAGCACAGGGAGGGAAGGGGCTTGATGTCTACATGGGGAGCAAAAGATGGGGACGGCTCCCCAGCAGCCGGGCGCGCGAGGGCAGAGGACTCACGGCAGTTGAGCTCATCGCTGTAGTCTGTGCAGTCAGCCCAGCCGTCACAGCGCAGCTCGTTCCGGATACACCTGCCCGTGTTACACATGAACATCCCCGGGCACGCTGCAGGGGAGAGGGCAGGCCTCAAGTCCACGGCCACCAGCCTCGCCTCCCACGCCGGCTGCCCTCCCTCAGGGCCAGCCTCACAGCCACACCGAGGACCAAAGAGAAAACTCTCCCCCATCCAGCCCTCCACGGAGAGAGGAGCAGGCTGCAGCCGGCACCCCAGGGCTGTGGTCCCCCAGCCCCACCATGCTGCGGCAAGCGCATTTCCTACAGCCGGCACGGGAGGCTAGCCACAGACCCCTAGCGGGGCGGCGGGGGGTGGGAGTGGGGCCTTGACTGCCAATGATCAAGCCCCAGGAAGCTCCAGACAAAGTGGAGAGAGACTGGCTGGGTGTGCTCTCAGTTCTACTGCCCCATGTCCTTGGCCGCCCACTCCTGCCCAGGGGCCAGGCTCCCCATGCCCAACACGGAGCAACAGTAGCCCGGCAGATGGATGATGTGTACACCCCATCCAAGTGTCCAGTTGCATCCCTGGACTTCCTTAATTCTAAGACATTTCCCATATTCCAGTGTTTCTGAGACTGGGATGTCCAACAACTGATGTCATCAGGAAGCAGACAGAGCTGAGAGGAGACTGTTCTCTGTGCTGCACAGGCAGCCCAATCACTTATTGGAGGGGTTTGTTCATCCAATCACATTTTGGGTGGTGAGCCGTGCGGTTGCATTTTAACTGAAATTTGGGTTCTTGCATATAATTAAAATGTCTGCTGGAAGGTTACTGTGTGATGTAGGGGCTGAAACAAAAAATCACTGTGACTAGGTTAGAACTGCTATGCGCACAGCAGACAGTGAGACTCGAGGCAGCAGAAACTGCCAGATCTCTTAGGTGTAGAACACGGAACTGTCCGAGCTAGGAGCAGGGGGTGTGATGAGTCGTGCCCCAGTATTTTCTCCCGGGTCTCCCTCTCTCTCTATTCCCGAAGGTGTTATAAGGCCACAAAGGCAAGCACAGATGCGCCAAGTCGTGGTAATGCTGAACCGGAGGGACAGATGGCTCAAAGGAACTCAGGAGGCCTCGGGCACGGTGTGTGCCAGGGTTCACTGCCCACCTTTTTCAATACGTGCATTTCTGGCAGCCTTGCAATTTTGTCTCAAAAAGCTACCGGACATGCACCTTACGTTCTCTGGTACCTCAGAATTAGGAGAGCACAATGCTGGGAAGATACAGAGCAGAGAGCTTTTCGTGGGCCAGTCCCTCTAGCCAGGCCCCCCCTTCTAGAGACGTGTACTCACGGTCACTGGAATCATAGGAGAGGTACTCGGCCAAGAAACCCGTGTCAGTGTAGGACTGGTCGGAATGGAAGCGAACAGTGATCTTGCTGCTTTTGCTGGTCACCACAAACTGGGTCCTCTCCCCGCAGTACCTGGAGGGGGCGGTCACCGGTAGGAAGAGGATCCAGAAGTGTTCGGGGCGCCCCCTTCCCCTCCAGCACTGGGTGCCCCAGGGTACTCACTTCTCCCCGTTGACCTCCACGTAGTCCTTGAGGCAGCTGCCCGGGGGCACGTTGGGCTCCAACAGGTAGAAGAGCTTGAAAAGCACTTTCACGTTTTGGCTGTTGGGCACCTAAGGAGAGCGATGCTGCTGGGCCTCTGCTGCTTCCTAACCCCCTCCTAAACCCAAGGATGCCACATGCTGCTGGCCACGGGGGCTGGGGGACAGTGGCTGCTGTGTTTTTATCTCCCTGACCCGTGTGGGCGATATGGAACACACAGCAAGAGGGACTCGGGTTGGACGGCTGGAAGACCCTCTAGACTCAGAGGCAAGAGACACTCTTATTCCTAAAGAAAGCTGGTGGTCCTCCTGGCACCATCGAAGAAAGAAAGGAGAGATGGGCCCCTGACTCGGATGGCCTGCGGGCAGCCCCGGAGGCAAGACTTGTCATTTAGCAAGTGCTTTCTCCAAGCTGCACACACAATCGGCAACATTACCTCTGAGAGGCAGACACCACTCCTTCTCCTCTTTCCTAGGAGCAAGCTGAGGCTCTGATGTAGAGTGACTGGCCCAAGGTCCCTCAGGGGGCCACTGATCGAGAGCTAAAATGTGAGGGGCGCCCTGGTGGCTCAGTCGAATGAGCGTCCGACTCTGGGTTTTGGCTCAGGTCACGGTCTCACGGTTCGTGAGTTTTGAGTCCCGCATCGGGCTCTGTGCTGATGGTGCGGAGCCTGCTTGGGATTCTCTCTCTCTCTCTCTCTCTCTCTGCCCCTCCCCTACACGTGTGTGTGCGTGTGTGAACATGCACATGCACACGCGCCCTCTCTCAAAAATAAATAAATAAACATTGTTAAAAAAGAGCTAGAATTTGAGACCATTTGAATATGGGTCTGCTGGAGGTTACAAGGTTAGGGCTACTCCACCCTGCTCTACTCTGCAAGGCTTTAGATATTCGGCAACTTGGGGGCTGCTAAGGGAGCCCATCTCCCTCTCCTTGACCTTCCTCACTTGCCATTCTGGAGCATCCCTCTTCTTTCTCCCTCCCTTCCCCTCCCTCTCCCGTTCCCCTGTTCCCTCTCCCTCTTCTTCTCCCTCTCTCCCCCTTTCTGCCCTCACAGCACCCTACAGCTCCTACCTCAATGTCCCACGTGCAGTTCATGTTGGGCGGGTAGTGGCCAGGATAGTAGGGGCTGCTAAATGTCCCTTGGGTTCCACGTAAGTAGCCTCCACAGCCTGAGAGGAAAGGCAGGAGGAAGAGCCTGAGGACCGAGGACCTGCCTGGCCAGGCAGGCAGGCAGGTAGGTAGGCCGAGGGGCCCTGGCAGAGCCAGCCGGCGACTCTCTCAAGCTGCCTGCCAGGGCCCCCGCACACTCCACAGCCAGTGGCCAGAAAGTCTGAGCACTAGGAGACTGACCACTTTAGGGAGGGCTCCTGACCCACACAAGAGACAAAAGGCCCTGTGGCTTAAGCTTCAAACCTCTGACACCGACCTGAGCCAGTTCACCAGCCCAAGGGATTGGCCTGCGCCTCGTGGGCTCAGGCCAGCCCCTCAGACCTGTCCCTCCTCTGCCCCACCAGGCCCTTCCTTACTGCTCAGCTTAGGCAGCTGGAAGAACGTGGCCTCAAAGCCAGGGTGTCGCCGCTCAGTGTTGGTTATCAGCGTGACGAGCAAGACATTCTGGGAGGAGAGGAAGGTCAGGTTGTAGGAGGGAGGGTAGGTGCCACACAGCCTGTAGGGGTCAGAAGTTGCATGTGTTACAGAGAGCAGACAGAAACCAGGCGTCCCTAACCCCGGTCCCATCCATAAAAGGCCAAGGGTCATTTAAAAGCCCCCCTCCCCGCACAAATGACCTGAGATAGGATTTATTTATCTTTGTTTAAAACAGCAGAAAACAGGGACGCCTGGGTGGCCCAGTCAGTTAAGCATCTGACTTTGGCTCAGGTCATGATCTCAAGGTTTGTGAGTTCGAGCCCCACATCAAGCTCACTGCTGACAGCACTGAACCTGTTTTGGATCCTCTGTCCCCCTCATCTCTCTTCCCCTCCCTGGCTCATTCTCTCTCTCCCTCCCTCTCTTTCTCTCTCAAAAATAAACATTAAAAAAAAAAAAAAAACCAGCAAAAACTCAGAAGCCTCAAATGCTTGACCACAGAAGATTCATTAAACTATGGGCTAAATAATAATAATACTAGTAACAGTAACAGCACCGACAACACTTAAGAACATGTTAAGAACTCAGGAGTCTTCATAACAACTCCACTAAGTAAATACTATTATCCCCATTTCACAGATAAGGATACTGAGGCACTGAAATAACTTGCCCAAGGTTCCACAGTTAATAAGTGGCTGGGCATCCAGGCTCCGGAGCCCACACAGCTAATGACTGTGTCACGTTGCCTCTTTGTGCTCATTGTACATTACACAATGCCACGTTATGCAACCATTAAAATCACAGAAGCAAGCTTACTGATTTGGAAGGATCATCATGATATACTTCAGTTTTCAAACCAGACAGCAAAACCAAACGTGCCGTAAAATCCTATTTTTAAATCTATACACAAACATACACACACATAGCAGAAAGCGTGGAAGAACACACCTCACAAATTTAACAGTGATTACTGCCAGATCATGATGGAGGTCTGTGCTCTCTGTGCATGTCTATTTCCCACTTTCTCCTTTCAGAGCCATGTGTTTATTTCATTGTACAATTCATGAATTACAGAGAGAGGAAGAAACCTTGCACAAAAAGGGTGTTCAGGCTGGAGTCCTAGCTGCTGAGCTACGGCAGCAGATGGTTCTATCTTGTTTTGGAGCCTGAATTCTAGCCCATTATTTATCACAAAACGTCTGCCCGGCTCATTTCCACAGGCAGCAAGAGAAGGCTCTGGCCCACTGAGTCAGGGAGAGCTCGGGAGAGGGCAGCTCATGCCCACCCACAGCGCTCTGAGAAGCACGCTCAAGCCCCACAGCGCGGGGCGGGGGGCAATCATCTCGGCACCCCCGAGTTCCTCAGCAGGTGTATGATGCCTTTTTATTTCCTGTAAGCCTGATGCTTTGGGCAGCTGGGGGCTCGCCGCCTCTGGAGAGACTGCCCTTCCCAGGACTCGCCAATTCCTAGACATAGTCAACTCACCCTCAGGGAAGCCTTTCACATACAAACCAATCAATCCAGAGCCCACACCCCAACCACCTCCTCCATGGGGCTCTTCTCTCCAGGCCACCATCCACCCGTCCTAATCACCCCACGACCAGATACCTGACAACTAGAGATAGATTTGTGCCCCAAAACCCACTGGAATTACTCAAACCAGTCACTCCTAAACCTGCATACACTGCCCTGCCTGGCCTTTCCGGCAGAAACCACAACAAAGGCTCCTGCCTGTGTTCTCCTCTGGCCCCCTCTGCCTCCTGACTGACCCTGGGGCTTCCCCATGTGGCTTTGCATGCCCCCTCCTCTGGGAACTATAAGTAACAAACTATCTTTTCAATG
This sequence comes from Neofelis nebulosa, assembly GCF_028018385.1. Lineage (NCBI taxonomy): Eukaryota > Metazoa > Chordata > Mammalia > Carnivora > Felidae > Neofelis > Neofelis nebulosa. The sequence continues at coordinate 26,843,275 of NC_080791.1, read as the reverse complement.
GCAGCCACCTCCTGGTCCACTGGCCTCAATATAAGCGAGTCATGATAAAGTGGGCATTTTACAACAGCAGTCTCTGGCAAGGAAAGGAAGTGTGCTGTGCTCACTGGCATCTAGGGACCAGTGAGCCTTCCTCACCCTTGCCAGGGCTGAAATCACCCCTGAGACGCTCTGGGAGCTCACACTGAGGATCACACACACCTGCTCTCGACTGCCTGAAAGTCATAGGCTGTATCTCCAACCCACGCTACACTTCCCTCTGGAGGCAGCTGCCGAGCTCCTGCAGCCCGCCTCTGCTTCCCCAGGACACTCACTGCACCACGGCACGGGGTTCCACGGGGCTCAGGGTGTCATACACCATGACCAGGTCACTGCCACGGTCGTCACAGGGCGCGACATCAAAGCTTCGGAAAGTGAGGCTCAGCACGGAGTCGGCGTCCCCCCGCAGGGTCCACTGGCAGCGGGCCCGAGCCGGGTATGGGCTGTCAGGGAAGCCAGGCGTGGTGAAGCGGGTCACCTCCCCGCTGCGGGCGTGCAGGGCAAAGCTGCAGCTGTCTGTGTGGGAGACGGAGAGGGCAGAGCTGGTAGGGGCGAGCAACCCAGAGCCTCCCTGGGGGGCGCACCCAGGGAGATGTGCCAGGCTGCCCTGGACCCAGAAGAGACAGAAGAGGGGGCTTCTCACAGCCTGGGACAGGTGGGGGATGTGTATGACTTCGGGGGACCCCCTTCACTGAAAGGGCGTCTGGCCACATCCATCTTCTCTGGGAGGATGGCATACTTACTGTCCTGGGTGGTCTGCACTGTTCTGGGGTCAGTGGCTGAAGAACAAGAGGGAAAACACAGTATTTACCGCTGTGGTCAATTTCCTTCATCCTGCTTCCTTATTCCCCTAAAGGGAGGTACCCGGCCAGCAGACCGTCTTCCCTTCTATGCACTGGCTCGGGAGTGCTGCCCTCCTGCAACGGTCCAGGGCCTGGCCCTGCTCCAGGGAAGCCTGGCCCAGCAAATGCCCACGCCCAGCGTCCCTGTACTCACGGAAGGCCACCACCGAGGTCAGCACGAAGGAGTTGAGGGCGCGGGCACGGGGTGGCATTGTGACCACACGCTCCTTTGCCATGGCGCTCTCGGCCTCCTCCACCAGGTACTTGGGGATGCTGAACTCGGACCAGAAGTAGGCAATGACACTGCCCTCGCTGTGGGGAGAGGGGTGAGCCTGAGGCGCAGGTGGGCGCCAGGCACCCCACCTGTCCCCACACTCTCCCAGATGCTGGATATAGATGTGATGGCTCAGGCTCCCCAAGAGACCTTCCTCCAGGCAGGGCCCACCTCAGATTCTTTTATGCTTGCCCACCTTTTGATCCTTTAAGCAAGAGATCTTGCCTCTGTACCCTCTACTCTCACAGTCTCTCGCCAACCAGACGTGTTCTGGGGCCAGCTCAGGTTTAGGAGTGGGAAAGCAGCCTGGATTGTGAGCTGTCAATGCTACCACTAGCTGGGGCGCATTGAATATCAAACTCTCGAGTCTGTGTCCTCATCTCTGAAAGAGGATGAGAATGCCACCTGCCAGCCAGCGCTCATAAAGATTAAACTGGGGCACCTGGGTGGCTCAGCTGGTTAAAGTTCAAGTCTTCATTTCGGCTCAGGTCGTGATCTTATAGTTCGTGGAATCAAGCTCTGAATCGGCATTGGACTCTGTGCTAACAGCACACAGCCTGCTTGGGATTCTCTTCCTCAGCTGTCTTTCTGCCCCTCCCCACTCCCGCTGGCCCACTCACTCTCTCTATCTCAAAAAAATAAACATTAAAAAAAAATTTTTTTTAAGCGCACATGACTCTTGATCTCAGGGTCGTGCGTTTGAGCCCCACACTGGGCATAAAGATTACTTAAATAAATAAATAAATAAGCTTTTAAATAAATACGTAAAGATTAAACTAACTAAATCAAAAGTACTTTTGAGATAAAGTCTATTTTTAAAAAAGTATGTTGAAGGCTGCCTAAGCAAGGAAAATATGAAGACTCACCGAAGCCTTCCAAACCCAAATTTGGAAACATAACAAACGATCATCACCATTACTGAGTGGTTTACATGGAGGACACACCACACCTGTCTTCACCCGTGGCACCTGGGGACACTCCTACGGATGGCTACCCCTGCCCTGGAGACAGCAGAACTTGTGGGCTAAAGTACACACACCTAGGGAAGAACAAGGATGGCACCTTGCTCCCCATGCCAGACCTTGAAGCTGCATCACCCTGCAGGCTGCGAGCTCTCTGCCCACCTACCACACAGCCCTGATCCCACCCAGCCTTCTCCCCGGCACCCACCTGAAGGCAGTCACAGACGACTTCTTGTAGTAGGGGCCCAGGGTCGGCACCCCACTGTACAACAGCTTCAGCTGAGGGCGAGAGGGAATGCTCACGGCATGCCAGAGAACAGCAATAGCCCACTGCCCAAGACCGTGCCTCTCCCTCCCTCCTGGGACCCACAGGCCAGCCCAGGGATCCGGGAGTGAAGGGAGCAGTGTTCTTTCAGCCTGGGTGAGGCTGGGAGTGCCAGGGCAGACCCCAGGGACAGGGCTCCCTGCCCAGGGACTGGACTCACCGCTTCCTTCACCTTGCTGGCCAGGTTTGCGAACTCCGTGGAGTTGGAGTTCTCATAGGCATCCAGAAAGTTCTCATTTGTGATCCTCAGGTAGCCATTGAAGACCTTCTGAACCCGCGCATTCTGGTCTATGGGAGACCAGAGAAGGAGGGTGGTCAGAGGAAGTGACACCGTCATGCTACCCTGGTCCCCCCACTGTCCTCAAGCTGCCCTCAGCAGCTTGTGCCCTCAGCACTCCTGGAGGAGTGAATGCCAGGAGAGGCCAGTGGATGCATGAGCTTGTGGGCCAACACCCCTCCCTTATGGCTTGGAAGAGCCAGGGGAGCCAGGGCCCTGGACCCTTCCTTACCTACCCCCAGCTGCACCCTCCGGTCTCTCCCTCATGCCCACAACCTGGTGGCCCCTATGTCTATCCACTGAGAGAGGACATACAGCCACCATCCTCCCTCTCCCCATCACTCTCCCCAGAGCCAACCCCTGGCTCTACTCACACTGGAAGTGCCACACCATGAAACAAGTCATGAGAGAAAGCAAGAAGATGCCAACCAGCACGGCCACCAGCACCACCCAGCGCTTCGGGCCCCGCTTCTCAACCTTCTTGGTGTTGTTGACTGGCAAGAACTCCACGCCTTCCTCAATGCCCTTCATGCTCTGAACAGAGAAATGAAACACAGCTCAGAAACTCTCTCTCTCACCTTAACAGCCTCCCAGCCCTGCTCCAAGAAGAATGTTTACACTTTGTAAGGTCCAGCTTGGAGCAAAAAGCGAGGAGAAATGAGAAGTGGCCTTCCCATCCACGCATCCCAGTGTCAAGGCAGCGCCACATGTGTACTGCTTAAGAATTGATAGTTTAGGGGCGCCTGGGTGGCGCAGTCGGTTAAGCGTCCGACTTCAGCCAGGTCACGATCTCGCGGTCCGTGAGTTCGAGCCCCGCGTCAGGCTCTGGGCTGATGGCCTGGAGCCTGTTTCCGATTCTGTGTCTCCCTCTCTCTCTGCCCCTCCCCCATTCATGCTCTGTCTCTCTCTGTCCCAAAAATAAATAAAAAAAAAAAAAAAAAAAAAAAAACGTTGAAAAAAAAAAGAATTGATAGTTTAAATAAAAATGAAATAGGCTGTCTAAACCCAGTCATGGAGACTCTCCACTTAAATGAATCATCTCTGACGCAGGTACATGCCCGCATGTGGGGAGAGCAGGCCCAGCCCAGGGCCGTGATTGGCCGCCACGGGGTCTCTGTGTGAGCTTCTAGAGGCAGCCCCTGCCAGATTCAGTCCCCACTGATCGCGGGGAGGCAGGAGGGGGTGGGCAGGAGCCTATGGGCAGCACGGAAACCGTACACCCAACCTACCCGGTGCCCTTGCTCTGCCAATGTTTAACCAGCCCCAAGTAAAAAGGCAGTAAACCGGGGCAGCCCTGCCGTGCCACTGTGGAACAAGCCACTGTTTCTCGCCTTGGTGTCCCACGCCAGAATCTCAAGGTGACATGAGGCCAAGGTTCTACGGGAATCCACACCCAAGCTCATCCCAGAGCCGGAAAAGCAAACAAAACACCCAACAAACAGGATGGCAGCTTACCCAGGTTCCTCCCAGTCAAGGCTATCCAGGAAGAGAGGGGACATGAATAATACGACAGGCGGGGTGTCCGTCGATGACAGGCGGGGTGTCTATGGGCGCCTGATGACAGAGAGGCAAACTCTTCTGCCCTATAACATACACTCTGTCTGCCCTAAATCCCGGAGAGGAGCTCTGCCCTTTCAGGTTTAACTACCTCAGACCCACTCCAAAAAGGGTTTGTAATAAACGCAATAGCCCCCAAATTCCACAGATGTGGCCATTTCAACAGTTTCCAGATGTGGTTCTGCTGGTGTTTACCTCACACTCTTGATGTGCTTGAACTAACATTTCTTGATTTGTTACATTTGAACATCACCTGTTAATTTCACCATTATAAAAGAGTCTCCCAACTCCTGACATGTTTGGATACTGAAATTTCTATTTTAGATCCTTAACTGGTTACTTTTGTGACTTTAATACTGCATACAGAAACACACCTCATAGCTAGCCCTGCCTTGGTAATTATATTGCAATATATAAATGAATCAAATCAACATGTTCTATACCTTAAACTTACACAATGTTCTTATATCTCAATAAAATAAATTTTTAAGAAGGAAAGAAACACACTTCAGAGACAACTGCTTAAAATGCTTTCACAAGCTGCTTATTCTGGGATTTATCTACATACTTCTAAATAATATGCAAATACCACTATCTCTTGATTCATCTATTTAAAATATAATCATCTGACTTCCTATTATGATAATGTGAATTTTAATATACTTCCTTCTCTTTTTCTCACCCATCCTCCCAATAGCTATAGGGCTAAAGTTGTTTGTTTGTTTTTTTAAACTATATCCACATTCTATATCTAAATTACTATATTTTCATGACACTTGAACAACATGGGAGATGAGGGGTACCCACCCCACACATAGTCAAAAGTCCACATGTAATTTCTGACTCCCCAAAACTAAACTACTCACAGCCTACTGCTGACCAGAAGTGTTCTGTGGACTTCTGTGGACCAGAAGTGTTCTGCTGACCAGAAGTGTTCACAGCCTACTGCTGACCAGAATATGTTCAGCACATATTCTGCATGTTATATGCATTATATACTGTATTCTTACAAAAAGTAAGCTAGAAGAAAATGTTAAGAAAATCACAAGATAAAATACATTTACAGTATTATACTGTATTTATTTTTTAAAAAAACACACATATAAGTGGAACCACACAATTCAAACCCGAGGTGTTCAGAGGTCAACTGTATTAGTCTTTGAAAACATTGTTCATTATTGTTTCCCTCCCAGTACAATAATTTGTTTCTCTTGCTGCCAAATTTCATTTACCCGGGTGTCTTTTTAACATATACTGAAGTCTTTCTATACAATCTAAAAGCTACATAATACTCTTCCAACCTTCTACATATAAAGTCTGTCAAATACCCTCTCACTTCATTTTTTTTCCTGGAAGCTTCCTTTCTAGAGCCCTCTGTCCTTTCCCATAGCTAATGTCTGGAACTTCCTTCAACATCACCCTGGGAATTTCCTTCCTCTCCCTCTTGTGTTAAAACCCCTATTTCCTGGATTCCATATCTTCATCTTTCTTGGCTTACTTCATTTTAGTAGAACACATAGTTCAGTAGCTTCCCAAGAGGGAAATTTTTTAAGACTGCATTTTTCTGGAAGTATCTTCACTCTGTACTCGCATCTGTTGATAGTTTAGCTGGGTATAGAACTATATGTTTCAAATAATTTTCACTTAAAATTTTGAAAGCTCATTGTTTTTTAGCTTTTAATTTTGCTTTTGAGAAATAAGATAACAGTACAAATCCATTATTTCTTATTCATAATTTGTTACCTTTCTCTGAAAACTTTGAGGATTGCTTTGAATTGGGTCTTTAGATTTCATTATGCTGAGCTTTCCACCTGCTCTTTGAATTTGGAAATTCCTATCTTTCAGTCTGGGAAACTTTCTTGTACAGGCATACCTTGTTGTCCTTTGTTTTATTGCACTTCACAGACAAAGCATTTTTTACAAACTGAAGGTTTGTGGCAACCCTGTGTTGAGCAAGTCTTATCTGCACCATTTTTCCAAAAGCATTTGCTAACTTCATGTCTCTGTATCACATTTTGCTAATTCTCAAAATATTTCAAACTTTTTCATTATTATTGTATCTGTTATGGTGATCTGTGATCAGTGATTATGACTGAAATCTCAGATGATGTTTGACAATTTTTAGTAATAAAGTTTTTTTTTTTAAGTTTATTTATTTTGAGATAGAGAAAGACACTGAATGCACGAGCAGGGGAGGGGCAGAGAGGGAGAGAGAGAATTCCAATCAGGCTCCACACTGTCAGCACAGAGCTTCACATGAGGCTCGAACCCATGAATTGTGGGACCATGAACTGAGCTGAAATCAAGAGTCAAATGCTTAACTGAGTCAGATGCTTAATCGCCCCGCTAATAAAGTAGTTTTAAATTAAGGTATTTACATTGGTTTTTTTTTTTTTAATTTTTAATGTTTATTTTTTGAGAGAGAGAAAGGCACAGCACAAGTTGGGGAAGAACAAAGAGAGAGGAGAGAGAGAATCTCAGATAGGCTCCACACTTGTCAACACAGAGCCCTATGTGGGGCTCCAACCCACGAAACCATGAGGTCATGATCTGAGCCAAGATCAAGAGTTGGATGCTTAACTGACTGAGCCACCCAGGTGACCCTTTACATTGTTATTTAGACATAATGCTATTGCACACTTAGTAGTGTGCCTCCTTCATTTTCTCTGGTCTATCTTTCTGCAATTCCTATTACATTGATTCTCTACTTATTGTTTTCCTGCTATTATCCACCTGTTTATTTGTTTGCTTGAAGTAATCTCTATGCCCAACATCGGCTCAAACTCATAACCCTGAGATCGAGAGTCACATACTCTACCAACTGAGCCACCCAGATACCCCCATCTCATTGTTTTTCAACTTCTCTAACTGAAATTTTCATTTCTGCTGTTAGCTAATTTCCAAGAGTTCTTTCTTGATCTCTGAATTTTGGATGCAAAATCTTCCCATCTTTATACTGCTATTGAGTACCTTTTCTCTGTTTTTTGGCTTTCTCTTTCATGTTGAAGGCTTTCCTCAAATGCTTCAAGATGATTGGTTATTCATTTATATTTAAGAATGAGGTCCTAAAGGTGGTTTGGAAGCATCATTTACCACAAATGGGTTCACTGTAGGCTACAATTAAGTGGCTATCCAGATTTTTTTTTTACTGGGCACTCCCAACTGTCAGGCTATGTTTCTTTTCTATGGGATGGTTTAATTGCTCCAGAGAATCATTTTCTAATTTCCCGGATACACTGATTTAAACCCAGACACTAGCATTCTGGAACATGTGAAAGAATAGATCTTTGGCTATTTTTCATTCCTCACTACAGCCTTCCTCTGCACGTAGTGTCCTCAAGTCTAGAGAAATCAATTTCCCATCCCTTATGGAGGACTGGTAGGGTAGGGGTATCTTTGTTTGGGACTGAGGTGGGGATCTAGGGATTTCTAACAATGCCCCTCCCTAGTTCTCCTCTATCTCATAGCCTGAGCCAAATTCTTACACCTGGTAGAGGACATTATCAAAGACTGTAAGAATATTTCCAAGAGCTAAAGAGAGGCACATATCTTTAAATGCAAAGGGTTCACTGAATGGTAAGAAAGAGAAATGAAAAAACACAACTAAATATATCATGATAAAATTCAAGATAAAGTAGATCCTTTACATCTTTACCTGGCATTTTTTCCCCTCTCTCATATTTTACATTTCTTTGTCATTTGGTTCTATTCTGGGATTTTTTAAACTTATTCTTGTGAACTTTTAATGGAATTTTTAAAATAATTTCACTGACATAAAATTGACATGAAATAAACTACATATTTAAAGTATACAATTTTTGGCATATATATACACCCATTAAACCATCACCACAATCAAGATAATGAACATATCTGTCACCTTCAAAAGTTTCCTCGGGCTATTGCCTCCCTCCCATTCCTCCCTGATTGCCTTTCTAGTCCCAAAGCAACGACTTACCTGCTTCCTATCAGTAAAGACTAGTATGCTTTTTCTAGAACTTTTTATAAATAGAATTATACAACATGTACTCTTTATTGTCTGGCTTCTTTTACTCAGCACAATATTTTGAGACTCACCCATGATATTAAGTTTTTAATGTATTTTTTTAAATTTTTAAAATGTTTTATTTATTTTTGAGAGAGAAAGAGAAACAGTGAACAGGGGAGGGGCAGAGAGAGAGGGAGACACAGAATCCGAAGCAGGATCCAGGCTCTGAGCTGTAATCACAGAGCCCGACATGGGGCTCAAACTCACAAACGGTGAGATTATGACCTGAGCAAAAGTTGGACACATAACCAACTGAGCCACCCAGGCACTCCAAGTTTTTAATGTTAATAGTGCATTCCTTTCTATTCTTGAGTAGTATTCCATTATATGGATACACAACAATTTGCTTACTTACTCACCTGTTGATGAACATTTGGGTTATTTCCAATTTGAGACTGTTACAAATAAAGCTGCTATAAACATTCCTGTACAAATCCTTATATTGGCATATGCTTTCACTTCCCTTGGATAGATACCTATGAGTGGAACAGCAAGTTTGTATGACAGGTGTATTTTTAACTTTTTGAGAAGCTGCCAAACTGTTTCCCAAAGGGACTGTATCATTTTACATTCCCATCAACAGTGTATGAGGACTTCCATTGTCCACATCCTATCCAACATTTGGTATGGTCAATCTTTTTTATTTTAGCCATTCTAACAGATGTATAGTGGGGTCTCATATGGTCTTAAGTTGCTTTTCCCTAATGACTAATGATGTCTAACATCTTTTCACGTGCTTAACTGCCATTTGTTTATCTTCTTTGGTGAAGTGTCTTTTCAAATTTTTTCCCTAGTTTTTTAAATTGGTTTGCTTATCTTCATATTACTGAGTTTTGAGAGTTCTTTCTATATATTCTAGATACAAGTCTTTTAACAAATACAGAATTTGCAAAGATTTTCTCCTAATTTGTGGCTTGTATTTTCACTCTCTTAACAGGGTCTTTTGAAGAACAGAAGTTTTTCATTTTGGTGAAGTTCAATTTGTCAAGCATTTCTTTTATGGACTGTGATTTTGGTGTTGTATTGAAGAAATCTTTGCCTGATCCAAAACAACAAAGATTTTCTCCTATGTTTTCTTCCAATAGTTTTACAGTTTTAGGTTTTATTTGGGCCTATGATCCATTTTGAGTTGTTTTTTTTTTTATTATTTATATGGTGGCAACTGGGTGGCTCAGTCAGTTAAGCATCCAACTCTTGATTTCATCTCATGTCATAACTTCATGGTTTGTGAGTTCATGCCCTGTTCAGGTTGACACTGCAGAGACTGTTTAGGATTCTGTCTCCCTGTTTCTCTGCTCCTTTCTCTCTCTCTCTCTCTCTCTCTCTCTCTCTCTCTCTCTCTCTCAAAAATGAATAAACACTGGGGCACCTGGGTGGCTCAGTGGTTGGGCAACCGACTTCGGCTCAAGTCATGATCTCACAATTTGTGAGTTTGAGCCCCGCATCGGGCTCTGTGCTGACAGCTCGGAGCCTGGAGCCTGCTTCAGATTCTGTGTCTCCCTCTCTGTCTCTGCCTCTCCCCCACTCGCACTCTGTCTCTCAAAAATGAATAAATGTTAAAAAAAATGTAAAAATAAATAAATAAATAAATAAATACTTTAAAAAATTCTTTTATATGATGCAAGGTATAGATGAAAGTTCTCTTTTTCTTTTCCTTTCTTTGTTTCTTTTTTTTATATGGATATCCGATTGTTCCGCTATTGGGACCATATTTGTTGCACAGACCATCCTTTTTCTACTGAATTGCCTTTTCACCTTTATCAAAATCAGTTGTCCAAGAGGTGCCTGGCTGGCTCATTTGGTGGAACATACAACTCTTAATCTCAGCGTCGTGAGTTCAGGCCCCATGCTGGGGATGGAGTTTACTTAAAAATTTTTTTTTTTCAATCATTTATCCATATATCTGTGGGTCTTTTTCCAGACGCCACTCTGTTTCATTGGTCTCTTTGTCCATCTTTATGCAAATATCATACTGTCTTCATTACTGTAGCTTTGTAAGTCAAAAAAACTATTGAAATACTAAGTGAGTTTAACCAGGTTGCAGGATACAAGATTAATACACAAAAATCAATTATATTTCTATGTATTATCAATGACCAATTGGAAATTTTAAAAAAATTTTAAATAGCATTTACAATAACATCAACAATATGAAATACTTAGGGGGCAAATCTGACAAGAGATATACAAGACCTGTACGGTAAAAAATACAAAACACTGCTAAGAAAAATTTTTAAAGACTTAAATAAATCAAGTAATATCCCATGTTCATGGATTGGAAGACTCAATATACCTGTCTATTCTCCTCAGATTTGTCTAGAGATTCAGCATGATCTTGATCAAAATCTCAGTAGGCTTTTTGGAGAAACTGATTAATTGTTTCTGAAATTCATGTGGAAATGCAAAAGATTCTGAATAAAAAGAACAAAACTGGAGGGCCAATGTCACTGGATCTCAAGCCTTATTATAAAGGCAGTGAATCTTTTATTTCAAAAATCATATACAGTATTTCATTTCCAAGAGTGATGTTTTATTCTTTGATGGTTACTTTTTTTTTTTTTTTTTTAGAGAGAGAGTGCAAGCAGGGGAGAGGGGCAGAGAGAGAAAGAGAAAGAGAGAGAGAGAGAAAGAATCCCCAGCAGGCACCACACCCAGCAAAGAACCCCATGCAGGGCTCAATCCCACGATCCTGGGATCATGACCAGAGCCAAAATCAAGAGTCAGACATTCAGCCAACTGAGCCGCTCAGGAGCCTCATGATGGTTGCTTTTTACAGCCGCCTTTTCTTATTTTATGAATTCACTACCTTCTTGCTTTTTCTTAGGAAACTAGATTTTTTTACATTCAGAACTTTGTCTTTGCCTTTCTCTTTCAAGATGTAGATTAAATGTCCAATGGTCCTTGGCTGTTTAATAATCATGTTTAAAAAAAAACAGAAAAGTTTTGGCTAGATTCTCAGAATAGAGTGTGTGTATGTTTACATGTGTTAGATGAAATGTAACAAGATAATAGCTTATTTCATTTATTTTCAGGGCACAGAGTGGCTCAGTTGGTTGAGCGCCCAACTCTCAATTTTGGCTCAGGTCATGATCCCAGGGTTATAGGACTGAGCCCCGAGTCAGGCTCCTTGCTAAGCATGGAACCTGCTTGGGATGCTCTGTCTCTCTATCTCTCTGTCTCTCTCCCTTCACTCTTCTCCCCTGCTCTCTCTCTCTCTCTCTCTCTCTCTCTCTCTCAAAAAAAAAAAAAAAGTTTATTTTTAAATTCCGGAGTAATTTCACAACTATTTTGGAATCATTCATGGCTTGTGCCATCACTCCCGCTCTATAGATAAGGCAAGGAGAGATGATGACTGCAAGGTCACATAGCTACTTGGTGGCAGACCCAGATTAGATCCTGGTTTTCTGCGTCCCAATGTGATCAGCTCCAGGAACTCAGGAAGCAGGTATTAAGGGAAATAGAAAGCAAGTTCCTTGGGAAGGGGAAAGTAGCTGACAGCATGGACAGCGGACTCCAGGGGCCACCCCCAGGCTTACTATGGAGCAAAGCCGTCAGCATGAGGACTGGCTCAATGGCAGGGTTTGGGTTATCCCTGCATGTGAATTCTGGGGCTCCCTTCAGCCCAGAAATGTTGTCTAATCAGTAACTAGACTGCTTCCTTTTATAACCCTACCCTCAACTCCATTTTTAGGCATATCATACTTGCCTAACCCAGTCACTTTACTGATAAGGAAACTGAGGCTGACAGAGGGAGTGACCTGTCCAAAGTCACAAAGGCAGTGAAGTCAGTAAAGCAGCAAAGCTGAGACGAGAGCCACACCCTTCCAAGCCTACCTGGGGTTTCAGGCAAGCACATGGTCCATCAGCCTCCACAGGAGGAGGTGGCAGGGAGCTCCCCCCCTCCCCAACCAGGTCCTAACTGCTTACATAACCATCTCTCTACACATAACCATCTCTCTGCAGGACCATAAAGCCAATGGAAGACAAAATATGCCAGGGCCTGCTTCTGCCTCTCCTTTCTCTCTTTCATAAAAGTAAACACATGAGCAGGTGCACATAAAAACTCAGGGCTGTGAAGCCAGGTGCTTGGTTATCATGAACAGAGATAGAGGCCACATAACTCTTGAAGCCAATTCCCACCAGCCAGCTCAAGTTAAACCGCGACCAGAGTCCCCAGAAACACAGCATGGCTCAAGGCCAGCTCAGACAAGGGAGCAAGGAATGGTTTCCCCAAGGACAGATGCACATAAAGGGCTTGGAGCACACAGACACACACAATGAAAACCCTGGAGGGCTGAAGGGGGAGAACCCAGGTGATAGGCTGCAGGGACAAGATCAGATTATCACCATTCCCATCCACTTCCTGGAGGGAGATAGAGAGTACAGTCCAGAAATCCAGGAGGGGAGATGTATAAGCCCTGGAGAATATCTACTTTCTGTTGTTTTAAGCACACAAATCCAAATGATACATATCCTCCCCAAGGCCACTGACTGTCCAAAAACAATGACTTCTAGAAGGTATTTGATGATATAAGAAAGATTCTTGCAGTCACCTGACTAGCATCAAGTAAAAAACTCACCAGAACTGGAAGTGAAATGCTAAGCAAACAAAACTTGGTGTCCAAGTCAACCAAAAAAATCCTTCCATTTGGAAGGCAACTTCTCCTGGGTCCCCTGTCACCAGCTCCAACTCTCCAGGGCCACCCTTCCATGGGCTCCAAGGACCAGCAAATCCAAAGCCAGAATTTGTCATTGGTAGCTCAGAATGTGGTCTTCGCTAGAGAAAAGCAACTGGTAAATGTTTGCATTTATAAACAGCAAAAATAGTACTGACTATCCAAACATCTATACAAGATTTCAATCAGAGCAGATGAGGAAAAAGTTAATCTTCATGCCAGACATTTTTTTTTTTTTTAATTGTTCCTCATTTGGCCACGGTGGGGTGTGACCTGATGAGAAGGCAGGGGATGAAACTGAACACTGAAGAAGTCACTCAGAGTCCTGGGATGACATCACACAACAACTGGCAATCTGCTTCTGCTGTTGAAGATCAAGATCAAGGGGCAGAGGTGACATCAGTGGCTGGAGACACAGGTGTTTTGCTTAAACCCGAGATAAGGACAATGGTGGTTGGCTTCATGTGCCACTGTCAGCTTTGTCGTTGACTTGTGGCAGGGTGCCCTTCACTTATAGCTTTGGTGGCTCAGTATACCCACCATCAGCTGAGACGGATCCCAATTCCATGATGTCATCACTGCCACCACAGTCATGAGAACCAAAACACACCCCTCAGATGATTCAAGCAAGAAAGGACAGTCTGGCCATCTGCAATGGTTTTCCGAGGTGAGGAGGGATGCTGTAGCCCTCATACATGCCCTCCTTTGCAAGGACAAAGACAAAGCCAGCATAACTCTCAAGGCCACCCCCTGATACCAGTTGGAGTTAGATCCTGGCCAGGGTCCCCAGGAATACAGCATGGCTCAAAGCCACTTCAGACAACAGAGCAAGGAATGACTTCCAAACACTAGAACTGTACTTGTCTTCCTGGGTGATGCTGAGCACAGATGTGCACAAAATTGAGATACCAGAGGTGACACTGGAGAAGAGTCTCTACTTAGATGGGCTCTCTCCAAACTCAGCAGCTATGGACAGAGAGCAGCCAGCCCATGTACAGGCTCCGGGGGCAAGGACTTCACAGTGGCCCGCACAGAGAGGATACCTGATTTGTTCATCACAAGATGACTAAAGGGACAACGAGAAGGGAAAGAAAGCCCACATTGGAATCCTCCACCCACTCACCAACCTGGGGCAATTGATCTCGCAGAAGCGGGAGTCTCAAGAAACCCACAAGGAGCTACAGTTCCCATGATCATACCACCCCAATATTTCCCAGACTTGTCAGGTCACAAAAAATTATAAAAGAATAAAATAAAACAAACACAGGGCTTGCTCAGCATCTAGTTTCCCAAGCCTTTCCCCCTGGAGATTCTGATAGTGTACATCAGGGGCAGGGCCCTGAGATCTGGAAGTTTAATAAGACCCCAGGTTATTCTTAGGAACCTGACGGTTGGAGAACCACCACCTACCATTTCCCAGAGGCCACCTGCTTGGCTCACCCACTTCCCATTGCTGTGAGAGGAACCATCTAGGTTCGAGTTCCACCCGCCCTATTTTAAGCAACCAAGTGGATGCAAGGAACCTGCCGTATGGGGCTGCACTTTGCTTCTTGCCCTGGGACCCTCCCACGATTAGGGTATAAGCATCACCCCAAAGTCACCGAGACTGCCACCAGAGCTCCTGGGGGACACACACTCCCAGCCGAGGCCTTGTCAGCTGGCGGTGGACTCCCTAAACCCTTCTTCCTTTTTGGTGCCCAACCCTTTCACCCTTACCCTTTGACTCTGTCCCGGTCTTCAGCTGCCCCACCAGAAGCAGCTGCTGGGAAATGGGTGAGGCTTCGGGGCCCTAAAGTGGGTCCAGAGCTACCTGTGGATCTGTGACCTCCAAGCCATCTAGGGGAGCAGAAAGCTGACCCACAGCCAACAATTTGTACTGGAGGAAGCAAATCGCAACTCGGCACACCTGGTCAGAGCAGAAAGGAAAGTCCCCAGGGGGCTGACTCAGCCACCGTGGGCGCTATGTCAGCACAGAAACTCAGTAGGTCTGTAACAGCCAGTATCTGGCTACTGCAGGTTTCACGCTGTGTCCCCTTCCCGACTCCCTGCAACGCCTGGGCCCTGCCCCAACGGCTGTGGGCCTGGGAGCACACACATCTGCTACAAGATCCCGTGAGGGCCCAGAAAACAGACTGGGGGCAGGAACACCAGATAAAAATCCCTTCTTTCCTTTCTCAGGGTGTGGGGTGGGTATCACCTAGGTTGGTGATCAGGCCTGAGAACCCTGAACCACTGGAGCAAATATTTCTCACTGTGCCT
Source organism: Neofelis nebulosa (assembly GCF_028018385.1). Classification (NCBI taxonomy): domain Eukaryota; kingdom Metazoa; phylum Chordata; class Mammalia; order Carnivora; family Felidae; genus Neofelis; species Neofelis nebulosa. The sequence continues at coordinate 26,828,019 of NC_080791.1, read as the reverse complement.
CAGTTTTCCCCTCTAGAAAGTGGGTTAATAACCCCTTACAGCCTTCTAAGTAGAGGTGTCGTAAAACATAATTAGCTGATTCCTGCTAATGACAGAGGCCTACCTACGATTTTCATTTCTCCACCCACCATCCATTCACCTGCCCAAAGCGACTAAGGCCCATTCCTCCCTCTGGGATGGTGGAACAGCTGAGTTCAAGTTCAAACATTACAATGAATCAAAAAGCCCTGGACAGTACGAGTCTACTGTGCAGCCTCAAAGGTAACCCAGGTGCTCTGCCCTCTCGGCACTCTCCTCTAACAGCACTAGGAAGGCCTCCTGCTCCTGACCAGGGGGACAGAAGAAACCCCTCCCAGGGACCTCTGCACCTGCTCACAGCCCAGAGGCAACTCACCTACCAAAGCCATGGAGTCTGCCATCTACTTACATTCTAGGCCTCATCTGTATTCCATGTTTCTGGTCGTTTCAAAAACATTTTTTTAAATGTTAAAATCCATTTCAAATGCAATTTTTTGCAGAGCCTCAAAATAATAAAACAATAAATGGACTGGTTGAAGTAGCCTCAGGACCCAGGGGGTGTCCAGACTACTCCTTGAAACACTGCCCTCAAGGACTGTGACAGGTTTCCAAACCACAGGGTCTCCCTGGGCGGCTGTCAGAAAGGGGCCAAAGCCCGCAGAGGCTCTGGGGATGACCTGACAGTTCCCAGGGCTCTCACCCCCATCGCCTCCATGCCTCACAGCTCAGGGAGGAACAAGGGAGGCCACCACAAACATATTCATGATTTCTGTGCATCTTTGTGCATTTTTAATATAGGTTATCTCTAATGCCTACAACTAAGTTTCATTTCCAGATGAGGAAATGCATAAAGGAGGGTCACCCAAAAACCTAGACAGCTATAAAGTGGCAGGCACAATTCCAGACTCCAAAGCCAGTGTTCTCAGGACCCTCTGCTGCTTCTCAGGGGATCAGCGATCACCCCTTCTCCCACAGAGGTACAGATGTGCACACCGAAGTTCAGAGAGTAACTGCCTTAAAGAACACTCTACAAAACTCTACCTGTGACACAACGTGTTTCTAGGGCCCGAGAGGCAAGAAGGCTTGACCAACATTGCATATGGATTCCTACCCCTACAATGCTGGTCTAGGGGTGCTGACTCCCCCCACTCTGACCTTGCTCCCAGCCAGGAAGCCTCCAAATCTGTAAGGAGCCAGGAAGCTGCTCGTATCCTGCCCACTCAGAATGGCTCAGCTCTCCTTTACCACCTACCAAACTCACCTGCCCTTGAAAATGCAGCTCAAGGCTATGCCCCTCCAGGAAACTTTCATAGACCACCTTAATCCACAGCACCTCCTTATGACCTGTACCACCCACTTGGCATCAATGATACCCCACTGCCACGCTAAGCAGAACAGGCAGTCTTAGGGAGTCAGGGTAGCCCAGTTTCTTCTTCATACTGCTTCTCTCCCCAGCCCCCTCTATGACGCTGCCCAGAGGTAGCACTTGATTGGTGGGTTGGCTGATTGAGGGACTTCTCTTTCCATAGCCACACTTGGGTAGCCTACCCAGGGCAAGTTGGGCTAATCTCCCAGGTGCCAGGGCCCAGGAAAGTTTCCAGATTTGTATCCCAAGGTACCTCCATCCACCCCTGGAAGGGGAGAGAATGCTGTCAGTCCACATCCCAGGATTTTGCTGACAGCACCCCCGTACCTCCTCACCCTTCCCTCACCAAGCACTCTGGTGTCAGCCCTGGCCTGGCCACCTGCTACAGGCAGCCCCACCTAAGTTTGGACTCTCCCAGGCTCTTCCTCTCCTAGTTTTCAAGTACATGTCCACCCCCCCCCCCCCCAGGACTCAACACCTTTGTGATTCCAACCTGAGAATTCCATCTCTGTTTCCAGATCACACCGTGGGAGAGAACACCAACAGCAGCCCCCAGCCCTCCCCTGGCTCTTTGATCCTCCCGAATCTGCCTGGGCCCCATCCTTATTCTCCTGAGATCCTTTTCTGGCCCCCACCACTGTCATGGGATTCAGGGAGCAGACACATCTGCCAGCAGCAGCACAACCAGAGATTACACCCGAAACTAAACAAGAGGAACAAGCCGATTTCACAGGCTGATTTCACAGGCTGGTGCTTTTTCATTGACCGCATTTTTTTATGGAGATAACTATGTTCACGTACAGTTGTAAGAAGTAACGTGGAGAGATCCCTTGTACGTACGCTTTGCTCGGTGTCCCCCAACGGTAACATCTTGTGAAACTCCGGTATAATACCACAACTGACCTAGGTTTCTCATTTCACTTGTACTCATTCATGTGCGTATTACGTTCCACATAACTGATCACCAGCGTAGGGACCTATATCCACCTGCACAGTCAACATAATGGCTGGTTCTGTTTCCCACACAAAGATCCCTCCCTCTGCTCTTTTGTAACCGTGCCCACCTCCTCCCTGCCCCCTCCCCAAATGATCTATCCCCATTCTAAAATTGTCCTTTCAAAAATGTTATTATAAATGAATCATCCAGGACATAATCTTTTAAGACTGCTGGCTTCTTTCACTCATTAAGATTCCCTGGAGAATCATTTGAGTCACTGCATGCACCGAGAGCGTGTGCTTATTACTGCTGAGTAGTATTCCACGGCACGCGGGCACAACAGTCTGTTTGACTGCTTCTCCATTCACCTTGCGAGGACCCGCAGGAGTGAGTGGAAAAGCCCAAGTCCACCTGCTTCCTGGAGCTGACTAGATCCCAAAGCCTCTGCTCAGGCATGGTAACAGAGCCATAAACCTAAGGGTCATTGTGGATGAAAGGCCTGGATAAGCAAATGGGAAAGCACAGCCTGACGGTAAGTCACCTGGAGGCCCAAGTCTACATTCAGGACCCAGAATCCCAGTGGCATAAGCAGAACAGGAAAGAGGTGAAAACTTGGGAGACGGTGTCCTTGGAATCGCATTCCTAGAGCTGGGCCAAATTGTAGATGTCATCCTGCCTCCCATCTTCGCAGGGCCATCCTTTCTGGGGCAGAATAGCACTTTCCTTTAGTGCCAACCTCAGCATCACAATAACCCCTACACGTTAGCATTGCAATAGAGCCCCTAATTTCTCCAGCTGGGGGCAGCTCCCCAAATACTCGAAAATACTAGAAATAATCCAAATCGGCAATCAGCAATGGTGTTCTTGGAGCCTGCTCCTAATCTGGGGAAACGTGTTCCACTCAATTATTCAACGTTTTTTATTTTTATTTTTGGGACAGAGAGAGACAGAGCATGAACAGGGGAGGGGCAGAGAGAGAGGGAGACACAGAATCGGAAACAGGCTCCAGGCTCCGAGCCATCAGCCCAGAGCCCGACGCAGGGCTCGAACTCACGGACGGACCGCAAGATCGTGACCTGGCTGAAGTCGGACGCTTAACCGACTGCACCACCCAGGCGCCCCCCACTCAATTATTCAAACAATGTGTTTTCTAAACCTCTGGCTATCTCATTCAACCTCACAGCAATATCCCCATTAAGACACAGTGCCCAGAATTCAACAGCATACTCCAAATGCAGACCAGTGTGGTCTCCACAGGGGCTATTCGTCAATGACATACCTTATCCTGACAGCTCTATTTCCATTAATGCATTCAATTTGCACATACAAATAATAATAAACACATGATGATACATCCACTTGATGAAAGCTTATGCAGCAATCAAAAACGGGTTTTCAAAGAGTAGGAAGTATCATGAAAAAACTCTAATATGCAATGTTAAATGAAAAAAAAAAGTCAAAAAGTTCATATGTACTTTCCATCCCTCTAAACTCAACTCAGGTGTCTCCCTGAGAGATTCCCAAGGAGGGGTTCTCCCCGTGGGTTTTAGTCAGGTGACTAAACTCAGTCCCAAGGGTTCGCCAGCACCCTGTGCACCCCCAGTCCCAGCCTTGTCTCAAGGTCAACCAACTGCTCCTTAAGGATGGAGAAATGGGGCTGTCTTGTTCCACAATCCCAGCATGGGTTAATAAATTTTGATGCATTAACTGATTACAACCATGGCTTTAGCTACAGAATTGGAATTACATTATGATTCTATTCTGGGGAAAATACATGTCACATATATTAACATCCACATAAATATTAGTCTATGAGACTGTAAGAGAATATAAGCCAAACTATTCAGAGGGGTTATAAAACCCAGAGGAAAGAATTTCAGAGGAATTTCACTTTCTACTTTGCATATTTTGCTATTGCTTGATTTAAAAAAAAAAAAAAAAAAAAAAAAAAAAACCTTCCTTGTATTTAGAAAAGCAACTTAGAAAAAAAAGCAACTTTTGTATTTAGAAAAAAAGCAACTTTTTTTTTTTTTAGAAAGATGCATAGGCAATACCAAATTATTAAAATGCCTCTCTAGGGTACTTTCCCTCATTTTTTAATCCTTGAAATATGTATATATTAGCTTTTTAAATAATAATTTTAAAAGGTATCACCAAACAAAAATATGAAGGAGGAATTTACTGTACATTTAAGGGAACCACAGAACATGCCTGGGTTTTACTGAGCTTGCCACTGACTCAAAATATTGGATTTATTTTGGTGCCCTGCTTCTTCCTTCTCACTCTCCTCACGTCTCAACTGCGGGAGGGAGGTGGTTTTTGTTTCCACTGTTAGGGTGGTCACTAAGCACAGCACTTAACTCCTAACACAGATCAACATAATTCTGTTCCTGCCACCCCATCACGTTGGCTGTCCAGCTCCTTCTGACTCAGAATTAAGTCATTCGAGGTATCGGCCTTCCCCTCCCAGAAGAGTGTCATTTACAAAACTGATAAGCAAATGCTCCAAGACCTCAACAGAGTTGTTAGTAAACAAGAAATGGCACAGAACCGAGGAGGGAGTTAGGAAGAGACCCCAGGCCCCTGCACAGTGACATGGATCCATGCATGGACCCTCTTAGGCACAGTCAACCAACCTACTGGGACCCCACTGCTCACCAGCCCCCAGGCCTCCACCACGCCAAGCAGATAAAAGGCTGATACAGCAACTCCCCAGGACACAAACTGTGTGTGCACAAGGAACTAGATAAAACATATGCATAAGGTAAGGCGTGGAAAGAAGCGTGAAGAATGTAAACAACCCTATTTGTGGGCTTAGGTAGGTGAATCTTTCCTTTTTTTATTTTAAAATTGCCTTTATGATTTTTAATCATGTGTATAATAAATAAAGCTACATTTTGTTCAAAGCCTTGTTGAAATCACATCTCCAGCCAGTCTCCTGGTCTACCAGATGAGTAACCTCATCAAAAGGGGAAACCAGACGAGTTTGGTGTGAGAGGTTTCCGTGGATCTGTGTCGGCGCCTGGTGCTCACCACTCTGGTTAATGACGTGTTCCAGTACTTTGCTGGGGATATGCATCAATGACCATCATCTTTGTAATACAACTGTATAATGGCTTGGCAGTTAAGATGTAGGCTTTGAAGTCACATAGATCTAGGTTTGAACCCTTGTTCTATCTCTAATTGCCTTTGGGTCATTATGCATAGCTTTTGAGCCTCAGTATTCTCAGCTTTAAACTGGGTGGTTTTATTCACAGAGTTGCTGTGTGGATAGAGAAAGATACTGAATTGAAATACACATGTTTAGTGAAGGTAGAAACAGTCGTGATCATATTCTTTACCTTTTCACAATCCTCACTATCTCAGAGACACCAGGGATTCAAGATTTTGACCAGTTTGCCACCTATCACAAGAATTCTGAAGATTTTGTTGCCAAGCCTGGACAGAATAAGCAAACTCAGAAAATATGAGATTCCAAGACAGCAATTTTAGTAGACACCTGTGTCTAGAAAACTTCTTACAAAGAAAAAGAGGCAATTACTATCCATGAACTCTGAACAAACCCCAAATACGTTTCTGAACAAACCCCAAGTACCTTCTCACCACTGCCAGCCAGAGTGAGAGTTCTCGGAGAAGCCCAGAAGTTCCCATTCCTGTCTACTAATCAGCCGTTATAATTTTGGTAAGTCCCCAGCACCTCAGAAACATCCTAAGAAGCAAAACCCAGTTTCTTATCCAAACCAAACTCCTTCTCACCCTTAGTAATCCATCCCACCCTAAGCACACTGGACTGACAGCCGTCCTACACTCTGGAGGCCCAAGCAGAATAGAGCAGAGCCAGACTACCTGGTTTCAAATTCCAGTCCCACTACTGTTTCACTCTGTGACCTTAGGCAAGTTGCTTAGCCTCTCTGTGCTTCATTTTCCTCACCTATAAAAGGGTAATAATAACACTGAGAGGTATAATACACGGTATATGATCAACAAATGCTAGCAATGATCTCAACACTCCAGTAGCATATGCACAATGTCAGAAGCAACATCTTTGGGCCCTGGGCCCAGTGGCTCTGTCACACTGTCTTCTTCTAAGAACAGACTTTCTCTCTTAGGAGAGACATGAGCCAACCATCTGGTCAGAACCAGAAGCCCAAGAAGGAAGTGACACCAGAGGAACTCCAGCATCACAGTGGCCACCGGCCACCAGCCACAGGGCAGGCAGCCACACCCCCCAGGGTGCAGCGTGACAGGCCCAGGTCAGGGAGGCTGTGTTGACATGGCATCATCACCACCAACAAGCTGGCTCTGGGCAGATCCACCCGTGGAGGGTCCTCACAGGTTTACACAACTTAGGCTTCAGACACAGGCAGCTACCGAGCTAGGATTGTCTTCTCTGCCTCAGTTTTCCCATCCCCTAAGTGAGGCCATGAAGGTCCAGGTCTTCCCAGGACTGAGGTGCCGGGAAGCACCCTGGGATAGGCAGGCTGCCTGGGAGGTGAGTCCCCACCTAAAGAACTGCCCACCTCCCCTGCTGTGCCCTCACCTGCTGCACACACTGTCATGGCACATGGGCATCCCAGACAGCCCCAGTACCTGCTCAAGAGAACCTAGAAGAAGTAAGTTTTTTAAAGTTTCGTTCTGTATGGGAGGGAGGAAGACAGGGATGAGGAGTCAGTCATAGGTCGTAGGCACACATTTCTTTTCCGTAAAAGGATCTTTCTCATAGAAGCTGCATAAAGGGTGGTCTCATTTCCCAGCTCCTCCCAAAGAGATTCCCTGTGTTCAGCGGGACAGGCCAGCACTTCTGGGAGGCCAGTGCCCTGCTGACAACCTTAGTTCTCAGCCTCTGCACACTCCTCCTACCAATACTACATCACCTTCTTGTTGTCTCCAGGCTGTTTCCAACTCAGAAATCCAGGGAGAAGATATTTGCAAACACATATCAAATAAAGGGTTAGTATCCAAAATCTACAAAGAACTTATCAAACTCAACACCCAAAAAACAAATAATCCCGTGAAGAAATGGGCAAAAGACATGAATAGACACTTCTCCAAAGAAGACATCCAGATGGCCAACCAACACATGAGAAAATGCTCCACATCACTCATCATCAGGGAAATACAAATGAAAACCACAATGAGATACCACCTCACACCTGTCAGAATGGCTAACATTAACAACTCAGGCAACAATAGATGTTGGCAAGGATGCGGAGAAAGAGATCTCTTTTGCATTGTTGGTGGGAATGCAAGCTGGTGCAGCCACTCTGGAAAACAGTATGGAGGTTCCTCAAAAAACTAAAAATAGAACTACCCTACAACCCAGCAATTGCACTCCTAGGCATTTATCCAAAGGACACAGGTGTGCTGTTTCGAAGGGACACATGCACCCCCATGTTTATAGCAGCACTATCAACAATAGCCCAAGTATGGAAAGAGCCCAAATGTCCATCGATGGATGAATGGATAAAGAAGATTTGGTATATATATATATATATATATATATATATATATATATATATATATAATGTATACACACACACACACACAATGGAGTATTACTCGGCAATCAAAAAGAATGAAATATTGCCATTTGCAACTATGTGGATGGAACTGGAGGGTATTATGCTAAGTGAAATTAGTCAGAGAAAGACAAATATCATATGACTTCACTCATATGAGCACTTTAAGACACAGAACAGATGAACACAAGGGAAGGGAAGCAAAAATAATATAAAAACAGGGAGGGGGACAAAACAGAAGAGACTCTTAAATATGGAGAACAAACAGAAGGTTACTGGAGGGGTTGTGGGAGGGGGGATGGGCTAAATGGGTAAGGGGTATTAAGGAATCTACTCCTGAAATCATTGTTGCACTATGTGCTAACTTGGATGTAAATTTAAAAAATAAAATAAAATAAAATACTAAATAAAAAAAAGAAAGAAATCAAAACTGTGTGATCTATACACCAGGCTGCAACTTACAAAGGGCTTTCATGTAAAGTATCTCTGTTAATTCTTGCAACAAACCTGTAACACATATGTCATCCCCATTTTATAGCCACAGAAACTGAGGCTCAGATTAGGTAACATCTGAGATCACCCACCAGAAAAGCGGAGGCACCAGGTCTTAGCTCCGTGGTGGACACTCTGGAACTCACAGATGGCCTCAGGTCCCAATTCCCCTACCCTGACCCTTCAAGCCTGGATTAGCTGTTTCCTAGGTGCCCACCCTGGGTTTCTCTGGAATCCAGTACTTATCATACACACAGAAGTTAACCACCACCCCCCCATATTCCACACTATACTGGGTATTCCTTGAAGGCAGGGGCTATAGGACTAGGATCTTTCTCAAGTGTCATTGTCCAGTACCTGGCACATGCTCAGTAGGTAGGTATGTAATAAATATTTGTTACATAGATGAGTGAATGTTTGACCAGTTACCAGAGATGACTCTGAATAGCCCCCACACCTGATTTCCCAGTCCTGGTCTCCATATGCCTGGGGGATACTGACTCCTACCCAGGGCAATCTTGACTTGAGAAGGAACCAATGGAGCTCAAAGTACTTTTATAGCTCCATCAAATAGGGCCCAGACACTCAAGGGCCCAGACACTCACAACAAGGGCCCAGAAACTCAGTGAGGCGGGCTTCCCAGTTCTCACTGGTGGCCATAATAATTGGCATCTGTACACCTGCTCTCATGGAGGGAGGGCTCACACGATCCCCAAACACCATGTGCACATCAGGGCCCCGGAGACAGTAGGGAACACTGAGGTGGCCACTTCCTACTTACTGGGAACAGGGTTGGGTAAGCAGGGGCCAGAGTCATCAGCCTTGGGAAGGATGCAGTCACATACAAGAATTTTAAGACCGACCCTTCTCCATCCATGCAGGAATGGGAATGCCAGAACATGGAACTCGGAAACAATAGTCCCCAGGTGGGGCTCAGCATGACCCAGCCAGGCAAATCCTGGGGCAGAAGCTGCACCTCCTGGTCAGGGAACAGGTCAAGGCAGAGTCTGCAGACCCTGACTGCAAACACTGCAGGGTGATCCAGAGAGTGAGCTTTCTGCTAAGGCATGGAATGGGAAGGAATATTCAATGACTTCCTGGAGAAACAGAAATGAGCTTTGGGCACAGCAAGCTACTTTCTTCAGGGCACACTGCACCACATATAACTTTTGCACAACTCTCTTAGCATGGCTTTCAAGACTGTAATTTCCTTAAGGAAACAATCATATCTTATTTTGTCTTTGAGAACCTTCCATCCCTCCTAGTGCCCAGCCCGGGACTAGGTACAGAGGTGGTTCAATGGAGCTCAGCGGGAGAAAAGACAGAAAGGGTGACCCGCATGAAGAAAAGTCACAGAATCAGAGGTGGAAGGAAGAACCCAATGGAATAGAGAATGCATGAGCTTCACAGAAGATGAGAAAATGAGCAAGGGCTTGCATGGGACAAGAGAAAGCCAGCTGACAGGAGTGTGGGGATGGGCCCAGGCCCAGCCCCCGGTAGGGGAGGGGGTGTGGGCGGAGAGGCAGCACAGAGGAAGACTGCAGAATCCCACAAAGGGAAGTTGGGGGGGGGGAGGGGGGGAAACAAGCCAGCCCTGAAATAACAAATACCAAACAGCAGGCCCTCTGCTGAGGAGGCAGGAGTCTAGAGCCCCAATGGGCAATTATCAACAATTCGTAATTATCAAGGATTCGTAAACATGGCAGTTACAGAAAGGAAAACAGAAGGCATACATCTGGGGAACCTGCCTCGAGCAGGGAGCCTCCGCAGGAACACAGGCCCAGGCCTCCAGGCTGGCTGCCCTATCCATGCTTCCTTCCACATAGGAAGTGAAAAATGGAGAAAACAAGAGTGTCCAAGCCCAGCTGCTATCTGTGGTCCAGCTAGCCACACAGCCCCAGAATCTGGTCTTAAGTCAAGATGCTGCTTGGAGAAAAGGAACTGATTTCAGAGAGCTACAAAATCTGGCCTATGTGAAGCAATGGCGCAACCTGAGGCAGCAGATGTTACAGGACCGGGAGAGTAGAAAGAGTGTGGGCCATGCAGAGCCACCCCTCACCTGCATGAGGGAGAAAGCTCCCTCACAATACGCCCCCCCTCCCCAGCACCCACCCAGCGCCAGCCATGACCTGGGCTTCTCTGGCATTTCAGGGAAACCCAGGGTCCCAGCTGGACAGAGGCAGAGGTATGGTTGCTAGTCCTGCCTGGGCACTGCCACTAGGTGTGTCCATCAATAAAGCACCAACCCATCCCCAACTCTTACATCAAGGTTTAAGGTCCCCGGTGATTTTGTCTGCCAAACAAGAGCTTCCTGCTTGGGCATCTTCCAAAAGGCTCAAGACACTTGTTCTTACATCCCTTCTCACAAAATCACCTTCCCAAAGGGCTTCATACCCTCTTAGAGAAGGCCAGACAAGTCCAACCCTGGGGTCCTAAGCACCAGGCTCTATGGCACTCAGAGCTCTGGTCTCCCAGTAGCCCTCTGCAAAGGTCGCAAAATGCCCTCTGACCAGGAAGGAAAACAACGAACTCCCGCAGCGACCAAGGATGGCTATGACCCCAAGGCCCCCTGGAAACCATCCTTGCTCAGCCCAAATCACCACACTCCGGGCCTCCGCCCCTGGTCTTTTCCAGATGTGCACTAAGAGTGCGGAGTTAATGGAGGGACCGAGATGGAGCCCTTTTCTCGGGTCAGGGAAAGGACCGAGTGGGCAGGAAGGCTGGAGGAGAGACTCGGAGTCTCCAAGGACCCGAGGGTTGCCGCCTCCACCTGGGCCGCCTCCACCTGGGCTGGCGCGCGGCAGGGCTGGTACCAAAGGTCCGCCAGGCACCCGCCAAACAGGTAATTCCACCTGTCGGGCCGGCCAGCGCCCGGGCCACAAATGGGCAATGGAGCGGTTCCCTTTGCCAAGACAAAGCGCCCGGGCCCTCGGCGCCCGCTCCCGTCGCCCCGCTCCCGGCCACACTGGTGGCTTCCCGGGCCCCGACGATGCCCGCAAAGCCCGCCGCGCCCCTCGCCAACCTGAGGCCGCGAGCTGTACTTGAGTCCTGCGCCGAGGTCCTTGGAACCCCCTCCGCCCTTGCGTGCCCGATTGCTCTTCATGGTACCAGCGGTCGGTCGCGGGTCTCAGAGGCGTGGTCCCCGCGGGCGGCTGGCTCCCATCGCCGTCGGGGCGCTAGGGGCGCGAAGGGCGCGGGGCGCACAGGGGCGCACCGGGGCGCTAGGAGCGCGGGGGACACGGGGGGCGCGGGGAGTGCCGAGTTCCGGTAGCAACCCCGCGTGCTGGCCGCCGGCGGTCGCTCTCGCCCTCACTCTTCCTGTCCCAGGCAGGTAGTTTCAGGGTGTGGCCTCCCCGGGGCCCGCCCCGCCGTCCGTCCGCCTCGCCGGCGCACCTTTCCCAGGCCCCGCCGCCCCCTCGTCGGTTCCCGCCCCGCGCGGAGCCCCGCTCTGCCTCCTCCCCTCGGGGCCTGCCTCCTCCCCTCGGGGCGAAGGGAAACACAATGCCACGGGCGGGGAGGTGAGGGACAAGTAAGACCCGGAGACCTGCGCGGTGGTTGCCATGAGCATTAACTGTGCCCCGCGCTTACTGGGCCCTCGGTGAGTACCTAACAGCAACAAAAATGAGTTCACCCCGCTCTCTCCCTCTCCTAGAGGTGGCCCTTTGCGCTGGGGGATGACCCTTCCATCCGCCTCCTGGATGCCACCCATGGTTTCTTTCCCTCCCTCTTGCGTCTTCAATCCCTCTCCACCTTGCTAAATGACCAGGTCTCAATTATAACCCTTCCAAACCAGACAAACACCGGAACCGCCCCTTGACACAGCCTCCCCTCCAGCCACTGCTCTCCTGCCCCGTGGCTTGTTGCTACCTGTCCCCCCACTGCTAGGAGGCCCTTGCTGTCGTTCGTGTCCACCTTTCCCTGGGTGGGTGACCAAAGACTCCAGCTGCTCCACCAAACGCCATCTTACCTGTCCCCAGCATCCTGCACCTGTTTGCAGCAGCCAGTACTGATTGATTCCATCCTCAAATGTTCACCTTCCCTGGTTCTACTTTCTGGCCTCTAAATGTCAAGGTTCCCAAAGTAACCTCTTCAGCCTCCCCCCTTTTTTCTCTACACTTTCTTGACGACTCATCTCATTTTATGGCTTCAAATAGGTAAATCTGCCTTCCTCTTACTGACATCAGAAGGAGTCCTAATTCTGCATTAATAATTGCTGGGCGGGGAGTGGGGGAGTGGGCGCCTGGGCGGCTCAGTCCGTTAAGCATCTGACTTCAGCTCAGGTCATGATCTCACAGTGAGTTCAGAGCCCTACATCCGCCTCTGTGCTGATAGCCCAGAACCTGGAGCCTGCTTTGGATTCTGTGTCTCCCCCGCCCCCTCTCTTTGCCCCTCCCCTGCTTGTTCTCTCTCTCCCTCTGTCTCTCTCTCTCTGGAATAATAAATACATAAACTTAAAAAAAAAGACTTTAAACAGTAATAATTGCTTGGGAACTTCTCCATTTGTGCTCTACTGGTATTACATAATCAACAAATATTATCGAGCACATATTATATGCTAAGTACTGTTATAGGTGCTGGGAAACAAAAGTAAAATAAAAATTCCCACTTTGCAAACAACAAGCCCCAAACTTCCTTTCCAGACTTGACCATCTTCCACTCTTTCTCTAGCTGTAACAGTGGTCTCCTAGGCTCAAAATCTTGGACTTATCTTTCACTGTCCACCCTCTTATACCTTGTATCTAATTAGTTCCAAATCCGGTCAAGTCTTTCTCTCAAGTTGTTTATATGTATAGCTCTTTTCTTTCCTCCCCCTTTAGAAGACCCCTTGAAAGCAAACCTTTATCACCCTTTTCCTGGATTTATATAAGAGCAAATGGATCTCCTGTCTCCAGTTTGCCATCCTCTGATCCCTCCTGTAAGTTACTCTTCCTTTTTTAAGTTTAATTTATTTATTTTAAGAGAGAGAGAGAGCTGGGGAGAGGCAGAGAGAGAGAGAGAGAGAGAGTCCCAAGCAAGCTCCACATTGCCAGCACAGAGCCCAGTGCAGCACTTGAACCCATGAACCGTGAGATCATGACCTGAGCCAAAATCTAGAGTTGGACGCTTAACTGACTGAGCCACCCAGGAGCCCCTCAAGTTACTCTTCCGAAGCCACAGCTTCTGTAGAACATTCAGTGTCTCCTGGATCAAATCCAGCCTCCTTAGCATGGCTTTCACAGTGTGACCTGTCTTCCTTTGCAAGCTTGCTTCCCAGCATTCTTGTTTGGACCCTGTCCCTGAAACCAGACTTTCCGACATGTGCACCTTTCCTAAAGGCCCTTGTGCACTGACAAGCCCTTCTCCTTCACACTCATCTCTGCACATTGGGACAAAGTCTCCCACGGTAGTCATGAGTGTGTTGTCGTTATTCACTGAGGGCTTTTAGCGTTCTGCCTTCTGGGCACAGGCGAGGATTGCACTCCTTCCACTTTGAAGTTAGGTGTGGTCATATGGCTAGCTGTGGACGAGGAAATGTTAAACAATAAACACCACTTCCAGGTAGGGGCCTAAGGAAGTAATACGCACTCCCAAGCTCTCTTCCCCAGTGAGGTACCTGTACAGACAAAACCTCCATCTCCCTGTGATCCTAAGGGGCTGCAGTGGGCGGAGACTCTTGCAGATGCGATGAGCACTGGCTATGGAGCATGAGTGAGAAGTCAGCTTCCGGGACGTGAAGCCACTGAGAGTTCACGGTCATTCAACATTGTGGCAAACCTAGCCCATCCTGATATATTACCTCCTCCACGAGATCTTCTTTCCCTCTAAACCAGAAGTACATCTGCTTGTACCTTTATCATGGGATTTGTCACCTTTTTTTTTTTTTTTTTTTTTGCATTTCTGCCAGTGTCTCACTCAACTTTGAGTCCTCAGAGCATAGAACACTAGCAAAATAATTCGTGTCAATTTAATAAAGGAAAATAAGTCTGCCGTTGCCTATAGAAAGCATTCCAAAGCTAAAGAGAAGCTATCAAAAATAATTTTCTGCACAGTAGGACAAAGTCACCGACAGTACATTGTAGGCACTACCATTACCAATGACATGATACCCTTCAGTTAGTGTGGGTGATTGAAAGTAAGCCAGATCCAAGGTAACAACAACGAGATAGGGCTCGTGGCACTAAAACATGCTGTTCTGCTGAAAAAGGAGTGTCTCCTATCGTCTTCTAGGTTCCTAGAGCATCATCTCTTATCCCACAGAGCTAATAAATGCCTTGCACACGGAAGGCACTTAGTGCTATTGGACGCAATATGTATGCAGGGCATTTACTGTGATTCCAGATTAAGAGGAAAACATTCAGACGGAGACCATTCTCTACGATCACTGTGTCAGGCCCATTTACATTAAGCCGATTTGGTTTAATCCTCATAAAATTGTATTATGTGAGATAAGTACTTTTATTCCTAAATTGTAAGTGAAGAAAGCCGTGGGCATGCAGCCTAAAGGATGTAGCCAGGTTCTCACACTCTTAAGGGGTAAACCCAGACTCAAACCCACATTTCAGTGTGAGGCCCATGTCATTTCTTTGTGGCAAAGACCGACTCATGCAGCCTCCATCGTCCCCTGCTTGCTCCAAACACCCCCACTCCAAAGCTGTCAGCCATCTGAGGATAAGCCTTTCTCACCCTGACCCCAGGACTCTGTCTGCTGGGGAAGGCAGGGCTGTGTCACTGGGACCCCTTCCAAAGACCTCCCCAATTAGCCCAATGCCCTTGGGGCCAGAGCCATGCAGAGCTAGTACAAGTATGGACCTGACTACAGGCCAAAAAACAGGCTTCAGCTGATGATAACATGGGAGAGAGGGGGGCCACTTTGGGTAGACCCAGCCCCAGTTTAAAATCCCAGAGCTCTGTCACTGTCCAAGATGGCGAGAACAGGGGGGTGGGTGGCAAACCCAGCTGAAGCAGATTGTGCCAGGCCAGCAGGCTAGTCTCACTTCTGCCAGGAGAAGTCTGACAAGAGGCGTGGGGTGTGGGGGAGGATTGGAATGAAGGGGTGGAGCAGAGTGAAGGACTTACGGATACAGATGGATACATCTCTGAATGTATCCACACCTTCTGGAACAAAGGGGTTTATGGTGCTGGCACTAGCCCCACTTTTGCTTTTGTGCTGCTGCTGCTCTACCACTTCCCTGTCAAGGTAAAAATGCAAGGTATAAATATGAGTTGTTTGGTAGCCCCAAGGTGATTCAGCCTTCTCCCTGCCTGATTACTTCACCCTGCCCCACCTTTTCCCCTTGTCCTGCAGAAATCCAAATTAAGCTAAAATATCACTCAGTGGAACTTTCTCCAGGCATATTAACCTCAGTGCTCCTAGAAATTGGTATGCTCCTCAATCAGAGCTTACGTTACAGGGCATTTGATTGTGCTGATCCACATAAGAGCTGTTTAATGTTGTTGCAAGAGGGGCGCCTGGGTGGCTCAGCTGGTTAAGCATCTGACTCTTGATCTCATGGTTCATGAGACTGAGCCCCACGTCAGGATCTGCACAGACAGCATGAAGTCTGCTTGGGATTCTCTCTTTCCCTCTCTCTGTCTCTCCCCTCCCCTGCTCACTCACTCTCTCCCTCTCAAAACAAATAAATAAACTTTAAAAAAAAGAAAAAAAATGTTGCAAGAAACGAGTGAGGACAGCCCATGAAGCTGATGAGAATATCAGTATATCATCCCCTGCTCAGGCTTCTGCTCTTGTGTTTCTCCATTTATAGTGTAGGAATAAAAGTATTTAGTTTATATATCCTAATTTTATGAGAAGGAAACCAAATGGGTTTAATGTAATGATGTATAGTTAATTTGCTCCTCTGTCACATTCAGCACTCAGGAAGTTGACATGACACAGTGATCGATTGTAGAGAAGGGTCTTGGCCCACGTTGCTTCCTCTTGATCTGGAATTACATTAAATGCACTTCAGGTGTATTGCATTCAGAGAATAGCACTGAGTGCCTTCTGTGTGCAAGGCATTTCTTAGCTCCATAAGACCAGCAGTGATGCCCTAGGAACCCTTCTTTCCTAGCGGGACAGCAGGTTTTATTTTATTTTTGTAGGTGAGCTCTAGGCCCAGCATGGGGCTTGAACTCATGACCCTGAGATCAGGAGTCACATGCTCTACTGACTGAGCCAGGCACCTCCACCAGGCTTGAATACCATGAGTCCCATCTCACTTAGGTTACTATGGATCCAGCCATCTTAGCAAGTGGCTTCATCATCCACTTGGTCAAAACAGTTCAAAAGACTTCACTGACTTCTTTTCCCTTATCCTACTCACAAACAACAAGGAACAAACAAATCCCGTCTGGTACAGTCCGCTCCAGCTGGGTTTGCGCCCTGTTCTCAAGGTCTTGGACAGTTCCACCTCCAAAGTATATTTGAAATCTATCTATTCCTATTTTCCAGTGCTGTGTCCTTCTTCCAAGCCACCATCATCTCTCATCTCCTCCCTGGACCGCACCCCAACCACCTCCTGAAGCCCTGCCTTCTTCCGCTCGGCTCCTCTCTGATCCGATCTGCTGTGATTACAGTGCAAGATCCCGGGCGCTACATCACTGCCCTCTCAGAACACAAACTCCTGAAGGCAAGGAGCAGTGTCTGTTGATTTCTCCACCTCACAAAAAGTGTTTGTTAAAATATTTAAAACCTAAATGAATAAGTGAAAATGTAAGTAAATGTTTCTGGTTTTCTGTTAGCACTTAAACAGCATAAAACAAGTACACAGTTTACTAGATTATTCTACAGCAACACTCTAGTCATCGCCACCTGTGAGAGGAACCGGAACCTGTCAACACCAGCCCGCCCCCGGGCCCTCTGTGCGCCTGTCCCAGAAATAACCCCTGTGCCCCAACCCCCCACTAGGAGCGGCCACAATGTTAACATCTGAGGTGACTATTTTCTGATTTTTCTTTCTATGGCTTTATCATCCAGGCCTGAAGCACTACACACTTCAGTTTAGCTTTGGCCTGTTCCTTGTCTCTTTTATTTATTTATTTTTTTAAGTTTATTTATTTATTTTGAGCGAGAGAGGGAGAGAGAGTACGCATGTGCAGGAGTGGGGAGGGGGGGCAGAGGGAGAGGGAGACAGAGAATCCCAAGCAGGCTCTGCACTGTCAGCATAGAGCTCAACTCAGGGCTCAATCCCACAAACCTCGAGATCATGACCTGAGCCGAAATCAAGAGTCACGTAACCTACTAAGCCACCAGGCACCCCGTCTCTTTTGTTTTAAATGTGTCTTTTAGGTCCCTTAATCTAGTGCTTCCCACTTGTTGTTTTCTCCCTTTACAATTTGTTTACTGAAGAAATCCTATCATTTGTTCTGCAGACTTCCCACACCCGGGATTTTGCTGATTGTCGTCTCAAACTGTTGTCTAGTTAGTGAGTTCCCTTGCCCTTTGTATATCCTGGGAATTGTAGTAGCTAGAGGCTTAATCAGATAAGGGTTTGATTTTTTTTTTTTTTTCTTTCGTTAAGTAGGCTCCACACCCAACTTAGGGCTTGAACTCACGACCTCAAAATCAAGAGTCAAGAGTCGAATGCTCTATTGAATGAGCCAGTCAGGCAACCCTAAACATTGTCTTCTTTTTCTTTAAGTGTGATTTTTTGTGGAGGGGAGGGAAGGTAACTTCACATGTGGTGGTGTCTTCTTCAATATGAGGCACTGTCTGGCCATCTCTTCTATTTCCAGCTTCATGCTTAGGTTCTAAATTCAGGAAATGTGAACAGTAACTTTTCAGTTTATCATTCCTTGTTTATTTACTGGCTGAAATATCTCTATAAAGCAAAATTTCCCATCTATATCGTCAACCACTGGTAATGTTTGTATTGGAAAAGAAGGGTAAAGGCCTGAGTCTTTCCCTTTTTTACCAGTTTTAAAATAGTTAAACCTCTAACATCTTCCAAAAGAACCAAATGGAGCGTGTTTGCTTGTTTTTGTATTATTATGAATTCCTGGATTTTTAAACATATTTGCTATGTTTTGGTTCCTTGTCATTTTTATGCTTAGTGATGCTGAAATTGTCCCCTCTTTGACAGGTGGGAGCCTCTTCTAATTGGCTCTTACTTTTGATCCAGTTCTAATCATCTTTGATCATTGATTTGCTTTCTGGTAAGATGTTCCAGGTTCTTCTTATACATTTATTCCCTGCCCAGACATGCAACCAGCCATTTCTTGAGGACATCCTGTGTCTTTTTTAGTGAGAAATGGTATTTCAAGATAATCTCCTGGGTACCAGGGATATTTATTACTACTTAGTTGATCATTGCTTCTGGGACGTTTGGTGGACAAAGCTAGGAATTTTTTAAAGAAATAAAATACCCAAGAAATTTATATTGATGTTTCCAATTCAAATTAAGGACCACAGGGAATTGACAGAACTTTATCTTGTATCTGTTTTTTTTCCCCACACTGAGAGTCCTTGCTCTCATGTCACTTTTTTTTTTTTTTGTCATATCTCCTTTGTTAAATGAAGGTCACAGGTACAGTTTTCTCATTAGAGTTCAGTGACTTTGATTTTAATGGAGTTTTTATCAACACGCCAGTTTACAAATAACAGAATTCTCTAGTTAATTTGAAGGGGGAAAAAGTTAAAAAGAAATTATTAAAAGATTCTTAGGAAGTTCATAGAATCTTTGGGAGGGCCAGAAAGGCAAGAGGGGAGGAAACACAGCCAGGAACACGGCCAGCCACAGTACAGGGCTGCTCAGGAAGTCCCTGCTGCTCCTGTCCAGCTCATCCCTGTGAGACTGACCCTGTTCCTCAAAGCTGCCTGCCTCTACTGTTACTCCAGCCAGAGACTGATCTGTGTCCTTTCTTTGTTCCCTCCTGAATGAGTCTCCTGTGAGTTCATCTCATTGGCAATCCCGAGTTAGGTCTGTGCCCTACCTACAAGCCAGTTGAGAAGTCGAGTTCTGTTTCCTGCCTTGGGTAGGCAGGACCCTTAATATGGAAATCTTCCAGATATAGGAGCGCTGCTCAAAAGGTACCCTCGTGTCTGTGAACTAGGCAACTGCAGGTGCTGAGCTGGTAGTCCGGAGGTGCTCTCAGAGCCTTTCTAGAAAGAATTTAATTTTCTTAACGTTTATTTTTTAGAGAGAGAGAGAGAGAGAGAGAGAGAGCATGAGCAGGGGAGGGGCAGAGAGAGAGACAGAGACACAGAATCTGAAGCAGGCTCCAGGCTCTGAGCAGTCAGCCCAGAGCTCAACGCCAGGCTCAAACTCTTGAACCACGAGATCATGACCTGAGCTGACTGAGCCACCAGGCATCCCCAAAAGGCATTTTATTTACCCCAAGCTACTACTTATTTGATACTCTGTCTAGACAGCAGCACTGGGCACTTCCTTTTGTGAGACTTCCCCTCCCCTAACCCTATCACCCACACATCCAAGTTCACCCCTTTTTCCATCTGATATGTGTATGCCTCAGCCTACTCCCAGTCCCACAGTGCTACATGGGGCCTACGTGGGCTTTCTAAATAATCAGAGTACCCTGGAGCGCCTGGTTGCCTCAGTCAGTTAAGCATCTGACTTCAGATCAAGCCATGATCTCGTGGTTTGTGAGCCTGAGTCCCACATGGGGCTCTGCACTATTAGTGGGATTTTCTGTCTCCCTCTCTGCCCCTCTTCCTCTCTCAATCTCTCTCTCTCTCTTTCCAAATAAGTAAATAAACTTAAAAAAAAAAAGTCAAAGTACCCTAACTCATTTGCTTACATTCTAAGTTCAGTGCTCATGTGCCTAGTTAAAAGAACTTAAGTTTTAATCAAATAACGTAATATACGTCTGTGTGGTTTTACAAGATTGTTGCAAAATATTATCTTCACTGAAATTAAGTAGATAATACCAGTACTTCAAGCACAGAACAAGAAAATGTCCACAATGACATTTATTTACTTATTTATTTATTTGAGTATAGAGTTGGAATTCAAACTCAGGTTTGCTTCAAAGCTTTGTATTTTTTTTAAAAATTTTTAATGTTTATTCATTTTTTGAGAAAGAGACATAGCACAAGCAGGAGAGGGGCAGAGAGAGAGGGAGACACAGAACCCAAAGCAGGCTCCAGGCTCTGAGCTGTCAGCACAGAGCCTGATGAGGAACTCAAACCCACGAACCACAAGATCATGACCTGAGCCAAAGTTGGCTGCTCAACCAGCTGAGCCACCCAGGAAACCCCCCCCCCCTTTTTTTAAATGTTTATTTTTGAGAGAGAGAGAGAGAGAGAGAGAGAGAGTGTGTGTGTGTAAGCAGGGGAGGGGCAGGGAGAGAGGGAGACAGAGGATCCAAAGCAGGCTCTGCGCTGACAGCCCCAATGAGGGGCTCAAACTCCTGATCCGTGAGATCATGACTTGAGCCAAAGTGGATGTTTAACCACTGAGCCATCTAGGCGCCCCCATAATGACATTTCTACTCCTAATACAAGCCTTCAATGGCCACAATATCAGGTTACAATAATTATCATCTGATCAAGAAGTTGGTTAAAAAATTCTAAATCATTGGGGTGCCTGGGTGGCTCAGTTGATTAAGTGTCCAACTCTTGATCTCAGGGTCAGGAGTTTTGAGCCCTGCATTGGGCCCCACATTGGGCATACAGCCTATTTAAAAACAAACAAACAAACAAACAAAAAAGAAAAACACTTATAAATCATCAAGACCAAAGTACTGTTCCTTTAGCAAGCCCTGTGTACTGGAAAAGATATGTTTTCAACAGTTTAAAATAATAATACCTGGGGCACCTGGCTGGCTCAGTCAAAAGAGCATGTGACTCTTGATCTTGGGGTCATGAGTTTGAGCCCCTACCTAGTAGGTAGCCAAATTAGGAAGAGCCAGCCAAGTTGGCTTCAAATTCCCACTTGTAACATTATAGCTGCCTCTTACATTTTATCTTATTTTATGGAAAAGAACGTATTGTGAAAAATTTCAGAAAACGTAATGCCATCGGATTGGCTGCTTTGGTAGAATAAGGAAATATTTCCAGATAAAGTTCTGGTGCTAGCCCACGTGGAAAACTTAAATGTACAATATGTTATGAAATGTCTTCAGTGTGGTTATTTTGATAAAAATCAGGAACACTTAAAATATGGTAGAATCTTTGCAATATTTTAAAATAAGATTGGAAGTGACCAAGAAAACATTTTGTTTCATGCAGATTCATATTGCGACAAAGTATTTAAAAAGTTGTTGAACTTAAAAGATGTTGCACTGTTTGTTAAGTTTTTTCTAAGCTAAAAACACCTGTTATAATTTGCTTTTTCTTTTTTTTAAGTAAGCCCTTGGCCCAACATGGAGCTTGAACCCACGACCCCGAGACCAAGCCCTTACAAGCTCTTCCGACTGAGCCAGTCAGGAGCCCCTGATTTGCTTTTTCTTCCTCCTTTCCTCCCTCCCTCCCTCCCTCTCTCTTTCAATTTTTTAAATGTTTATTTATTTTTGAGACAGAGAGACAAAGTGCAAGCACAGGATAGGCAGAGAGTGGGAGACACAAGATCTTAAGCAGGCTCCAGGCTCCAAGCTCTCAGCACAGAGCCTGATGTGGGGCTTGAACCCACAAACTATGAGATCATGACCTGAGCCAAAGCTGGACGCCCAACTGAGACACCCAGGCACCCCCTGATTTGCTTTCTCCGAAGAAGCTTATGCAATGGAGAAATTGGAAAACAAATGTGTGGAATGGTGTCCATTACTAGGTTATTTTGCTGTTGAAAGTGATGTCTCCCCTAAAAGCCCTGTTTGTGTACTTAAACTCAGAAACAGAATTGACTGATAGGATTGTGCTAGAACAGGCAGAGCCAATAACCCACTTCTCTCATCCAGCCTGTTTGTGCAAGGTGTCCCTCCCAGCTCTTTTTTTAATTTTTATTTTTTTTACATTTATTTATTTTTGAGAGACAGAGAGAGACAGAGCATGAACGGGGGAGGGTCAGAGAGAGAGGGCGGCACAGAATCGGAAGCAGGCTCCAGGCTCTGAGCTGTCAGCACAGAGCCTGACGCGGGGCTCGAACCCACAGACCGAGAGATCATGACCTGAGCCGAAGTCGGACGCTTAACGGACTGAGCCACCCAGGCGCCCCCCTCCCAGTCTTTTGTTTGTTTAACAACTTTGAGGTGTAACTGATACACAGTCAACTACACATACTAACAGTGTACAAGTTTAAATATACCCATCAAACCATCACTATGATCAAAACCTCGGCTTTGCTAGCCATTAAGTAATGAAACAAATAGATCTTGGGCCAGACTTTTAATTGCTCTAAGCCTTCAAACACAATTTAAAAATAATAAAATATGGAAGAGCATAGCATAACACTCCACTCCTTCAGTGTGGAGGAGGGAGGAGGACTTGGTGAGAGTATCTTCCCAGGACAGACACTGCCAGACCCCACCTCAGCCAGGTGAGCAATGCCAGCAACAGGGATTAAGTCACAGTGACTTGATATGGTGTGATGAGCATGACACTGTATTCTTTCTCCCGAGTAACACAAAACCCCAGGGTCTTAGGAGACAAACATCAGACACATCCCAATAGAGGGGCATCCTACAAAATACCTGACCAGCAGTCCCCAGAACTGCCAAAATCATCAAAAACAAGGGAAGTCAGAGAAACAGTCATGGTCGGGAGGAGCTTACAAAGACACAACCAAGCGGTGCCTGGGTGGCTCAGTCGGTTGAACATCCACCTTCAGCTCAGGTCATGGTCTCGCAGTTCGTGGGTTCGAGCCCCGCGTCAGGCTCTGTGCTAACAAACAGCTCAGAGCCTGGAGCCTGCTTCAGATTCTGTGTCTCCCTCTCTCCCCCTCCCCTGCTCATGCTCTGCCTCTGTCTCTCAAAAATACATAAATTAAAAAAAAAAAAAAAGACACAACTAAATACAAGGTGATATCCTGAGACAGAAAACGACGTCCAATAAAAACTAAGGAAACCTGAATCAGCTCTGGAATTGGTTGCGACAGAATGAAAGCAATCACTTTGCTTGCACTAAAGCTAGTATTATTTTACTGGACCCAAAAAGGCTCTATTAGATAACATTCAAAAAAGTAATTTCATCTTTTTTATACTTTCCAAGTCTCTCTTTATTATATACATATATATGTGTGTGTGTGTGTGTGTGTGTGTGTGTGTGTATATATGTATATATATATATATATATATATATATATATATATATATATATAACTTTCAAATAATTATACATATAGGGCACATATTAAAGATGTTTCCTTTTTTTTTAATGTTTATTTATTTTTGAGACACAGAGCATGAGAGGGGGAGGGGCAGAGAGAGAGGGAGATACAGAATCCAAAGCAGGCTCCAGGCTCTGAGCTGTCAGCACAGAGCCTAACGTGGGGCTCAAACCCACAGACCGCAAGATCATGATGCCCAACCGACAGAACCACCCAGGCACCCCTAAAAATGTTTTATTGATGGAGGTTGCTACTCTAGTCAGAGCCACTGACTTCAGTATCTGAAGTTTGATCAGAGCTAGTTAGGCTAACTTGGCCATGGAACTATTGAAGACTCCCAAGTAATGCCCCATCCATTTCAAGAATACAGAAATAAGTATCTGTGAATTCTGTCTCTTGTCCCATCCTCTGGACACCTAGGCTTCTCTACAGCAGTTTCATACTAACAGCCTGCAGTTAAGGAGTGTTAAGACAGAAGTACCCCCAGACGGAAGTACCCCATTTCACAGTAGGTAACAAAGGCAAGATAGTCTTATTTTAGAAGAACCACTTTACCGTTTGTCCCAGAAAAAAAAAGAACCTGTTGCACATACCACAGACTTTGGCTCTGCACTGATTGGCATGTGACCTTGTGGGCATGTTTCAACTGTGAAATGAGAGAAGCCATGAGGGCCCTTCTACTTCCTTCTCTTCATTTTCTGCATGCCCATCACTTCTAGTAAGGTAAGACTGTACGTTCCTTTAGAGCAAACCCTTGGGATTCCTGCAAATCTGAGGGACTCGTGTCTCCTAGGGTAAGAGTATCAGTGTGACAGCACGTGAAACCAGAGGAGATTGCCAGGACACCTGGGCTGGCTCAGACCTCAGCTGCTGGGCTCTGATTTGTAACTGAGAGCAGACAGGGAGGTAGGAGGGCCTTGCACCAAAGTCAGCTCGGAACTGCTGGCCCCTGCTGCTGATGACAAGGTGGGCAGGGCCACATTCCCCAGGAGGCAAAGCTGAGTCACCAAGGCAGAAACCAGGAGATGAGTAAGTTTCTCTCAGTCCCCAAAGAGGGGACGGTGCCACCAGGGAGCAGAGTGGAGCTGGTCTAGGGTGAGGCCTGCTGGGAAGTCCTTGCTGGACACACACTCATCGCTGTGGGCGTTTCCTTTCAAAATGAAAAAACATACTCTTTATAGGTATCATATCTGCGTATCTAGATCAATCCAGGGTGAGGGAGGCCTGTGAGCCTAGTTGCCAGCACATTCGAGTCTAATCCCAGCTGCTTCCGTACTGACCATGTATGGGTAATGGATGTGTAAGTGAAAACACTGCAATTTCACCAGCCCCAAACTCCTCTGGGGCCCATCAACTGGAATGTTGGTAATGGATAAAAGTCCTAATAGCCAACCAGTTGGATAGGTCCTAGTTGACAGGCACCAGCTGTGGGATGACCCCCAGGACCTACTGTCCTCCAGGACAGAGGTACAGCGAACAAGGCAATTACTGGAACAGCTCTGAGCCTGGATCTCTGCTCCATCCGTGACCAATCGAAAGGCCTCCGCTTTCTCTAAGATAAGAACACCCATGCTGTAAAGGTTAAGACAATTAAATGAGACACTGCATGTAAAGCAGCTAGCAGATGGCAAGCACTAAAATAAATGAAGCTGGGCTGTTAGATTTGGAACCAGATAAGGAATGCTCAAACTACACTTCCCAGCCGATATTGCAGAAGGTCAAGTGACAACGCTTTTGAGACCACTCTGGCAGAAACTGCCTTTAAAAATTAAGTTTTTTTGTTTTTTTTCCCCCCATGGCTTTCCTGATAGCCATGTAAGTGGCCAACGCAGGAGGAAGAGGCAGATGGGGAAGTGCTGATGGTTATGAAGAACCAGCCTGTTCAACTGGTTTGTTCCATGGTGCTTCCTGGCCACAGGTTCGTAACATGCACATTCATTATATTCTAGAACCGTAAGCAAGATACATGCATTGTATGTGTACACATGTACATTTACAGACGCATATGCAATGTGACCTTAACTGCACCACGTATGTAAACTGGCATTACACTCAGCTGGGGTAAGAATGCTAAGATTAGCCCCTGAATTTACTCTTCTACATGGAGCTGGACATCAAAAAACACTTAAATCACCAGTGAAAACCACCCCCAGGGACAAAGAGCCGTAAGCAGACGGCAGGTAAACAAACCTCCTTCAATGAGAAAATAGCACCTCCTAGTGGTACATCGTTAAACAGAAATCAGGGCTGGAAATACTCTGAAAGTCCAGACACAGGCCCCACTCATTGTTTCCAGTTCCAAAAAGAAAAGACTTGTATTAATATCAATAGCTCAAATTAAATTTTGCTGGACAAAACTCTCAACTAACTTTCCCTCTTGTTACTTTTTTTACTACTACAAAGAGAGTGTGTATACACGCAACTGGGGGGGAGAGAAGCAAAGGGACAGAGAGAGAATCTCAAGCAGGCTTCACACACAGTGCAGAGCACAACACAGGGCTCGATCCCACGACACCAGGATCATGATCTGAACCAAAATCAAGAGTCAGACGCTCAACTGACTGAGCCACACAGGTGCCCCACCCTTTCTTTTAACTGACCATTGATCAAATAAATGATTGCTACACATTTATAGGAAATGAATAGCTCAAAAGGAAAGATGTAATTTAAAGAAAACTTAAAATTCTGATATATAAAAACTCAGATTTGTCATCATGAAAAGGGATGTCAAAAGAAATAGTAAAGCAGCTCCTACGAAATTTTAAACTTACAAATTCACAAGAAAAGGCTACAAGATAAAACAATCACCCAGATTATAGACTAAAACTACATAAATAGAATTTTTTTTTTTTAAAGAGGAAACAATCGGGGCACCTGGGTGGCTCAGCTGGTTGAACATCAGACTCTTGATTTTGGCTTAGGTCACAATCCCAGGGTCTTGGGATAAAGCCCTGCATTGGCCACCATGCTGTGTGGAGCCTGCTTACGACTCTCTCCCTCTGCCCCTCCCCCATCCTGTTCTCTTAAAAAATATAAATAAACAAACAGAAAGTAATCAAGAAGTCCAAGGTTTAACCAAATTAGCATTTTAGAAAACATAAAATATGGTGGAGGAAATCAAAGATAACTGCCTTCAGATTGAAGGCATTTTCCCTTAGTTTTTTTAAAAGATTTTATTTTTTTTAAGTAATCTCTACACCCAATGTAGGGCTCAAAGTTAAAACCCCAAGATCAAGAGCCACATGCTCCACTGACTGAGCCAGCAGGGCTCCCTTAGTTTTTATTTTTTTCAATATATGAAATTTATTGTCAAATTGGTTTCCATACAACACTCAGTGCTCATCCCAAAAGGTGCCTTCCTCAATACCCATCACCCACCCTCCCCTCCCTCCCACCCCCCAACAACCCTCAATTTGTTCTCAGTTTTTAAGAGTCTCTTATGCTTTGGCTCTCTCCCACTCTAACCTTTTTTTTTTTTTTCCTTCCCCTCCCCCATGGGTTTCTGCTAAGTTCCCTTAGTTTTTAAATGAAAAGTGGAATTAAAGCCTAAGAGCCTAACTCGCTGGAGCGAACGAACCCCTGCCCCTGCGGTGTGGCTCGGCAGTCCCCTAGGGAAGGACGACACCCAGAGTCTGGAGGGCAGAAGTGTTAAAACCGTCACCACGGATTAACAGCGGGCCAATGACACAAGGAGTCTTGGTGGAAGTTAAAGTATTTATTGATGTGTTTAAACTGTACATTCTCCACAGATCAGATTAAGGAGTTTGTGGGTGAACTTTATCTGTGCATAGTGGGAAGACACATGGATAAGGTGAAGGGGAGGAAGAAGAAGACAGACAAAAAAAAAAAAAAAAGTCACAGGAAAAGAGAAAAAAATACACCACAGGTTACCAGAACCTTCAGAATTAAAAAAAAAAAAAAGAGGGGGAGAGGGGAGGAGAAAAAAAAAGGAAAGAAACAAAAACAGAAGAAAAAGAAAAAGCTGTGAGCATCATCCACTATACAAGCATCACAAAGACTCAGGTGAAGGAAACAATCTCCAAAATTTTCCACGGTGTCTACAGAGCGTTTTGCATAAAACATGGAACATCCTCCTTGCACGTCAAAGCAAGCCCCCCACCTTCCCTCCCAGGCGCATGGCCACCTACCACTGTGGTCTTTGAACAGCAGAGAGGCTGGTGCCAGGCGAGGGTGGGCAGAGAAGTCAAGGTACAGTGGAGAGGGTTGAGGGCCAGTGCCTTCCGGGGGAAAATGTCCAAAGGGGAAAAGACAGCACGTATGGACGTTACTTGGAAGGGAAGTGAGCAGTAAAAAGCTACGGTCAGTAACGGCAGACAGTGGAAGAACGTCATATACAAACTACAGGCTAATTTCTGTGGAAGAACTGGATTCAGAAGGAAAGCAGTAGTGGATGCCCTAACCTGTATACGTGAGGCTCTCACTAAAAGATGCCGGGGCTCAAATGCTTTTAACCTCCTTGTGACACCAAGGTACCCAGCACTGGGAACACCTGACTTCCAAAGAACTGGTCCTTTAAAATAATTTTGCAAGAGTATCATGAAGTGTTTGAACGGTCAATCACGGTTCCCCTTAACATTTAGTTTCTGGGCAACTTTCTGAAAGCTAGCTCATTTAACAAGGGAATATTGCCTTAGGTTTCTTGGGGTTTTTTTTTCCTAATAAAAACCAGGACAGTGAATGAGCCTAAAGGAGTGACGCATACAATACAGCTGGAACGGCCTGCATATACAGTCTATCACCAAAAACCAACATTTCCCATTTACAGAGCGCGTATGTAAGACAATACAATGGAAGTGGGATTTCTGATTAATTTAAAAAAAGAAAACTACATCAGTCAAATATCTGCAATAGATCATTTTTTCATTTAAGGTTTATATATCATATATTGTTATATTAACATTTTTCACCCATTTAAAAGAATGGAGATTGTGATTCTACAGTAGTACTTTAGAGTCCTAACAATCCAGAAGGTCTGCACATCAGATGAATCCTCTGGAAGCACTGCTGGTCCAGTAGTTGATCCAAAATGCTGGACCCCTTCTAGCCCACCTGCAGCACCTCCCCCAGCAGGCGCTGCCACTTGCTTTCTCCCACTTAAATCTGCATCTGCTCCAGGTATTTGTAGGTCGGGTTTTCATAACCATGGTTCTGCATCTTGTTCAGGTGACGCTCTTCTGGGGTGAGCATTGGGTCAACCTGGAGGAACAGAGACGGAATATCACTGCACTGTACCACAACAGAATTGCACAGGACGTCAGAAGACCTAAGGTGTTTGCTGTGTACTCCCCTGGGAAGCGAGGTCAACCGGGTGTCCCATTTCCACTGGGGACACCACACAAGAGCTGGTGGGGAGGACACAGGAGGAGGAGAAAGAAAAGAAGAGGGTCAGAGAGGCTTCTGAAAGTGCAAGTCCTGAAAGCTTGGTCCGAGTTAGAGAACAGAGTGAATTGAATTTACTAGCACCACGGTGACGACCATGTCTCGGTACTGCTACTTACTGTTCAGGACAGCACAGGGGAGCGTTCCCTAGAAAATAAGGACTGGGACCCCAAGATCCCTGGGGTCTTTTCCAGCTCTGAAATTCCACAATGAAGTCGGTGTCCAGCAGGAGGTGGACATACATCTGAACCAATTTTCCAGAGGGTATCATAGTCTTTTTTTTTTTTTTTAATTTTTTTTTTAATGTTTATTTATTTTTGAGAGAGAGGGAGAGAGTGAGTGAGTGAGCAGGGGAGGGGCAGAGAGAGAGGGAGACACAGAATCGGAAACAGGCTCCAGGCTCTGAGCTGTCAGCACAGAGCCCGACGCGGGGCTCGAACTCACAAACCGTGAGATCATGACCTGAGCCGAAGTTGGACACTCAGCCGCCTGAGCCACCCAGGTGCCCCGTACCATATTCTTTACTGTATTTGTTTTCTGGAACCAAGACACCCCGGCCATTCCCATCCCCCACCACAAAATGAGTGGTAAACAGTTCTAATTATGAACCAGCAGAAGACGGAACAGAAAACAGCCTGCTCTGGCTCTAAATTTCCTGTTGCTTTTCTCCGCCGTTAAAAAAAATATTACTTCTATTTCATATTTTTAAGATTCATGATTGCCAGGGTTGCCTGATTGGTCGTATACCTGGTTTGCTCCTTAAAAAAACCAGTAACAAGAACAAAAATAAAAAAGAGTATCAACAGTCCTCATTCTCAAATATCTAACATACCTGAAAGAAGAAAACACTCAGGAAGTTTTCACCCTCTGCAGCATAAAATGCTCTTATGGTTTCCTCACATTCACCGTCGGAGCTGGCAACAGCCCTTTGTGATAGGACCAACATAATTCAGTTGGGACTGACTTCCAAAACATGATCTAATAATCCAGTGAGTAATTTAATTGAAGTGCAGCACCCACGAAGTTAAGATGTCTGAATTCCATAAGCCTCCCTGACTGCACAGAGCAAACTATCACCACCTCAAGGCCAAGTCACAAGAGAGCCCCTGCTACTCACCTCCACAATCCCATGGCTGATGGTGCCATACTGTCTCTTCCTCAGCATCACCAGGCTGATGACTATGACCGTGGCGATGGCCACTGCAATGACCAACAGCCCGATGAGGGCGCTGCTGCTCAGACTGAAGTCCTCCCGCAGTGGCCCCACGGATTCCTACGATAACAAAGTAGATGTGCGACAAGGTCTCAGCGACTCTTCGCACAATGTGAAAGATGGCGAGCGGGAGACCAGCAGCTCAAGGAGGACCAGGCCCCTGTAGAGTCGTGACTCCGACACTGAGGGAACTCTGAGATGCTGCTTTCCAAGGGACTATCCCTATGAGGAGAACTCCCACTTTTTCCAATCTCCATCGAGATCCTAATTTTAGCTTTCTTACCCAAAAGTATGGAAATTGGGGATGGGGGTCTTTGAGAGTTTGAGACACCGAGCGTCTCTCCGTTTTCCACTTGAAATGAGAAGACAAGAGAGAAGCACCCGAGACTCATGGGAAACCTGGCATTTAGGTTCCGGAGCTGAACACGTACGTACCGGCTCTGTCTCCAGGCCGCCAACCCTCTCGGCATTGAAAATCATTTCCTTAACATCCAGGGTCTCGTCGATGACCTGAAATGGTACAAAAATGTCAGCAACTGGGTGGAAGGGGACATTAAGCATAAATGGAGCTTCTTTTC
Source organism: Neofelis nebulosa (assembly GCF_028018385.1). NCBI lineage: Eukaryota > Metazoa > Chordata > Mammalia > Carnivora > Felidae > Neofelis > Neofelis nebulosa. Next base: position 26,797,296 of record NC_080791.1, on the reverse strand, counting down.
TACTCCACTTATTATTTGGTGGAGGGAGGTGGATACTGAGGATACCCACTAACCAAGCAGTTCTGTCACGTCCTTCTAAATCCACTCACCAAACCCCTAAAGAAGCAAGTGTGGACACAAGTTACTGTATTGCAGCTAGTTCCCTAAGTGCTTCCACTTGCCTTTTCCTTTAGGTAACCACTATGGAGTGACATTACAGGATAAATTACCAACAATTCACGTTTAAATATCAAACTCAGGGGGCACCTGGGTGGCTCATTCAGTTAGGCGGCTGACTTCGGCTCAGGTCATGATCTCGCGATTTGCGGGGTCAAGCCTCCTGTCGGGCTCTCTGCTGACAGCTCAGAGCCTGGAGCCTGCTTCAGGTTCTCTGTCTCCCTCCCTGTCTGCCCCTCCCCTGCCCACAATCTATCTCTCTCTCAAAAATAAACAAATGTTAAAAACAATTAAAAATAAATATTGGGGCGCCTGGGTGTCTCAGTCAGATAAGTGTCCGATTTTGATTCAGGTCATGATCTCACAGTTCGTGAGTTCGAGCCCCGCGTCGCGCTCTGTGCTGACAGCTCAGAAGCTACAGCCTGCTTCAGTTTCTGTGTCTCCCTCTCTCTGCCCCTCCCTGCTCACGTGCATGCTTGTGCTCTCTCTCTCAAAATTAAAAAAACAAAATGAAACAAAAAAAAAAAAAACTCGGTTGACAATAATCCAGAAATATCAGTGATAGAAAATGATAGAATAACTAATAGTGTGTATACACCAAAGGCAATATAAGAACCAAACCCGACTCTATTCCATTTACAAGTTATTAAATCTCTATACTCACTTGAAAATGGCCTCTCATATTTTATTCGTATCTTTAGTTACAAATATATTTCCCCCACTGTATCGCAAGAGGAGAGCTACGGCTGAAAAGTAATTCTTTATTCCTTCTCATACCCAGATGCTAAAGAATACAGCAGATTTGTGGGACCAGTTGGAGCCCACCCATCTTGTACCATATGGAAGGTGAACACAGGGAGGTTCGTTTGGAAAGCCTCTAAAACAATGCCACTCATTCTAATTAGTCTCAAAATTAAAACAGGGCAGGGCGGAGGGGACAAATGGCTCACCATATTTTCGTCCACTTTATTCTTACTGTTAATCACTTTCTCCTCAGCACCGATCAGTCCTCCTTCCTGCTCTCCCACTCCAGATCCTGTGTGGAGAGAGATCACAGCTGAGCGTTTCCCAGGATGGGCTGATCTCATGCCAACCTCACAGAAGCAAGGGCCCTCACTGATCACCTCCCCCGCTGCGACATGATAGGCTACTTTGTTCCCATTTTTGAGGATGCACTGTGCTCTATAAGGATGAATGGTACAGGCATTTTCAGAGGACCGATGAGTTTAATGGAGGAGGAGAGAGTGCTTACTTAATATCCAACCTGGAAAAACGGAATGACAGCCTTCAGAAGAGAATGTTTATTGTAAGATAAACAGAAGTGGAGTTCAGAGGCATTCTAGCACAGAAAAACATGTAATACCCGTATGTGATACTACCGAGTGCCTATAAGCCCACAACCTGCTCCTTCAACACTCTGCGCTCGCTCCCTTTGGATGGAAGAACCATCACACCAGCAATGAATGTGCACATTTGTCTCAAGCATCTTATTTTATCCCACAGGCAATTCTTTCTGCCTGAAATACCCTCCCTGACCTCCAACCCTTCCTAGTTGTCCTTCAAGCTGCAGCTCCTCTTGGGAGACATTTCCAGCTTACAGCACTCGAAATCACTGTTTATCCTCATTTTCTTCTGTGTCTCCCTCTAGCCTGCAACCCTCTGAGGGCCTGGATCACAGATGTCACATCTTCAGTGGTCATTCAAGAATGAGCAGGAAGGAAGCATTCCACAGACAGGGAGAATTCAAACACGAGGGTGGAAGGTTCCTTTCTGTAAAGGGAGCAAGACTAGCCACACTCCTCTTGTCAAGGTCAGGCATCACCTGAGCCGACATCACTTGTGTGTGGCACGCCAAATGACAGCATCCAAAGATGCGGCTCGACTGAACCCAGCACGAACCCAGGCAGAGGAAAAGTGAGGAGTGATCCTCCTTATTTTAGCTTCAGAAAGCATGTGATTTCTACCTACTCTATGAGTTTTTCATTAATGAGATACACAGTTCAATATAAACGTCCGCAATTTGAACCTCTTATAAACAGATCAACTGGATGGCACACTCCTCATTCTAAGGTGATCACCTGCATGTGAGTAGGACTCAAACATGAGTAAATGCCAAGCACTGCTGTCCCCGGTCTGACACTAGGCCCGGCCACAGCAAGGCCTTCCGGCTCACAACCAGGCTCGTTGTTGACACAGAACCACCAGTAACAGCTGCTGCAGGTGTGGAATGTGCGGGCTAGCTAATGCGTTCACCCATCAGAAGGCAGCCCAAAATAACACTGGTTTTTCCTAAAGTTTTCACCTTAAAGAGCAATTTCCCAACTTGATTCTAGGGTAAGTTAAATCAGGCCTGGCTTTTATCGTCTCAAAATGCCACTGAAACAGCAATAGTGCACTTCGACTGAGAAGGAAGAATCTAGAAAGGTGCTGTCTCAGCAAGGCTGTGGATGAACAAGCCTAGTGAATTCTAACCGTTCCATCACTTTCTCTCTCCTCCTCTGGATTTTAAAGGTCAGAGGGCAGAATCCTACATGAGAAATAACACGGCACTGAACCAACTAATTTAAAGTCCTATGACCAGTCTAGACTGTTCCGATATTCCTTTGGTGGTGAAACTCACGTGTTCTCTTAAACACTGACCCAAACCACCTTGGTTTTATAAAAGGCATAATCAAGTGATGTTAAGAAAACAAAAGTTAATGTTTAAATTATTCCAACTAACAACAACTGAAGTATGTGGGCGAAAGCCAGGTAAGCTTCCAGGAAATTCATCTTTATCTGTAAATACCTAGGATGCATGGTTCAGAGTCACCTCCAAGAAGAGGCATATCCAGGTAGAATAAAACCAAGCATTTAACACAGAAGTGATCTTTACAGGATTGAAATTGCACTCTTCTGAGAAAAAGCCGTGGCACAAACCACAACATCAAATTCTTAGAGAACACCGTGTGGTGCATCCACAGCTGGTCAAAGTCAGCAGGCTCATAAAACACACACTGAGAACATGAAGCATATGCACTTATTCACAATGACCCTGGGACTGTGGACCACCCAACAAGCTGGGGAAATGCAGCGGCCTTTTATGTGACAGAAACTGCATAGGCTCTGAAGACAAAGCAGCTGGGTTTGAGTTCGGATTCCTCCATTTCTTACAGTCAGGACTCTGAGCGAATCATGCAGTCTGAGGCTTCTCCAACCGCCTAATCTGTCAGAGAGAGCTAAAGCCCCGGCCAGTAGGTGTGCTCAGTGCATGAAGTGAGGCCACGTACGCGAGGCACTCGGCGTGGCGCTTACACAGTCCCAGCCTGTTCTGAAGCTTGGACACTCACTACCACACAGCAAGAGTCCACTTGTCACAACCCGTTCCATCCATCAGCTTCTAAGTGTTTTGAGTAATGCTAAAGTCAAGACGGAGACTAGTGGCGACAGACAGGTGGGTACAGACACAGGGCTGGGTACAGCTGAAAGGAAAGGGCAAGATGTAGTGGAGCAGTGGGGGGATAGGCAGGGGGGAAGAGGTAAAAGGAACCGACTCTCCACCTGCCCCTAAATTAAGCATATTTTCAAATATACTAGCAATTCCACCCAACCTGTTTAAGTTGAATATACATTTAAAAATCTATCCGGATGAGGGGCGCCTGGGTGGTTCAGTCAGTTAAGTGTCTGACTCGTGGTTTCAGCTCAGGTCACGATCCCTTGGTTTGTGAGATGGGCGCAAAGCCTGCTTCATTCAGATTCTCGCTCTCTGCCCCTCCCCCACTCATGCTCTCTTGCTCTCTCAAAATAAACGAACTTAAAAAAAAAAAAAATCTACCCAGAAGAAATGTCTCATAAAAATATGTTTTGATTACTCTGTATTCTCTGGATATCCAGAAGGAAAGTTTAGGATGGGCACTTTGTAACCAGTACCACTGACACCAGATTCTAAGTGCTGGACCCAAGGCCACTCTGGCTCCCCTCACAGCCACATCTGGAGAAATGAGGTGGAAAAATCTCAGGTGATGGTATGAAACAGAAAATGAGCCTCCCGACACATGGGGGAAGTGCAAAGGAATGGAGGTCTTAAAGGGAACATCTTTGACAGACCAACCTTTTTTCATTGGATGGTACAACTCCGGCTGAGTGTCTAGCAGAAAGGAAAACAATAAAAAAAAAAAAAAAAAAAAAATAGCACAAAAAAGGAGATTAAGAAAGAAAATGGCTTCTTTCAAAATTGCTATCTTAGAATTTCTCTATAACGTAAATAAAAAGTATTCTTCCTTAAAAACACACCTGACACATCCCATAAACAAACCAGCAGTTAAGAGCTACAACATATGACTGGAAGGTAGGAGAGAAAGAAGTAGGTCTGTCTTGGGGGGAAATTTGGGGAGATTCCCAAATTATTTAGCTTAGCCCACAAAGTTATTTTTCTTAGAAAATAACAAAAATACAGTCAGTATCGATTGTGGTTTTCTAACAAGGAGACAAGGTCCTAGTGCGGATCTGTCCGAGATGCTCTCACCCCCAAATGGGATACGTAAGCACGGCCACCCTACAAGCCCATGCAGGTATGGGATTTGTAAGTGCAGGTTTTAGGAACAAAGTGAGATCTCTTTACTTCTCTGGCTCCTTTCTCACATTCCGTTTTACTATCGCAGGGTCAACCGTACGAGTTGGTACCTTTGGGGTAACTTGTTCAGAAGGCATTCTGTTTAAGTCTGAAGGCCGAGTTGGATGTACCCCATCCTCCCCATTCAGTACCTTCTTCAGGCCTCTGTCCCAGCACTGCTACATCTGGTCTGAGGTAGGCGACAGTACCCAGGACTGCAGGACCACATCAGCTTGGGTTCAAATCCTTACTCTCCACCCACAGGCTACGTGAGCCTGGACAGACACTTAACCTCTTTAAATCTTGGAATCCCCAAATGAGGACACTCACAGTACCTACCTAAGAGGGCTATTTTGAGGATTAAATGAGAGCATCCGTGCACAGCGCTTAGCTAAAGCTGGCATATGATAAGGGCTCTATAGCTGTGGCCACTATTTTTATCACCACCACCATCAGCAGCAATAGCAGCAGACAAATAAATAGAAACTGATTCCACAGCCTAGTCTCAGGGCACCGAGCTGAGCAGCTTGTTTATTTCTGGTGCAGACCCACAGCTTTTAAAGATCCTTTTAAACATCAAGACCCAGCAAAGGAATAGAAGAAAGTGTGCCAGACAGAGTCAGAGGGACATGGCTTCTTATCACCCCCAACACTAGAGGTATCACCTTGAAAAGTCACCTCTGTCGTCTCTCCACTGCCTGCTCCCCAGCTTGTTATGAAAAGCTAATGACCTAATATAACGTGAAAGTGCTCTTTAAGCAGCAGAGTGACTTCCACATGCAAGGTGTCATACACTCTGAAGGCAACTGACAGGCAGAAAAAAAAAAAAGAGGATTTCAGCAAACCATCTCTCTAAAGTGGGAGAAATGTTACTAACCTCATGGTGATACTGAAGCCAAGGATCTGAAGGCACCCAGCATGGTGCCTGCACACAGTACGTGCTAAATGAATCCAGTCTCCATCTCCCTGCCCAACTGTCACCAGGAAAATAGCCCCCCTAACAAAACCCAGGTTCAAAATTCTACCTTCAACTTTCCAACTGCAGGCCACCGGCCCATCCCCGCCCCCAGCGCCGCTGAGAAGCTGCGCTGTCAATCATACACACCTTCGTTCTCAGGTAAGGACGGGAAGGGATGGAAGGGGTGGAATGGTGGGATCTCATCACTCTCCTCGGAGCTCACCCGGACGTCCACGGGGGTTTCTGAGATAGAGGCCGTGAACTGGTCCATGTCTGCACGCTGTTCTTGAAGCAGCTCATCTGACAAAGAGAGGCATGGCAGGGAACCGGCATTCAGAGGGACCACCAGTGTGAACAAGGCTAACTCATGGCATTACAGAACTTGGGATCTACTGAGGGGAGCATCTCGCCAGCTCGCAGTGGACAACTCCCTCCTGCCTGCACCCCCGACCCTGTAGCACCACGGAACCCCAGCGCCCCAGAACTCCTCTTCTTTACCAACTCACTCTGGTTCAGTGGTTTCATCCAACGGCACAGTTTTAAATGCCATCCATAAGCCACGATCTGAAAATCTGTACCTCATATCTACTGCCCGACCTCCAGCTCACTGAACAGCCCCCTTTACACCCCCACTTAATGTCCAACTTCTATTTTATCATGTATAAAGAGAACGCTTTTCCTCAGTCAAGTGCGGCATCACCATCCACTCAGCTGCTGACAATGGAAGGCTGGGCATTACCCTCAATGTCTTCCTGTCCCTCACCTCTGGCATCCAACCCAGCAGCACACTGTTCGCCCTTCGTCTGCAACGTGCCCGAAAGCCCCCACATCTGTTTATTTCCTCCATTACCATCTTAGTGCCCACGATCAGCATTTGTCGCCTGGATTTTTACAATTGCTTCCTGGCAGGTTTCTAATTTTAATAGCACATAGCAGCCAAGTAATTTTTTCTTTAGTTCATGTTCTTTTTTAAAGCATAATTCAGATCTGGTCACTCCCTAGTTTAAAGCTAACAGCTTTCCATTTATCCTAGAATAAAACCCAGACTCCTTGATTTTGCTAAAATCTCTGAACAAATTGGTCTCTGCCAACTTCTTTGGCCCCATTTCTCCCTCACTATGTTCTAGTCACACTGATCTACTCAAATGTGTCCACACTTGACTTAATCTTCAGGTCTCTGTAGTAGTCATTTCCTCTGCTAACAATGTTTTTCCCCTTGTGGTCTTTGCGTGGATGGCTCCTTCTTGTCATGTGGGTCCCAGGTGACTGCGCCCAAGACAAACCCCTTGACCACCCAGCCACTCTCCACCATTCCACCCTATTTGATGCCCCCACATGGCACTCCTTTTCTTGTTTTCCTGTCTGTCTCATACTGTAACATGACCTCCAGGATATACGGTCTACACCATTTTCCCCTCTGTGACACACAGTAGACACAATAAATATTTGCCAAACAAAAAAAAAAAAAAAGAAGACCAGAAGAGAGAGAGGAAGTGAGAATGTGTGTAAAATAGGTGCCTTGAAATGCATCAGCAATTAAGGGGGAAAGGGCAACAGGAAACTCCCTGGTCCCTTGCAATTTCACACCCTCAATTTTTCTTCCGGTAACAGAGTAAAGGTTAAGAAACGCAAGGCTCTGTGGCTCACCGCCAGTACATCTGTCCCCAGGTTACTCCTTGACCTTGCTTGCCACGTAAGCCCCAGTGAATTCCAGACCTAAACCCTGGAGTGCTAATGCCTAGCTTCCTGGCCCTTGTACTGCTGCCACCCTTGAGTCTTGGCCAAAGTCCCTCACAGACCTCAGTACAAACGCAGCACCCACCGATTTCCTCTTGGATTTCTTGGGCTACATAAGGTACTTTGTAGAGCAGTGAGAGGCTTTGGTTCCTTCTTTCTTCAATCACATGGAGATGTGTCATCACCTGGAAGTATAGTATGGTGGAGAGACCTTGTTACCAACAGAGCCACGCCAGGACAAAGCCTGCAGACAGGACACACGCACACACTTCCGCAAAGATCAGCGGAAAAAGTATATTCTCTGCAGAGTCCAGCAAAGCAGCCAGGCAGAGGAAATCCATTAATCCCCATCCTTATTTACTGACCACTGAAATCTAACAGTCCCCCCTTATCTGTGGGTGGTACATTCCAAGACCTCCAATGGACGCCTGAAACTGCAGACCGTACTGAGTCCCCTGTATACTGGGTTTTTTTTCCCTGTATGACAAAGCTCAACTTATAAATTAGGCATAGGTAAGAGATTAACAATGACATAATAAAGTGGAACAATTATAATAAAGGTTATTTAATGGGGTCTCTGTTTCTCAAAATACCTTCTTATACTGTATTCACCCTTCTTCTTGTGATAATGTGAGATGATAAAATGCCCACGTGAAGCAAGATGAGTGACGTAGCACTGTGACATAAAGGTAGGCTACTACTGACCTCCTGATGATACATCAGGAGGATCATTCACTTCCGGGCCACGGCGGACCGCAGAGAGCAAAGCCTCCGATCACGGGGGACTGCTGTATAGGAGTATGTGCAGACTGTGTGTGTAATACCCCTTGGCAATCTGAGAATTTATCCAGAGAGTGTTCTGAGTTAAAAACAAAATTTAAAACCTTTCACTAGGCAGTTATTCATTTGATTTTTATATGAGGCACTTAACTAACTGTACTAATTGAGCTTAAAAGAAACCTAATTTTTTGTTTTTTTAACGTTTATTCATTTTAGGGGTGCCTGGGTGGCTCAGCTGGTTGAGCGTCTGACTTCAGCTCAGGCCACGATCTCGCGGCTTGTGAGTTCAAGCCCCGCATCAGTCTGTGCTGACGGCTCAGAGCCTGGAGCCTGCTTCGGATTCTGTGTCCCCCACTCTCTCTCTAAAATGAATAAACGTTAAAATTTCTTTATAAAAAAATTTTTTTTAATGTTTATTTATTATTAAGAGACAGATGCTCAACCAACTGAGCCACCCAGGTGCCCCAAAAGAACCCTAATTTGTACAATGCGAGATACTCGGTAAGGTTTTGCTGAGTGAAAGAGGGAAAGAGTCCATTTTTACCACCAGTCAGATTAAATGGGGTAAAAAAAGGAATGAAATCACTGGCTAAAAGCAGACTGGCACGGAGAGGGGGCCATTCACGGATTTTGCTTAGTGAAGTAATTGCTTGAAATGATTACCATGGTGAATAACAGAACTAGTTCATTCATATTTAACTAGATTAGTTATTCCTTCAAAACTTTACATTGAGGTATAAATAAACCTGACTTTAAGGAGTGATGAAGACTTATCTACCATCCCTGTTCCACGGTTCACTACCTTTTCTGAATGCAACAATTGCGGATTGTTCATACTTTTTAAGAAGGAAAAAAAAGCCATCAAAACTGGTCATTTACTTGTGAAGGTTCTGGGGTGGAAATGAAAGGTGAGGTGGGCTAACATCCACCCCAAGGCCACAGTGAGGCATGTCAGGACGGGTATGCCTGTCTGGTTACACTGGCACTTACCATGCTCGTCCTGAAGAGGGTGCTCTAAGCCAATGGATTAATTATGTGGGCTTGAAGCCATATAACATGGCCAAACGAAAAAAAATTAAATGGAAAGATGCTTTTATTGTAGATTGAGGTCTCTCTGACCTTTAAAAGCAGGGATGAAAGTAATTTAATTTTATATTTGCCATTCTTTCAATCAAGTAAATTGACGGGAAAGCACCAGAGTAATAAGTGCCTGAGAGAAAAAATGCAAATGGAAACTGAAAATGCACCACCCACAGTCTTGGCGTGTGTGGACATTGTCATATTTCAGATGAATTAAGGAGCCATTTGACTGAGGACGGTTCCTATGCCCACAGGAGAACAAGAACCACAGGGCAGGGTACTGGACATCAGTGTCCTCACGGTGAGCTGTTGAGCTCACATGAGGGGTAAGAACACCACCACACTCACATCCCAGACCAAATGCGCACATTACAATAGGCTGAACATATTTACCACTTCCCAGAGTGTAGATAACACAACAGGGAACATGCAGAAGTTCATGTAATTCAGCAGCCAAGCTTCACTGGAACTAAGGGCTTAGAGCACAGAGCGAATATCACACAGGACAGCTGGGGTTTCCCCCCGAGGTCTGCAAGGGAGGGAGTTCCACTTCCTGGGCCATCTGGTGTGGCACTATGATCTTGCTGGCACACAACTCATTCCCTAGTTGTTAATTTAATACACTGATCAAGGTCTCTCCTTTCCTTCTAGTGTCACTATATAAAAATGGCTGTTTTTCTGTAAAATACTACATGATAGTCTAGTTTTTCCACTAAACTTTCAGAAACTCTTTACGGAGAAAGGACTTAATAGAACAAAGTATGGAAAAGAGATCTTAGAAACTGTATTTTTGCAAAAACCACCTCTTGTAATCTAATAATGTCTTTGGAAGCCATTTATCACTTTCCAAGCACAGCTATCAGTGTTGCCCAACCAACGGTCGAAGCGGCTTCTCCCCGCTAGAGACACTCTCCTGCGGCAATTTCGACTGTGTCTAGTGTACCTGGGATTTCATCTGGGCTGCCTTCTCTGGGTCAACAGCCAACACATGCTGGTAGTGACGGATGGTATGCAGACGGTCTTTGTTCTCAGCACGGACGTAACGCCGCAAGGCCTGGAGGACGCGATGAGGCTGCAAGAGAGAACAGCAGTTTGAATATCCAGGCACTACAGAACTGAAAACAGGCAGGAAAGCAAGGCTTAAAAAACTCACCTGAGAATGTAAAAGCCAGCCGGGCACCAAGAAGGAAAGCTGTGCTTTTTAAAGCTTTTAAGCTTCTCAAGTAAGAAGAAACTACCTTTCTACATAATGTACCAAAAACTAAGTTCCAAAGTTATGTTGGCTCCTTAAGGAACAGTATTTTCCAGAATCTCCAGCCCTCTCAGTCTGTCCTCTTTCCTAAGCTCAGTGTCCGACACCTTAAATTGCAAGGTAGGCAGTCCCTGTGTCACCCAGAAAAGGCTCTGCTTGCTCACCTAAGAAGGATACCAATACCATTCTTCCCAGTATTTCCATCCCCCAAAAGCAAGGTAGGTTAGAGCGAAGGGATAAAGAAGCACGAGACCACCAGCACCAGGGGCTTTGATAGAAGTCCCTTTACCCTTTTCTTCATAATCTTATTACAACAGCGTGTTCAAAAGGCAAGTTTTTATTCTTTGAAAGTAAAGCTACTATAAGGGGCACCTGGGTGGTTCAGTCGGTTAAGCGTCCGACTTTGGCTCAGGTCATGATCTCGTGGTTCGGGTTTGAGCCCCACGTCGGGCTCTGTGCTGACAGCTCGGAGCCTGGAGCCTGCTTCGGATTCTGTGTCTCCCTCTCTCTCTGCCCCTCCCCCACTCACAATCTGTCTTTCTCTCTCTCTCTCTCTCAAAACTAAGCATTAAAAAAAGCTACTATAAAAATTCAATAATTGAGTAACTACCAACCCATATCCTCAGATTATGCTTTTCCAGGGTAAGACACTTCCATATCACTGGTGGCATATGCAAGCATAAAGTGTAATGCTAAGGTGATGTAAGAACATACTAGAACATGACACCTTTTTTCCCTTCTTCTCTCCTTACCTCTCTTCCCTTGCCAGAACTTGTCATAAAAATGTAATTTTTTTGCTGACCCGTGTCAGGTCATCATACATGTTCTACACATACACTACTTTAGAGGAGGTGACTTCGAGGATACCGTTCTCTGGGCTCTGCACACCACTCACCCGTGGTGGGTCAGACTGCAAGGCAGCCAGGTAATTCTCCAGAGCCATGCGGCGGCGGTCATTCAGCATAGCTTCCACCCGAGCCAGGTGGGTTTCCACCAGCTGCTGCTTCTCGCTGGCTGCTTCCTTCTCTAGGGCTTTAACCATAGCTTGGAAGTGCTAAACCAAGAAGGCAGGAACAACGTGAAATTCATGGTACCTGGAGGAAGTCTAAGCAAACAGCGATACCCCAGGACTATGCCTCCTCGCCTAGAGCCTGTGTAAGCCGGTAACAGGTCCAGAAGAGTTAAGCAAGGGTAAGACAGACGTAAATATACTCTGACTGTTGTCAGGAAAATTACTTCCTAATCTAATGAGAGCATGTTAAATCTGAGGGGCAGTGGACTTCTTAGCACTTTTGCTCCTGAAATCACTAGTGTGGCAAGCCCCTATGTGGGCTTTCTCAATGTGCCCTGTACAAGAAGGAATGCTGCCCTTTCCACATTGTGGCAAAGGCACCCCAGATCCGAATCCTGAGACACAGACCAAGAGGAACTATATTTTGAAATATATCCCAGTAATGTGGTAGGTTATGCTGAGTCATTCACACTGATGTCCTGAAGGGCAAGTTGTCTGTGGAAAACGTGGCCAGGCTGAAAGGTAAAGTTTAAGGCTGTGGAACTAAATTTTAAATTTCCCTGCACAGGATGCATTGGCTGCATAGAAATTAACTCTTAGATTTTCTAGATGATTGCTAAGAAAGAAAAGGTGTTCCAACAGAGTGTTAACCTCCTGAGAAGATTTCAGTTCATCATAAACACAAACTGATTTAAATGCAATCAGCTTTATGAAACCCAAACCAGTCTTATAAATTGCAATCCCTGTTCCTAACAACACTCTGTTCTATTGGGGGGGTGGGGGGTGGGGTGGGTGCTGCTGCTGATTCTAATGTTACATTCTTGCAAAGCCCGAGATGAACTGGCATCACTGTTTTATTGTCTTTGACTTTTCAAGAAGTCTATAAATAAATAAATAAATAAATAAATAGATAGATAAATAAATAAATAAAATTCAATGCTGCTGAAAAACAAGTCACAGCCTAAGAATGAAGATAAATTGAGGATTTTTGCCAGGAGAGCAGAATTAACAAACACAGCCAGCTAAGGTTTGCTTCCTGGCATGAATTAGGTACACTGGTTGGTCTGCTTTCCTTCTACCATTGGTGATGAATTCTAGAGAATGCTAATTGGGGGGTGGGGGTGGGGAGGGGGAAGGCAGTTAAAACTTGCTGTAAGATAAGCTCTCAACTAAGTGAAAGGTGTCAAACGGTAATTTCCTGGGAATGTGGCTCTGACTGGACTTCAGAGGTTATGTCCCTGGAAAACACATCTTACCTGAATGAGAGTCTGCCTCTCTGCTTTCGGGAGGTTCTTGGCCTGAAGCTCAGCCTCTTCCCATTCTTTCTTTACCTAGAAAAAGGTCAAAGCCAGTATCACCAGAGAGTCATCTCTAAAACAATTCCCCCATTTTCTAACAATACCGCCAGGCCCTGAAATCTAATGTAGGCAACTGTGCAAAAGGAAATCGCCTCATGTGACCCCTCACAAGCTCACGGCAGTTTTAGCTCCTTCACAGAATTACTGTCTCAGAAGGTCCTGGACTCCAACCATCAGCAAACGGAGCCTCAATTCCATAACCTCCCCATTCTATAACCCCGGACAAGTTATTTAAAAGTCTCTGTGCCTTGGGGCGCCTGGGTGGCTCAGTCAGCTGGGCTTCCGACTATGGCCCAGGTCATGATCTTGCTGGTCCCAAGTTCTAGCCCCACGTCAGACTTTGTGCTGCCAGCTCAGAGCCTGGACCCTGTTCCAGATTCTGTGTCTCCCTTTCTCTCTCTGCTCCTCTCACACTCTGTCTCTCTCTCTCTCAAAAATAAATAAACATTAAAAAAATTTTTTTTTTAAAGTCTCTGTGCCTTAGTCTCCTCACACACATAAAAAAAGGGGGTGGGGGGTGCATTTAATACCTACTTCTCAGAACTGTTTGGATAAAATAGAGTCAACAAACATTTCCAAAAGTACAAGCCTGGCACATGGTAATGTATGAGATTTTAGGTGGTATTCAGACTTAAGAAATTCTTTTCAATTTTCTTTCAGTCTTTCTCAGTAACTAGGAGAAAGCTGCACTGTGGTGCTCATGTTGCTCTAACACTTGTAACTTTTTTAAGAAAGCATCCCGAGGGGCGCCTGGCTGGCTCAGTCAGTGGAGCGTGTGACTCTTGATCTCGAGGTTGTAAATTCAAGCCCCACACCGGGTGTAGAGGTTACTTAAAAATAAAATCTTGAAAAAAAAAGAAAGAAAAAAGAAAGCATCTCAAGACTCAGAGCCTTCAGCAGACAACAGTATCTAAGCTAGAATATACTAATACAGGTTTGCTTTCATCTAATATATTTTTACATTTACCTAGTTCTAAATGGCAAATGATACTAGCTTTCTGTTTACAACAATGATATAAATTTTCCCTCCATAGAAGAAAAAATTTTTTAAAGACAGTTAATAGCAAAGAAAAATAACAAGAACATAATGGTTACAGGAAGTACTCCGCAGCCTGAACCCAATAAAGCACTCAGAGGCTAATTATATTATCATGGAGATGGAGGTGGGGCAGAGGGGAGGGGCTAGTCACACCCAGAAGGGAGACCTGCTTATACTCTCACACTTCACCTGTCCTAACACAGAGTGACAATCTAGGACGGCGGTGACCCTTTTCTTCCACTATGAAAACCCTACTACCCAGTGCCGAACACCTGTAACAGAAGGGGAGTGCCAAGGTTTACCCTGTCCATTCGGTTGCGGTGCCGTATTTCCAGCTGCTCCTTAGCCTTCTGGAAGCGGGCATGTTCGTTATCGTCTGCAGAGGTCTCGAAATACACATCAACATCATTGGTTGGCAGAGGAGTTGGGGGAACTGGAACAAAACAAGAGGGGGGTCCCTTTGGGGGCCAGGCCCAACATTGAAAGTGCACTGTGCCCTAGGAAAGAAATCAAACCCAGGACCTGCGGAACAGACTAGTTTATCTCGCACCACGCTCACGGTACAAGGTGCTCCTGTCTGCCAAGACTCCACTTGGTTAGAGCGCACTGCTCCCCTTTCCTTCCGTGACATTCAGCCACCAGGCCAGTCTGTGCCCCCTTGGTGTCCTTGGCATCTACTTAAGGCTTCAGGGGGAGAAAAGGAAATCACTTCTACATCTTCCCTCAGTTCCTGAAATCTTAGAACCTAAAAACGAATTACTTATTGCTGTCACTGATCGCTTCTGGCCAGAGACAAGGGCAGACATCAGGCCTGCAAAGGCAACTTCCACAAAAGCTCCATTTTGAAAGAAACTTTAGTGCTGCATGCTCTTTGCATATAGACTGGGCAGGCAAAGTCCAAACTGCTCTAGCTATAATTTTTTTAGTTTTCAATATGACTGAACAAGTCTTAGCCTTTCATATCAAGGATGAGGGACAACATTAAGTTGCTGTATTTGACAAGGATTCACCACAGAGTGTGAAGACACGCTGGGCTTGCTGGCCTTCCCAGGCCTTCACCCACTAGAGGGGAAACCCATTAGGAAACCCTTTCCTCACTACTCCTCAAGCGGAAGGTCTTACTGACCCCAGGCAAGTGGATATCTGCACAGGGAGCTTAACCCCACAAAGGAAAGGTTTGAGAGGACAAGTTTACCTGCTAAACCCCTAAAGAAATCCCAATGAAAAACTCTTATTAGCCCAGTTCACTCCCAATTTCCCAAGCCAGGGAGGATGGATAGAAAACTTGTACAATTTTCTGTATCATAATATTAGAGCTCAGTAGACAGCAAATACCAAACCCAACAAATTTCAGTTCAGAGACAAAGAAGTTCACCTAATTTCCAGAACTGCATAACTGTAATATGACACTAAAACAACTAAGACAACTGTAGACCTGACAAATGTCACTACAAATCAGCCAGCCACTCCAAAGTTCTTCTGTCAAGGCATTTTTACTTAGCTCTAAACCTAAAAGCTATAACTAAAATCTTGTCAAGAATATTTGGCTCCTACATAAGCTAAAGAGGATCACCACAGCCAATTTTCAGATTAACTAAATTAGAATATACAGCTTCACAAACCACATTCCCCGATACTCAAAAGTTCAGCTGAGAGAATTTCAAAGCACTGAAGTCCATCAGTGCCAATGAGCACATTGCCATCAGCAATGCACATCTGCGGCTTAAAGGCTTGTGTGTTCGAGACAGTCTTTGGTTCGTATCACTGGGCTAGGTAAAGATTATACAAAACCCAAGCTGCCTCCACCCCCGGGAAGAAAAAGGTAAAGGCATTGCAGCCCAAGAGGTCTGGCTCTGAAGATGCGAGGGCACCCACTCTTCTGTCCCTATGAAAACTGGCTCACAAAACCAGCACATCCGCCCACCTCAGACCCCTTCAGAGGGGAGCACAAACTTGGCCGGTGGCACAGTGATACTTCTGGGCTCTCAGAACACTCAAGCCGGGAACCCCACAAGTACATGAACACAATTTCTCTGTGGCAAGTCCTCCCAACTACACGCATCAGGAAACTACAATTTTGCAGACTGGAAAACCACTAACGCTCTGGAGAAGTGCCACCCCACAGCACCTTACGGCACTATCTATCTGACCCTTTACGGGAACAACTACCTCCCATATTCAGGGAGATCTTTAATGACCCCTGATTCCTCAGGCTTCACCCCCAAATAATGTCTTGTTGCCCCTTATTTTAAGTAATTTTATAAAATAGGAAATACCACAATAATTTCTGTCTCCACATCTTTCCTGAATAAAAGTTTCTGCCATCAAAGTTCCCTCAGGACTCATTCTGTTTCCACATTTCCAATGATTTCTAATAAAAACAGTCTCTCCACAGAGCAGCAGCTGGAGTGGAGGTGCTAAAGCACACCATATAATATTAAGATTTAAAAATCTTTTGGGTGGGGGAGGAAAAAGGAACAGGTTGGTATTTGAATGAAAATCCACCAGAAGCGACAGCCAAAAATCATAAGAGCAAATACCAGGAACGACCAGCAATTCATTATTCTAACGAGTTCTAGAATCAGAACCAAGAAATGAGTGTCCAGCCTGAGGATCTTCCAAACCCATGGGCTAGCACTGCAAGATAAGAGAAAGAGGGCCTTAGAAAGGAAGGGGGTAACCACGGAGAAAAGCAAAGCTTCTCCTCCCCATGTCTAAGTAAACCCAACTCAGCTGAACCACTGAATTTCCTCCGTGACCAAAGGACACACGAACTAAAATTCTTTCACTTTCTAAAGCTCTGCATGATCCAACATTGCCAAACTATCGGAAAAACAGTTACCACCACTCAGCTGCAGAACTCTCCCCACAGAACGCAGACAGCAAGAGATTTCAGGACTCCGGACTCCCAGGAGTATTCCTGGTGTCCCTAGTGTGAAGAGCAGTGTCCCCCTCAGCCAACATGCACCATGGGGGTGGGCGACAGGGTAGCTCAAGGACGAGAATGGGAGGAAAGAACGGAAACAAGAATGTGCAGAACTCATGGCTGATCTGCTCACCCCTGTGCCTTTCAACTAGATACAGCCAAGGGTAAGGCTGCTGTCCCAAGCAACACAGAAGCCCTCCAGGGGCCCACAGACACAAGGAAGGAAAAGAAAGAACAGGCCCCTGGGCTCTCTGCTGTGCCAGGGAGGGGACACGCCGCCACCACCACCACCAGACCCACGGTGAGCACGGACGTACAAAACTGGGCTCACGACTGCCAACAGGAAAGCAGAGCCTAGGTCTAGAAAGCACAGAGATGAGAGGAAAACGACTGACAGCCAACACCTGAGTCGGCAAGGGAGCACGACACAGACGTGGTCACAGGGACGGCCGGGAGAGACAGAACGCCGGACAGGACAGAGCCGCTGCACGAAGCCAGCGTGCCAGGACTTACTCATCGCTTTACACACAGCCATACAATAATCCTCAGACTCAAAATTGTTCCTGTTGCCTCCGCAGCCGCCATATATAAAGCGTACGCACTTTCCCTTGGAGAGGTCGAAGTACCAACGAGGCATCACGGCCCGGCAAGGCCCCGTCATCGCCTCCTGGGAGCAGACAGCTGTGTGAAAACGGTCAGAGCGTCAGCGGGACAGAGGCAGCAGCTTTGATCACACTGCTACGGGTGGGAGGAGGACAGGCCAGGCCACATGCTCAACGACCTGCTGAATGTCAGTGGAGGCCAAGACTGGGCGGACCCCAAGCGCCCTGGCGGACCATCTCACCGACTCAAGCCCGGGCTTCCTGAGGACGTAGTCGTTTTTCTGTCCTGATTGTAGTAAAGACACTTAGGAACTGAAAACAGTGTTTTTAACACTGTCTTGAGTCTAGACTGACGGAGAGGAATTCTGTGTCTCACAGCTCTGTGAGCCTCCCACTTCTGAGATATTTGCCTGATTTGTTGATTGTCATATCAAGGATCAAAGGAGACCAATGGGGGTGAAGAGGCTGTTTTACTGGCGATAACTATAGGAAATGCTACTTAAGTGCATACATGTACATTTTCACTTTCTTCAAGATGACTCAGAAACTTCTAGACTGTCGGGGTGCCTGGGTGGCTCAGTTGTTTAAGCATCCAACTTCAGCTTAGGTCATGATCTCGCGGTCCGTGAGTTCGAGCCCCGCGTCGGGCTCTGTGTTGACAGCTCAGAGCCTGGAGCCTGCTTTGGATTGTGTGTCTCCCTCTCTCTCTGTCCCTCCCCCACTCATGCTTTGTCTCTCTCTCTCTCTCAAAAATAAATAAATGTTAAAAAAAAAAAAAAACAAAAAAAAAAAAAACATCTAGACTGTTAAGTGTTTCCCCTACAGGGAGTCCCAAATAATTCTTCAGATCTTAAATGGCATCAGATAGACACTCTCCAGGAGGCTGCATGTAAATGGCTCTAGATGGTCTTTTTTTTTTTTTCAATGACAGGATGAAAAAACTGCTAGGCCTGATCCCTCACCAGTAGGTCATTAAAGGCCACCCTCCCAGTCACAGGCATCTTTCTGGTGGACCAACAGGGCAGCATACGGATGGGAACACACACTCAAGAAAAGAACCAAGGAAGTTAATTTCATTGTAGAAGGTCAGGGCTTTAGAAGTACTGAGGAGGGGGTTCCCCTTGGGGAGAGAATGTTGCAGGCTCCATGTGGAAGAATCCTGCCCAAGTGTAAACCATGTATCTTCTCCCTTATCCTCTGGGTCCCTGTTCTCTAGTTCAGTCCTTATAATGCCAACAACAGTTTCTGATTCAATCCTGGGTCCCTCCCTGACCGTGTCAGCAGCCTGGCCACCAAGCGCTAAGATGGCACCACCAGCGGGCTGGAGAGCAGATTTCATGCCAGCGTCCAGGAGTGCCGCCTCTCCCTGTGTGACTTACCTGTGATGAATGCAGTCCAAAATTGTAAGCAAATAATTACCAGATGAATTTTAATACATCAGGTTACCTTTAACGTCGTGAGTAATCTCCTTTTCTGAAACCGTCCCGTCGCTGCTGGGTTCGGTAGGGTTCTCTTCGTTGTAGTCATCGCCTTTAAAGGTGTCGTAGTAGTAATCACGGTCTTCCACCACCTCCTCCCCTTCTTCCTCATCCCCGTCATCCTCATCCACAGCTGCTTCTGTGAAGTCCTCCAAATCTGCTTCGGTAGGAAATTCACTAAAGGTCACAACAGAAAAGGAAGGTTAAGACCAATTCCTGTGTGCAAAGCACAACAATGATTCTCTTCCCTATGCTGAAACACAAAAACAGAGACAGGAAATAAGCTCAACTCACGTTTAGCTGTGCCACTACAACCCTCAGCCCAGCTACAGCTGGGGAGGAGGAGGGGAGGAGTAAGTGGGCAGGCACTGCACTAGCCTGTAGAAAATACCATGGCCACAGAATAGGAAGCGGAGAGCCACCGGCAGTCCTTCAATCAGCTAGGGCGACAATGAAAGGCCAGCTGGCTCAATGCCAACACGAACAAGGGAATGCCCACTTTATCCAGAAGGGAGGGACCGGCAGCCCACCGCCACCAGCAAAACAATCGCACAGGTGTAGAAGAAGAATTTACCTTTTGTAAATATCATAGTCTTCCTCTTCATCCTCTTCCTCTTCTTCCTCCTCATCCTCCTCCTCTTCTTTTGACACAGTCGATTCAATAGTCTTTGTCTGAGGGCAGCACACATATTCAGTGCCATGAAACTGGTCTACCCCACACGGCAGCAGCATGCCATAGCGATATAAGGTCATCCCCTCAGTCAGACAGGCCTAAAAGAAACCCACAGATCCAACATCAGAACATTAATAAATTTGGTCAAATAGTCCCCCATCACTAGCTTCATCCAAAAGAAACCTCTATCGGCGCCTGGGTGGCTCAGTTGGTTGAGTGTCCAGCTTCAGCTCAGGTCATGATCTTGCTGTCCGTGGGCTCAAGCCTCACGTCAGGCTCTGTGCTGACAGCTCGGAGCCAGGAGCCTGCTTCGGATTCTGTGTCTCCCTCTGTCTCTGACCCTCCCCTGTTCATGTTCTGTCTCTGTCTCAAAAATAAAAATATTATAAAAAATAATAATAAAAAAACAAAAGAAACCCCTATCAAATCACTATGTAAAGCATTCTCTCACAGACACACAAATTATCTGTCAACAAGTTGTGATGCTATTATTTTAAGAAGATTTACAAATTTTGTTTAACTTGCAATGGAGAATCATCATCTGGGCCAGAAACAACAAAAGCCCACAGTTAGAAAAAAACTGAGGAAAAGGGAGCTCTTCTAGTACTTATCAATGCCGGCTAAAGGCGGTCAGTGATAATTTACATTCCTCACTGTGAGGGCACTGTGTCAGAATCTGACCAAAGAAACTGACTAGAGATCCAACTTAACCACAGAAGACAAGCATAAGAAAGGGTACTTTTCCTCACTGGAAAAATGAAATGGCATCCAATCCTATGAGGATACATGTCAAGACATAGATTTCCTAGAATTGGCTATTTTTACCCTAAGGCCCTAAGGCTTGGGATGGCCTCCTTGGAAATCCCACGGACAGCATCCTTGCTTAACAATCTTTTCAACATCCTTAACTTTAGGAGCTGGATTGTCAACACTGTATTTCTCAATAAAAATATCCTCCCAAATATTTTTATTTAAAAAAAATTTTTTTTAATTTTAATGCTTATTTATTTTTGAGAGAGACAGAGTATGAGTGGGGGAGGTGCAGAGACAGAGGGAGACACAGAATCCAAAGCAGGCTCCAGGCTCTGAGCTGTCAGCAGGGGCTTGAACTCATGAACCACGAGATCATGACCTGAGCCGCAGTCAGACGCTTAACCGACTGAGCCACCCAGCCACCCCTAAAAAAATTTTTTTTAAGTTTGAGAGAGAGAGACAGCATGTGTGAGTGGGGGAGGGGCAGAGAGAGGGGGGAGAGAGAATCCCAAGTTGGCTCCACACTGTCCACACAGAGCCTGAAGCGGGGCTTGAACTCATGAACCATGAGATCATGATCTGAGCCAAAACCAAAAGTCAAAGGCTTAACCATCTGAGCCACCCAGGTGCCCCCAAATATTTTTAACTTAGAAGATACAAGTAATTGCAAACTTTGAAGAGGGAAAATAAAAGCAATTTAAAATCATGAGGAGGTTTGGAAAAAAATGTTACTTTCTTTCTCTCTTAACAAGGAAAACAACACATGATCCATTCTTTTACCTCTTTAACTACAGTGTGCCAATGCTGGTGATTCTCGCACACCTCCATCCGCTCTTTGTGGAAAAACTGGCACTTTTCTGGAACGAGTAGAACATCACTTACGAATTCACCCACTGGAAAAGAGAAAGCATTGTTATAAGCAAATCTGATCATGATTTGAGGTAGAAAGGACCCTCGCTGCAGATCAGGGCAGCTACACAGTCAGGTGTGCACAGGAGCAGTCTCTAATTTATGTAAGTTGATGTACCTCTCTCATCTTCAAAGGTCAGCTGGATGTTACAGCTCCAGGTAAAGCAGCTACAAGAGCTCAACATCCTGTTCAGGTCATGATGCCTGGGACTTTCCTCACTCTTCCTGGACTCCAATCCCTTATAGTCCAATTGCAGGGCTATCAGAATACAGGAGGGGTGGAACAGGAATGGGAATTCCCCCCCACCCCCCAATTCCATGATCTCAAATGCACACAGATACTCCCCACGACCTTTGAGTTCACATTAATTAATATTCCTAGCCTCCTACATCCCTATTTCTGCCCACATTATTTCTAACAACAATATCCCCAAGAAACTAAGACCAGGTGTTCCTTTGAAGTACAGATAAATCTTACTTTGGTCCTTTTGTGTACCTAAAAACATGTAGCTCTAAGACAAAGCACCACTGATTCAGGGAAGACTCATCGATAGAAGGGAATGGGTGCCTTTGCAATCCAAAACTCTGGCAGACGCTACTTTAAGCGGGTGACCAGCTTAACATCACCAACAGTGACAAGCTGATATATGTGATGTCCTAAGAAGAAAATCTCACTGGGGCACCTGGGTGGCTCAGTCGGTGGAGTGTCCAACTCTTGACTTTGGCTCAGGTTGTTGTCTCACGGTTCTTGTGTTTGAGCCCCACATCAGGTCTGCACTGACAGTGCATACCCTGCTTGGGATTCTCGGTCTCCCCCCCTTCTCTGCCCTTCCCTTGCTCACGTTCTCTCTCTCTCTCTCTCTCTTTCAAAAATAAATAAACATTAAAAAAAAAAGAAAATATCACTACACAGTCTTTCTGCCAAAAATATGTTATTTGAATCTAATCATGATAAAACAGTAAGACAAATTCAAATTCAGGGATATATTTAAACAAATGGCCTAAACTAAAAAAATACCATTGTTGTGAAAGATTTAAAAAAAAAAGTTGATTGGGGAACTGTTGCAGACCAAATGCAATAGGTCAATCCTTTTTAAAGGAAAGCTATAAAGGACACTATTTGGATAGTTAGAGAGAAATTGCCCAAAGTGTGATTACTGTATCGTAGTTATGTTAGAGAATATCCTTGCTCTTAGGAGAAACAAGCTGAATATTTAGAAGTAAATTTTCACAATGTCCCAACTTACTTTCAAAGGGTGTAATAACAACAATAAAAGATACGTAAGATGCACACACACACACACACACACACACACACAGAGAAGACAAAATCAGAGAACCCAGGTAAAGAGTACAGAAGTATTCACGGTTACATTTTTTTCTATAGGTCTAAAACTTTTCAAAAATAAAAAGCTGTGAGGAAAATATACATAGTTGTTTAAAAAACAGATGATCTTTTAGAAATACACACTGAAATATTTACAGGAAAAAAAATATTATCTGTGATGTGTTTCCAAATAATCAAGAGTAGGTGGGTGGGATTGTCCACAGACAACGTAAAAGGGGCTCATGAACTAATGATTGCTGCATAGCTGGCCAATGGGTACATAAGGGTTAACAGTATTATTTTTCTCTTTTGGGCATGTTTGTACATTCCATAATAAAAAGTTAAAAATTCATGTATCTCTGGGGCGCCTGGCTGGCTTAGTCAGTAGAGCATGTGATGACTCTTGATTTCAAGGTCGTGAGTTCAAGCCCCACGTGGGGCATAGAGCTAAAATTAAAAAAAAAAAATTCATATATCACGGGAGCATCACCCAGAGATTCTGATTCAGTAAGTCTAAGGTAGGATTCAGTAATTTTCATTGAACAAGCATTCCAGGAGATTCTGATGCATCACCAATATGCTCCATACAGGGTCTAAGTGGAGGAAAACAAAGAGAGGGAGAGAGGTGTGTGCTTAGTTCAGGAAGAGATGTAGTAAGTGGAGGCAAGGGAAAGGAAGCAGGCAGGCTAACCTCTGAGATTCTCTTTTCTTTTTTTAAAGAAGGAAGCATAGAATATGAAAGTAATCTGGCCTGAGAAAGGTCGTAGGGCTTTGACCTTAATGCAAAGTCTGTGTAGACCCCCCCCCCCCCCCCAAGCTCATCATCATGGCCTGGTTCTCCAGGACCCCTCAGCCTCGGGCCTCAGTCTATGGGCACTGTACAAGTCAATCCTTCCGTGACCCATGTGACAAGTGGAAGGAGTCCTTAATCTACTTTAAGGGGGAAGATGTGCTGTGACATTACGCTGGGGCAGTAAAAACAGCCTCCCCACTTCAGAACTTTACACAGGGTAGTGACGTTTCACACCACTATTAGTACAGGGAATTTGGAAGCCAATTTCCTCATGCAGGAACACAAAGTAAGTTAGACATAGTGTTGCCTTGAGGCCCTAAAGGCTCTAGGGAGCTAGAACATGTACACTTTTTCCATCAACTAGACACAATGCTTAAAAAATCCAAAATCCTCATGATAAAAGAGGATGTGCCTCTACTAGAAGAAACAATCTTGATATTCAACCAAGTAGAAATTACTTAAACCCTGACACCCAACCACCAACTCATATTGTATTAATGTGATTATGCTGTATTGACTAGGCAATTTTATACTTAGTTTATGACAAAAAGCAACAAAAGAGTGTATTAATGAACAGTGTGTATAGGGTTAAATGCCAGGGTTCTATTTCAGCACCATCATTATCAGCAGAATGGTTTTAGGCATAAAGAAGGTTAACTTACTTATTAACCTTTCTGTGCCTCGATTTCCTTATCCTGTGTGATGATAAATGACATAATATAATACAACACCTGAAAAGCTTAGAGCTGATTCTGGTACACAGTAAGCACTAAGCAGTATGCAAGTGTGCTATTTCTAATTACTGATGGTAATGTTGGTGAGTCTTGAGCTGAGTAACTAGTTTTATATAAAGCAAACTATATATACAACCACAGTTATCATACAGAAATCTACAATTTGTTAAAACATCAATTTTATGTTTACAATTGCAACATCAGAAAAACATTTAAAACAGCAATTTTAGAGGCACCTAGGTGGCTCAGTCAATTAAGGGCCCAACTCTTGATTTGGCTCAGGGCATGATCTCACAGTTCATGGGTTCAAGCCCCATGTCCAGCTCTGTGCTGAGAGCGTGCAGTCTGCCTGGGACTCTCTCTCGCTCTCTCTTCTCTCTTTCCCCCTGCCCCTTATCCTCAGCTCGTGCTCTTTCTCTCTCAAAATAAGTATTTTTTTTTAAACCCAGCAATTTTATTACTATATATCTAGTCTACAGAGGTAATAAACAAACCGGGTTTTTAAAAAATACAGTGGGGGGCACCCGGGTGGCTCAGTAGGTTGAGCATCAATCTTTGTCATGACCTCATGGTTCGTAGGCCTGAGTCCCACATCAGGCTCACTGCTGTCAGCCTGTCAGCACAAAGCCCACTTTGGATCCTCTGTCCCTCTCTCTCTGCCCCTCCCCCGCTGGCACTCCCCTAAAAATAAATAAATATTTTAAAAATCAATAAAAAACAGTGGAAAAAATACTAACAGAAATAAACATACAGTGGAATATTATATATTGAGTTAAAATGAATGAAATCTACTTGGATCACACATTAGATACACCCCAAAATGATGTCAAGTAAAAGCAAGTTGTAAAAGTGATGTCAGGTACAGAATGATACCATTTATGTAAGCTTAAAAACACAAAAACAAATGGTTTATAGAAACATCTGTATACAGCAAAAGTATAAAAACATGCGTGAGACAGAGGGAAGCCGGGGATGGGTGGGTGGGTGAAACAGGGGATGGGGATTAACAGCACACTTATCATGATGAGCACTGAGTCAGGTACAGAAGTGCTGAGTCACTACACTGTACACCTGAAACCAACATAACATTGCACGTTACCTACACTGGAATTAAAATTTAAAAATTAATGAGAAAGAAAAGTAGCTACTGAAACTTGGGTTCTTTCCCCCAAAAACAAAAGCATGCGTGAGAATAATACATGCCAACAAGTGGGTAGTGGCTACCTTGAGAACAAGGGAGGGAGTGAGGGAGGGCAAGAGGAAGGAAAAGGGAAGAAAGGATGGGGCTTTGAAACATTTACTCCCTCTATGACAAAATAAGGTGTGGATGAAGCAGACCTGGCAAGCTGTTGAAGAACTTAAATCAGGATGATGAGTACTGAGTCATCATCATATTTTACCTTTTCAGTATCCTTCAAACGCTGTATTTCAGAAAGAAGTTTAAAATCAAAACTTTTAAAATGTCAGTAATTCAATAATTAACTCCATGCTACACAGTAAAATTAAATGCTACCAACCCTTAGCTATCCCATGACTGACTCGATCTGTCTGACCTCTGAAAACCAGAAGAGAATTAACACCACTGAAATTGGACCAGGAACTAAAACGTAAAAATAAAACAAAACAAAAGAATACTCTTTAACAACTGCAATTCCAACAACACACTCTAAGGAAATAATTAAGCAAGTAAAACAAAGATATTCATTGCTGTGTTGTTAATATCAAACACTGAAACCAACTTAGATGCCCATCAATCAGGAATTAAATGATGGTAGTTACATACAACGGAATACCATCAGGTCACAGGAAATATGGTTTACGTTTATATTTAACATGGAAAAACTTCCATAGTGGTTAAATAATTTTAAAAAGAAAGAAAGAAAGAAACATACTCCATATCCCTAACATTCCTCCTTCACCCTGGTTAACTCCTTAAGGGTAAGTCTATACAAATATAGGCAAAGAACCATACAGATATGTTGATATATCTCCATAAGAACAGCACATAATAGATGTTTAAATCTAAATATTAAAAAAAAAATTCAAAAAACAAGGCAGCATATGTAGTATGATCTCTTTTAGGAAGAAAAAAATGCATTTAAAAATACACATATTTCTGTATGTGTCCAAAGAAAAAAGTCTTGTCTATATACCCCAAAATGTTAATCATGGTGTAGAAACTGGAAATTATTTTTGCTTCCCCCACGTTCTTTTATTGGAAAATAAACTTATTAAGCATGTAAACTAAAGAGGAACACATTTCAATCCCAACATTTGTTTTCTGGCATTTTCACTATTACTTTTTTTTTGCCTTTACTACATTTATCAGAAGCTTCTAAGAAAAAAAAAAACTGACTTAGGCAGGTCAATATTACTGTTTTATAGACAAACACTGAAAATGGTTTGGTCTCAGTTTAGAATTTTACCGAAGTTTGTTAACAATCTTCAATTTAGTCAGTTAGGTTGTAATAGATAATGGCCACAATTTCGCAAGTCACGGGACACAGAAGGTTATAGAGTTTTCGCTATTTAAAAAGCTGAGGAATGAATATGGCAATTTAACAAAACCTAAATCTACAGGATTTCACTTAAGCTGCATTTATGATCTATCTTCAACCCCCATCCATTCCCTAGGATTGTTTCTTTTCCATATCACGTCCATCCATCAAGGCCATGATAGCCATCAGGTTTTAGAGCTCTTCCAGAGTTACTGAAATTCCTTTCAAAAATAACAAAGGTTGTTATTCCCTACTTGGGGAAGCCCTCAGCAGCACCAACATTCACACACAGTTTTTAAAAACCTACTGCAAAAGTACTCTACAGCTGCGAACAGCTGGAAGACCGTTTCAGTTATGGGGCTCATGGAAGTGGTAACCAGGTGGGAGAAGATAGCCTTCTGTCATGAGAGGGAGCCCAGAGAATCAACCTGACCACCCACTGCAATTTCCCGTGAGGTATAGCAGCCATCCCTAGATGTCCCTGAGGTCAATAGGGCTCTGATATTAAAGACCCAAGATAATTCTCGCAAGCGAAAACACACAAGGGTCCATGCTGGGAACAGGGCAAACGTGAATTCAAAGGTAGAAGCTGCCTTGCAAGCAGACACCTGCAATGGGCAAGTGAGAGACCATGGTGCACCATTGCTGAAGATGGCCCCCAAAGCCTCTGAGAATGAGAACTGTCTTTGGCAGTGCTCACATCACAGTAACGCTCTGTCCAGATCTCCATCCAAAAATAACCCAAAACAAAAACAGTCACGGGCTTACAAAGCCCTCTTCTTTTGGTGTAGAAGCCAGCCTACAGATAAATGTCAGAGATGACTAACACCTTCCCCCAAAATACCAGCAGTTTCACTTCTTCACACATCACCAACTCTGTCCTACTTGGAACATCCTATCTACGTACCTACCTACCTACCCACCCACCTAAAATGTTAGAGATAAACAGGAGTCGATTAGTAGTAACCTATGATATAAGGTCATTTTGAAGAGAGAGAAGACTGAACTGACACAGCAGGTTCAAAGTCACACTGATGGGTGGTTAAGCATCAGAAGAGGGCAGAGCTGAGTGACATGAACACAGACGCGGGTGGGCAGTGCGACACCAGGTGATGCAACCACTACTTAGCAACCTGAATTCATTCTCAAGCTGCTTTCCAAGCATGGTAATCAGGACACATCCCTCTTCCCTCAACCGAGCAAAAACAATGACAGACAAAACTGGTGCCTGAGGACACAGGTAAGGACACTAGAATATCCAAGCCAATTAACACAGGCAACCCAACCACTATAGACAAATCCTGTTCCCAGTTTCCATTTCCACACCTTCTGGTCTATCTACCTGCGATTTAGGTTTACTAGGCAGTACTATGTTGTTTTTCTTTTCTTAAGTAAGCTCTGTGCCCAATGTGGGGCTTGAGCCCACAACTCTGAGGTCAACAGTTGCATGCTCCACTGATGGAGCCGACCAGGTGCCCCATTAGGCAATATTATCTTAAAGGGGGGTCCTAGGGCTGAGGCTAACCATACTACTACATCACTTTACTCCAACATGTGGTATTCATCTTAACACGTACAAAGGCAGCTACTGTAGTTACTTCTGGTGAATAAAATGCACAGAACTCTTACTTTTAACTGTATCCATTTTTAGTACAGTTTGTACGTTAAAAGAATTGTGTGTGGTTGTATAACTCACTGAATATACTATAAATCATTAAACTGTATACTTTTAAATGGGTGAATTACACAGAGTATGAATTATATCTCAACAAACTCGTTCAAAAAAAAAAAAAAAAAAAGTACGGGCACTTGGGTGGCTCAGTCAGTTAAGCACCCAGCTCTTGGTTTCAACTCAGCTTATGCTCTCCCAGTTTGTGTGATAAGCCCCAAGTTGGGCTTCATGCTGACAGTGCACAGCCTGCTTGGGATTCTCTGTCTCTCTCCCTCTCAAATAAATAAACTTTAAAGGCTTAAAAAGTTAAACTTAAATTACAAAAGCAGAGGTTGGGGCACCTGAGTGACACAGTTGCTTGAGCGTCTGACTCTTGATTTTGGCTCAGGTCATGATCTTAGGGTCAAGGGATCAGGCCCCGTGTTGGGCTCTGCACTCAGCATGAAGCCTGCTTGAGATTTTCTCTCTTCCTCTTCCCATTTGCTCCTCTCTCCCACTCTCTCTTTCTCCCTCTCTAAAATAAAAAAATTTAGGGGCGCCTGGGTGGCTCAGTCGGTTGAGCGTCTGACTTCGTTCAGCTCAGGTCATGATCTCGCGGTGAGTTCGAGCCCCACGTCGGGCCCTGTGTTGACAGCTCAGAGCCTGGAGCCTGCTTCAGATTCTGTGTCTCCCTCTCTCTCTCTCTGCCCCTCCCCCACTCATACTCTGCCCCTCTCTCTGTCAAAAATAAATAAATGTTACAAAAATTTAAATAAATTTAAAAAGTGGAGACTGATCATTTACAGAAAATACTGAGTAAGTAAATATAGTGAGGATAATGGAACTGAAGACATCAGTATGAGCTAATGTTTTTAATATACACATGTAGCTACAGAAATATATGTTTATGTGTGCATGTATTCCTATATACATGCATGTATTTTTTTAAGTTTTATTTATTTGAGAGAGACACAGACAGTGCAAGTGGGAGAAGGACAGGGCGGGCGTGGGGGAGGGAGAAAGAGAATACCAAGAAGACTTTGAGCTCAAACTGTGACCTGAGCCAAAACCAAGAGTCGGATGCTTAACTGACTGAACCACCTAGGCACCCCAACGTGTGTTTCTTGGCTCTGTCCGAGTGGGCCTAGAAGCAACAACATCCCAGACCAGTAAGTACACATAATGCCCAGACTTGGTTTCTAAACACCATTCTCCACTGAAAGAAACCAGGGCTTCCTGGAGAAATGGCAGATTCCAGGGGTAGAGTCAGGAAGACACAGGATCAGCCTAGAGCATCTTTTTGTCAAATCTGGACAAGTGCTTAAGGAAATAAGTGAATGCCAACACCATCTTAGCCAGGGGATAAATGTTATCATGGGTAATGGAACTGACATCGTGCAACTCCTAATGTTATGCTGCAAGAAGAATACATGTACGGTAGTCCCCTCAAAAATGTGTAAATCAAAAGGTCATAAGACAAACCCGAATTGCAAGGCATTTCCACAAAGTAATTTGTACTCTTTAAAAAAGTCAAGGTCATGAAAGACGAGAAGAGACTAAATACAATGTGTGATCTTGAATCAAATCCCGGTATTATTGGAACAAAAGGTGAAACCTGAACAGGGTCTACAGATTAGATTTGGATCAATAATAGTTTCCCAATTTTGATGATGTGTTCATATAGAAGAATGTCCTTGTTTCTAAAAAATCTATATTGAAGTACTAAGGGATAAAAAGACACCAACTTATGGGGCGCCTGGGTGGCTCAGTCGGTTAAGTGTCCGACTTCAGCTCAGGTCACGATCTCACACTCCGTGGGTTCGAGCCCCATGTCGGGCTCTGGGCCGATGGCTCAGAGCCTGGAGCCTGCTTCCGATTCTGTGTCTCCCTCTCTCTCTGCCCCGCCCCCCCCCCCCCCCCCCCGCCCCGTTCATGCTCTGTCTCTCTCTGTCTCAAAAATAAATAAACGTTAAAAAAAAAAAAGAAAGAAAAAGACACCAACTTAAATGATTCAAAACACAAAAACTCAGTAATGGGGGGGGTAAGGGTTGGGGGTACTGTGAGAGTGAATAAGGTTAATTTTACCATATTAGTCAAATGGTACAGGTGGAAAATCTGAAATCTGAGGAAATAGTGTACAGGAACTCTTTGTACTATTTTTCTAACCATTTTGTAAACTTAAAACTATTTTAAAACTACCTTTTTTTTGTTTATTTTTTTGAGAGAAGGGGGGTGAGGGAGGGAGCATGGTCTCTGTGCGGACAGCAGACAGCCCGATGTGGGGCTTGAGCTGTGAGATCATGGCCTGAGCTGAAGTTAGACACTTAACCACTTGAGTGACCCAGGTGCCCCTAAATTATTTTTAATTTTAAAAGGCAAAAGCAACTCTAAAAGACTATCACCAAAATGCTTTCTAAGGAGTCTATGGAAGGGCACGTGGGTGGCTCAGTCGGTTAAGCATCTGATTCTTGATTTTGGCTCAGGTCATGATTTCACGGTTTTGTGGGTTTGAGCCCCACATTGGGCTCTGTGCTGGCAGCAGGAAGCCTGCTTGGGATTCTCTGTGTCCCTTGCTCTCTACCCCTCCCCCACTCATGCTCTCTTCCTCTCCCTTTCTTTCTCAAAAACAAACTTTTTTTTTTTTTAAAGTGTATCCTATGTTCTAGACATTGTCACGGTACTGGAGGACAGAGAAGACTAAATAAAGCAGGGTCGGTGGTTTCACTGTGCTTACAGCGAAGTTGGAGAAAGATACAGAAACAGATCGTCACTGGACAGGGTGATGGATGCAATGGCAACATTGGGAGAATTTCAGAAATCTGCAAGTCTGGAGAGAAAACATAACTATGAGGAAAAGATTTCTTTAAGGGAAGCAGCCCCTGAAATAAGTGTTGAAGGAAGAACTCCCCTAGCAGGGGAAGTAGAGGAAAGGCATTCCAACAATGAGACCCGGACGGTGGGTGGCCAGGAGCTGCAAGATGTCAATGTTGTTGGGTGGCTCACAGAGCAGACAATAGGGAAGGCCAAAGCAAGAGCCACATTATGGAGTTTTTACGCTAAGCAGGGCAGCTTAATGAAACCTTAGTTTTTACGTGAGGAAGAGCTACTACAGGCTTTGATGTGCGGGAAAGACAACTCAATCTTCATTTTAGGTCAGAGGGCAGCAGACCAGACAACAGAACTGAGAAGCACACGAGGCTGTTGTCCCAGTCCAGGCGGCAAAGGATGAACGGCTGAACTAGCGCAGCAGGAATCAGAAGGAAGAAAAGGATTATAAGCTAGATGTGTCCCGACCTTCAAGTAGCAGCACCCCGAGTGTCTCAGTAATATTTTCACAGCACTTCAAGGCCAAAAGAATACCCAAAGCTAGGTAGCTGGGTCCAACAACATAGTAAATCCTCGTGTCCTAACCCCTTAGCGCATGCCGGACGCTGCACGACTCTTCCAATGTTACAATCGACTGGACACCATCACCCTCGTCTCTTCTTCCCAGGTTATTCTGCTGTGATGCTGGCTCTTTAACACAGGAACCCCTGAGACAACGCTCTATAAAGATAGGAGGTCACTGAAAGGAATGGACTGACAGGATGTTGATACTGTAAATACCTCCAGTTCATGGGATGTCTGAAAGAGGTCTCCTTTGAAAAACCAAAACTATCCCACAATGCTCCACACTGTGTGAGTCTGCTGCAACGCCCTGGGGTGCCTCAGTGCACAGTTTGGGAACCACAGACTGAAGTCATATTGAAGGGGTAAGAATGAGGCTTGGAAAACTGACTGGATGTAGGGAGATAAAGGTCTCCCAGGTCTCAACTCAGAGTTCTGGGTAAGGACTGGAGCCAGCAAGTCATAAAGACACGTAGCAAGGGGAAGACCAGGCTGCAAAGTCTTCCGGGGTAATGGTGCAAAAGGAGGAAACCAATGCAAGTACTGCCTACCTACTGACTACAAATATTCAAAACTACACTCTTGCTTCATTTAGTTCCAGGGTTTGACAGGCAGCGAATGAAACCTCATACCCAGAGATCTCGGGGCCAAATGGATTGGAAGAACATCTCTCAGCTACACCACGCACAAGGCTTCCAGGCCTCACCCCATTGCATGACGCTGCACTGTAAAGTAAATGGTGTCCAGCACCCGCAATGCCCCCCTTTCTCCCTACTGGATACTTGACAACAGTAATTGCTGCATAAACACGGTCACTAAGGTGCCAACTCCTCCTTTGGTTGATTTGGATACATGTGAGAATGTATCAACACCAACACAAGGTCAGAAACACCTGTAGCAGTCACGGGCCCTTCAGAAAGGCAGGGGTGCATAGACAGCTAGGGGTCGCGTCTCTCGGAGACTACCACAAGTCCGGCCTGCCTAGCAATACAGGATCTTAGGACCTTGCAAAATATGTACAGGATGAAGTGAGAGGAACAGAAGACTCCATCCCTTGGGCTGTTCAGTACCACTCACTGCTATGATTACACAGCAGGAGATTCAAGCACTCACTGCAAGGCAAAGCTGGGAGGCCCTGAGGGCAGCACTCTCAGTGCCATGCAAAAGGCTCATCCTTAAAAGACTGAGGGTGCCCATGGTGAGGGAGGTAATAACCATCAAAGACAAGTCAACCATCAACACTAGAAGGCAATAAATATTCAAAAAAGAAGTCCCCCAATACATTCCTGTAGCCCTCAGCTTCTTAACAGATGTAGCTATTTCACTGTGAGGCAAGAGAAAATCAAATTTAAAAATGAGCAACCTCTACTTCCCAAGAAGCAACCACGATCACCTAAAGGACACTCACCAAGACACTTGAAAGGTATCACGATGTGACTCTTGCACTGCTTTTTGTCCCTTCGGCACCAATTGTCAACACTGACCGGCTCATTTGCTTCCATCACATTTGTGATCTGTAGCTCTGGATACATCTGCAAGGGAAAAGAAAACACACACAATAAATTGACTTTATCCATAATAAATGGACATTCATTTGCAAGTAAGGGTGTCTGCTACTCAGCGTCATCATTATCCTGTATAAATCTAAGCCTCCACTCCTGCTGCCCCTGGTTCTAACTGAAGAACTCAGCAAGTCAAAAGATACTGTAACTATTAGTTTTCTTTTGACAGGTAGATTTCTGATCACTTCTAATGCATTCTCTTTAAAAAAAAAAAAAAAGTCATCTTTATTTAAGGAAATACAAAAGCAGCAAGCTTTCAAGCCCAAAATAAATCGATGAGGTATCAAGCCCATTTGTAGGACGCATGTAAAGAGCTGAGAAGAAAAACATTTAAAGGGCAAGTCCATGGAAAGGTCTGTTGATGAGATTATAGAGTAATACTTCAATGCTGGCCCTCTGTGCTAGTCCTGGCAAGAAGTTAAAGCATCTCATAGCCCCTTCTAGGTCAAGTTCTGACTCAAGTCAGACCTGAGATTATCATTTACAATACTGGTGGCTTTCTATGAGCAAGTGGAGAGCACAAGATACACACATTTGACTTCATGTCCTCCCACACTGCAAGTGAGAAGCAAGAGAGCCGGGCTTTACTTGTGCGGGACCTGCCCAGCTCCTGCACTGTTCCCTCCTCAAGGAACCAAGAGCTCACAGCACACACAGGCAGAGCCTCTGACAAGCCTCAGTCGTGTCGTATATATTCAGAAAGAAAACGCCTGGCATTCCGTCATTGGCAATGTGATCTTAGGTCAAAAAGCAGAATGACAGAGTATCTATTTCTAAGGTAAGCAGTTTCAAGCATGACCCAGAAAAGAGCAGTTTTCACATTCTGGCACCACTCTTACCTCCTGACAGTACTGAAGAACTTCTTCTTTTGTTCCAAAGCAGCTCTTGGTGCCTGTTGGGTCAGGTTCCCATTTCCCAGTCTGAATGTTCACATGCATATTTAACTTCCCACAAAACATTGCAATTTGAGGCTCGGCGACAGCAAATCCTGTTCCGGCGTTGGCTGCAAGAGCCTGCCAAAAGGGAAAACATCCAGGTTTACTCCAAAACAGCTGACACAAAGGTAGAGTCATCCCATGGTTTGTGACAGAACTGATCTTTTAAAACTTCATTATTTACTATTTTTATCTTCATAAACAAAGCCCTTCCCCAGGAGTTAGGCCAGAAAAAACAATCATTGTTGGACTTACATGATCAAAGCAAAATGTCAATGGAAAAAAAATCTAACCCTCACTCCCCATCTGAGTACTTCGGAACTTGGGAACCTATAATCCAGCTGAAGACTGCTCTAATAGAAGCACACGTCTCACTTTTCATCTCTTAATAGATTAAACCACTATAGTAAAGGCTAAAGTTCCAGTAATTCACTCACACAACAAAATTTTGTTGAGCAGCTACTATCTTGCAAAGCAACATGCTAAATGCCTAGGACACAAGAGTGAGCAAAAACTTATGGTCCCTGCTCTCATGGGACTTACAGTTTAGTGCAAGAGTCCATACTCACACATACAAAAGTGTGATCACACTCCTAGATGTTGCACCAAGGGAAAGAACACAGTGCCAAACAGCATACAGAAAGGGAATTTAACTGAGGCTTGGGTATGGAGGTGGTCAGGGAAGTCTCCTGAAGACGGCAGCACTTCAGAGCATCATGTGGTGGGAACATAGACTGGAGGCAGACAGCAGTGAGAGAAGGGAGGGGAGGCATGCGGGGGCAAGGCTAGACAGTGTGCACACCAAGAAAGGACTTCCATCTTTATCCTGAGGTGCTGAGAGTTTTTGTTTTGTTTTTTTTTTTGCTTTCTTTCTTTATTTTTCTTTTCTTCTTTTTTTAATTTTTTAGCATTTATTTACAATTGAGAGACAGAGACAGAGCATGAGCATGGGAGAGACCGAGAGACAGGGAGACACAGAATCTGAAGCAGCTCCAGGCTCTGAGCTATCAACACAGAGCCCGATGCGGGGCTCAAACTCACAAACCGAGAGATCATGACCTGAGCTGAAGTCGGACACTTAACCAACTGAGCCAACCAGGTGCCCCTGCTTTCTTTATTTTGAGAGAGAGAGAGCAGGAGTGACCATGAGCAGGGATTAGACACAGAGAGAGGGAGACAGAGAATCCCAAGAGGGCTCTGCGCTGTTAGCACAGAGCTTGATGTGAGGCTCTAAATCACAAACCATGAGATCGTGACCCGAGCCAAAACCCGGGAGTTGGATGCTTAACTGACTGAGCCATCCAGGTGCCCCGAGATGCTGAGATGTTTCAAGCACAAAGTTAATACCGTCAGAATGGAGCTGTGATACTTTTTCTGGCTGCAGGATGGCAAAGAAATTTGGAGAAAGAGAAAGAGAGGGAGGGAGATTGGTACCTTGGGCTAAGGCAGTGCAGTGGAGAAACAGATTCAAGGTATCAGACAGCCCAACTGGTAAGCCTTGGTGACAGATTAGCTAGGGAGTCGAGGAAGACGATGTTAGGCATGGCTTCATTACTCAATGAGGGAATGGCGTCATTCACAGAAACAGAACACTAAAAGGGATTTCATGAACAATTTTATCTTATATTAGATAAAACAATCAATGACTCTACAGTCTTCCTTTGTCTTGTATCCTCTTTGTGAAAACATCACAGCCATTAACAGCTCACAAATTACAGGTGAGAAATAACTTTAGGCATGATGACAGTTAAGGCTTCTACTAAGTCTCCTGGTGCAGGAAAACCCCAGGGATCCTGGCATCTAGAAATATGCTAATATTGATGGTTGTATCCACAATGGAGTTTTGTGGTCTCCCCTAATGTAAAAGTACTTCCAAAATTTAAAAAAAAAAAAAAATTTTTTTTAAGTGTTAAAACTTGGCGGATAGGGTTAAGATTGTATGGTCTATCATGTTGCTCTTTTTAAAAAGAGCAATTAACATAAAATGGTTTTCCTATTAACAGAAAGGGTAGCTTTGCCTTTCATAATATATGGAAAATGTGTGCTTTCTAAGCAACTCTCATTTATTTGTGCTGATGGACTACAAAGACATTAATGGCCCTTCCAATCAGGAGACTACATTTGATTTTCAAATACATCATGACCTTTCTCCAGGAAAAGTTTACCATCCTCCATATATTTTGCTTACAAGCTTATTAAAATAAGCCCACTTTCTACCAGTACAGGAGAATGAAACACAAACACTTGTTGGATAGCTAGGAGAACACTAATTTGGGATGAAAATATTGCCAACATCAATCAGAGTTGAAAAAAACACCTCAAATCCAATGAAGAGAACAATTAGCAACTTTATTAAACAGAATTGATTATAGCCCTACTGTGACAAATAATCATTTATTAAAGTACAAGGCAGATCTATATATACCTGCCACATAACTGCATATGAAACTACAGGCTAAGAAGAAGAAAGAATATTTCAGGATAGCTGTGGAAAGGAACACACACTTATTTATAGGCAATACTCTAATGGTATTTTAATTCAAACCAATCACTAAAAGGTGTAAGGATGTATAAGACCAATGTGTTTATTTCTCACAGTGAGTTCAATATGTGTACCAAAATGCCTCTTCTATGGGCCATTCTTCTTTTGAGAGCCATATCTAAGGATTAAGGCTAGAATTTTCAATCACGATATGGAAGAAAATGGGTATGTACACATATAAAAGGGTTAATACAGAGACAAAGGCAAAGAAACCCCAGGGACACTTTTATCTCCCCAAACCAGAGTTTCCCTAAGTTCTTTTCTTCCTACTTCAAAGCCCAGACAGAAAGAAAATTGAGGAAGAATGATAAATATATAAGCAAGAAAGCCAAATCAATAAGTCAAAAGGAAAGTGTTTCCTAAACCTGCTATAATTGAACCACCACAGCTAAATCTAAAAAATGTTGAGCAAGAATTCATAAATTCTCTTTGGCTTTGCGTAATTTTTTTTTTAAGATTTTATTTTTAAGTAATTTCTGCACCCAGCATGGGGCTCGAACCCACAACCCCAAGGATCAAGAGTCTCCCGCACCGCTGACTGACCCCGCCAGGAGCCCCTGGCCTTGTATATTTTAACATTAAAAGCAGCTATTAAACAAACAGGATTTCGGGTGCCATAGAAGTACTGGGGGCAGAGGGTGGGGCATTAACCTCTTAAATTGCACACATGAATTCAGGTAAGAAAGTGTCGATTAGTTATGTGAACTCACCCAAGCCACAGACATGGATTGGTCAAAACTGTGCAGGCAGCCATTTATCAGCACCAAAGATTATGTTCCACATGTTACTCATTATGGTTGTTGGCTAAAAGACCACAAGAGTTCCAACTGTATAAATGTTCAGTTTATGGGTCAACCACTAAGGTCAATACATCAGTGATGAGTGCATTTGATCTTTGTGCTGAGATGGTCAGCACTGCCTTCCCTAAAGAGAATCTAAAATACCAGAGGTTAAAGCAACAGGAAGAGGCCTAAGCAGCAGCAGCCCCTCACATCAGTTACCACCAAGAAAAAGGAGAGTAACTGGAATCATTCCAGACAACTAATATGCTGCAGTGATTCACTTTTGAGTTCAGAAAGATTAATCCTTGTGGTCATAAGAGACTCTCAAGAAGGTATCATCTGAAATATAAAAAGCCTCTGTGGACCATGTCTAGGAATCAACTAATCAAACACACCCCAACCTTACCTAGGGCATAATAGGATCGGGGTTTTTTCTGTGATGTTTCTACTTCTTTCCTTTGAAAATGCTCTTATTTAATGCACTTCCATTTTCTTAAGCACACACTGTGCCTGGATCCATTACATCAATGTATAAATCAATCTGTTTCCTAATCTAACATGTTACAAATGGGATTTCACTGCCAAGTCAGCACTTCTGATATCCTGTGAACCTGGAATCTTTGACGAAAGAAAATTACTGCCCCACGCTCTGGCACTTAAGCCGGTCTCTGTGATCGGTGCACATTGCAGCACTTTTAAGGCTTTGAAAACAAATTGCATCAAATGTTTCCCTAGCCCAGTGCTTCCATTTTACTTAATAATTCATTCTTAATAAGAAGTTCCATTTTATTAATTTGGCTCAGGGAAAAGAGTTTAGCTATCCAAGGACAGAAATTCAACTTGGTAAAAAGTGCTTCTAGTAACTTGGTTGAAAATCTGAAATGGCTTAAAGCAATAATATAAGTACATCTAAATCTGAGCCTAACTTCACTGAGGGCCTTTAATCATCATCTCAAAGATACAACTCCTGGGCCCACCTAAGCCCCACCTCCCTTCAACAAAGGGGCTCAGGACCAATGCAGCACCCAGTCCAAAGTGAAATCTAAACCCATTATTTCCTTCCTCACTGAAACTCTTGCCCCAGAATCTAATTTGGCTCCAGGGTTTGGGAAAGCGCCTGCTATGGAGGGAGCATCATCTAAAGATGACAGTTTTATCCTCTTACTGAGTGAATCATGTTTCCCTGGATAGGAAGGTGCTGCGTTACAGCCAGGCAAGCGTTCCAGCCCCACCCGGGGAAGGCAAGGTAACCCAGTTCTACCCTAGTGCTCATCAATACTCAACAGAGCACACCTTCGTAGCATCCAGTTACCACCTGCATGTTACAGACATCAAAAGGCACATCACTCATAATCAAAGACATTCCATTTGTAAAGAGAGAGTCAGTAAAACGACAATCTCTTCATGGATGCCAAGATCCTATATAACATATTCATTCTTGTCCAAGTCTGCATGGCATTTCATGATTCATAAATTAAAATGACAAATCTGGGGGCATCTGGGTGGCCTCAATCAGTTAAGCCTCCAACTTCAGCTCAGGTCATGATCTCACGGTTCGTGGGGTCGAGCCCCATGTCGGGCTCTGGCTGACAGCTCAGAGCCTGCTTCAGATTCTGTGTCTCCCTCTCTCTCTGCCCCTCCCCTGCTCATGCTCTGTCTCTGCCTCTCTCTCAAAATAAATATACATTAAAAAAAATTTTTAATGACAAATCTGTGTCCACAAATCTGCACCTAAGATTTACTTAACTGAACAAAGTATAAAAAATCCATAGTTTCAAGGTACCTCTCCAATGTAGTTATTAACTATGAAAGGGAAGACAAATTACTGCACAGTGGACACACTGACACTACCCTCACCAGCAGTAAGCCACGTAAGAGAAGCCACAAGGAAAGGTAAGTAAGGCTGAGGGACTCTTACATTTTAAAAGACTAAGGAGAAATGACAAGTAAATGCAGCATGGGAGCCAAGACAGAATCCTGGGGCAGGAAAAGAATATTAGTGAGAAAAGTGGAGCAAATATTTGAATAAGGTCTGAGTCAGTTAATAATTGTGTACCAACGTTAATCTCCCAGTTTTGACAACTGCACCACGGTTATGTCAGATGTTAAGATTAAAGGAAGTCCAGAAAGAGTATAGGGGAACTCTGTAGTATTTTTGCAACTTTTTATTTTATTAAAAAAAAAATTTTTTTTTAATTTTTGAGAGAGGCAGAGTGTGAGTGGGGGAGGGGCAGAGAGAGGAGGAGACACAGAATCAGAAGCAGGCTCCAGGCTGTCAGCACCGAGCCCAACACAGGGCTCGAACTCACGAACTGCAAAAGCATGACATGAGCCTAAATCAGACACTTAGCCGACTGAGCCACCCAGGCACCCCCACAACTTTTTAAAAACCCACTAAAGTAGGTTGAAAATAAACTGAGCCTGGGTGGCTCAGTCGGTTAAGCATCTGACTCTTGATTTTGGGTCAGGTCATGATCTCACAGTCATGACATGGAGCCCCCGCCCCACTGCTTAAGATTCTCTCTCTGTCTCTCTGTCTGTCTCTCTCCTTCTCCCTCTGCCCTTCCCCTGCTCGCACATACACATGCACTCTCTCCCAATCAATCAATCATTAAGGGGTTTGGGTTTTTAAAATCCTGTTCACCACTAGCCTGAATTTTGATTGTGATTGTATGGTTTCAATTGGTCACAAAGAGAAGACACACTTTTAGGTAGGGTTACTAGTAAGTATAATCAGAGCAGGCCCAATACCTGAAAAACAAACCATTCTGAACACACAAGTAGAAAATGTAGAAAACACTAATGTAGAAAAACAGTATGTGTACAGATACTAAATTCTCTCCAATGGGAGGATTACTACGATTCTGCCCAGAGCCTAACAAGTAAGAGTCCACTTTTGTTACTGTCAAAAGGGTGACTGGAGTTTGAAGCCATTAAGGTACCTTCATCAGCAGTAAAAAAGTGAAGGTTTCAATTTTAAAAACGCCAAGCTTCAAACATTTCAACCCACTATTTAATAAAATAGCAGGAAAAAATATAGCAGGATTCTTGTTAAGCATTTTCCAGTTTTAGCAGCAAACTGAGAAAACCTGTTCTTAAAAGTGACAGTTTGTATTACACCAACTGAAAATCCTTGGCCTTTTTTTTTTTTTTTTAACATTTGAACTTAATTCTGATTAGAAACTGGTGAATTAGGTTTAGGGGGAAAACGCCAAATGCAAAGAGCCATTATTCCTCCACTGTCATATGCCAACTGTTAGGTATTATTTCCACAGGCAGTAATTTATACAAATAATCTCTGCTTTATTAGAGCTCTAAATATTAAAGTAAAAATGAAGTATCATTTCCAAGATTAAAAATGGTTTAAGGCTGTCTCCAAGGCTTTTTATAGGAACACAGTAATTTGTTCATCTGGATTACACTGGTAAGGATCCAAGTCCCAAGATTTAAGAGAGGTCTATCTGTTATTTGTCTCCGAGATGAGAGCCAAGAGTCTTCTATAAAGGAAGTTATTGAAAAATACATAAATACATAATAATTTTATGTAAATGAAAAAAAAAAAAGCGGAATAGTGTTTTTGGATCCAAAATTCTCAAGTGGACAGGTTCTTTACTGGTTCCTGTGTTTCTTTTCAATTGCCCGTAATAGCAACTCCAAGAAACTGACTTTAGCAGGTATGGAGACCTGCCGTGATCAACCATTAGTCCTCTGCTCATTCCACTCCTGACCTCAGAGGAAGTGTGAGATGGTGGCCAAGAAGCAAGGACTCTAAGACAACAGATCGTGACAGAGTTCCAGTCCCATCACTGACTAGCTATGCTGCCTTTGGCAAGTCAACTAGCCTCTCTGGACCTCAGTTTCCTCATCTATAAAATGATGATAATAGTAACTACATTACCATAGTGTTGTCTTGAGGTTTAAAGGAGTTAACCTGTGTAAAGTGCTTTGAGATAGGCTTGTTCTATAGAAAAGAGTTCCTCAAATGCTGATGGTCATTGTTATCAGGCTTTAAATTTTTTTTTTTGTAAAACAGAGCTCCTAACATACCTCTGCCTCCGGGGCTTGTTGTGGGGATTCACACGGAAGCACAAAGCCCAGCGCCTGCCACAGAGCAGCACTCACATGTTAGCAGCACTGTCACTGGCAGATTCATTCTCTCTGGCTTCAATCACAGAACTGGGGCCTAAATTATGAGTGCGCAGGGAAGAACCCATGAAGTCTCCATGGGACTAGTCATCCTCCCAAATCCAGGATGGCAGGAAATGGGCTTAAAAGACCACATGTTCCTTCTTTACCTATTAAATCCGGACATACTTCAAGTCGGCTGCGTTCATACTCCACATTTTCTTTTGTGGGAATTCAGTCACCACAGGCTTACATGAACAATTTAATACCGCCCTACCATGTAAAAGAAAATCACCGGGAGTTGCTGGCTTCCTGGCCCCAGGCCAGCTTCCGGCTGGCATGGAAGCTAGGTCAAGATGAATCTGCAGTTATACTCAGTCACTACTGCAGTGATCAAAAGCACTATGTAAGTCATTTCTCGAGATGTGTTTTCTGGAGGGAAGGATATTCCCTCAACTTACTAGCTATGCAACCTTATGGAATAACCTCTCTTGACATTAGTTTTCACTTTTGTGCAACATAAATATGGCGCTACCCAAGTCTTAGGTATTCTAATAAACGACACCCACAATATTAACTTTGGACTTTGGTTTACAGTTCACACTACAACAGGCAGAACTCTACTTTCTGCCAACTCCTGATGCCTAAGGAACAAGGCTTCAAAACAAAGACTGCTTCCTCACTGAATCGGAATCTGCAGGATTCGGAAGCCAGGCAGCAATCTGTCATACTCTGAAGGCATGCTAACTGCAGAGGCCAGAAAGCCAGGAGGCTTGAGTATTAATGTAAGATGATCTAAATGGTGTGAACTTGAGCTTAACCTTTGAACTCACTGGCCAGTACTACTTAGCTATTTATTGAGTGTGCTACATAAATAGTGGATGCAGGGTTAGGGGGAATGTATAGGAATGTATTTCCTAAACCTAAAGAGTGAAATAATTTCAAGTAACAGATGCCCAAAGTAATGCTGATTAAATATTAATAATTAATATGTGCAAGGGGAACCTGGGTGACTCAGTCGGTTAAGCGTCCAACTTCAGCTCAGGTCATGATCTTGCGGTTTGTGACTTTCAGCCCTACGTCAGGCTGTGTGCTAACAGCTCAGAGCCTGGAGCCTACTTTGGATTCTGTGTTTCTCTCTCTCTCTGCCCCTCCCCAGCTCGCACTCTGTCTCTCTCAAAAAATAAACATTAAAAAAATAATAATAATATGGGGTGACTGGGTGGCTCAGTTAGTTAAGTGGCTGACTTCAGTCATCAGGTCATGATCTCGTGGTTTGTGGGTTCGAGACCCACGTCAGGTTCTGTGCTGACAGCTTGGAGCCTGGAGCCTGCGTCTCTCTCTCTCTCTCTCTCTCTCTCTCTCTCAAAAATAAACATTAACAATAATATGTTCATGCTAAATCATTCTTACCCTTTCACAGATGATAGAAATAATACAAAAATAAACAAAGAAAAAATACAAATGATTGGAGTAAGGAGTATTCTGTGGGGTATCCAAGCACAAAGCTGACAATTTTCTCAGAAACAATAAGCATGCTCCTTGCTTCTGGCTGATCAGATAATATTCTGGCTCTTTAATATTTTGTTTATTTCAAGTGCATCAGGTCATAATCATTAAAAATTAGGCACTATTTCAACATTTTTTCAAATGTCTCATGTCCTTAATAAACTGAATGTAATAAACTGAATATTGTATTATTCAGATAGGTTCTATTTCACTAAAATATATACACAACTTAATGATTTTACCAAGGTAAAGTTGGGAAACTATCCACATGCCAGCTTTAGCTGAAACACTGACTTTCAGATGTTACAACTGCAAACATGAATAGCTAATGCAGAGATCTGAAACTGATTCCATCATCTCTTTTCCTTTCGTATACCCAGGAAAAGAAAATAAATCCATG
Source organism: Neofelis nebulosa (assembly GCF_028018385.1). NCBI lineage: Eukaryota > Metazoa > Chordata > Mammalia > Carnivora > Felidae > Neofelis > Neofelis nebulosa. The sequence goes on along the minus strand of NC_080791.1, from coordinate 26,753,747 downwards.
CAGCCGAAAACATTCATGTTCTAATACACAGAATGGTTTTTATTAGCGTTTTTAAAATAGGGGTTCCCTAACACTCATTGGGGGAGGCTAATGAGGTCTAATGCAGGTTTTCAGTGGTCTGAAAAATAAGACGGGTCTGGTGTGTGTGCACATGAATGTATAAAGGTATGGAATTGCTAACTGTGCTCTCTTGAGGAAAGAGTGCTCTGAATTCTCAGATTATCTTTTTATCTTTTGCTTTAAAATGTTTTTCATAAAATAATACCAATAGTAAATTTATAGTCTGGTTTTTTAAATATTCATTCTGTAATATTAAGAATTGATGGCCTTATCTAAAAATGTCTTAGTTTTTTTTTTTTTTTTTTTTTTACTTTTCAATGAAAACCAAAGGCTTGGTTCTTTATTTCTGAGATTGTGATGTTCAAAGTCAAGAAAAGGCAGAAATTCTTAGGTGAATAACTCATACCTGTTTATAACTACAAAAGTGGACAATATGCCATAATGACTTTTACAGGGCAGAGAGAGAGGAAATTCACATTTCAAAATACAAACAGCAGTTTCTATATGCTATTCTGCTAAAGATTTTACTACGTTTACTAGGTGCAAGCAATATTCAGATACCAATCATGATCTAGCAAATTACTTTAATTTCTAATGTTCATTAAAACAACTCTGAAAATAACAAAAATATGGAAAATCTCTACCCTCCCCAAGTTCAAAGCAAGTCAAAAAGACATCTTTCCTATGATTTATGTAGCATTTAAATTTAAAAGTAAATACAGACTGTATTATCAGCTCACACCAGATCTGCTTGCAGACAATGATTCTTCCTGTCTGGGACCCATGCCCATGTGCATTATTGTAATTATCAGCAATTTGAAAAAAATAAAGTAATAAAGCTAGTATGAGCTGTTAGTCGGTATGTTTGCTGCTTGCTGCCTCAACCATTAATTAGCCTTCCTGGGTTCGAGCCACGGAACTACTAAATAAATGCATAAAGGAGAAAGGAAATGCCACACGCAACTAAAAAGAATGAATAAAAAGGATATAAATGTGGACGTGAACACACATGAGCACGAACGCACCCCTACAATGGAAGTATGATGTCACTTTGTGCTGTGGTGGGCCTCTGGGGAGCTGTGTCCATGCTTGCCCTCCCTGGTCCGCTTTCCCCACAGCATTCTGCATCATCTCAGGTCAGAACACACCAATCACTCCTCTGTTCCAGGAGACTCCAACTCTCCCATACAACCTCCACCTCACTCCATTGCCCAGCCTCAGGCTCAGCACCACCCTTCCTGTCTGTGTGTCTGTACACAAGCCAGGGTCTTTCCAGCCTCAGTCCTCCACGTAGTACTCCCTCCCCGTTCTTCCCTGAGCAGGAGCATTCTCAACGGTCAAGACCCCTCTCACATGTGCATCTTCTGTGGGTCCTTCCTGAGGACAATCCCCAACTGGTGTTTTATTTCCCCCTCAAGCAATCTGAAGCTACTTTGCTGGTTCACCTGCATGGTCCACCTCTCTCCGTTAGAACAGGAGTTTCTCAAAAGGAGAGGCCTCTCACATGGCTTTCTAACCACTGATCTGGAAGCAGGACCTGGAAGGCAGTAAGTAGTCATTTACAGCCAAGTGAGTGAATGTCTGACTCTGAAGTCTGTACTTTTGGTTTTTTCTAAGACATTTAAACTAATATTAATTAGCAGATATCATTCAGCAATTCCTAAATGATTAACACTGTACAAGTCTCAAGGCACCTGGGTGGCTCAGTCAGCTGAACATCAGGATTTCAGCTCAGGCCATGATTTCACAGTTCATGAGTTCGAGCCCCACATTGGGCTCACCGCTGTCAGCGCAGAGCCCACTTCAGATCCTCTGCTCCCCACCTCTCTCTGCCCCTCCCCCACTCGTGCTCACATGTCTCTCTCAAAAAGAGAAATGAAACATTTTTTAAAAAACACTGTACAGGGGTGCCTGGGTGGCTCAGTCGGTTAAGCGTCCAACTTCGACTCAGGTCATGATCTCGTGGTCCGTGAGTTCCAGCCCCGCATCGGGCTCTGGGCTGATGGCTCGGAGCCTGGAGCCTGCTTCCGATTCTGTGTCTCCCTCTCTCTCTGCCTCTCCCCCGTTCATGCTCTGTCTCTGTCTCAAAAATAAACGTTAAAAAAAATTTAAAAAAAAAAAAGTTTCAATGAAGCAGATCTATAACGAATGACAAATTAAATGAAAAAAAAAAAAAAGAAACTTACGCAGTATAACAAGTTTCATTTTTTCCCCCCCAAAGTAAGTTCTATATGCAATGTGGGGCTTGAATTTATAACCCTGAGATCAGGATTCCTATGCTCTACTGACTAAGCCAGCCAGGCACCCCAACAAGTTTCCGTTTTTTTTTTGTTTTTTTTTTTTTTTTTATTTATTTTTGGGACAGAGAGAGACAGAGCATGAACGGGGGAGGGGCAGAGAGAGAGGGAGACACAGAATCGGAAACAGGCTCCAGGCTCCGAGCCATCAGCCCAGAGCCTGACGCGGGGCTCGAACTCACAGACCGCGAGATCGTGACCTGGCTGAAGTCGGACGCTTAACCGACTGCGCCACCCAGGCGCCCCAACAAGTTTCCGTTTTTAAAAAAACGTTTGCCAAGTGCGAGTGCGTCCATGTACACAGTGTAACAAGCCACACAACACAGGCTTGTACTAGAACAGCAGTATCTCCGCCCCGACGAGCCCAGGCTGCTGAGAGGCAACGCTTCTAGCCTTTTCTCTGCTATTTACCTCCACACTGCTGAACAGCATAGTTTATTTATTTCTGTATCCTTTTCAGTCCAGACATGATCCAGTAACTCCCTAGGAAAAAAGTTTCACTCAGAAACCACCATACCCTATGTTCATCCACTCACTTCCCCTTGCCCTGTTGGTCAAATCAATACTCCCATTTACATTATTATACTGTTAAAATGTACTCTGATTACAACTTCTTTGTTAAGCATCTATTTTCCCCCTTAGAGTTAGGGACTGCATCTTTCCTTTTACTGGTGTGGTTTCACATGTACTGACCACTCACTCTCTGAGATTGTCAAAAAGGTCTGCAAAGCTCCCTCAGTACAGCCTGATGCACGAGGTAATCCAATAGTTTCGATTTCTTTTTTTTTTTTTTTTAATTTTAAAAGTTTATTTGTTTTTGAGAGAGAGAGTGAACCTGCACACACACAAGTAGGAGAGGGGCAGAGAGGGAGAGGGAGAGAGAATACCAAGCATGCTCTGCATGACCAGTGCAGAGCCTGATGCAGGGCTTGAACCAACGAACCATGAGATCATGACTCACTTGATCTCATGTGAGTAAGTCACTTGATGGACCTAACCACCCAGGCTCCCCTCGATTCTTTCTTTTCTTTCTTTCTTCCTTCCTTCCTTTTCTTTCTTTCTTTTAGTGTTTGATTTTGAGAGAGAGAGACAGAGAAGAGAGACAGAGCATGGGTGGGAGATTGGCAGAGAGAGAGGGAGACACAGAATGCAAAGCAGGCTCCAAGATACAGAACAGAGCCCAGCACAGGGCTTGAACTCATGAGTCATGAGATCATGACCTGAGCGGAAATCGGACTCTCAACTGAGCCACCCAGGCACCCCTCAGTTCCTTCTTTCTTGAAGACAGGACTCCCTCAGGCCTGCCATTTCTCCCTCTTCATCTACAGGGACTATTCTCTAGACCTGGACACAGCAGACACAGCTGCCATTCCTGGGACTTTGATCACAAATTCCTTCCACCTTCCTCCTATTCCCTGACTCAGTACTTTCCTCTGTCTTGACCTACTGCCTACTTTAGTTTAGACAGCTTCCCAAGAAAGGGTATGTACACACGTTATCACTGATTTGGATGAGACCTAAAATGTAAGCTGGACACAATTTTTCCTTAGAATTTATGGTGTGGAGCTACTGTCTTCTAGCTTCCAGCATTGCTGCTGATAAATATAAGACAAATTTGATTCCAAATCTTTTGTGCAGGTCTGCTTCTTTCTATATGAAAGTTCTAAGACTCCTCCCAATTTTTGGTATTGTGACATTTAAACATAATGTGCCTTGGTGTGGGTTTCTGTCCCTGAACTGAGGTTTTGATGGGCCAGGTCAACCTGGACACACTGAGTCCTACATGTCTCCTCATTCGCTTTCTGAAATTCTTATTACTTGCATCTTTGACCTTCTATATTAATCCCCTGCTTTCCCTATTGTTTCCTTTCCAGTTTCTTATTCTTCCTCTGAAAGATTCCTATTCAATTTTTTTTAGTGTTTACTTTTGAGAGAGAAACAGTGTGAGCAGGGGAGGGGCAGAAAGAGAAGAAGACAGAAAATCCAAAGAAGGCTCAGCTGTCAGCGCAAAGCCTGATGTGGGGCTCAAACCCGTGAACTGTGAGCTTGTGACCTGAGCTGAAGTTGGACACTCAACTGCACAGCCACCCAGGCACACCATGATTAGATTTCTGGTATCACATTTCTCATCTTCGAGAACTCTTCCTTGTTCTCTGCCTTATTTTACTGAAAACTATTATGTCATAGATGCAATACCCTCCCCTCTTTGAAGTAAATATCAAGAACTTACCTATCTGAAGTTATCTGTTCCCTGCAATGTCTTCAAGTTCTTTTCCCTCATCTATTTTTGTTCTTGATCATGTTCAAGGCATTCCTGAAATCTTTGGTGTTTCTCAGCCATCTAATTCAATATTTGAGAAGGGGGCACTACAGGGAAGGAGTTAAGATGGCAGAGGAGCACAGAAACCCTGAGCTTGTCTTCTATCTGATATGCAGTCAGATCAGCCCCAAACCATTTTGAACACCTAGGAAATTGATCTGAGAATTAACACAACAATCTGCATAACCTGAGTCACAGAGTTGGGCAGAAAGAGAAAATTTTATTTTTATTTTTATATATTTTTACTTAAAAATTTTTTTATTCTATTTCACTTTATTTCATTTTATTCTATTTTATTATATAAAATTTTTTTCAATTTTTAAATTTTTCCTTACTTTTTCTCTTCTTTCCCTATTTTGTCTATTCTATCAAGCTTCTTTCAACAAGCAGACCAAAACACACCTAATATATAGCTTCCTTTATTTGATTTTTTGGTTTGCTTTTAATTTTTAATTTCTTACTGTATTTTTTTTCCTCCAAAATGACAAAACAAAGGAATTCACCCCAAAAGAAAGAAAAGGAAAAACAACAGTCAGGGGCTTAATCAACACAGATATAAGCAAGATGTCTGAACTAGTATTTAGAAACAAGATAATAAGAATATCAGATGGGGTTAAAAAAAAAAAAAGCACAGAATTCCTTTCTGAGGAGATAAAAGAAGTAAAATCTAGTCAAGACGGAATTAAAAGTGCTTTAATCGAGATCCAATGTCAAATGGATGCCACAGCAGCAAGGATGGATTAAGCAGAGCAGCAAATCAGCAATTTGCAACGTAAATATGTGGAGAATAATGAAGCAGAAAAAAAAGGGAGAAACAAAGGCAAAATATCATGATTGAAGACTTAGAGAACTCAGTTACTTATTAAAAGGAATAATATCCAAAACATAGAAGTCACACAAGATGAAGAGAGAGAAAAAGGGGCAGAAGGTTTATGTGAGCAAATTATAGGAGAAAACTAATCTAGGGAAGGACACAGACATCAAAATCCAAGAAGCACAGAGAACTCCCATTAGATTCAACAAAAACCAACCATCACCAAGGCATAGCATAGTCTAATTCGCAAACTACACCGGCAAGGAAAGAATTATGAAAGCAGCAAGGGAAAAAAGTCCTTAACCTGTAAGAAAAGACAGAGCAGGTTCACAGCAGACCTATCCACAGAAACTTGGCAGGCCAGAAAGGAGTGGCAAGATATATTCAATGTGCTGAATCACAAAAATATGCAGCCAAGAATTCTTTATGCAGCACAGCTGTTATTCAAAATAGGAGAGATAAAGAGTCTCCCAAAAACCAAAGGAGTTCATGACCACTAAGCAGCTCTGCAAGAAATTTTAAGGAAGACCTTTGAGTGATGAAAAGACAAAAAACATCCAAAACAACAAAGACAAGAAAGCGCCAGAGAACATAACCAGAAACACCAACTCAAAAGGCAATGCAATGGCGCTAAATTCTTATCTTTCAATATCACTCTAAATGTCAATGGACTAACCGCTCCAATCAAAAGACAGGGTATCAGGGGCACCTGGGTGACTCAGTCAGTTAAGCGTCCCACTTCAGCTCAGGTCATGATCTCACAGTCCATGGGTTCCAGCCCCACATCGGGCTCAGTGCTGACAGCTCAGAGCCTGGAGCCTGATTCAAATTCTGTGTCTCCCTCTCTCTCTCTCTCTCTGCCCCTCCCCTGGTCATACTCTGTCTCTCTCTCAAAAATAAACAAACATTAAAAATATTCTTTAAAAAAAGGCATAGGGTATCAGAACAGATAAGAAAACAAGACCCATCTATATGTTGCTTAGAAGACTCATTTTAGACCTAAAGACACCTGTAGATTGAAAGTAAGGGGATGGAGAATGATCTATCATGCTAATGGCCATCAAAAGAAAACTGGAATAACCATACTTTATCAGACATACTAGATTTTAAAATAAAGACTGTAATAAGAAATGAAGAAAGGCATTCTATTATAATTAAGGGGTCTACCCACCAAGGAGATCTAACAATTGTAATATTTATACCCCCAATATGGAAGAACCCAAATATGTAAATCAATTAATCACAAACATAAAGAAATTCATTGATAATAATACCATAATAGTAGGGGACTTTAATACCCCTTACAACAATGGACAGATCATCTCAGCAGAAAATCAACAGGAAACAATGACTGAATGACACACTGGAAAGAATGGACTTAACAGATATATTCAGAACATTTCATCCTAAAGCAGCAGAATACACGTTCCTCTTGAGTGCACATGGAACATTCTTCAGAATAGATCACATACTGGCTCACAAATCAACCCTCAACAAGTACAAAAGGATTGAGATCGTACCTTACATATTTTCAGACCACAACACTATGAAACTCAAAATCAACCACAGGGAAAAATTTGGAAAAACCACGAATACCTGGAGATTTAAAAACATCCTACTAAAGAATGAATGGGCCCACCAAGAAATTAAAGAGAAAAATAAAAAGTACATGAAAGCCAATGAGAAAACACAACATCCCAAAACCTCTGGGATGCAGCAAAGGTAGTCATAAGAGGGAAATATATAGCAATCCAGGCCTTCCTAAAAAAGAAAGAAAGGTCTCAAATACACAACCTAACCTTACACCTTAAAAAGCTGGGAAAAAAACAGCAAATAAAGCCCAAAACCAGCAGAAGAAGGGAAATAATAAAGATTTGAGCAGAAATCAATGATATCAAAATCAAAAAAACAGTAGAACAGATCAATGAAACCATGAGCTGGTTCTTTGAAAGAATTAACAAAACTAATAAAACCCTAGCCAGATTGATCAAAAATAAAAATGAAAGGTCCCAAATAAATAAAATCACAAATGAAAGAGGAGAAATCAAAACCAACACCACAGAAATACAAACAACAATAAGAGAATATTAGGAGCAATTATATGCCAATAAATTGGGCAACCTGGAAGAAATGGACAAATTCCTAGAAACATACAAACTACCAAAACAGAAACAGGAAGAAATAGAAAATTTGAACAGACCCATAACCAGTAAAGAAATTGAATCAGCCATCAAAAATTTCCAACAAATATTTGGCTTTCCAAGGGGACCTGATGGCTTTCCAGGGGAATTATACCAAACACTTAAAGAAGAGTTAACACCTATTCTTTTGAAGCTGTTCCAAAAAACAGAAATGGAGGAAAACCCAAACTCATTCTACAAGGTCAGCATTACCTGGATTCCAAAACCAAAGATCCCACTAAAAAGGAGAACTACAGACCAATTTCCCTGATGAACATGGTGGCAAAAATTCTCTTGGGGTGCCTGGGTGGCTCAGTTGGTTAAGTGTCCAACTTTGGCTCAGGTCATGATCTCATGGCTCGTGAGTTTGAGCCCCACAAGAGCCTGGAGGCTGTTTCAGATTCTGTCTCCCTCTTTCTCTGTCCCCTCCCTTGCTTGCGCTCAGTCTCTCTCTCTCAAATATAAACATTAAAAAAAATTTTTTTTTTAACTCTGAACAAGATACTAGCAAACCGGATCCAACGACACATTAAAAGAATTATTCACCGGGGCGCCTGGGTGGCTCAGTCGGTTAGGTGTCCAACTTTGGCTCAGGTCACGATCTCGCGGTCTGTGAGTTCAAGCCCCGCATCGGGCTCTGGGCTGATGGCTCAGAGCCTGGAGCCTGCTTCCGATTCTGTGTCTCTCTCTCTCTCTGCCCCTCCCTCATTCATGCTCTCTGTCCCAAAAATAAATAAACGTTAAAAAAAATTAAAAAAAAAAAAATAAAGAATTATTCGCCATGATCAAGTGGGATTTATTCCTAGGATGCAGGGCTGGTTCAATATCTGCAAATCAATGTGATATATCACATTAATAAAAGAAAGGCTTTAAGAACCACAGGATCCTCTCAATATATGTTGAAAAAGCACCTGACAAAATACAGCATACTTTCTTGTTAAAAACCCTCCAGAAAGTAGGGAAAGAAGGATCATACCTCAAGATCATAAAGGCCATATACAAAAGACCCATCACAAAAGTCATCCTCAATGGGGAAAAACTGAGAGCTTTCTCCCTAAGGTCAGGAACACAAGGATGTCCACTCTCACAACTGTTAAATTCAACATAGTGTTGGAAGTCCTAGCCTTAGCAATCAGACAGCAAAAAGAAATAAAAGGCATCCAAATTGGCAAAGAGGAAGTCAAACTTTCACTCTTGGCAGACATGATATTCTCTGTGGAAAACCCAAAAGACTCCACCAAAAAAAGCTGCTAGAACTGATCCATGAATTCAGCAAAGTCACAGGATACAAAAATCAATGTAGAGAAATTGGTTGCATTTCTACACACCAATAACGAAGCAGCAGAAAGATAAAGCAAGGAATCGATCCCATTTACAACTGCATCAAAAACCATAAAATACCTAGGAATAAAACTAACCAAAGGGGTGAAAAATCTATACACTGAAAATCTACAGAAAGTTTATGAAAAAAATTGAAACACACACACACACACACACAAAAGAAAAACATTCCATGCTCATGGATTGGAAGAACAAATACTGTTAAAATGTCAATACTACCTAGAACAATCTACATATTCAATGAAATCCCTATCAAAATAACACCAGCATTCTTCACAGAGCTAGAACAAACAATCCTAAAATTTGTATGGAACCAGAAAAGACTCTGAATAGCCAAAGCAATACTGAAAAGAAAACCAAAGCTGGAAGCATCACAACTCTGGACTTCAAGTTATACATTACAAAGCTGTAATCATCAAGACAGTATGGTACTGGCACAAGAACAGACACATTGATAAATGGAACAGAATAGAGAACCCAAAAATGGATGCACAAAATATGGCCGACTATCTTTGACAAAGCAGGAAAGAATATCCAATGGAAAAAAGTCTCTTCAGCAAATGGTGTTGGGAAAACTGGACAGCGACATGCAGAATGAACCCGGACCACTTTCTTACACCATACACAAAAATAAACTCAAAATGGATGAAAGACTTAAAAGCAAGACAGGAAGTCATCAAAATCCTATAGAAGAAAACAGGCAACAACCTCTTTGACCTCAGCCACAGCATCTTCTTACTTGACACGTCTCCAGAGGCATGGGAAACAAAAGCAAAAATGAACTATTGGGATCACATTAAGATAAAAACCTTCTGCATAGCGTAAGAAACAATAAGCAAAACTAAAAGGCAACCAACAGAATGGGAGAAGATATTTCCAAATGACATATCTAATAAAGGGTTAGTATCCAAAATCTGTAAAGAACTTATCAAACTCAACGCCCACGAAACAATCCAGTGAAGAAATGGGCAAAGGACATGAATAGACACTTTTCTAAAGAAGACATCCAGATGGCTAACAGACACATGAAAAGATGCTCAACATCACTCCTCATCAGGGAAATGCAAATCAAAATCACAATGAGGTACCACCTCACACCTGTCAGAATGGCTAAAATTAACAACTCAGGCAACAACAGATATTGGTGAGGATGAGGACAAAGAGGATCTCTTTTGCATTGTTGGTGGGAATGCAAGCTGGTGCAGCCTCTTGGACAACAGTATGGAGGTTCTTCAAAAAATTAAAAATAGAACCAACCTAGAACCCAGCAATTACACTACTAGGTATTTTATTCAAAGGATACAGGAGTGCTGATTCAAAGGGGCACATGCACCCCAAGGTTTATAGCAGCACTATCGATAATAGCCAAAGTATGGAAAGAGCCCAAATGTCCACTGACTGATGAATGGGTAAAGAAGATGTGTATGTATGTATGTATGTATGTATGTATGTATGTATGTATACACACACACACACACACACACACACACACACACACTGGAGTATTACTCGGTGATCAAAAAGAATGAAATCTTGCCATTTGCAATAATATGGATGGAACTAGAGGGTATTATGCTAAGTGAAAAAAGTCAGCCAGAGAAAGACAAATATATGATTTCACTCACATGTGGAATTTAAGACATAAAACAGATAAACATAAGGCAAGGGAAGCAAAAATAATATAAAAACAGAGAGGGAGACAAACCATAAGAGACTCTTAAATACAGAAAACAAACTGAGGGTTGATGGTGGGATGTTGGGTGGGGGGAAAGGCTAAGTGGGGAAGGGGAATTAAGGAGGACACTTGTTGGGATGAGCACTAGGTATTATATGTAAGTGAGGAATCACTAAAGCCTATTCCTAAAATTGTTATTACAGTACATACATGTTAACTAACTTGGATTTAAGTTGATAATCATCATCATCATCATCATAGAAAAAGAAGAAGGGAGTACTACAGAGATGGTTAGTTTTCTGCATGTGGATAGAACCAGTCAATAAGTGACCTCTCTGGAGAGGAATGCCACAGGTCCCCTGTCTGGGGCCCACCAGCTTGGCTGTGTTAAGGAAACTGCCACCTCTTAGCCCCTCATCTATTGCTGGGCCTGCTGCCCCCAGCTAAACCAGGAAAACTCTTTTCCTGGGGTGTACAGTTCTCATTCCTCAGTCAAATCCTGCTCTGCAAATCAGTTTGCTTTTAGCTGGCCTCTCCCCTTGCATTTAGGTTTCAGTTTCCTCTGGCCTGGTAATAACTCAGCTACTCAGGCCCATTTGCTTTCCATTTTCAAGATTCTGTGGACATCTCTCCTTCTCTCCAGTCCTTTGTCCCTGTTGGCCTATTCATGTATTAAATATATCAAAAGATTAGCTGCATTCTCTTATCAGGACAGAGTCAGAGTCAGAATAGCTAGAATCATCCACCTGAATCTTCTGAGATGCAACAATTCAAAAGCTACTAAATATAGTTGAAAAGAAGAGATGGGAAAGTATTAACAAGATCATAAGCTTTTGTTTTTGATTATTTAAACATAATGCACATTGATGGGGTGCCTGAGTAGCTCCGCTGGTTGGGTGTCCAACTTCAGCGCGGGTCTTGATCTCATGGTTTGTTAGTTCGATCCCCGTGTCGGGCTCTGTGCTGACAGCTCAGAGCCTGGAGCCTGCTTTGGATTCTGTGTTTCATTCTGTCTCTGCCCCTCCCCAACTTGTGCTATGTCTCTCAAAAATAGATAAATGTAAAAGAAAAAAACTTAAACATAATGCCCATTGAGAAAATAAAAGTCTAATTCTTTACTCACATTATTTCATTTGATCACTTTACAAGTATGTTACAGTCAACATACTATTGGTTGAACTACATCCCCCCCAAAACTCAACACGTGCGGTCTTAACCTCACTACCTTCAAATGTGATGTTACTTGGAAATAAGGTCACTGCAGATGTAATTAAGATGAGGTCATGCTGGATTAGGGTGGGCCCCTAATCCAATATGCCTGATGCCTTTATAAGAAAGGAAATATACAGGCTCCAGCCAGGGTGGCTCAGTCAGTTAAGCATCCAACTCTTGATTCCAGCTCAGGTCATGATCTTATGGTTTGTGGGATCCAGCCCCAAATCAGGTTCAGTGTTGACAGCACAGAGCCTGCTTGGGATTCTTTGTCTCCCACTCTCTCTCTCTCTGCCCCCCCCCCCCAATCTCTCTCTAAATAAATAGACTTTTAAAAAGGGGAATGCAGGGGCACTTGGGTGGCTCAGCTGGTTAAGTGTCTGACTTCAGCTCAGGTCATGATCTCACAGTTCGTGGGTTCAAGCCCCATGTCGTGCTCTATGCAGACAGCTCAGAGCCTAAAGCCCGATTCAGATTCTATGTCTCCCTCTCTCTCTGCCCCTCCTCTGCTCACGCTCTCCCTCTCTCGCTCAAAAATAAACATTAAAAAAATAAAAAGGGGAATGTAAAGAAAGACACACACACACACACACACACACACACACACACACACACGGAGAATGTCATGGAGCCTAAGCTGCCAAAAGCCAAGACCTGCCAGAAACTAGGAGAGAGGTCTGGAACAGATCCTGCTAATAGCACTTTCAGAGGGAGCATAGCCCTACCCTACTGACAACCTGGGTCTTGGACTTCTAGCCTCCAGAACAGTCCAACAATATATTTCTCTTCCTTAAGCCACTCAGTTCATGGTACTTTGTTAGAGAAGTCCTAGCAAATGAACACACTAGATAAACTCATAAGACTCAGTGTATGTATTCGGGGAGCTAACAGTCTTAGCAACCAGATCCAGGCAGAGAGAAAGCCAGAACTACAGTAGAACACGTACATTATGAATGAGAGGTGAGGAAGAGGAAACGTGAATGCGGTGTAACCTGAGAAGAGCCACAACAGAGACAGGCACAGGGCTGAGCACAGAAGAGGAAATGGTGGAGGGGCGGACAAGTCTTCAGAACCTCTCCTCCAGAAAAACTGGGCTTGGGCTCTCTTCCAGCTCGAGTAGGACTTGCTAGGCATACTTTAGAAGGTGGAAGGGTATGATTTGGGAAGATTAGATGGAGAAAGGAGGCCAGTTAGGAAGCCACTGCATTCATCCAGGAAAAAGGGTGATGAACAAACACTGGAGCAGCATTAAGCAGAAAGGGACAGCCTGGAGAAGTGTGGCTAGGATTTGCACAAAAGATACGAAAGAAGTGTGAACAATTCCAACCTTCTAATTCTGGCAACTAGGGGAGCAATGGCGCTAATAAGCAAAGGAACTGCCGGGGGTGGAAGGAGGGGACTAGAGATGGACAAACATCAAATTGGGATGCACTATCTTCAACATACTCCAAAGTCACCCACGCGGCAAAACTGTATTTACCAGACAAAAAATACAGGTCAGGACCTCCAGAGGGTAACGTGGGCTGGAATTGTGAATTTGCTATTTAACAATAGGCAGAAAGAATTTTAAGCCCAGAGAATAGGTAGGATCATCTAGAGAGACTGCATTTGAAAAGGACGGAACCGTAAGAAATACCAACATTTAATGGGCACACACAGAAGGAAAGTCTGTGACGGAGGTGGAAGAACTAGGAAAGAATGTCAACGAAGCCATATCTCAAGAGATGAAGCAGCAGATTCAAATGTTCACGTGAGAAATGGGTGGTTATGAGACCACCAGTCATTTCAATGTGGTGGTAATGCTAGAAACAAGGTCACATGAATCCCCATGACAAATGAGAAGTGAGCAAACAGCCTATGTGTACAGACTCAGGATCTCCAAGGTGGGTGTGCCAGGTCACCCCCCTAGAGAAACACTACGACCTGTGTCAACCTCATACTGCACACTGGAAGACCTCAAGAAGGTACAAAGTTTACAATACATGGAAGTTGGAGGAGGGATAACCATGGAAATGTACTGTACCACCCAAAAGTTCATCTCTTGGTCACCTTGTGGTGAAGTACTTATGAGAGTCATCAATTGAAAAATAATATTTTTCCTTAATAAATGTTCTAAACTTGCAATGGCAAGTGTATAACAGTACCAGACACCTAGCAGACAATTTTGAAAAATATCTTAATTTCTGTTTTCAAAGTAAATACAACATTCTAAACAGTAAGTCATAAAGGGATTGCTTCTTTTGTTTTTCAGGAATTGTTTTTTAAAAGTTAACTCATGGCTATGGAGAAAGCATTTTGAAAATTGGTATTTTCACGGAAAATTGTCTCTTGTTATTTTACTCTCTAAATGGTAAATGGGTCACCTATAGCCCTACCACCTAGGTACACCTGAACTGAAATCAATTTTCCAAACTAATTTTAAATCTTCCAAAATGAAGATTTTACTGTGTTGTGGCTGTGTATCCATTTGTTAAAAATATCAAAGTGGGGCGACCGGGTAGCTCAGTCGATTAAGCATCCAACTTTGGCTAAGGTCATGTCTCACCATTTCATGGGTTCAAGCCCCATGTCAGGCTCTGTGCTGACAGCTCAGAGCTGGGAACCTGCTTCAGATTCTGTTGTCTCCCTCTCTTTCTGCCCCTCCCCCCTCCTCCCCCTCCACTGCCCCAAGCACATGTGCACGCTTTCTCTCTCACTCTCTCTCTCAAAAATAAACATTTAAAAAATTGTTTTGTGGGGGCGCCTGGGTGGCTCAGTCTGCTACATGTCTGACTTCAGCTCAGGTCATGATCTCACTGTTCTGGAGTTTGAGCCCCACGTCGGGCTCTGCACTGACAGCTCAGAGCCTGGAGGCTACTTCAGTTTCTGTGTCTCGCTCTCTCTCTGCCCTTTCCCCACTCTCACTCTCTCTCGCTCTCACTCTCAAAAATAAACATTAATTTTTTTTTTTAATTTTTAGTATCAAATGCAACATTTTCAACTGGCTTGTAAGGATACTGATTAGTAACAAGGAAGAGGAAGTTTACTAGTGAAATTTCAACCATATTTCCGTAATTAATGGTAAGACTGAAAAATGAATGTGATAACTGCAGCAAAATGCTACCACCTTAGATCTTCTTTAGATGTATGCATCTATGTAAGGTTTCACCTTTAAAAGGCATTAACACTAAGAATCAAAGTACACTGAACTTAGATTGAGATCTTGAAATAGCTATTTCACAAAATTTAAGGTGTGGGTCTTAAAAGAATAAGGAAGCATCTCATCACTGACTGCCAACCCCCTTCTTATGTTGAAGCCCTACCCCCAATGTGACTGTATTAGGAGACAGGGCCTTCAGGAGGTAACCAAGGTTACATGAAGTCATAAGGGAGGGGCCCTAATCCAACAGGACTGCTGTTCTTATAAGAGGAAGAGACATCAGAGATCCATCTCTCTCTCTCTCTCTCTCTCTCTCTCTCTCTCTCTCTCTCTCCCTCCCTCCCTCCCTCCCTCCCTCCTGCACAAAGGGGAAATCCCAGGTGAGGACGCAGCCAAGAAGGCAGCCACCTACCAGACAAGGAGGGAGGACCCACCAGAAACCAACCCCGCTGGCACCTTGATCTTGGACTTCCAGCCTCTAGAAATGTGAGAAAATACATCTCTGTTGTTTAAGCCACCCAGTCTGTGGTATTTTTTTACAGTAGCCCTAGCAAACCTAATACAGTCACATCACTATCACCCTGCATATAAATACAATGTTCAAAGGAAAGGAAAGTTTGTGCCTTTGCTATATAACCGCAAAAAATTGTTATGTCGAAATTAAAACTTTTCATACAAATAATTTACTCATTTTATAATGTGAATATACAGAAGATTTTAATTAAAAGCATAGTGTGATGTGCACTGGTTACAAAAACTACAAGAGAAATCTGAAGAATGTCTGCTGACACTGATTAATTTCGGGGTGCTTTCAATTTATGCGATGCTCCTTTGAATTGATATGAATAGTACTGAGTTCACACAAGAGTTAGTGGATTTACTTAAATGACAGTTTTGAGTGTACATACTTTTGTTTCAAGGTGAAATTGATTCTAAAAAACATGAGCCAGTTATGTCAACATGCATGCAAATATCAAAGGAACATGATTTTTTTTTATTTCATTCAATTATTAGAAAATGTTTTGCTTGAGAACGTTAGTCTACTTTGCCACCTGTAAACTTCATGCAATCTAAATAAAGATCAAATATTTCCAATGAAGATTACCATCCAAGTTGAGATGTGGCTATAAATGTAAAATATATGCAGAACTTCAAAGACTTAATATGTAAATTTTTTTTTAATTTTTTTTTTAACGTTTATTTATTTTTGAGACAGAGAGAGAGCATGAACGGGGGAGGGTCACAGAGAGAGGGAGACACAGAATCTGAAACAGGCTCCAGGCTCTGAGCTGTCAGCACAGAGCCCGACGTGGGGCTCGAACCCACTGACTGTGAGATCATGACCTGAGCCGAAGTCGGACGCTTAACCGACCGAGCCACCCAGGCGCCCCTAATATGTAAATTTTTTAAATGCAAAATATCTCAACTTTACTACATGTTGATTTCATAACATGGTTATACATATTGAAATGATTATATCTCAAATATATTGGGTTAAATAAAATATAAAGTTCAAACTAATTTCACCTATTTTTTGCAAGCAGGCTCCACATCCAACATGGGGCTTGAACTCATGACCCCCAAGATCAAGACTCACATCCTCTACGGACCTAGCCAACCAAAGCTATTTTTTTGCTTTTTAAAAAAATGTCAACTAGAACTATTTTAATTACATGTATGTGGCTTGCATTTATTTCTGTGGGACAGTGCTGTGTTCAATGTTCAGTCAATACTGTGCTAGGAAGGCATGACCCGAATGCCTTTTTTTCATTCACCTTTACATTCCATATATATGCATTTTCCCTTCTTTCATCATGAAGACTAAGGCTAGCAGGAGTTTCCAGTGATTGGAAGAATGGGGTAGGAACTCAGATTGTTCCTTGATAAATCTTCCAGTTGCCAAGAGTTAAATGGGTTAAAAGCCATAAAACTTCAGTGAAGAGGCTAGGCTAGTTCAAAAAAGACAAGTGAAGTAAAATAATGAACAGGAATTAGACAGGAAAAAAGACCTTGAGACATTTCTTCTTACAAGAGATTCAGTACTGAGGTGCCTGGGGGCTCAGTCAGTTAAGTCTTTTGACTTGATTTTGGCTCAGGTCATGATCTCACAGTTCATGGGATCAAGCCCTGCGTGAGGCTCTGCAGAGACAGCTTGAAGCCTGCTTGGGATTCTCTCTTCCTCTCTCTGCTCCTCCCCTGAGCGCACACAGGCGCACACACTCTCTCTCAAAACAAACACACATTAAAAAAAGAGAGATTCAGTATTTAAAAAGGGGTGGGGGGAGAGGATTCAGTATGGGTTATGGAAGTGGGTTAAGTGCCAAGAGCCAAAGTTCTTATTTTATCCAACTGCTGGGAGGTGGGGCAGGGGTGGGGTGGACAGTCTCCCTCCATTCCTCAAACTTCTCAGATCCACATATATGAAAGGAACCATCACTGAGACATAAACAACAACAACAAAAAAACCCTCTTCTTCCAGGCTTCTGACAACCACATAACAAAATCCAAGGGTCATCCAAAAACAATAAAAATAACCAGAACAGATAGAGCATATATGATATGATGTTCAAATCACATAGAAATTGTTGATTCAATTATTTTTAAGTCAGTAAACATTTTAAGACCTTACAAGAGTAGGCTCTAAAGACAACAAAATGAATGAGTCACAAGTCCTCATGTGCATGAAGGCTTGGCCTGGTAGAAGAGACAAAATAATCCTAATTAAGAAGGAAAGATTCTAAGGGAGCCTGGGTGGCTCAGTTGGTTGAGTGTCCAACTTCAGTTCAGGTCATGGACTCATGGTTCATGGGTTCAAACCCCACGTCAGGGTCTGTGCTGACAGCTCAGAGCCTGGGGCCTGCTTCAGATTCTGTGTCTCCCTCTCTCTCTGCCCCTCTCCTGCTTGCACTCTTTCTCTCTCTCAAAAATAAATGAAGATTAAAAAAAAAAAAAAAAAAGAAGGAAAGATTCTTAAACTCTACCATAGAGGACGGCCCAACTTCTGATTGGTTCCTAAACAATAGCTAAAAGCTAAGCCAAAATAAAAGGTGCAGTGATGGTACCCCTGGTTTCTATGGGTGTAATATAAAAATTAGGACTCTATTCCTGAATATGAAAATCAGGAGAAAAAGAATACACATAAATGTTGTTATAAACTTAAGTATCTCCACCATAAAAGTTCTTTTAGACTGTTTCCTTCACGAGCTATAGTGGCTAAGCCTTCTTAAAATATTTAAATCTAATGAAGTATAGGGAGATGACATCATCTTTTCCTGGAAAACTCCTCTGGAGCAAGTGTGAATACCCTTTGTGGCTCTAAGACCCTTATTATCTCCTTCAAATTTACATGCCTGGATGAGTCCATTGCCAATTCATTATACACGAATGCATCAATCACATCAAGGAAGGAGTCAGGCATTTTTCCAAAGATATATAGTGATCTCTTACTCCCAAATTCAGCTAACTTTTCTGGAAAACTCTATGGTGTTTCCATTCCAGTATTTGTAGCTTTCCCCTGAATGCTGGTTTCCTAAAAATCCACCTAATCATTTTTTTTTTTTTTTCCTGGAGCAATCAAATCATCCTTTCCTTGGGCTAAAAACTTCCTTCCTTTGAGGCAAACCACAAGAGACTCTTAAATACTGAGAATAAATTGAGGGTTGATGGGGGGTGGGGAGGAGGGGAAAGTGGGTGATGGGCATTGAGGAGAGTATTTGTTGGGATGAGCACTGGGTGTTGTATGGAAACCAATATGACAATAAATTTCATATTAAAAAAAAAAAAAGAAAAACCTCCTTCCTTTGAAGATTTACAGAATGCTCAGACCAAGTTGAATCACTTACTCTTGATAATCACATGCCATTTTTAAAGCACTTTTTTTAAAATGTTTATTTATTTTTGAGGAGAAAGAGAGACAACACACACGAGCAGGGAAGGGGCAGAGAGAGGAGACAGAGGATCTGAATCAGGCTCTGCACTATCAACAGAGAGCCTGATATGGGGCTCAGACTCACAAACCTCGAGATCATGACCTGAGCCAGAAGTCGGATGCTTAACTAAGACACACAGGTGCCCCCCATTTTAATTTGAATTCAAACACGTCATAAAAGCAAATCAGTAAAAGGCAGACGACAGCCTGGCAACCATCAGCAAATTCCAAACTACTGTATTTTGGATGAAAAACTGACAACCACCTTGCTGACCTGATGTTATATATTCCCAAATTGTTAAAAAGTCCCAGACAGTTAAAAGCCTTTATTCTTTAATATAGCACTACAACCCACAACCATACATGTATGCATGTTTTACATACACACACACACACACACACACATATATGTATGTAGACACAAATTCAACTCTTAAAAATTCACCCCATGAAAACTGAGTATGGTTTGAGAGCACCAACAATCACACCAGTTTATGAAACAGTAACTCTACTACAAACAGTGTTTATATGTCCTTAGTAGTAGTTAGTTACATTAGCTTCTAAATGATGTCAACCCAAACACTGCAAGAAATTATTTCCTGCCTACACAGTATCCTTCCTGCCCCTGCCCCCAAAAAAGGCTCCTCAGCATTTAGGCATAGAGGTCATCTTCAGCACATATAGAACTTGTGTAGCAAACATGCTTTTCTATAGAAATCTCTTGTTTTTCTTCTAAATATCTTACAAAGTCATCAGAGCTAGTTCACCTTAAATCCTTTAAAGACTGGGAGGTCAAATAGCTACTTAGGCATAGTACTTACTATCTGGTAACTTAGTACCTCAGCCAAATTTGAGCGATCCAGGTTGGCCTGTATTAGAATGACTCTCCTTCACCCTCTACATCTCTTGGGAACAACTAGTAAGTAGCTCAACGGAAAAATTTTTGCAACTCATTTCTAATACTTAATGCTGGCCTGTACATGAGTGTCCATATTATGTTAAAGTGGCTTCTTCAGCCTTATGAAAAAACTGGTTTCAAACACCTCCAGAAGTATGTAAGACTAATAGTTGCCTACAGAACATTACAGAAGCCCTATGTTAATCTCAGTAATACTTAACATAGTATTTTATTGGGCCAACAATGAATTCTACCTGTGGTCGTATGAAATAATGTAACCTTACCTGTATTTACATAGGACACTCTTGACCTGATCACTTGTCTCTTTGCTTTCCTCTAAACCACTGGCCCCATAAAACCCCAAATGTCCCAAATACCAATATGGCACTGACGGGATATCCAAAAGAAATGTATCTTCACAAATTATGAAGTAAAAAGAGTGTTAAAAATAGACTTATAACACTTTCTTCTTAATGTGTACTGAAGCTACTATCATTACCTCCAACCCGACTTGAAGTTTATGTTCTCTTCTATTTCCTATAGCTTCTTGAAGACAGATATAATATCATAATATCAGACCACCATAGGGATAGTTTAATGAAGATTTATTCATCCACTGGAAACTAGCACCAGATCTACAATATGCCTTCACTTCCATTATTCTGTGACAAGTTCAACTTCTTCACTCACTCTACATACACACATAAAACCACACGTAATGGCTCAGCTTGGCTGGGAGCTTATCAGGTTTTGCATTTAATCTTTTAAAATCAATACTTAAAACATTTTAATCTGATTTTAATCTCCCCTGATTACTATTTCCATTGTTTAAAAAACATTAACCAATCTTCAGTCTCAATGACTTGTATCAGTTCGCAAGATTAATCTTTCATAATACAGCCCAGCAGGATATTTTATTAATGTAGATTCTGAGGAATCTAATCAAGCCTCATTTTTTTTTAAGAGCTGCTACAAGGAGGGGTGCCTAGCTGGCTCCATTAGTAGAGTGACTCTTGATTTCAGGGTTGTGACTTTGACCCCCAGGTTGTGTGCAGAGATTACTTAAAAAAAAAAAAAAAAAAAAAAGTTGGGGCACCTGGGTGGCTCAGTCCCTTAAGTGTCTGACTTTGGCTCATGTCATGATCTTGTGGGGTTCAGGTTATAATCTGGCAGTTTGTGACTTCAAGTCCCACATCGGGCCCTGTGCTGACAGCTCAGAGCCTGGAGTTTGCTTCACATTCTGTGTCTCCCTCTCCTTCTGCCCCTGTCCTGCTCACACTCTGTCTCTCTCATTCAAAAATAAATAAACATTAAAAAAATTTTTTTTCAATTAAAAAAAGGGGGGAGGGAGCAGGGCAGAGGCCAACCAGTCAAAGAAGACTCTGTTATGAAAGCTGGTTTTTAGTTCCCTTGAAATATGCCATGAGTAATAAACATTTATTGCAAGAGATAACTCAATCCAACTTTCTCTCTTTTCAACAGGGTTGAAAACTTTCTGCCTGTGGATAACAGAGAGGTAACAGAAGCAGACAGGAGTATAAGACAAAAATGACAACCCACATTCAACTCCCTCATGGTAATCAGAGTCCCCCTCTCATCTAAAGTGGGCCCAGTGCTACCTGAGCATTGCTGCCAGGACTTCCAGTTGTTTTTAAACTGGAAAGGAATTTTCACATAAAATATCCACATTATTTGGAAATGGCAATGCTTGTTTTTATTTTATTTTTTTGAGAGAGAGAGAAAGTGCAAGCGGGGGAGGGGGCGGCGGGGGGAGAAACTTAAGCAGGTTTCCATGCTCAGTGTACAGCTTGAGGCAGGGTTCAATCCCATGACCAGGGAATCATAACCTGAGCTGAAATCAAGAGTCGCATGCCCAATCGACTGAGCCAGCCAGGTGCCCCTTTATTTAAGATTTTATTTTTAAGCAATCTCTGCATCCAATACGGGGCTCAAACTCATAACCCTGAGATCAAGACCTGCACAATCTTCCATCTGAGCCTGCCCAACATTCTGGAAATGGTGATGTTTAATTTGAATTTAAAAATACAATGAAGCCTGGGGTGCCTGGGTGGCTCAGTCAGTTAAGCATCTGACTCTGGATTTTGGCTCAGGTAATGAAACACACAGTTCCTGGGTTTGAGCCTTTGCATCGGGCTCCATGCTCTCAGCTTGGGGTGCTCTCTCTCTCTCAAAATAAGTAGATAAATTTAAAAAAAGAGAGAAAGAGAAATTGCAATGAAGCCCAACATGGTGAAGAGTCAAATAAAAGAGAAGAACAGGCCACATTCTGTGTGCAGGCGGCAGGCTTCCCATCTCTACTCTCAGGTAATGCACCAGGAATCAGTTAGTAGGGATGGCAGTTAATTTAAAAAGCATAAATTTCATCAACATCTAACACCCAGAAGTCATAGTATAAACTAAAATCAATCATATTATGTCAATTTAAAAAAATTTTATTACAAAAATTTATGTTGAAGACCTAAAGATTTAAGATTAACAATTACTCAAAGCAATCTACTAATTCAGTGCAATCCCCATCAAAATCCCAAGTGTTTTCTGCATAAATTTCTTTAGAAATCTTAAAAATTCATATGGAAATATGCTCTTGAAAAAGAACAAAGTTCAAAGACTTACACTTCCTGACTTCAAAACTTACCACAAAGCTACCTATGGTGATCAAAACAATGTGGTACTGGCATAAAGACAGATATATAGAATAGAGACTTCAAAAATAAACTCTCGCATATATAATCAAATGATTTTTGACAAGGGTGCCAAGACTATTCAATAGGGAAAGAACAGGTTTTTCAACAAATATTGCTGGGACAATTGGACAGTCACCTGCAAAAGAATGAAGCTGGCCACTTACCTTAAACCACAAACAAACATTAACTCAAAATGGATCAAAGACTTAAACACAAGAGCTAAAAAGATAAAACTTTTAAAAGAAAACAGAACGGCAAATCTTCACATTTTATTTGGCAATGATTCCTTAGATAATGACACCAGAAGTAAAGATACACACACAAAATAGCTAAATTGGACTTTATCAAAATTAAAAACTTCTGCACAAAGGGCACTCTCAAGACAATGAAGACAACCCAAAGAATGGGAGAAAATATCTGCAAGTCACGTATTTGGTAAGAGATGAATATTTAGAATATATAAAGATCTCCTACATCTCAACAACAAAAACCCAATTCAAAAATGGGCAAAAGACGTGACTAGACATTTCTCCAAAAAAGGTATATACATGGCCAACATGAAAAGATGCTCTACATCACTAATCATTAGGGAAATCAAATGAAAACTACAATGAGATACCATTTCACATCCATTAGGATGGCTCTTATCAAAAAATAATAGAAACAACTGTTGGAGAGGATGTGGAGAAATTCGAACCCTTGTGGGAATGGTGGGAATGTAAAATGGTACAGCCACTATGCAGAAGAGTTTGGCAGTTCCCAAAAAGTTACATGAAGAATTACCATATGGGGGCGCCTGGGTGGCTCAGTCAGGAAGTGTTGGAATCTTGATTTTGAGTCAGGATCTCATAGATGTAAGGTCAAAACCCGCATCCGGTTCTGTGCTGACGGGCAGAGCCTGCTTGGGATTCTCTCTCTCTGCCCCTCCCCTGCTCATGTGCTCTCTCTCAAAATAAACTTTAGATAAATAAATAAATAAGAATGACATTCTGATACATTTACTTTGAAAACATTATGTTTTATTAGAACATTTATAAGAACAGACAAATTCATAAGAGAGGTTTCCAGGAGCTTGGGTTGGGGCAGAGACAGGAAGTTTATGTGTAATGGGTACAGAGTCTCTGTTTGAATGATGAAAAGTTCTGGAAACAGTGCTGGTGGTTTCAGAATACTCTGAATGTACTTAATGCTGCTGAACTATAAACTTCAAATTGACCATTTTAACCATTTTTATGTTACACATATTTCAACAAAAAAAATTTATCAGATTTTATTTGTACAATTTAGAGAAAATTTTATATCTTTAGGCTGACATATGTAAAATATCTGGAAGTAAACCCAAGAAATATGTTTTTTTTAAATATATATATATATATATATATATATATACACACACTCTATTAAAATAATCTATTTTAAAATACTGGAAACATGTTGACTATCATTTCTCCAACAACATAAAGATTTCTTTCATCTGTCATCTTAGTAACTACATGCTGCCTTTAGCTGTGGTGTTCTCTGTACTGTCACAGTGCCCTGCACATAGCAATTTAATAAATATGGGCTAATAATGACAACTATGAAGGTCTTCAAATTAACCAATTACCATGAAAAGTCTTCAACTTAAGAACAAGTTATATCCAAAGCTTCTTTTAAATGTTAATTTGAGATACAGCTAAAGTGGTTTAAAAAAAAAAAAGAGCAATATCTATTGTATATTGTTTAGAGAAAAATTAGAAACATAAATATCCAATTATAAAGGAATGAATTAAATACAACACAGAATAGAGATATCCTTGCTTTGTATCTAATATATTCTCTTTTTTTTTAATGTTTGTTTATTTATTTTTGAGAGACAGAGCGCAAGCAGGGGAGGGGTAGAGAGAGAGGAAACAGAGAATCCAAAGCAGGCTCCATCCGGGCTCTGAACTGTCAATGCAGAGCCCGACACTGGGCTCAAACCCATGAACTGGGAGATCATGACCTGAGCCAAAGCCAGATGCTTAACCAACTGAGCCACCCAGGCACCCCAATGGGCAAGTTCAAAGACATGCATGTTATTTTGGGGTTCTGCTATGGGAAGTATTTATACAAATGTCAATTACTCCCAGTGTTTCAGGGAAAAAAATACCCTCGGAAACTTAACTCCAGCATCTAAAAAACATTCCCTCATAGGAAGGCCTCTCTGGCTCAGTCAGTAGAGCATGTGACTCCCAATCTCAGGGTCATGAGTTCAAGTGCCATGTTGGGCCTGGAGCCTACTTAAAATAAAAAAGGAGTAATAATAAACTAAATAAAAACATTCCTTCTCTTTTCCTACATAATTGTAGGAACACTGAGTATTCACCTAAGTTCACAGACTCTCCAGAAAGCACCAAGTACCAACACATCAATACAATAAACACTTTGTTTCCCATTTCCTCATTCTTATAAAATAAGGGCAAAATGCAACCAAATATTCAAATTACAATTCCAATACTGCTGCAAATACCCAACCTCTGGCTGGTAAACAGCCTTTTTCTGGGGTAACTGGAAACGTCTGTGCATCAACTTAAGTACTCCATCTTCAGGGTTAGGATTATGGAAAGGCAACTGAGGGGGCAAATGTTACACATTTTAAATTTTTTTTTTTTCAACGTTTTTTTTATTTATTTTTGGGACAGAGAGAGACAGAGCATGAACGGGGGAGGGGCAGAGAGAGAGGGAGACACAGAATCGGAAACAGGCTCCAGGCTCCGAGCCATCAGCCCAGAGCCTGACGCGGGGCTCGAACTCACGGACCGCGAGATCGTGACCTGGCTGAAGTCGGACGCTTAACCGACTGCGCCACCCAGGCGCCCCAAATGTTACACATTTTAAAAAGCAGGGAGGGGGGCGCCCCAAATGTTACACATTTTAAAAAGCAGGGAGGGGGGCGCCCCAAATGTTACACATTTTAAAAAGCAGGGAGGGGGGCGCCCCAAATGTTACACATTTTAAAAAGCAGGGAGGGGGGCGCCTGGGTGGCGCAGTCGGTTAAGCGTCCGACTTCAGCCAGGTCACGATCTCGCGGTCCGTGAGTTCGAGCCCCGCGTCAGGCTCTGGGCTGATGGCTCGGAGCCTGGAGCCTGTTTCCGATTCTGTGTCTCCCTCTCTCTCTGCCCCTCCCCCGTTCATGCTCTGTCTCTCTCTGTCCCAAAAATAAATAAAAAACGTTGAAAAAAAAAAAAAAAAAAAAAAAAAAAAGCAGGGAGGGTGACTCCTGGATCACTCCCCCCCGGGTTTCACCTGCCTGCAAGCACACGACGGCCAGGCCCCTGTCCACCACGCTGCTCCTGCCGGGCTCTCCAGCCCTGGCCCGGAGCCCCGGACCAGCAGGAGACACACCAAGTCTCCAATAATGGGTGCCCGGTGGGACTCTGTCAACAGCGAGCTTCACCCTCAGGGAGGACGAGGCCAGCAACGACAAGTGCCACGGCTGCACACTGCCCGTGCTGCTCACCCGCAAGCAGGTTGTGGCTGGGATGAGCTACTTCTTGGACAGGGAGACTGGGCCGAACCAGACTGCCAAGTCCCAACCCAACCTGGACAGCTACACGTGATGAGGAGAACAGTCTGCTCTTGCAGGTATACACTGGCCCCTGGCTGGGCAAGACCTCCATGGTGAATTATCAGACACAAACAAATGATATTTACCACGTTGAGGCACAGACGACAAAAATTGAGAATTTCAACGTGATCGAGAAACAATTTCTAAAAAATTTTAACTACAAAACTGAAACTGCAATAACTGAAATTAAGAACTCAATGGATGAACTTCACAGATCAGATATAGCTGAAAAAACTGTTAGTAGACAGAAAGATGGGCCAGAAGAAAATTTATCAAATGAGGCACAGCAAGAGACACAGGATACAGTGACAACATCTAGGATGTTTGTTTGTGGACTCCCACAGGAGAGGAGAGAATTACGCAGAAGCAACATTTAAATATTTAGAAAGAAAATGGCTGGGAATTTTCTAAAACTGATGAAAGGCATCAAATCACGGATTCAAGAAGCTCTGCAAGGAGAATACATTTAAAAAAAAAAACGAAAACAAAACAAAACAAAACAAGAAACCTATACCTAAGTATGTAATAGCAAAATTGCTGAAAACCAGATTCAAAGGGAAAAGCTTAAAGGCAGACAGAGACTTAGGGACATATTACCTTCAAAGAAGGGTAATTATGCTGACAGCAAATCCCAGTAAGTTGTTGATAACATTCAACATCAGGATACTGGTAACATAAAATATCAGGAATGGAGTAAGAGCTTTAAGATGATGAGAAAAATTCTATTCCCAATGAAACTATCTTTCAAGAAAGACAGTGAAAAAGATATTCAGTGAAAGAATATGTCACCAGCCAACCTATCCTTAAGAAAATTCTAAAACGTTTTGGAAGACAAAAAATTATCCCGGAAAAGTCAGAAACGAAAGAGGCATAATAAATATCAAAGAAAGGGGTGTCTGCGTGGCTCAGTTGGTTAAGCGTTTGTGGCTCAGGCCATGATCTCATGGTTTGTGAGTTCCAGCCCCGTATCGGACTCTCCGCTGTCAGCGCAGAACCCACTTCGGATCCTTGGTCTCCCTCTCTTTCTGCCCCTCCCCAGCACACGTGCATGCACTCTCTCAAAAATAAACATTTAAAAAAATGAAAATAATGAAGAGAATAAATATGTGCATCTAAATTAGAGCCTCTCAATCTTACCACAAACTTTAATTACCTGAGGAGTTTTTAGAAAATATTAACACATGACCCCCTCTGTCAAGAGATCCTGATGTAATTTGGCAGAATTGGAGCCAGGCACCACTGTGCCTCCAGAGTCAATAACTACTGACCTAAATTTATTTGGCTATATAGAACACGGTTTGTATAACTTCTTCTCAGGTTTAAAATCAAATTAACATAGGGGCTCCTGGGTAGCTCAGTCAGTTAAGTGTCCGACTTTAGCTCAGGGCACGATCTTGCAGTTTGTGAGTTCGAGCCCCGCATCGGGCTCTGTGCTGACAGCATGGAGCCTGAAGCCCGCTTTGGATTCTGTGTCTCCCTCTCTCTCTGCCCTTACCCCACTCATGGTCTGTCTGTCTGTCTCTCTCTCTCTCAAATATAAATAAACATTAAAATAAAATTAAAAATAAAATAAATTAACATACATAACAACAATGGCAAAAAAGACAAGAAAGGGTTAAATGGAGTTGAAGTATTCTAAGGTCCTTCTATAGTCCAGGAAGAGGATAAAAGTACCAAATAATATAAGGCACTAATATGTGAAAGATGAAATTTCTAAAGTAATCACTAAAGCAATAATAAACGACTGCATGTTCCAAAGTAATAAGAGGGAGAAGTAAAACAGTAACAAATTCCAAAGAAGGAAAAAAAAGAAACACCGAACCGGCAGAACAAACAAAAAGCACCAAATAAAAAGGTAGATGAGAACCCAAGCATTTCAGCAGCCCCATTAAATGTATATGTACTAAATATTCCAGTAAAAGGCAAGTACCAGGTTAACAGATAATAACAACAACAACCATAACACATCTAAAACACATAAAAATATTAGACAAAGTATTAGTACAGGTAAAAAACATTACTGGAGATAAAAAGGCAAACCATAACTATGAGAGACTCTTTAGGAAGGGATAAGAATCCTAAACCTGTATGCACCTAAGAACAAAATAATAGACAACAAAATAATCAGAGCAAAAATTGTCAAAACTATGAGGAGAAAAAAAAATTATTCAAAATCACAGTTGGAGATTTTTAACATACTTTTCTCACTAACGGGAAAAAAAAGATTACAAAAATCATTACGGATAAAAATCTGGACAACATGAAAACAACATGATCAGCACATACGATAAAACACCAGAAGTAACAAATGAAGAATACATAGTCTCTTCACGCACACAATGAAAATTTTACCATTAACCAATCACAAAACAAATCTCAACAAATTTCAAAGGACTGAAATCATACAGACTGGTTCTCTGACCACAGTGCAGTTAAGCTAGAAATAAATAACAAAAGACAACCAGAAAAATCCCCATATATTTAGAAATTAACAAATGTACTTCTAAATAGAAAAAAATTGAATTACAAAGGAAAACAAATTTTTTTACTGAATGATAATGAAAATATTATTATCAAAACTTATATGCTGTTTAAGGGTACAAACTTACATCTAAAACTTATTTATCTACTAGTTGCAACACACAACATAGTGATTATCATCAATAATACTGTATTATAGGGGTGCCTGGGTGGCTCAAGTCAGTTAAGTATGTGACTCTTGGCTTAGGTCATGATCTCACAGTTCATGAGATCGAGCCCCACATTGGATTCTCTCTCTCTGCTCTCTTCCCCTCCCCCACTCTCTCTCTCTCAAAATAAGTAAACTTAAAAAAAAAATACCGTATTATAAACTTCAATGTTGCTAACAGACTAGATTTTAATTGTTCTTACTACAAAAAAGACATTACGTGAATTATATATAATATGGTGGTATTAGCTAACATGATAGTGGTAATCATACTGCAATACATAAACCAACACACTGCACACCTCAAACTTATACATTATAGGTCAATTACACCTCAACTTTTAAAAATATATTAAATAGGGACACCTCACAGTTCATAAGATCAAGCTCTGGGTTGACAGCATGGAGCTTGATTGGGATTCTCTCTCTCCCTTTCTCTCTGCCCCTCCCCTGCTCACTCGTGCGCTCTCCCTCTCTCTCTCAAATTAAATAAACTTAAACATATACACACACACACGTGTGTGTGTGTGTGTATAATAGAAAACTAAAACTAAAACAAACCCTTGTGAGGTGCAGCTAAAGCCCTTTCCAGAGGAAAATTTATAGCTTTAAATTAATAGAAAAGCAGAAAGCCTGGAAAAAAATTTTAAGTAGTCACATCAAATTGTTAGAAAAAGAATAAATTAAATCCCTGGAAGTAAAAAGAAGAAAATAATAATGAGCAGAAATAAATCAAATGGAGGCTGGCCAGTCAATACAGCATGCAACTCTTGATCTCAGGGTTGTGTGTTCAAGCCCCACATTGGGTATAGCGATTACTTAAAAGTAAAATCTTAGGAAGGAGGGAAGGGAAGGGAAGGGAAGGGAAGGGAAGGGAAGGGAAGGGAAGGGAAGGGAAGGGAAGGGAAGGGAAGGGAGAAAGAAAGAAAAGCAAAATAAACATACAACAGAGAGGATCAACAAAAATCTACCAAAGTAGATTATTTAAAAAGACTTATTAACACCAGGCAAGACTGACTTAAAAAAAAAAAAAAAAAAAAGACAAAAATAACCAAAGTCAGGAATGAAAAAAGGGGACATCACTGCAGATTCTATTCATATTACAAACACAATTAAGAATATATTATAAACAACTTCAATCAAATAATATCAATTTAAAGGTCCAATGTTAATAGATTACTAGAGAAGCATAACCAAACTCACACAAGGTATGACTAACCCTACAATTAGTAAATAAATTGGATCCATAATTGGAAATGTTACCACAAAGAAAAGTCCAGATGGCTTCACTGGTAAATTTTTTCCAAATGCTTAAAGAAAAAATAATGTCAATCTTAAGTAAAATACTCCAGAGAACAGAAAAAGAGGAAATAGCCTCTCTAAGTCATTTTGAAGCCATAAAACTTTGACACTGAAATCTGATAAATACATTATAAAAGAGAAAAATTACAGGTCCAACACACTTTTGAGCACAAAGGCAAAAATCCTGAACAAAACTTTACCAACCAAATCCAGAAAATACGCTTGGCTCATTTCAGGAATGCAAAAGTTGCTTACATATTTTAAAAAGTCAATTAATATACTTCATACTATCAAAACTAAAGAGAAAAATCATATGGCCATCTTACTAACTGAAAAAAAAAAAAAAGTGAAAAACATTCAATGTTCATTCATGACAGCAATCTTTAGCAAATTTAGAATGAAAGAGCTCTTCCTTAATCTAATAATGGGCATGGTATCTACAAAGAAACCTACAAATATTATATAAATGGTGAAATAGTTTCCCTCTTGAGATCAGGAGTTGGGACAGAGATATCAGTTATCACCACTTCTCTTAAGCATTTTACTAGAGTCTTAGCCAGTGCAATAAAGAAAAAGAAAGAAAAGCTATGGGGCACCTGGGTGGCTCAGTCGGTTAAGCGTCCGACTTCAGCTCAGGTCATGATCTCACAGCTTGTGAGTTCAAGCTCCTCGACGGGCTCTGTGATGACAGCTCAGAGCCTGGAGCCTGCTTCAGATTCTGTGTGTGTGTGTGTGTGTGTGTGTGTGTGTGTCTCTCTCTCTCTCTCTGCCCCTCCCCCACTCATGCTCTGTCTCTCAAAAATAAACAAACATTAAAAAAAATTTTTTTAAAGAAAAGCTGTACGAATAGGAAGGAAAGAAATAAAACTGTCATAATTCACAGAATATATTCAGAAATTTTCAAAATCACAAATTATTAGAATTAGTACACTAGTTTAGCAAGTCTCCTGGATACATGGTCAATTTGGAAGTATCAACTGCATTTCCACGATGCAGGACAACAAAAAGGACAAAAAAAATTACAACAGCATTAAAAATAATCAAATACCTATGAATAAATCCAACACAAGATGGTACAACATTTCAATGCAGAAACCTATACAAAAGACTGAGAGTAATGAGAAGACCTAAATAAAGGTATATGCCATGTTTCTAGATTGTAAGATTATTTATAAAAGTCAATTTTCCCCAATTAACCACAGACTCCATGCAATCCCAATCAAAATTCTACCCAGTGTTTGTTTTTGATGAAATGTATATGGAAAGAAAAGAATTGTGAAATAGTCAAAACACTAGTAAAGACAACCAAGGTAAAAGGGCATGCTCTGGTAGATATAAGTATAGGTATTGAGAGACACAGGCTTGGTGCAAGGATACACATGGACATCAGTGATTAAGGGAGTCGAGAAACAGACTCGCCCATACAGAGATATTAATTAGCAATGAAAGCACCATGGGAGAACAGAAGGTAAAGGATGACCTTGACAATAAATGGTGCAAGCTGGATAGCCATATGGTATGGGCCACATACCCATATGGAAAAGATAAAAATAAAAAGACCCATACTTCTTACTACACAAAAAAATCAGTTCCAGGTAAATTGTAGCTCTAACTGTGCCAGGCAAAATAAAAAGCTCCTAATCTAGGAGAATAACTTTGCCCTCACAGTACAAAAAGACCTCTCAAATAGTACACAAAAAGCACCTATAATAATAATAATAAACAGATAAAGTATACAACAAAATTAAGAACTTCTCCCAAAGACATCATTAAGACAAATAAAAATATAAGCCACAGAGAACAGCAGTATCCCAACAACCTCAAACTGGAAACATCCCAAACATCCATCAGCAGAACTATACAGCTACACTCAACAATACAAATGACAAAAACATGGTTGGTAAGGGGCACCTTGATGGCTCAGTCGGTTGAGTGTCTGAATCCTGACCTCAGGGTTGTGAGTTCAAGCCCTGTGTTGGGCTCTGCACTAGGCGTGAAGCAAAAACAAAAACAAAATAAAACACCACATGGTTAGTGAAAGAAGGGTGCCTGGCTGGCTCAGTCAGAAGAGCATGTGGCTCTTGATCTCGGGGTTGTCAATCTGAGCCCTTGTATTGGGTGCAGAGATTACTCAAAACAAAACAAAACAAAACAAAACAAAACATGGCTTCTGAAAGAGCCCAAGTACTTAAGAATACATACAGAAGGAAGGGCTCCATTTATATAAATCTAGAAAACAGGATAAACTACAGTGCTTTAGGATAAAGCTTGGATGGTAAAACTATAAAGAGTAAGTAATGACCCTAAAGGTCAGGATAATAATACCTGGGGAGGTAAAGGGGGTTGGGGTGGGAATGTTCTATTTTTTGACCTTGGCAGTGGTTACACAAGTACGTGTTTTATGAAAACACACACTGAGCTATAAATTTTTAAAAGCTCAAAAATACTCAGGGGCTTTTGACGGAGGGAGGGTTGCAATGGTGCCACGCATGCTTGGCACCTTTGAGTACGGGGTTAGCTTTACTTTCCAAGTATCTCAGCTTTTAAATCATAGTATGTTCAAACAATGAATACTTCCACACTGATAACAAACATTTATTACAACTCTAAGAGGCTGAGCAAACTTCTGTGGAATCCAGAAAGAAAGGGGTGTCTGTCAACATGAAAACATGAAGGGGAATGCTAAATTCCCAACTCAAGATAAAAGTTACTTCTGGAAAGGTAGGTTAATGGGATTAGAAAACGTTCAAAGGAGGCCTTTCTATTGTAATGTTTTCTTTCTGTATCGATAATGTTTTAGTACTGGGGGGAAAAAGGCTAAAGCAAATATGGGAAGTGTTAACATTTGACAAAACTGGGTGGTGTATCTAGGAGTATCTTGTATTTTTGCTGTACTATGTTGGAAATAGTCCTAATTAAAGGGAGTAAAACAAAAGAATATCCTACACTCTTCTCAGCCCGTTTCTCCACATAAAAACTCTGCTTCAGTATTTGCAACTCATCTGTTTAGCCTTCCAGAGACAAACTACAAAATATTCTAAAATACTTAACGTTCTTCACCACCACCACTAACCCACATTTTCTTCTTCTCCAGGCTCAATAGCTCCCTTACAGTTCATCCCCGTTCCAGGTCTTCACCACTCCAGCCGTTCCGTCCTAGATGGCAACATCCCTCAAAATGAAGTGCCAAGATCCTAATCAACGCACTGTGTTGAGGTTCCTCCAATTTCTCCCTTTTGCCAGCAAATGTTTAATTCACAGATCATTTAGATAAGAATAAATTTGTTCTTTTTCCCTCCAGCCAGCCCAGCTATTATATAAGCTCCCAAATGGAGCATGCCCTTGTAGCAGACATCAGGTTATCTACCCAACATCCACAGCCCTCTTTTCCAACAGAACCCAACTGGCAGCACCATTCCTGCCAGTTTGGGAACTGGTTTGGCCAGAAGCATCTGATGTAATTCTGTCTGGTAAGACTTGCGGATACTGTGCTGGTGGGCTTTGAGAAAGACTTCTTCACCCTAAGGGGAGATACACAAGAAGAGACAGCCTCTTCCTCCCCTAGACCTTATACCAGAGCACGTCCTCTGGAACTACAACACCCAATCTGCAACCACAAGAGGCATTCAGCTGAGAAAGGGCCAGTGGACAGGTTGGGCTGAGCTGCTCAAGTAACCAATCTCACAGGTGCCCCACTTCAAATGCTGATTAACTTTTCTCTGGACCGGTCTTATTCCAGTCATTGTGGTTATAGTGTCACCCTCTTCTTATGGTTTGTCTATCCAGTAGGCTAGTGACGGTAAATCTGGTGGGGATAGTCTTTTCTCTTCCAAATAATCCCATACCCTGATTTTGAGAAGATTCTCCCCGCTCCACAGGCGGTCTTTTAAATTTCCTTTCCTTAAATTTTGCAGAACACAAAGATGAAACATGCTTACTATTTAAAGAGGGAGGGAGGGAACTGGCACATTATGTTAAAAGGCATTAGAAGTGTTTAAAAATCCATGGAAAATGTGAAAAGGCAAAGTCCCCTGTAATTACATCCTTCAAAGATAACCACTATTATACTTCAGTATATATTGATTCATGATATATTGGAACTTCTGGGAAATCAGGGTTTTTTTTAATGTTTATTTTTCAGACAGACAGAAAGCGAGTGGGGGAGGGGCAGAGAGTGCCGGAGACAGAATCTGAAGCAGGCTCTAGGCTCTGAGCTGTCAGCCAGAGCCCGATGAGGGGCTCAAACTCACAAGCAGTGAGATCATGACCTGAGCCGAAGTAGGAACGCTTACCTGACTGAGCCACCCAGGCGCCCCTAAATTAGTTTCTCTTAAAGCAAATATTTAGGTAGTGGGGAAAAGAGAAGAAGAAATCTACAACGACACACGAGAAATATTATGAAACACCATGACACAGAGAAAAGAAAAGTGCAACAGACTTAGAAGACGATGGATAGATTGATACCATGGCCCTGCTGCATGGCCTTAAACCTTCGGCCTCTACCGACTCCCTTTTTAGGTGCGGATAACAATACCTACACTTCAGTAGACTGTTTGGAGACAGCAGATAAGGTACCCAAATGAGTTCTGTTAGGGTTTTTTTGTTTCCTGGAGTTTTGTTTTTCTCGGCTTGCACTCAAGAATCACCTGGGGAGCATTTAAAACTGAGAATCCCAGATGCACTCAATGAGAACCTCTGAGGATGGGGCCTACAAATCACATGCATGTGCACTTTGTAGAGTAAAAAAGCGCTGTGTATTTGTTTTTACTATGTAGCATTTAGCATCTAACACAGAACCTCACAACAGTGATTCAATAAACACTAGCAGCATACATAATAAACGAAAAGTCTTATTTTAAAAGCATATTTTAGTTATGTTTCAAGAAATTTCATTTAAAAAAACCTTCAAGATGATTATGTAAGAAAAATTCTCTTAGCAAAAGTAATGAATTGTAGTTGATACAAAGGATGGGAATCCATTTCTATTTGAATGGGCCTACATGGTTCACTTTCCATCTTAGGCTATAGATCAAGGTACACGACACTAAATTTAATTAAGCATCAAGGTAATCTATTTTATCTCACTAAAACACAACTCATGAAAACTGAATTATAGACGATTTCAAATTCTCCCCCTAATGGCCCCCTCCATAGAAGCTATGATTACTGGACAAAGATTTATCCCTACCTTTTGTCACACAGAAAACTTGATTTTCTTTCAGTAGTTTGTTTTAGGACAATTCAAAATAGTAAGTGTTAGGTACCAGCTCCAATATGCACTATACCAGTTTTATGAGATATACGTACTTTATATATCTGCAAAAATATATATCCCCAAAATGTTTACAGTGACGTTTTCCTGGAAAATATGAGATTATTTTTTCAGCTTTTTATTTATCTGTAGTTTTTTAGTTTTTACAATGAATGTGCACAACCTATATAACCTTTCTTCTGTTATTTTTTTTTTAATTTTTTTTTTTTAACGTTTATTTATTTTTGAGACAGAGAGAGACAGAGCATGAACAGGGGAGGGGCAGAGAGAGAGGGAGACACAGAATCTGAAACAGGCTCCAGGCTCTGAGCTGTCAGCACAGAGCCCGACACGGGGCTCGAACTCACGGACTGATCCGTGAGTTCAGTGAATGACTGATCATGACCTGAGCCCAAGTCGGAGGCTTAACTGACCAAGCCACCCAGGCGCCCCTCTTCTGTTATTTTAAAAAGAAAATGCAGAATAGGGTGCCTGGCTGGCTCAGTCAGTAGAGCATGCTACTCTTGATCTCAGGGTTATACATATGAGCCCCACACGTTCGGTGTACAGATTACTTAAAAATAAAATCTCTAAAAAAAAAAAAAAAAAAAGTGCATAAGCCCAAGATTTCATTAAGGGTGAACGACATAATTCAAGAATCTTGAACAGTGTTTAAGTTTTGGTCTTCCAAAGTCAAAGCAACATCAGAGAAGTTAAAAATCTGCTTTTTATATTTGGAAAACATTAATAGCCCTTCACATGTTTCTGCCAAGACTTTTAAAGCTCTTTAGCTTTAAAAATAACTATGCTTTCGAATGCTATAAAAAACATTATTGGATCAACTGACAAACTGGAAAACAGGAGACTTGATCAAAGTATTTTATCAATGTTAAATTTCCTTAAATTGATAACTGTACTAAAGTATGTTTTAAGAGTTACATGTTACGACAATGTCCTTGGTTCTTAGGAAATACACAATGAAGGGGTTAAGGGGCACGACTATGCAACTCACAAACTATTCAGCAAAAAATGCATAATAATAGAATGAAAGATAAAGCAAATGCTGAATAGGGAAAGCATTAACAACTGGTGAATCTGGATATGAGAGCCATTTGTACAATTTTCGCTATTTTTGTAAGCTTAAATTATCTCTAAATAACATTTTTAATTGAAAAAAAGTAACCAAAAGGTAACATTTAAAATTGCCATAAAAAAACAAGATCATGCTGGACCGACTGCAAGCAAGACATTAAATTAGCACCCTCCAGAAGAAATATAAGCTCTATGGGTTGTATTTTCAGGTGGTCACATTAAAATTAAAAGAAACAGGTGAAACTAATTTTAACATATTTTACTTAGCCAATGATTAAAGTATCATTTCAATGTAATCAATATAAAAATTATTAGTGAGATATTTTACAATTTTTTTCACATTAAGTCTTCAAAATCTGGTGTGCATTTTAGAGTACATCTCAATTCAGATGCTAAATTTTCATAGGAAATTCCTGATGCGTTCAGATTTCATTAAGTATACAGGTGAAAAAGTAGACCCACATAACCAAGTTGTTTAAAATACAGTTAAAAGTTTTCCAGTCACTGACCTTTCAGCTTTAAATGCCCACTTAAGTTAATTAAAATTAAATAAAGTGGAAAACTCATTTCTTAATCATACTAGCCACACTGCATGCTCAGGAGCCACATGTGGCTACACTGTAAAAGAGCCCAGATTTAGATGATGAAACCAATACCCTCTATGAAAGAAGGACCTGATTGCTAAGCCTTAGTTTATCATATTCACCAAAAGATTTTTAGCAGTTATCATAAAATGACTGATAATCCTGCCAGAAGCCTTAACATCTCCCCAAGTCACAATCAGACATTCCCTAAACCACCACTCAGAAATACCAACACAAAGCCTTCTTTATCTTCTAAATCAATCGTCATACCTTGTATTTGAGCTTCCTGAAAACTGCCTATCAAATAAATGCCCCTCTTTTAAATGTTAGCAGAATGAACCAGAGTTCTGGCTCTCAGAAGCGTCCATGTCCGTTGTTAAAGAGTGCAGAGTTTCAGCATAAATACGGTCTGAGAATCCCAAATGGGAGGGAGCATGCACACAACAGAACATATCCTGGATTTAAAACCAATGACCTGAGTACCGAGGTGGGTTTTTCTTTTTAAACAGGTGTAAGAGATTAATTCCGTCAACAGCAAGCAACCCTAACGATTTGCCAATCAATAATTCTGCGCCAAGCAACTTGATCAGGGATTTGGCTAGAATCCCTTTGGCTAATCTCAATAAAGACCTTCCCAAAGACATCCTGATTTAGGCCATTCTCATCTAAATCAAGGTTTAGGCAGTCCTTTGCCTGAAAGCAAATAAATGAAATGCAATGAAATGAAATTATATATAAATATATACATATATATATACATACATATATATATATATGTATGTATATATATATATATGAATAAAATTTTGCCTGCTTGACAAAAGGAAAAACGACCTGAAAGATAATTTAGTGTGGGCAAAAATACAGTTTCAAAGACGGAAATTACCATAAAACAGCATTTAAAAACCATTTTAGGGGAAATGTCTAATTAATACCTTGTGTCTAGCCAGACTTTTCAATTGAACAATGTTGTGGGTAACAACTGAATTTAATCCACGACAACTAATTCTGACACTGCTAGTTTTTCTTTCTCTGCAGGCATCCATACAGGTGTTAATATTCTGCTTAAACTTAAAAGAAGATGTTCTTTAAAACCAATGACTCCTTTATGATGAATCTACGAGTGCCTAAAATTACCCATTCCCCTGGCAAGTGAGGTAAAAGAGGGTGCAAAACCGTTTTTGACACCCTGACCTAAAAGTTCTATGTTCCACGCAAAATTCTTTTTTTCCCCTTCCTCTGCCATCCACTGATCTACCTCTCCCAACATCGGGATCACAGATACAAATCTTACCACCGTGTGGAAACTAAAATAATCCTCATCTGAAAGCACGGATGTAGAAACATTAACTATTC
Source organism: Neofelis nebulosa (assembly GCF_028018385.1). NCBI lineage: Eukaryota > Metazoa > Chordata > Mammalia > Carnivora > Felidae > Neofelis > Neofelis nebulosa. Next base: position 26,715,315 of record NC_080791.1, on the reverse strand, counting down.
CTACTTAAAACATAACTTCCTTCCCCCACCTTCCTCCAAAGAATCATAACGCGTTAAGCAGGATGAACACAAATATTTTAAGCCGTTCCATGGGAGGGGTGTTCTTGATTAGATTTACTTGACCCTGGAAATGTTTAAACATTCTGTAGAAGACCACATTCTAACTTGAGGGTTTTGCTAGAAACTTCGCAGTCAATGCCTATGTAATCCAATCCAGTCTCACTTCTCTCTGAAATTAGCTAAATACGCAGAAATCTATTGTAATTTTAAAAACAGTGAAGAGGGAAAAGACATAAACTACACCCGAAGCACATTCCAATCCGACAGTTCAAACACTATATCCAGAAGGCAAGTAAAAATAAGTCCCACGTCTCCCTCAGGAACAGAAAGGTTTTCACGAACGGCAAGGGCCAGACCACGCTGTTCGAACCCTCACCGACCCCAGCAACCCTGCCCATTCCCGCGGCCTGAACTCCAGCGAATCACCCGAGAACCCAGGCTACTTAACCACCTCGCCGCACAAAGATGTTGATGGGGTCGTCAGATGCAGAACAGCTACTTAAATTCTGACGCCAAAAAAAAGTAGGATTAAACAAGTTTCTGCACCGTCTTCATCGGTACCTTTCCTCCTCGCTGGAACCCACTGAAAAGGGGAGCAGCGCAAACACCAAAGAGGGGTTTCCCGTTGTTTACTAGACTTAGACAAACAACTATATTTAACGATTCCTCCCAAAGGCCTGATGCCAGAGCAGTGGATCTTTTGAGAGGAAGGCACACAGGAAGCCGAAGGCACACCCGCTGCTTGGTGCAGGAGCATTCTCCCGGTGCAGCCAAAGCGGCGCTCGCCCCAGCACCTCGACACTTTCCAAGGGCCAGCCCAGGAAGCCTGCATCCCCACAGGCAAAGCCCACGCTGCCAACAAAGGCTGCATCTCCTGCTTCCAGCGGGGATGCCCCACCATCGGACGCGGGGAGCGCGCTGCCCGCCGCAGCCCGGGAGCTGGGGTCTGTGCGGAGCCGCCCCCGGAGGGAGCCGCGCCGCACCGAGGTCCGGAGCGGAGGACCGCCGGCCGCGGCCTCGGAGCGCAGAGGCTCGCGGAATCCCGGGGGAGAACGGGTTGAGCGTCTGAACCGCGCAGGGTCCCCAGAGGATGTGGCGGCGCCGCGGGCGGCCCCGCAGCCCCGATGCCTTTCATTTGGCCTCTGCGGCGGCGGAGGCTGCTCGACCTCCAGCGCTAAGCACTGCGCCAAGCAGGGGCGGGCGGGGGAGGCGCCGCCAGACCCGCCGCAGCGCCGGACCACCCCCACTCCCCGCTCTCCACGCCGCGCCCCCAGCCCGGCCCGGACCCCGCGGCCCGCCGGTCCGCTGGCAGGCCGCGCTCCCACGGCGGCCGAAGGAGACTGCGCTCGGGCGCTCGCCCGGTCCCCACCTCGATGTAGCCAGCCAGTGCCGCGGCAGGCGCCGTGAGCCCGAGCAGCAGCAGGACCAGGAGCTTGCCGGTGGCCGTGGCGACCGCGGTCCCGGTGGCCGCCATCCCTCGCCGGGTCGCTCTAAGCGCTCGACTAATGCAGCTCACACACAAGAACTTGGGAGCTTTCCCAACCGCGACCCAGAAGCATCTGAAGCCCGTTCGCCGCCGCCCCGGGGGTTTTACACCAACCGGAACTGACTTCACAAAACCACGCCCTCCTTCTCCGACGCCCAATGCCGGCCCGTAGAACCGCCCCAAGGCACCGCCCCCTGTTCGGCCCAGACCCAATCAGGGAACAAAAGATCCCGCACCTCCCTCCCGCCCCAGGCGCGAGCCCGGCAGGCCCCGCCTCCTGCCTGTGACGGCCCCGCCCCCGCTTGGGACCCTGCGGCCGCGTAGCTAGGGGGTGTGCGCGGGGTGCGTTGGAGGTCGCGGCTCCGCTGCGGGTGGGGGATTGCTCTGGCCTCCTGCACCGTGAAAGGTTATCTGGCCGCGCAGCGCTTGTGCGACCGCCTGCAACCTCCTGATTCGGGGCACGCCCCGCTCCCCTAGCCTTGCGGGGTATTTTTCAGATTCCTTTGGCTACCGCCCTCTTTGAGGTTCTGAAAAACGTTTTATTAAAAACAGAATTTTTAAAAATTTTTGTTAAACACCAGAATTGTTCCGCGCCCAGGCAGGTTTACTGAAGGCCCTCCCCCCGACGCTGGGGACGGCCTAAAACCAGGGAGCTTCCCCCCTCTGCCTACCCCTGCGCTAGGCGTGCCGGTCTCCAGCGAGCTGCTTGCCCAGAGCAGGGTTTGCCCTTTCCCCGTGACTATGCTGGGCGGTGTTTCCACGCTTTTGACCTCCGTTCCTCAGGCCTCATCCTTAATCCTCCTTCCCAGCGGCCGCTCGAGCCAGGGATACCTGCCTCCCACCGGAAACCAGTGGTGCAAAGACTACGTTGACCTTAAAGCCCAGGTCCCCGTGTGTGTTTTAGGAAAAGATCGTTTTTTTCTTCCTTCTTCAGTTTAAGATCACTGCCAAGAAACCAGCTTCTCTGCTTTCTTGCTCCACTGCATTTCCACTTCAACTGGGAAAACGTTCTCCTGCCCCATTTCACCACTGGCACGGTCGCGCCGCAGCGAGTGCTCTGCTGGCTTTTTTTCAATAGCCGTGTGATTTATACACCACCCTTTGTAGAGTCTTTGCTAGTCGCTGCAGAATCAACCTAATAAATAGAGAACAAGGTCTCTTCCCTAGGAAACAGACGGTAAAAAAAACAGTGTCCACAGAGTAAACAGTAGGGTCATGAGAAGAACTCTGGATTTTCCAGCCTTATTGCGTGATGTGCCTAGTTCTTGGTGGTTAAACAAGCTCTGCCCTATTTCCCAAACACAACTCACTCCTTTCCATAATAGAGCCCTTTCCATGCCTATAATGTCTTCTCTCCAATCCCTACCTTTTGAAAATATTTTCATTCTTCCTCTGTCCCCTGGATGTAATGTCATCCCCTTCGAATGCTGTTTCCCATTATGGCACTTGCTCCCTTGGTTATTTCTATACTTCTGTTATTGCCACTGATAAGACTTGGGGTATGGGCCTCTCACAGTGGAGACCTCAGCACATTTTCATGCAGCCACACTGAAACCAATTATGCTGGGTTCTGGTCTTAGTTCTGGAACAGCTGCTATGACTGATTTGTGTCCTTCCCCACGTTCATGCATGTTGAAGCCCTAACCCCCAGTGTGATGCTATTAGGAGGTGGGGACTTTGGGAGTTATATAGGGTTAGATGTGGTCATGAAGGTGGGGACCTCATGATGGGATTAGTGCCCTTATAAGAAGAGATGGGAGAGCTACCCATGTGAGGACACAGTAGGAGGCCAGGAGAGAGCCCTTCTCAGGGAACCAAATCAGCAGGCACCATGATCTTGGACTTAACAGCCTCAAAAAAAAAAAAAAAAATTCTGTTGTTTAAGCCTCCCTTTTCTTCTCAGTCATGAGTGAATGTTATAAACCTGACTCACTCACCAATTTGTGTGATTCGGTGGAAAGAGAATGTACAGAAGTGAAAAGCAGGAAGAGACTTTACAGAGTAACAGGAGCTTGAACATGTTACCAAATGCAAGTGTCTGTGAAAGTATGTATGGAAACAGTATCAAGTGACTGTGTAAGTTCCAAAACTGTTGGGGAGACAAAGGTGAGCCGTTTAGTCCTTTTGGGGCCTGTTTCCTTGCCCACAAAATCAGGGACTTGAACTCAGGGATCTTTAAATTTCTGTGAATTTGAGTGTTGAGAGAAAAGCAAGTGAAATTACCTGAGTTCAGAGCAGTGGCTTGATATTCATGCACTTGGGAATGTATATTCAAGGCTGGGCTCTAATACCATGTGATGGGACAAGGAAATATAGAAAAATGATTTAGGGGGTTTTCAATCCAAAATTAGTCAGGTCCTGGAAGAAGTTTATTTGCCTTTTCAGGTCACTGAAATATCATTAATAAGAGTTTATTGCCCCATTCATCAATATTCTTGACTTTAAAATGTTACCCTCTTTTTATTAAATGACACTTGAAAGGAGAATAACTAATCTTGCAATTCCCAAACAATAATTTTTCATCCTACATCTGCCCATGTCAGTGACCAAGTCCTTTGAAGAGTTTTATATTTTCCTTTTATTACCCTTAGTGCACAAAAGTAAAAGGCCCTAAAATCACCTCCTATCTTGTCTCTCTTCCTAAGTGTCAGGCTTTCTCCTGAAAGAGGGATCTTCCATGTACACTTAAGATATGTGCATTTCATTTTGGGGGGGAAAAGTAAAGTATATACACCCTAAGTGTATAGACCCACATTCATTTGACACTTATTCATCCAACTCCTGCTCAGGGGGAGGGAAGCCAGGCTAGAATACATGGTCTCAAGCAAGATGCTTTCAAAATCATCTAAGAAGATTTATAAAAAGGCAAACTCCTAAACTCCTTCTTCAGGAATTCTGAATTAGTAAGGCAATGTGGCATAAGGGAATCAGTCCTTTTTCTTTTCTTTTTTTTCTTGAAGCTCTCCAGGAAATTCTAATCCACTAATACCTTTGAGAGCTCAACTCTTGAATGTGTTCGGGACTAGTAAAAAAGAAAACAAAAATTACAGCAGCTCATTTAAAATTACCAGTGTTGGGGCATCTGCGGGGCTCAGATGGTTGATTTTCTGACTTTTGATTTCGGCTCAGGTCATGATCACAGGGTTGTGGGAGCGAGTTGGGTTCCACACTGAACATGGAGACTGGTTAAGATTCTCTCTCTCTTTCCCTCTGCCCCTCCACCCCTCTCCCCTGCTTGCTCTCTCAATCTCTCTCTCTCAAATTAAATAAATAAATAAACAAAAATAAAATTGCTAGTGTTGGGGTGGCTGGCTGGCTCAGTTGGTAGAGTGTGTGACTCTTGATCTCGGGGCTATGGGTTCATGCCCCACATTGGGTGTATAGGTTACACAGAAATAAAGTCTTTAAAATAAATAAAAAATAAAATTACAGTGTTTTAGTTTTCCAAATAAAACATTAAATTAAGATATAACTGTGTATTATCTATAAACACTAATTCAAAAAGATATATGTACCCCTATGTTTATTGCAGCGTTATTTACAATAGGCAAAATATGGAAGCAACCCAAGTGTCTATCAATAGATAAATGGATAAAGATATGGTATATGTGTGTATGTACACACACACACAATGGATTAATCAGTCATAAAAAATAATGAAATCTTTCCAGTTGCAACAACATGGATGGATCTAGAAGATATTATGCTAAGTGAAACAAGTCACAGAAAGAAAAATACCTTATGACTTCACGCATATGTGGGATTGAAGAAACAAAACAAACCAAGAAAAAAGAGACAAAACAAACAAACAAACAATCAAACAGACTCTTAAGTTTAGAGAACATATTGGTGGTTACCAGAGAGGAAATGGGTAGGGAGGTGGGTCAAATAGGTAAAGGGGGTAAAGAGCACACTTACCATGATGAGCACTGAGTAATGTATAGAATTGTTAAATCACTATATTGTACACCTGAATCTAATATAACACTGTGTGTTAATTATACTGGAATTAAAAAAAAAAAACCAAATTAAAAAAAAAAACAACACAGATATGGGCACCTGGCTTGCTCAGTTGGATGACTTTTGATCTCAGGGTTGTGAGTTCAAGCCACACATTGGGTATAGAGATGACTTAAAAAAATAAAATCTTAAAAAAATAATAAAAATTTTTGAAAAATTAAAAAAACAGATACAATTGTGTATTATCAACACTGTTTCCTTAAGAAAATAACATTTAGGGGTGCCTGGGTGGCTCAATCCATTAAGTGTCAGACTCTTGATGTCAACTCAGGTTATGATCTCACGGTCATAAGTTCAAGTCCCAAATCGGGCTCAGCCTAGAGCATGGCACCTGCTTTGGATTCTGTCTCTTTCCCTCCCTCTCTCCCCCTCTCCCACTCATGATCTCTCTCTCTGTCTCAGTCTCTCAAAATAAAAAAACTTTTTTTAAAAAGAACATTTAACATCAGAAAAATAAGAATGGTCATGATTTTAAAATTTTAAACTTAGATACAATATAACTTTGACAACTCACTACATTGCCTTTGTTTTTATCATTACAAATCCAAATGGTGAACATTTTATAATGGAACAGTCCTTCCCTTCCCTTCCCTATCATAGGTTGGGACATTACAGTATTGGAAGTAAATATGAACCAGTAATGTGCCTTGTCCTTGGCCTGTAACTGGTACCCTTTAAGTATGCCACACCCAGAATACATTCCCTCCCCACCCCATCCATGACTGACTCAGTATTTAAGACTTGGCTCAAATATCATCTGCTTGTGGAAGTTTTCTGCTCTTTCCCTTCTTCTCCAAGGCTGTTTGTGCACCTCCTTTGTGCTCCCCAGAACATTCTGGATGCACCTCTGACACACTGCTTGTAAACCAAATATTAACCATTTGTTTTCTTTACTGTCATCTTCATTACATCATGAATCCTTAGAGGGGAGGAATCATGTTTTCCTCATTTCTGTACCTCCACAATTTAACTTGGGGCTTGACCCTCTATTAATAGACATTCAAAAAACATTTGCTGAATGAACACATAACTAAATGAGCTTTAAAATCTGACAGAGGATAGAATATGCACATGTAAGTAGAGTACTAGGTAGAAACTCATAAATGACCTAAGAGGAGAACAGCCTGTCTTTTATATAGAATGAAGAGGAGGAGCAAGTTGGTTATATCTTACTAAGGACATCAGACAAGGATCACAGAGGAGACAAGGATCACTGAGATTTCTTGGAAATACACATAGGATGTGCATATAGAGGGTCAGGAGAGAATAAGAAGCACAGAAGGAGCAATGTGCGTGAAGGTGTGGCACTGGAAAAGCTTGAGGCATGTAAGGAATATGTGAGTATTTCACTCAGTTGGAGAGCAGAGTTTGTAATAAATGGCAATGGTAGGATGCATTTACCTAAAAGATACTGAGAACTCATGGAAACCTCTGGACCAAGTAGAGTAGATAAGTAGATGGATAAGTAGAGTTGGCTCTTAGGCAAATTGAGTATGATGACCATGCAAGGAATAAGCTAGAGCTTAGAGGCAAGGACGCCAAGTAGGAGCCTATTGTGAACTGTAAATATGGGCACAGCCAAAAGAAATGCAGCAGGATTGGAAAGGAGACAGGTGCAAAAGTCAGCAGAAGAGAAAGAGAGGAGGAATAAAAAGAACCTCAGGTGGCCAAACATGGTGCCTGGGAGAATATGATGATGACAATGCCATTGGCAAAGAAAGGAAAACATGAGAAGATTATGGGGATGGGAGGAGGCTGGAGATGATAGATGCCAGCAAAATCTCCAGCATTCAATGTATGCTGGAAATGCATTAGAAAGTAAGCATAGAGATGAGCTGGAACTAGAATTAGCATTGGGAAATTACCCACCCAGAAATGCATTAGTTACATCCACGAGATAGCCCAGTGGGTAGGGAGACAGAGAAGGAAAGGCAGAAAGAAACCCAGAAGGATATATTATTTTTCTATTTAACTAGTGTTTATCATCACAGTATAGAGTCTCATACTAGAAAAGGCCAAGTAGGATGAGGACTAAGAAAGGACCACTACACTGGGAGACATTGAACATGGTCATTGATCATTTAAGGATAAAAGTCACTTGTAGGAAGGATAAAAGTCACTTGTAGGAAGTAAAGGTTTAAGTGGCTCCTGAAGGCAAACTAACGAGTACAATCAACTCTGCCAAGATATTACCTGTCGAAAGACTGAACTAGTAGAGAAACTCCCTTTGGGCTGGGTGAAGAGTTGTGTTGTCATGGCTGTTTGTCACTGATTGAAGGTACTGTGGGAAGGGGAGAAACTGAAACTCAAGAGAGACCACTGAGATTTGTAAGATGAGCATTATGCATACATTACAGATGAGGAAACTGAAGCTCAAAAGGGTGAAGTAACTGGGGGAACCTGGGTGGCTTAGTCGGACGGGCATTCAACTCCTGATTTCAGCTCAGGTCATGATCTCAGCGTTTGTCAGATCGAGCCCTTCATCCAGCTCTATGTTGACAGCACAGAATCCCCGCTTGGGATTCTCTCTCTCTCTCCCTCTCTCTCTGCCCCTCCCTGCTCACCAGCTCGCTCTCTCTCTTTCAAAATAAATAAATACAATTAAAAAAAAAAAAAGCAAAATAATTTGCCCACAGCCAAAACCCAGTAAGTAGCAGAGAAGGAAATTAAACCTTGGTTTAGGTGATTCAAAGACTTAGGGTCTGGGGCACCTGGTTTGCTCAGTCAGTAGACCATGGGACTCTTCATCTTGGGGTTGTAAGTTTGAGTCCCATGTTTTATGTTGGGCACAGAGATTACTAAAAAAAAAAAAACAAAAAACAAAACAAAAAAAACACTTCAGGTCTTCTGCTCACATCATACTAACACCAACTCTCTACCAGATATCAGAAAATATTAGTTTAATAAATCTCCCAATAGATATATTAAAAACACATCAATGGCTGGCCATTATTTTTGCTTGTATTTTAATGTAATTTTGTGATATTCTCTAAAACTCCACTTGTGTTAATAAACACAGGAGTCACTCTATAAAAATGTGACTCAAGAAGAGTTAGAAAGTTTATCTAGCTGAACCATATTTCTCTCCTTAGAAGGCTTCTGTGTTCTCCCACTGATGTTGAACAGGTGGAATCACTTCTCAGAGGGATGTTAGGCTTGAAGCAGAACAAGTTTAACCTTACATGATTTACACCTTTACCACATAACTAGGTAATTAAGATTTAAACATCTTAATTTGTAAAGGGTTTCTCCTACCTCCTGCTATAAAAGAAGAATTCTAAAAGAAGAATCTGGTTTGCAAACAATTCAAGTAGACAAAATGATCAAATACTTAAAATCAATACAGAGTGGGGCGCCTGAGTGGCTCAGTTGATTAAGTGACTTGCTATTGATCTCTGCCTAGGTCATGATCTCACGGCTTGTGGGATCAAACCCTGCCCCTGGCTCTGCCCTGACAGTGTGGAGCCTGCTTGGGATTCTCTGTCTCCCTCTCTAACTCTTCCCCTACCTGGCTCATGTGCTCTCTTTCTCTCTCAAAATAAATAAACATTTTTTAATTATTAAAAAAAATCTGTACAGAGCACCCAAATTCGAGAATGGCAAAGCAGGGTCTAGACGTGGAAAGGAATCTGGCCCTAGAATATACATGTAAAAAATCTTTTTGTTTTCAAAGACAATATTGACTTAACTGATTACAATCTCGGTATGTAGGTGTGTCTGAAATAAAATGCCCGAAAAACAATTTTAAACACATTACGCATATACTAAATTTTGTTTTGCTGGTAAACTAGTTTACAGGCTTGAGCAAGCAAGGTTTGTAATGCCTAAAACCTAGTCTTGGGTACCCTTGTAAAGGCAATGTAAGATAGGGTTCCTGCCAGGACCTTGGAGGAGACGGACAAAAGGGTGTCCCTGAAGCTTACTATGTATTAGGTCTGCAGAAAAGCTGCCTCTGGTTGCAGATCACTTTTGGAGGCATTGTTATCATGTGGTCCTGCCTTGTTTACCATCCATCATTTGTTGTGTTCCCCGAGTTTTGATTTGAAAGAAGCCACTTCATTTCTTGCACTTGGTATGTTCTGCCTCTATGCTCTGGTTATTTTCTCAGCTGCCTATAATGATGCCACATTTTTTTAGGGCTCGTGCTCGGTGCTTCATTGAATGATTTCTTCTGCCTTCAGTGCGGAAAATATAAAATGATGATAAAAACCTCAGTGCTGGGAACTGCTTACACTAAAAGTTCTTATTGTTGGTGATTTCCACACGGTACTTGCTTTTCAGAAAAGCTGATGTGAAATTACACAGCTTGAGAAGCCCCCAATCAAAGGGTTTGAAGCTATTTGGGTGATCTTTCCACCCTGAGCACAAGTTCTTTCTAAGATATCCATAATGGAAATATGGAGAAATTCACAGCTCTACGGTTAGAAATTCTGTCTTTTTATTGAGATAATCTTCATCACATAATTGAAGATGACTGTCATACCCCATTCTGCCCTCCCCATTCTCAAAGACTTTTCTTTAGTGTAAACAGACTCATTTCTGTAACCATTATACCTGTGAACGTTTCCAGACCTTGTTACTGTGTATTACATACCTCTATATACATTCCAGTTGGCCAACCAGCCTCCAAAACTGTGGTCTCCAAAACTGAACACAGTACTTCACATGCCATACAGAGTATAGTGGCCTTTTCCTGGACAGTGTGTATTTTATTGATACAATCTAACACTTCCCAGGGTGCCTGTGTGGCTCAGCTGGTTAAATGTCCGACTTCTGCTCAGGTCAGGATCTCGTGGCTTGTGGGTTCGAGCCCGTGTCAGGTCCTATGCTGACAGCTCAGAGCCTGGAGCCTGTTTCAGGTTCTGTGTCTCTGTCTCTCTCTGCCCCTCCCCTGCTCACACTCTGTCTCTCTCTCTCTCAAAAATAAATAAACACTAAAATAAAACAAAACAAAACAAAACCTAACACTTGCTGATAAGACATCAATACCAAAGTCACATAATAATTCATTCACCAGGTATTTGTTTAGTTCCTATGGTGTGCCAAGTACTTTACTTGGGATATAAAGTGAAATATGATATGCTTCTTGTTGTCAATTTGCTTACTCAATAAAGGCAATTTGTCCAGTGTTAAAAAGTGTTATGATAAAGGAAAAACTTCCCAAAGTAGAAAATGCTTTAACTGAGTTTGAAAAGATAGGAGTCATCTGAACAAAGGTGTCTATGGCTGGCAGGTGTCAGCCAAGCCAAGGCATTGGTCTATGTATTGACAGGGCAGCATGAAGTGACAGGACATCATACAGGTACAACAGAGGAAAGAGAGATCATGAAGAAGAGTGCTCAGCTAAAGATTTTGAACTCTATCTGATAGCTATTGGGAAAAACTAAATGATGGTCAGACTTGCATTTTAGGAAGATCACTCTGTCAGCAGGACGGATTGGGGATTGTCCAGGCCAGGAGTCTACTGAAATAATCCAGGAAGATGCGATGAGAGCCTGAACCAGAGCGAAGAAAGTAGAAATGCAGAGGAGGGTCACCACAGGGATTAGAAACTGCCCCACCTGAAGACTAAGAAATAGAGAAGAAATGCACACTGGGGAAAAGGCAGAGCACTGTAGCAGATAACACAATGGTTAAAGCAAGGACTTTAGATTGAGATGAATCTGGGCGTTCAGATTCCTGCTCTTCTGACTGTGTGGCCTTAAATGAGTTAATTTCATTGAAGCTCAGTATTCTCTTAGCAAAATAGGATAATATCTCCTTTTTGATCAGGGATCTTATTTTTTTTTTTTTTTTTTTTAATTTTCTATTTTTGGGACAGAGAGAGACAGAGCATGAACGGGGGAGGGGCAGAGAGAGAGGGAGACACAGAATCGGAAACAGGCTCCAGGCTCCGAGCCATCAGCCCAGAGCCTGACGCGGGGCTCGAACTCACAGACCGCGAGATCGTGACCTGGCTGAAGTCGGACGCTTAACCGACTGCGCCACCCAGGCGCCCCGATCAGGGATCTTAAAGAGACTGAATGGAGTAATGGAAAAAGTGTTTACCTGTTGTGCCCAATACATAGCATGTAAGTGCTTGACAGGGGACAGTAGGTAATTGTGCCTGGTTATTCATGGTGTAGTGACCATGCTGGTGAAATTCAGCAAAATAGAAAATTCAGGAGGAAGAGCAAGTTTGGGGAAGTGATAATGATATTAAGATAGTAGCTCATATTTGTACAGCGCATTACAGTTTTCAAATTTCTTTTGTGTCCATTATCCCATTCAATGTTCAAAAGAACCCTGTAAGTCTACTTATTTCATTTCTAGGACTCCATCCTAGGAAAAGTATCCAAAATGAGAATAAATCATGAAAAAATGCTTATGAGAGAAGGTAAATTTTTATTTTTTTATTTTTTTATTTTTTTTATTTTTTTTAATATTTTTTTTCAACGTTTTTTATTTATTTTTGGGACAGAGAGAGACAGAGCATGAACGGGGGAGGGGCAGAGAGAGAGGGAGACACAGAATCGGAAACAGGCTCCAGGCTCCGAGCCATCAGCCCAGAGCCTGACGCGGGGCTCGAACTCACGGACCGCGAGATCGTGACCTGGCTGAAGTCGGACGCTTAACCGACTGCGCCACCCAGGCGCCCCGAGAGAAGGTAAATTTTTAAAAAGCAAAATGAAAAATCGTATATATAGGATAATTTTAATTACACATTTAAAGTAGACTGGAAGAAAATAAACCAACATACTAGTTTTTTCTAGATAGTGGTATTGTAGAAGATTCTTTTATTTTTCTTGATGTATTGCTGCATTTTTCAAATTTTTTATAATGGATACATATTAGGGCGCCTGGGTAACACAGTTGTTTGAGTGTCTGACTCAATTTCAGCTCAGGTCACGAGCCCAGGGTCGTGGGACTGAGCCCCAAATTGAACTCCACACTGAGCACAGAGTTTGGGATTCTCTTTCTGCCCCTCTCCCCTGCTCATGCTCTCTCTCTCTAAAATAAAAAAATAATGGGGCGCCTGGGTGGCTCAGTTGGTTGAGTGTCCGACTTTGGCTCAGGTCATGATCTCACGGCTTGTGAGTTTGAGCCCTGCGTCAGGCTCTGTGCTGACAGCTCAGAGCCTGGAGCCTCTTCACATTCTGTGTCTTTCTGTCTCTCTCTCTCTCTCTCTACCCCCCGCCCCACTCACACCACTCTGTCTCTCAAAAATAAATAAACATTTAAAAAAATTAAATAAAAAAATAATAATAATTTTTAAAAATAATGGATATGTATTACTTTGGTAATGGACGAAGAAATGATTCACTTCTGTTTTGTTTTTCTTTGTCTTATTAACAATGACCTGTTGGGGTGCCCGGGTGGCTCAGTCCGTTAAGCATCTGACTCTTGGTTTTGGCTCAGGTCATGATATCACGGTTCGTGAATTCTAGCCCCATGTCGGGTTCTACGCTGACAGTGCAGAGCCTGCTTGGGATTCTCTGTCTACCTCTCTCTCTGCCCCTCCCCGACTCACTCTATATCTCTCTCAAAATAAATAAATAAATAAACATTTTAAAAAAACCAATGACCTGTTAAGAAGATTGGTTAGTCATTATTATCATCTCTACTTTATAATACTAATACTGCTATTTTTTTTTTTTTTTTAATTTACTTTTTTGGGACAGAGAGAGACAGAGCATGAACGGGGGAGGGGCAGAGAGAGAGGGAGACACAGAATCGGAAACAGGCTCCAGGCTCCGAGCCATCGGCCCAGAGCCTGACGCGGGGCTCGAACTCACAGACCGCGAGATCGTGACCTGGCTGAAGTCGGACGCTTAACCGACTGCGCCACCCAGGCGCCCCACTAATACTGCTATTGATAATGACTGTAACTAACACATATAGCACTTACGACATGCCAGGCATAGTCCTAAGCAACCTAATGGATATTAAGTTTAGATACGAGTTTAGAATTTATTAGAATTGTAACATTTTTATGTTTTGGGCTGTAAATAATAGAAATGTCTATTCAAACTGGCTTAAACAAAAATAATATTTGTTGGCTTATATAACTGGAAAAATCTAGAGGTAAAGGGGTAGAGATCAGGCATGGTTCCAATCAGGACTTCAGCTCACATCTCTGTGATTCTCCTGGTCCTCCTCATGAGGCAAGCTTCATTCACAGGCTAACAATGAGTCATTTGTAAAAATTTTGGATCCTATGTTATACCAACACAAGAAATTATCCAGAAGTAGAGACAGCTTCTACCTCAGCCTTCTAAACAAGAGCCCTGAAATTCTCAGGTTGAACAACTTAGGTCACATACCTTCTCGTGAATCAATAACCAAGACATGGGGTGGGAGTAGAAGCAAAAATGAAATGTGCTGAGTGTCTTAAGTAAACCAGGACCTCCAGGAATTGAAGGTGGGGGCAGCATGGAAGAGGGGTGAAAATTGAATGAAAATCAAATATGAAGGGAGAATTGGGAAAAGGATACTAGGTAGGAAATAGACAATATCAATGATCCTATTTCTCAACAATTTAGTTTGGATCTTACTGCTAGGTAAACCACAAATTTCATCTTTCCTCTGTCCCAAATGTCCTTTCTGGGGTCCTGATTTTAGTTCTTTATTTGGTGTTCTGTGTGTCACTGAATACATGTTGATTAAGTAGTCTATGAAACTCCTCAGCTTTTTTTTTTTTTAATGTTTATTTTTGAGAGGGAGGGGAGGGGCAGAGAGGGAGACACAGAATCCAAAGCAGGCTCCAGGCTCTGAGCTGTCAGCACAGAGCCCAACACGGGGCTCAAACCCATGAACCCGGAGATCATGACCTGAGCTGAAGTCGGTTGCTCAACGACTGAGCTGCCCAGGTGCCCCGAAACCCCTCAGCTTTAAAATTACTTGATCCGGAAAAAAGTATGGAGGTTCCTCAAAAAACTAAAAATAGAACTACCCTATCACTCAGCAATTGCACTACTAGGCATTTATCCAAGGGATACAGGTGTGATGTTTTGAAGGGACACATGCATCCCCATGGTTATAGCAGCACTATCAACAATAGCCAAAGTATGGAAAGAGCCCAAATGTCCATTGATGGATGAATGGATAAAGAAGATGTGGTATATATATATATATATATATATATATATATATATATATATAATGGAGTATTACTCAGCAATCAAAAAGAATGAAATCTTGCCATTTGCAACTACATGGATGGAACTGGAAGGTATTATGCTAAGTGAAATAAGTCACAGAAAGACAAATATTATATGACTTCACTCATATGAGGACTTTAAGAGACAAAACAGATGAACATAAGGGAAGGGAAACAAAAATAATATAAAAACAGGGAGGAGGACAAAACAAAAGAGACTCATAAATATGGAGAACAAACTGAGGGTTACTGGAGGGGTTGTGGGAGGGGGGATGGGCTAAATGGGTAAGGGACACTGGGGAATCTACTCCTGAAATCATTGTTGCACTATATGCTAACTAATTTCAATGTAAATTTAAAAAAATTAAATTAAAAATTAAATAAATAAATAAAATAAAATTACTTGAAAACTGGGGCCCTTGGGTTGCTCAGTCGGTTGACGGTCCAACTTTGGCTCAGGGCTTGAACTCACGAGCCGTGATCATGATCTCATGGCTTGTGAGTTCAAGCCCCACATCGGGCTTAGACTGCTCAGAATCTAGAGGCTGCTTCCCATTCTGTGTCTCCCTCTCTTTCTGCCCCTCCTCTGCTCATGCTCATGCTCTGTCTCTGTCTCTGTCTCTGCCTCTCTTAAGAACAAAATAAACATTTAGAAATAAAATAAAATAAAATAAAATAAAATAAAATAAAATAAAATAAAATTACCTGAAAACCTTTGAGTTGAAGATAAGATGTAGGACAAGCTAATATGACATCTTCTTCTTTGGCTTATTTGGTTGTTTGTTGTTTCAATTAAGAAATGTCAGAGAGAGGGAACCCAGCTGATTTCTCAGGCAGAGCCTCACAGAATGAGAGTGTCAAGAAGCAGACTCCAAAGCCTATTCTTGGTTTTTTGTTTGCTGTTTTGTCCTGTTTTTTTTTTTTTGTATAACAGCTTTACTGAGATGTAATTCACCTACCATACAAGTCAGCCATTTACAGTGTACAATTCAATGGTTTTTTAGTATATTTATAGATTTGTGCAGCTATTACCACAATTTTAGAACATTTTTATTACACCAAAAAGAAACACTGAACCCATTAGTGTTCACTCTTTTTCCCCCCCAGAATCCCTTCCCCCAGCCTTAGGCAACCACTAATCTACTTTTGATACCTATAGATTTGTCTTTTTAAGACATTTTATACACATGGAATCTTTTCTTTTTTAATTCTTTTAAATGTTTATTTATTTTTGAGAACGAGAGAGACAAAGCATGAGTGGGGGAGGAGCAGAGAGAGAGGGAGACACAGAATCCAAAGCAGGCTCCAGGCTCTGAGTTGTCAGCACAGAGCCTGATGTGGATCTCGAATCCACGAACCATGAGATCATGACCTGAGCCGAAGTCAGACAGTTAACTGATTGAGCCACCCAGGTGCCCCTCTCATACATGGAATCTTAAAACATGTGGTCTTTAAAAAAAAAAAAAAATGTGGTCTTTTGTGTCTGGTTTCAAGGTCAACCATGTTGCAGCCTGTATTATACCTCATTCCTTTTTATTGTCAAATAATATTCCATTATACATGTATACTACTTATCCATTAATCAGTTGATGGATATTAGATTGTTTCCAGATTTTGGTTATTATGAATAATGCTTTTATGAACATTTGTGTACAAGTTTTTGGGTGGATATGTGTTTTTCTCTTGGGCATATACCTAAAAGTAGAATTTCTGGGTCATATGGTAGTTCTCTGTTCTGTAGATCAGAAATTTGATCTTTTCTGAACCCTTAAACTACTATCTTAAGATAACCAAATCCAAGAGATTGCTTTTTGTAGATCTAAGAGATAGTACATTAATTGACAATGGGGTTCAGATTTTAAGGAGACTAGACTACTGAATACTATTTGAGAACATTCTTTCCAAATATCAAGGTATATGAAAAATTGACAATCACTTCATTTAATTTTTAATTTAATACAACAACTCTCTGCGGCTTAAGAAGACTGGAAAATTTGTTCCAAGTTACATAGAGAATAGGTAGAAACAACAGGGTTTGAACCGAGGTCTCCCTCTTTCCAGAACTCTTTCTTAAGGAGTAGACTAGACAGAGATTGCTTAAACAACACCAAATATTTTACCGTTCATTTGTTGGAAATGAGTTTTTCCCATCTTTTCACCCACAACACTATTCAAGCGGATGGCTGCTTAGTATGGAAATGCTGACTTTCAGTAGCTTTCTCTGCAAGAGGTACCGTGGTATCCAAATTCTGGAGGCGCCTTAATGTGGCTCTGTGTCTACTGACTTTTTATGAGAAGTGGTTCCTGATCACATTTTCTGGCACACCTCCTTAAAAGCACAGTCAGCAGCATTCAAAGCAGCTCCTGGATGCCTGCCCTACAGGGACTTTTGATGATGTGTGTACTATTTTGAGATAAAAAGGGTTCTGCATCCAGCAGTCCAGAAACGTATTCTAAATCAGCCTTTAAATCCCTCGTTACATTTTACATGATGGAGGCTGCTGAGGACTTGAGTTGTGTCCAGATATGCCATAGCAAACTGGGTTTCACCCCTCTTTGGGATGGGTCACAGACCAGACAGGGAGCTAATCACCATGTAGAGAGTAAAGCTACTGTCATGCCTTCAGATGTTTCTAATCTTGGAACGACCAGATTTGTTCCAGATCTTCAGAAAACCAGGGTTGTACCACCTGTACTTTGATGGTAGGTACACACTAAATTATACAGCCGTGATAAACTATTATGAAATGAAGATTCATCTTGAGGAGTTTTGTTACATCTGTTAGATGCAAAAATAGTATTGTGGTGTCGTGAGAAAAATACTTTTTTTCCCTTGTAACGCATACCAAAGAGTATCCAGGGGTGAACCTGAAGAGCAAGAGGGCGCCCCTAAAGGAAGAGCTTGTGAAAAGCAGACAGGACTGAATAGCTGATACAAATAATTTAAAAATGCTTTAGAACTGCTACTTGAAACATTGAGATTTGACTCTGTACGCAATCTTTCAGATCTGATAGAAATTATGCAGGGGCACCTGCGTGGTGCAGTCGGTTGAGTGTCCAACTCTTGGTTTTGGCTCAGGTTCATGGGTTTGAGCCCCGAATTGGGCTCTGCATTGACAGTGTGGAGCCTGCTTGGGCTTCTCTCTCTCCCTCTCTCTGCCCCTCCCCTGCTCGTGCTCTCTCTCTTTGTCTCTCTTTCTCTCCGTCTCTCTCTCAAAATAAATAAATAAACTTTAAAAAAGAATTAAAAAAAATTATTTACACTGAAGTGCATAGAGAGGTAAAGTATAAAGCAAATGTATCAACTGACATATTTGGTGTGCGTAAGTGGTACTTGGATACCACAAAATCAAGTTAACATCACCAAATAAAAAGACTGTAACTGTTTCAAGTTGTAAAGCCTGATGTATGCGGCAATAACCCATCCTTGCAAGGGAAGTTTTTCTTGTAGTGGTTGTGTTTAATCTTTTGCTCTTGGCTGCTGCCCTAGATAGATTAAGGTTGAAGTTTTCAGGATCTATGAGGTTGAAATTACAGTAACAAAGGGTGCAGATAGGTCTGCGCATTCTTACTTTCAAGAATAAGTCAATAGTGGCTTTCTATCTACTTCTTTGTCATACCATTTGCTTAGTTCTTTGTAAAAATTTTTGGGCTGTATAATTCTAAATTCTGTTTTTTTTTATCATTCAGCTATGTTATAAGCCAATTCTCATTTGAGTTCAGAGGTATCTGATGAAAGTCAAAGTCAGTTCTCAGCCATCCATCTACTTTATGTGTTATTCATGACTTCTTAGTTTCTCAAACTGCTAACTCTCTTTTCAGCCATTCCTTTGAGGAATACAAGGATATATATATATATATATATATATATATATATATATATATATATTTTTTTTTTTTTTTTTTAAGTTCTAAGCCCAGTGTAGGGCCTGAACTCACGACCTCAATATCAAGAGTCACATGCTCTACCAATTGAGCCAGACAGGCTAGCCAGACACCCCAAGGATGATAGATAGATAGATAGATAGATAGATAGATAGATAGATAGATATAGATGCTGCTTTTTTCTTTTAAGAAATAGCCCCTTTATTTTTTTGAACTTTTTATTTATTAAGTAATTTCTATGCCCAGTGTGGGGCTCAAAGTCATGATCCTGAAAACAAGAGTCTCATGCTCTACCAACTGAGTCAGTCAGGCACCCTCTAAGGATTTTTTTTTAAGTTTATTTGTTTATTTATTTTAAGAGAGGGAGAGGAGCAGAGAGAAAGGGAGAGACAGAGAACCTCAAGCAGGATCCACACTCTCAGTGCAGAGCTTGATGCGGGGCTTGAACTCATGAACCATGAGATATGACTTGAGCCGACGTCAGTTGCTTAACTGACTGAGCCACCCGGGTGCCCCAGAATATGTTTTTTTTTTAAGTCAATTTTACCCCTGTTTGAGAAATCCTGGCAAAAGGAAATTGAGGCATGAGGAAAAGAAAGAGATAAGATAGAGAAAATCATGGTGAGACAATCAGTTAAAGCAAACTTTGAGGGGGGGTGCCTAGGTGGCTCAGTCAGTTAAGTGCCCAACTCTTGATTTCGGCTCAGGTCATGATCTCATGGTCTGTGGGTTGGAGCCCCAAGTTGGGCTCTGCGCTGACATCGTGGAGCCTGCTCAGAATTCTCTCTCTTCCTCTTTCTCTGCCCCTCTCCTGTTCATGCTCTCTCTCTCTCTCTCTCTCCCCCCACCTCCCACCCACTCATGCCCTCTCTCTCAAAAAATAAACACTTTAAAAATAAAAAATAAAAAGTAAGGTGAGTTAAAAAAATAAAGAGGAAAAAAATAAAGTGAATTTTGGGGATTGTCTGTGGCTTTCCATTATTTAAACTCCATTTCTTATCAAAAACTAATGCAGTAAGTCTGGCCTTGTGCATGCTGAATAAATACCTCAAAATTTCCCGAGTTAGTAGCTATTTTTGTCTGCCACTAAGTCACTTTGAATCGCTGAGCATTAATCAACATTAAGGAAAACTGGAAACTCTCAAGCAATTGCTGGCACTTTAAACATGAATAGGCTATAGCTACCCAATTCCTGAGCCAAAGGTATTTTATATTGCTGTAGTGATTATATTTTCTAAAGGTAAAATTGAGATGTACGATCAGATAATGAGATGAAATATTTTAAGTCAGACCATACCTACTTGACAGTTAAAATACTATTTTCCCATTCTACCCCTTGTTCATAATTGCTTTCATTATTGCAGATTGGGCAAACCTGACCTTAATCAAAGCAGCAAAATAACCAGAAATCACATTGCTTAGATAGTGAATATTCCTCAACAATGTCAGGTCATTTTTTTAAATGTTTATTTATTTATTTTGAGAGAGAGAGTGCAAGCAGGGGAAGGGCAGACAGAGAGGGAGACAGAATCCCAAGCAGGCTCTATGCTGTCAACATAGAGCCCAACTCGGGGCTCCAAGCCATGAACCATGAGATCATGACCTGAGCCGGAATCAAGAGTGGGACTCAACCGACTGAGCCACCTAGGCACCCCCATTTTCTTAATTTTTCTTTCTTTTTATTTTTTATTTTTGAGAGAGCATGAAGGAGGGAGGGGCAGAGAGAGGGAGACAGGATCCAAAGTGGGCTACTCACTGTCAGCACAAAGCCGGACGTGGGGATCCAAACATGAATAGTGAGATCTCGACCTGAGCTGAAGTCAGACGCTCAAGTGACTGACCCACCTGGGTACCCCACCCCTCTTTTTAATAAACTAGTTTTTAGAACGGTTGTTGGGCCATTTAAGAAAAATGGGTTTAAGGGCAGCTGGGTGGCTCAGTTGGTTAAACCTCCAACTTCAGCTCAGGCCATGATCTCACAGCTTATGTATTTGAGCCCCGTGTGGGGCTCTGTGCTGAAAGCCCTCTCTGTCCCTCCCCCACTCGTGCTCTGTCTCTCAAAAAATGAATAAACATTAAAGTTTATTAATAAATAAATAAATAGGTTTACAATTCTGACAGATCTGATTTGCAAAAACAAAAGAGAGAAAAGGCAATCCTGCTATGTTCAGCATCAGGAAGATTATTCTTAGAGTATTGTGCACAATTTTGTTTTCCCTAATTGAAGAAAGATGTGCACAACTTGGGTATAGTCCCAAAAAAATCAACCGAAACATTCATAGGCTAGAGAGTAAGCCATATGGAATTTGTCATCCAGATATACTCACACAAATGGGAAATAGTAAATGTTCAAGTTTATTCATTACAGCATTATTCATAATGACAAAAGATTGGGGTGCCCAGGTGGCTCAGTCAGTTGAGCATTGGACTCTTAATTTCAGCTCAGATCATGATCTTGCAGTTCATGGGATCAAGCCCCACATCTGGCTCCATACTGAAGGCATGGAGCCTGCTAGGATTCTCTCTCTCTCTCTCTCTCTCCCCCCTCTCTCTCTGCCCCTCCCTCACTCTCTCTCATTCTCTCTCTCAAAATAAATAAATAAGCTTTAATTATAAATAAACTCTATATACACACACACACACACACACACACACAGTGACAAAAGATTGGAATCCACCTAAAAGTTCATCAGTGTGAGACTGGTTTGATGAATTATAGCACAACTATACAATTGTATTTATTGTAGCTGTAAAAAAGATTGAGAAAATTCTTCATATTGTATTATGGAAGGAGCTCTAAGACATATGTTAAGTGAAACAAGCAAGTGCTGAACAGTGTATGAATAATGCTGCTATCATGTTAAAAAGTAAAAGGAAGGGCATCTGGGTGGCTCAGTCGATTAAGCATCCAACTTTGGCTTAGGTCATGATCTCACAGTTCATGAGTTTAAGCCCCGCATCCAGCTCTGTGCTGACAGCTCAGAGCCTGGGGCCTGCTTTGGATTCTGTGTCTCCTTCTCTCTCTGCCCCTCCCCTGCTCATTCTCTCTCTCTCTCTTTCAAAAATAAATAAACCTTAATTTTTTTTTTTCTTAATTTTTTTATAGTAAAAGGAGATGGGGTGCCTGGCTGGCTTAGTAGGTGGGGCATGCAACTCTTGATCTCAGGATTATGAGTTCGAGTCCCATGTTGGGTGTAGAGATTACTCAAAAATAAAATCTTTAAAGAGGCTCCTGGGTGGCATAGTCAGTTAAGCGTCCAACTCTTGATATCTCTCTCTCTTTCTGTCTCTCTCTCTCTCTCAAAATAAATTTTAAAAAATCTTTAAAAAGAAGGAATAGGAGGGATGATATATTTATATCATATATATATGACAGCTATATTTATATCTATTTGTGTATGCATAAAGACAATCTCTGGAAGTAGACACAAGAAATCAATGATAGTGATTACTCACAAAGAGTAGGTGGGAATTAGATGAATGGGAGATCGAGAGATAAAGAGACTTTTTATATTATAGATTTATATACCTTTTGAATTTTATTCTTGCAAATATGGTACCTTTTAATAAACCAAATAGATCATTCAAGTGGACAGCAAAAAAGAAAAGAAACAAAATGAAGCATGGTAAAGGGGATGAAGATTTAAATTTTGTCTACATCTATGATGAGCCCCAAGTAACACATCTTATCTGAGTATCTCCATAAGCGGTGTAAATTACCTTATGGTTAACTCACTTGCAAAGACAAACAATGAATGAATTGATTGTGCCATAATATAGTTCACTCATGATTCAAAGATATAACCCTAATTTGCAAAAGAGAAGATTGAATTAGTATTGGATTTTTCCAAAATGACAAGGAATTGGTCAATAAAAGAATAATATAGTTCACCATTCCCTCAACTTAATAATGTTTGTAAAGCACTTTATAATTTGAAAACTACTTTGACATATTTTATCTCATTGGGCACATCTTTACAAAAACATTATGTGGTATATAAGACAGAAATTTGTTTCTCATTTTGCAAATTGAGAAATGGAAATAAAGAGAAGACAGATACTTGTGGGTAGACTCGACCAATAGAACGGGATACATGAGACCAGAATTAGCTTGCAAAATGAGACACCTATGATCACTAAAGTATTGCCAAGTCATTGGACTCCTTAGATGTACTTACAGCTTTAGAGTTTTTCTACTTAGGCTCTTTGCCTAGAGTTATTTCTCAATTATTAATTTTCCTTTGTTCTGGTTGAGAGATTTAGCTGAATTTCTGACTCATGTTGTTTCTTCATAGTGAAATGCAGAGAAACTCTTTATCTCACATCCTTTCAATCTTAAATTTTAACGCAAGAATCATGGAAGATGCAGATTCAAATGCAGATTCTTAGCACCTCTCCCCAAAGATTCTGAGTCACTGAGTATCAGGTGGAGCCTAGGAATATGCTTCTTTTATAAGCATGTGGCTATACTTGTCCAAGTGGTCTGAGCATTGCCCTAAATAATATGCTCAAAAAGAAGTGCAATCATTTGTAACTAAGAACTCTGTGTGGCTGATTAAAATTAAAAAAGCTTCTCAAATCCTCTTTGCAAGCTCATTATTGTTACTGAAAGAGGCAAAGGCGAGGAGCTGGGAGTGATGATTAGCCTCTAGTGAATTGAAGAGAAGTCAATGGTGGCAACACACCTTGCTAATATTTGCATAGCATTCCAGGGAAGATGCGCAAAATTAAATTGAAACTCATCAGATTTATTTCCTTTACCTCTGAAACTCTGAAAGTATGAAATTGAATTCATCTTGGAGGGTTTGAACAATCTGCCTATTTGCTTCTAAGAAGAATTTTAAGTGTTGACCGTGTCTATTAAAGACCTAAGTGGTTTGAGACTTGGTTACCCTAGTGACTGCCTCTTTCCCCCTGTAGGGCTGCAGCAGTCTGAGATCTGGCAGGGCACATCCACAGACACGTCCCAAATTCCATCCAGGAAAGAGGGAACGGAAAACCACAGAGGCCTCATCATGGAGGACCCTTGTTTATATAGCTTCCTTCCCACTCCAATCTGGGTAAAGCCCCTCATCTGGCTTCCTTCAGAGTTTGGACCAACATTTATCTTTCTTCAGCTGGCTTCTCCATAAGGAAGTATTTTGTGAAAACTGCTTTAAAATAATTTAAAATGGTTGAATCCTCAAAGTGCACCTTTATCATCAGTTGAAGGCTTTTATGGTTTTACATAACTTTCTGAGTGTTTTTAACTTTGTACTCATGGCCCAAGGCAATTATCGCAAAGGACATACTTTTATTAATTGAAATAATAAATACTTTATAAGTGTTCTAATAAAATGTGGTGATTTAAAGTTTAAATGGTATATTGAGTCATTCAAGAATAGCCATGGAGCACCCTTCTGTGAAAGCCAAATGGAAAAATATAGAGGGAGAACAAACTCAATGAAAGGTTAAATCATGCTGCACCAGGTGAACTCACAGAAACAATGGAAAGAATTGTAAGAAAAATCTTCTCATGAATTTTCAAAAGAAACATTCACCAGAACTTTCATTTGCTAACTATTTCTCTTGGGTTCAAAGATTAGCGGATGCAAATTTGTCTTGCTACCCTGTCAATAGGGCATGTCCTCTACAGAAATAAGAGTCACCTGAGTTGTACCCACTTATGGGCCTTACGGAGTTATTGAAAACATATTGGCCAATTTCCTGTTCTCCATACTCTGCCTCTATTAGTTAGTTGATCATTAATCTGCTTTCTAAGAAAGAGATAGATACAGCGACTAGAAGTTTGTCCAAGGGCAAAACTGGGTTACCTATTACATTTGTCTCCAATCCTTAAACTCTCTTTCACAAATAAACATAAAAAGGAGCCTTACCTGGATGGGTTTCTTCTGTTTCTTGGTAAAATCTTTATTTGAAAATCTTACGGGGCACCTGGGTGGCTCAATTGTTAAGCAGCATCTGACTTCAGTTCAGGTCATGATGTCATGGTTCGTGAGTTCAAGCCCCACATCGGGTGAGCGTGAGCCCAGGGTGAGCTTGAGCCCCGCTTCTCACTTCCCGTAAAAACACAAGCCCCGCTTAGGGGGAGCCCTGCTTCTCTCTCCTTTCTCCCTCTTCCTCTCCTGGGATTCTCTGTCTCTCTCTGCCCCTCCCTCACTTGCGCCCTCTCTCTCTCAAAAAAAAAAAAAAAAAAATGGAAAGAAAGAAAAAGAAACTCTCAGAGATGCAGGACAGAAAGCCTAAGCGGCTTCCCAAAAATAGCAGTCTCCAGGGAAGAGCGGCAAGGGCTCTAATTAGCTAGCTCTGCCTTTGTCATTCATGTACTATCCAGTTTCCTCACCCAGAGTTGCACATGCAGAAGATTTTTGAAACCAGGAAGATGGAAGTGGGAAACTGGAAAGTGCAGGAAATGACCACAGCTGCAACGTAATGCCAGACCAGCTCTGTCCAACGGCTCTTTCTGTGGTATGGACGTGTTCTGTATACGTGCCGTCCAACACAGAAGCCACTAGCCACATGTGACTGTTGAGCACATGAAAACCTGCCTAGTGTGACTGAGGAACAGAAATGAAAATTTTTGTTTAGTTTTTCTAAACTTAAATAGGCACATGTAGCTAGTAGCTGGTAGCTGCTATAGTGGACAGAATTACTGTACTATTCACATATACAATCCTAAACCAAGTAGATAAAAAAGAAAAATGTAGTTGATCACTTGAACATGTGGTATCTATACAACACCAAAACCCTATTTTGCTTTTTTTCCCCTCTGAACTGAATGGAGTGAATTGGCAGATGAATTTGGCATTATGTAACACGGTGAAATATAAATGAAATACACCCAGCAAGCCTGAGTGGATGTGGATTACATTAAATATTTACACACTACACAACAGATCTTTTGTAAAGGGCAATGGTATAAACCAGAAACTTCAATAATAAAGGGGTGGTAGGGAGGGTTTTATTTATATAAGACCTGTTGTTTGACACCTAGGCCAAAGGCAGTCCAACCCAGCTGCCAGCAGGTGACTTAGGTATCACAAAATAAAATGATCCAATTGGACTTAAACTGCATTTGTATGATGAATAGAAAAGATAGGAGATATATAAACCAATCAATATTGGCAGTGGTTATTTTAGCTAGGTTTTTGCTATTGTTATTGCCTTTATCCTTTTGTTTTCTCCAGATTTTCAGCATTGAGCTATAACATTTTTTTAAGAAAAGAAATTTTTTCTTCAAAAGAGAAAAGCACAGGGGCGCCTGGATGGCTCAGTCGGTTAAGTGTCGACTTCGGCTCAGGTCATGATCTCACAGTTCGTGAGTTCGAGCCCCACGTCGGGCTCAGTGCTGACAGCTCAGAGCCTGGAGCCTGCTTCACATTCTGTGTCTCCCTCTCTCTCTGCCCCTTCCCTGCTCGTGCTCTGTCTCTCTCTGTCTCAAAAATAAATAAACATTAAAAAAAAAAAAAGAGAAAAGCACAGAGAATAATATCATAAACATTCATGTGCCTACCATCCAGTTGAACAGTTGTTCACAATTTGGTGTATTTGATTTGAATATTTCTTTCTTTTAAAAATAAAATAAAATACAGGACACGTGGGTGGCTCAGTAGTAGGTTAAGCGTTCAACTTCGGCTCAGGTCACGATCTCGGGGTTTGTGATTTCCAGCCTCCTGTTGGGTTCTGTGCTGACAGCTCGGAGCCTGGAGCCTGCTTCAGATTCTGTGTCTCCTTCTCTCTCTGTCCCTCTCCCACACTCTCTCTCAAAAATAAAATAAGACATTTAAAAAATAAATAAAATAAAACACTAGAGCTACAGGTAAAGTCCCCCGAGTCCCCTTCCCCAGTCCCACTTCCTCTTTCTCCCGAGAAGAACCATAAGTAGGAGTATAATATGTTTGCCCACATATTTGAAGTACTTTTTCTATATATGTATATATTCATGAACAACATATAGCACTGTTTTCTGTGTTTTAAAATTCACAATGTTCTTCAAAGAAGACATATAGAATGTCCAAGAGGTACATGAAAAGATGCTCAACATCATTCATCACCTGGGAAATGCAAATCAAAACCACACTGAGATATCACCTCATACTTGTTATAATAGTTATCATCAAAAAGATAAGAGATAACAAATGTTGTCCAGGACGTGGAGAAAAGGGAATCCTATTGGTGGGAATGTAAAATGGTGCAGTCCCTGTGGAAAACAGTACGGAGGTTCCTCAAAAAATTAAAAACAGAACTACCATATCTGGATCCAGCAATCCCACTTCTGAGTACATGTCTAAAGGAAATGAAATCACTACTCAAAAAGAGATCTATACCACCCCCATGTTCATTGCAGCATTATTCTCTATAGCCAAGACATGGAAACAACCTAAGAGCCTATCTACAGATCAAGAAAATGTGGTAATTAAATGTAATGGAATATGATTCAGTCCTTAAGAAGAAGGAAATCCTGTCTTTTGTGACACTATGTATACACCTTGAAGACATTATCTTGAGTAAAATAAATCAGGCAGAGAAAGAAAAATACTGCATGGTCTTACCTATGTATGGAACCTAAAAAAGTCATACTTAAAAACTAATAAAATTAAATTGAAAAGTCATAACTTTTAAAAACAGAATGCTGAGGGGCACCTGGGTGGCTCGGTCAGTTGAGCATCCGACTTTGGCTCAGGTCATGATCTCGCGGTCCGTGAGTTTGAGCCCCGCGTCGGGCTCTTTGCTGACAGCTCGGAACCTGGAGCCTGTCTCAGATTCTGTGTCTCCCTCTCTCTCTGACCCTCCCCCGTTCATGCTCTGTCTCTCTCTGTCTCAAAAATAAAAAAACGTTAAAAAAAATTAAAGAAAAAACCAGAATGCTGATTGCCAGGGTTTGGGGAAGAGGGGGGAAGTGGGGAAATGTTGGTCAAAAGATACAAGCTTCCAGTTATAAGGTTAATAAGTTCTGGGGAGCTAATGTACAGCATGGTGACTGTTAACAATAGTTAAAAATATTGTAGGGGTGCCTGGATGGCTCAGTCATTTAAGTGTCTTACTTCAGCTCAGGTCATGATCTCATAGTTCTTGCGTTTGAGCCCCCTATCAGGCTCTGTGCTGACAACTCAGAACCTGGAGCCTGCTTCAGATTCTGTGTCTCCCTCTCTGTCTGCCCCTCCCCTGCTCGCACTCTGTCTCTCTCTCTCTCTCCAAAATAAATAAACATTAAAAAAAATTTTTTTTAACACTGTATTGTATACTTGAAAGTTGTTAAGAGAATAGGTCCTAAATGTACTTATCACAAAAAAGAAATGGTGATTGCGAGGTGAAGTGAGGAATGTGTTAACCAACCCTATTGTGGTAATCATTTCACCACATATAAGTGTATCAAATCATAAGACTCTACACTTTACACTTACATAGTGTTACACGTCCATTATATTTCTTTTTTTTTTTTTTTTTTTTTTTCAACGTTTTTTTTTTTTTTTTTTTTATTTATTTTTGGGACAGAGAGAGACAGAGCATGAACGGGGGAGGGGCAGAGAGAGAGGGAGACACAGAATCAGAAACAGGCTCCAGGCTCCGAGCCATCAGCCCAGAGCCTGACGCGGGGCTCGAACTCACGGACCGCGAGATCGTGACCTGGCTGAAGTCGGACGCTTAACCGACTGCGCCACCCAGGCGCCCCTCCATTATATTTCAATAAAACTAGAGAAATAAAATTTACAATGAATTACATTGCATATGTTTCTACAAATCACTCTTTTCATTCACTTTTATGTTTCCAAGAGATGTTGAAATATACATGCCTTCCTTAATTAGATAAATTATTTTTTTTTAGTGCTCCATTAAAAGCCACCACGATTGGGCACCTGGGTGGCTCAGTTGGGTAAGTGTCAGACTTCGGCTCAGGTCGTGATCTCATGATTTGTGGGTTCGAGCCCTGCATCAGATTCTGTGCTGACAGCTCAAAGCCTGGAGCCTGATTTAGATTCTGTGCCTCCCTCTCTCTGCCCCTCTCCCTCTCACACTCTGTCTCTCTCTCCCTCAAAACTAAATAAACAGTAAAACCCACCACAACAGACTGCTGGGTGGCTCAGTCAGTTAAGCATCTGACTCTTGATTTTGGCTCAGGTCATGATTTCATGGTTCCTGAGCCCAAGCCCCACGTGGACACAGACTGACTCAAGCTCAGAACCTGCTTGAGATTCTCTTTCTCTCTGCCCATCCCCCACTGGCACACATGCTCTCTCTCTCTAAATAGATACACTTTAAAAAATAAAAAATAAATATAAAAACCACCACCACAGTAATGAAAAGTAACATTTTTTAGCAATTGGAAGGTGTAAGCTCAAAGTTCCTTCATCTGAGTTTCAAAACAAGCTGGGAAGGAAATGTTACTATTAAGCCCATTTAACAAATAAAGCAACGTAATTCAAGAAGTTCAGGTACTTGTCCAAGGCTAAATAGGTAACAAAAGGAAGAACCTGCCCTCACACCCTGGCTTTTGCAGCCAGGAGTTTTGGAGAATAATTTGCCTGCTGTAGATTCTTGGGTTTTTTTTTTTTTTAAACGTTTATTTATTTTTGAGAGACAGGCAGAGTACAAGCTGGGAGGGACAGAGAGAGAGGGAGACATAGAATCTGAAGCAGGCTCCAGGCTCTGAGCTGTCAGCACAGAGCCCAACGCGGGGCTCGAACCCACAAACCAAGAGATCATGACCCAAGCTGAAGTCAGACACTCAACCAACGGAGCTACCCAGATGCCCCTGTAGTTTCTTGGGAAGCTAGAATCCTGGGTTTTCAGTTAGCCCCAAGAACCACCAGGTAGGGTAAAAAATGCTGGGCAGAATTCTCCCTTACTGACTAAAGGATGGTGAGAGCTGAGAAGTCACTAAGAGGGAAGAAAATTAGAGCAATTGAGAAAAACAGAATGGGGGATGGGGGTGAAGAGAAAAATAATCATTTTGGTCAGGTATGTCGTGTTCCCAAATTTTGCCCCAGATGTCCATAGCTCGGAAAGGATAGGCCAAGGTTTAGGAAGATTGAGAGACGTGGCTTAGATATTCTTCAACATTTTCAGTGTCCCAGTGGGCGACCCTAGGGCTATTGGGTGGGACAGAAGGTAACACTGCATTTCCCTAGAGCAGTGTTTTCCCAAATATAGGAAGTACCAACATTTTTAAAATTTTATTTCATTTTTAAATGTTTATTCATTTTTGAGAGAGAGAGTAAGAGCAGGTGCATGAGTGGGGAAGGGGCAGAGAGAAAATCCCAAGCAGACTCCACACTGTCAGCACAGAGCCCAACGTGGGACTCAAACTCACGAACCATGAAATCATGACCTGAGCTGAAATCAAGAGTCAGATGCATAACTGTTTGAGCCACCCAGGTGCCCTACAAAGATAATTTAAAAAAATTTTTTTTAATGTTTATTTATTTTTGAGAGAGAGAGAGAGAGAGAGAGAGATTGAGAGTGCAAGCAGGGGAGGGGCAGAGAGAGAGGGAGACACAGAATCTGAAGGAGACTCCAGGCTCTGAGCTGTCAGCACAGAGCCCAACTAGGGGCTCAAACTCACTAACCGTGAGATCATGACCCAAGCTGAAGTAACCGACTGAGTCACCCAGGTGCGACATATACTTTTAGATGTTACAGTATGGGTGTTAGTTGAATGGCAGAGTCTTAAAGTGAGGTCTTTTTCAGTTGTTTGAATTCCTCTCTACTCAGTTCATTGAACAGTCTGAATCAAGTGGAGAACAAACATGAAATGTTTTATTTTTCCCCTTCTGCCATGCTCAACCGAATCTCTTTTCCCATTATTTTGTGAAAGAAAGGAGAGGGGAGAAATGTGTCTCCCTTAAATGATGTCTGACCTTCTGGCTGCCTTGCCTCTCTGGCTAAAACTTACTGGTTACGGATGCCCCTTTGTTCCAGTATCCAAATTCTGGTTCTCACACTAGCGTGAGGGTGAGCGCTTCAGTGCGGCCTGCATCGTTCCTGGACATCAGAGGCTCACTCGGCCTGAACCACTTCAACCGTCCCCCATCTCCCATTCCCAAGGGTCTCAACTAGGGTCGTGTACACATCCAGCTCCAGGAGGGTCCACCCAGCCTCCTCCAAGGCCTCTGTCTCCACACCCCGTGCTGGCATAGCAGCTCAGGCCAGGGAGACTGATTCCAACCTCAGTGAGGAGGGGAGATACCCACTCCTTTCTTCCTCTTCCGTGGTTTCTGTGACTGATTCTCTCAAGACCCTCACTGCCTCAAGGCAGTAGCATTCCTGAACTGCCTAGTCATCGTACGTCATACCTGACCATGCCTGAGAAGTCAGGACTGATTTCCTCCAGCCCCTCTCTCCAGGCATCTGCTTTTATGGACATATAGGGACATAATGATAAAGTAGCAGAAGCAGGCTCAGGGGCCTCCTGATAAGCCCTGAGAAGGTATCTGGACTTTATTGTTTTCAACTCTGTACAGAAGGTTGGGGCACAAAAAACCTCCTTTGTTCTCAGCCTGGGATCCCAGTCGCAGGTTCTGATTACATCAAGGAGAAATTCTCTGTTGGTGTTAGTATGTCAAAGTCACCTCTCTACATTTTCAGGCTCCTTTTCCAAGCAGAGAGAGCAAGGCTTCTTTAGGCAACATCTGTCTGCAAACTAAGGCCATTTGGCTTTTCTTGTGCTTATTCTCACAGAATTTTTTATTTATGACAAGTGATAATGGATTTTCCACTCGCCATAGCAAGAGAATGTTTTATTTTTAGATGACCTTATATAAGGTTTTCAAAAAGTAATTTGTTTAAAGAAAAATATTTGGTTGATAATTGTGCAGATGTAAGTGGACATGGAAAAATAGTGAAAGTGGTATTTGAAACAGTGAAACTTTGTGAAACTTACAAATGTGCCTTGGGGCTCATATATATATGGGCCTGGGTGGCTCAGTCAGTTAAGTGTCCAACTCTTGATTTCAGCTCAGGTCGTGATCTCCCCTCAGGTTATGATCTCATGGTTCGTGGGTTCGAGCCCCAAGTCAGACACTGTGCTGGCAGTGCAGAGCCTGCTTGGGATTCTCTTTCTCTCTCTCCGTCCCTCCCCAACTCACATGCTCTGTTTCTCTCTCTCAAAATAAATAAATACCCTTAAAATAAAAATAAAAATAAATGTGACTTAGAAATAAGACTTGGGGTCCCTGGGTGGCTCAGTTGGTTAAGTGTCCAATTCTTGGTTTCAGCTCAGGTCATGATCTTATGGTTCATGAGGATGAGGCCCATATCAGGCTCTGTGCTGGCAGAGACAGCTTGGGATCAGAGACAGCTGGCAGAGACATCCCTGCTTGGGATTCTTGCTGTGCTCCTCCCCTGCTTGCTCTCTCTCTCTCTCTCTCTCTCTCAAAATAAATAATAAACATTAAAAAAAAGAAAGAAGGAAAGAAATGGGGCACCTGGGTGGCTCAGTCAGTTAAGCATCTGACTTTGGCCCAGGTCATGATCTCATGGTTCGTGAGTTGGAGCCCCATGTTGGGCTCTGTGTTGACAGCTTAGAGCCTGGAGCCTGCTTCAGATTCTGTGTCTTGTTCTCTCTCTGTCCTTCCCCCACTCATGCTCTGTCTCTCGATCTCAAAAACAACAACAACAACAAACATTAAAACAACTTTTAAAGAAAAAAGAAGTAAGAGTTAAATTGAGCTGGGACATGAAATGTATTTAAAGAAGCTTACTGACACCTGGCTGGCTCAATCTGTGGAGTATGCATCTCTGGATTTCAGGGTTGTGAGTTCAAGCCTCATGCTGGATGTAGAGATTACTTAAAAATGTATATATTAAAAAAACTTTTTTAATCTTACCAATAAAAAAAAGGTAGTTTACCAATAGATGTTTATTAAATGTTAGTGATTCATTATAGTACTGAATATCACATGCCTGGTAGGTTTATTAAAACAGACTTATTGGGGCGCCTGGGTGGCGCAGTCGGTTAAGCGTCCGACTTCAGCCAGGTCACGATCTCGCGGTCCGTGAGTTCGAGCCCCGCGTCAGGCTCTGGGCTGATGGCTCGGAGCCTGGAGCCTGTTTCTGATTCTGTGTCTCCCTCTCTCTCTGCCCCTCCCCCGTTCATGCTCTGTCTCTCTCTGTCCCAAAAATAAATAAAAAACGTTGAAAAAAAAATTAAAAAAAAAAACAAAAACAAAAAAAAACCAGACTTATTACTGAGGGTTGGTGGGGGGTGGGAGGGAGGGGAAAGTGGGTGATGGGCATTGAGGAGGGCACCTGTTGGGAGGAGCACTGGGTGTTGTATGGAAACCAATTTGACAATAAATTTCATATAAAAAAACAGACTTATTGATGTATAATTTATATACTATAAAATTCTACATTTTTTAGAGAAATGCTCATTTTTTTAAAATATATTTTTTTTTATTTTTGAGAGAGAGACAGAGCACGAGAGGAGATGGGAGGAGATGGCAGAGAGAGAGGGACACACAGAATCCAAAGCAGGCTCCAGGCTCTGAACTGTCAGCACAGAGCCCGACGTGGGGCTCGGACCCACAAACCGTGAGATCATGACCCAAGCCGAAGTTGGATGCTCAACCTCCTGAGCTACCCAGGTGCCCCTAAAATTCCACATTTTAAGTGTATTTGCAATGACTTTTAGTAAATTTACAGAATTGTGCATCCACTACCACAATCCAATTTTAGAGCATGTCCATCACTCCCCAAAGATCCTCCATGCCCTGCCACTTGCAGTAACTCTCCCACCGTCCTCCCCCAGACCCCCGCAACTCTAACCTTCTTTACGTCTTTATAGATTTGTCTTTTCTGGATTTGCCTTTCCTCATGCAATTGGACTTATAGAATACGTGATTCTTTTTTGTGTGTGGCTTCTTTCACTTAGCACACTGCTTTTGTGGTTCACTCATGAATAATATTGCTGTGAACATTCACACACGAGTCCTTGTGTGGACATGTGTTTTCATTTCTCTTGGATAAGTGCCTAGCAGCAGAATTGCTGAGTCGTATGGTAAATTTATGCTTAACTTTTTAAGAAACTGCCAAACTGTTTCCAAAGAAGTGGCATCATTTTCCATTCCTACCAGCAAAGGATGAGAGTGTGGGGCGTTGTACATATATTATTTTGCATAGATAGGTGTGATCATATCCTAACCACTACTTTATAGGTGGGAAACCTGAGACTGAAGAGGTTAACTGACTTGTAGCCTTGACAAAGCCAGTATTCAACCATGTCTGATTCCAAAGCTATCCTATTTCTACTATAGGCTTTGTGCTGGATGTTTGTTTCCTTCAGCAGAGACGGGGGAGGGTGCTTTG
Organism: Neofelis nebulosa; assembly: GCF_028018385.1. Classification (NCBI taxonomy): domain Eukaryota; kingdom Metazoa; phylum Chordata; class Mammalia; order Carnivora; family Felidae; genus Neofelis; species Neofelis nebulosa. The sequence continues at coordinate 26,681,419 of NC_080791.1, read as the reverse complement.
CTTTTGGCCCCCTCACTCTGTGGAGCCCCACAAGAGACCAGGTGACTAATGGAGCCTCAAGCCAGGGAAGGAGGCTTTCCGGTTTTTGCCCCCTGGTCCTGGATTCCAAGCCCCGGAAACGATTTACATGACTCATTTATTTCTTCAAGTTTAGAATGAAACTTCAGTCCTGCTTAACGGGTGACACAGCAAATGAGCAAGCTGGGCAACAGAAACAGGTCCCCATTACTGTGGACTTTGACAGTCTGGTAATCGCTTGGCTGGCCACAGAACAGGGACAGGAGAGTTTTGCTTTCCTCTTGTCTCTGAGTCAGCAAGTAGTTGGTTACTGAAATCACATCCGCTAACAAGTCCAGGCAACTGCTGACTGCATTGTTCCCTGTCTTGTTTTGTGTGGTTGATCAGAACACAAACAGCAAGATGTGTAAATTGATTATATAAACACATGGGCGACAACATAGTCAACTGAAAAGACCAAGCAAGAGTGCTTGCTTTCTGTAATCTTTACCTTCAGCAAGATTTTAATAAAAGTCTATCTTCTCTTACTCAGACCTTCCCACTTCACCTTCCCCCAGGGCACCATGTTAGGGTAAACAAGCATGGAGTCTGGCATTTTCCTTCATTCATCCTTCACAGCAGGGACTGTGTCTTGCTCAGCTTTGTGTTCCCTGCTGTGCTTAGCGTGATGTCTTGTAACATCAGACCTTCCTCATATCTCACCTGGACGGTGGCAATCAATCTCCCAGTGGTCACCCTCCACCTCTATCTCCTCTCCGCAGTCCATTTTCCACACTGTCTCTTGAATTATCTCTCCAAAACACATGTTTTATTTAAAGAGAAATGATTCCATTGTATTATTTAATTAGATGCATGGTGTTGCAAATATGGCAAAGTTAATGCCATATATGTCTGTGCATTTAAAGATGCCTGCTGATTTATGGTGTGGCCCGAAGAAAGGAAAAAAAAAGATATTTTAAAGCTGTCAGTTGCTGTGGGGGAAAAACAAATCCATATTCTTTAGCAGGTTATAAAAGACCATTTGTAACCTGGCTCAGCAACCTGCAGGTTTGATTTCTCACTATTCTCTTGCCCCCTCTGCTCCAACTAAAAGAACCACTGGAGCGCCTAGGTGGCTCATTCAGTTAAGCATCCATCCGACTCTTGATTTCAGCTCAGGCTATGATCTCACGGTTTGTGGGTTCAAGCTCTGCATCCAGCTCTGTGCTGGCCATTCTCTGGCCATTCTTTCCCTCTCTCAAGATAGATAAACTTAAAAAATAAAATAAGATAAAAGAACCACTTATTAAGGGTGCCTGACTGGCTCAGGCAGTGGAACATGAAACTCGTGGTAACATGGGACTCTTGATCTTGGGGTCATGAGTTCAAGTCCCACACGGAGCATAGAGCTTGCTTCAAAATAAATAAATAAATAAATAAATAAATAAATAAATAAATAAGAGGCTTCTGTGTGGTTCAGGAGGTTAAGCATCTGATTTCGGCTCATGGTTCATGGGTTCAAGCTCCAGATAGGGCTCACTGCTGTCAGTGGGAAGCCTGCTTCAGATCCTTTGCCTCTCTCTCTGCCCCTCCCCTGTTCATGCTCCTCTCAAAAATAAATAAAATTTAAATTAAAAAAATAGATGGGGCGCCTGGGTGGCGCAGTCGGTTAAGCGTCCGACTTCAGCCAGGTCACGATCTCGCGGTCCATGAGTTCGAGCCCCGCGTCAGGGTCTGGGCTGATGGCTCGGAGCCTGGAGCCTGTTTCCGATTCTGTGTCTCCCTCTCTCTCTGCCCCTCCCCCGTTCATGCTCTGTCTCTCTCTGTCCCAAAAATAAATAAAAAACATTGAAAAAAAATTTTAAAAAAAATAGATAAATAAATCACTTATTTACTCTGTTTATATTTCCTAGCACCTGCTAGGCTTGAACATAAAGGGAGGCTAGACAAATATTTTTTGGTAGTTGTTTTGACCTGTTAAGAGCTATATTAATTCAATAAGGTTTCTTTTTTTTTTTAATTTTTTTAATGTTTATTTTTGTGAGAGAGAGAGAGACAGAGCATGAGTGGGGGAGGGGCAGAGAGAGACAGACACACGCAGAATCCGAAGCAAGCTCCAGGCTCTGAGCTGTCAACACAGAGTCCAACTCGGGGCTTAGAACTCATGGACCATAAGATCATGACCTGAGCTGAAGTCAGACGCTTAACTAATTGAGCTGCCCAGGTGCCCAATTTAACAAGTTTTCAAAGGAGGCTTCTACTAATTCCTAGGTCTTTCTTCATAACAGAGAAGGTATAAAAATGATAAATAAAGGACACTTTTTTTTGTTCTCTGAGTGAAACTACTAATTCATTCAATCTATGTCTTAAATTTTTAAAGTTCTTTTTATATCTTTATTTTAAAATTTCAGAAGTGTCCACCCTTCAGAGTAGAAGAAGTTCATAAAGAAATAACAAGAGTGCTAATTTTCCTAACGTCAGACAGTTTAATGAAATGCAATTGAAAAGCTTGAATGGTCATTTAAACTTGACCTGCTAATTATTTTCTTGAGAAAACATAACACAACAAAGAAATAAAGAAAAAAAAACATACATGAAAGGTCTCATATAGGGTATTCGAGATGGCTCACATTTTACAATCCACATGTAGGTCAACATTTAACGGTCCTGTCGATGCCATTCTTTGAATGGATGAGTTAAAACCACCAAGAGAGGGCCACCTGGCTGGCTCAGATGGTTAAACATCTGACTTTGGCTCAGGTCATGATCTCAACAGTTCACAAGTTTGGGCCCCACGTCAAGTTCTCTGCTGTCAGCACAGAGCCTGCTTCAGATCCTCTGTCTCCCTCTCTCTCTGCTCCTCCCCCATGCTCTCTCTCTCTCTCTCAAAAATAAATAAAACATAAAAAAAAAAAACCACCAAGAGAATCTTAGTGTTTAGCCAATTTCAGATTAGCATATACATTTGTAAATTTCATGATACATTAATGATTTTGCCATCAAAGTGTCCTATTATGTGTATGACCACCCTCATAAGCAAGTTGACACAATAGAGGTTATTATTTTTTATTTTTTAACCCCCTTTTGTTTATTTTTATTTTTTAACCCCCCACCCTCTCAAACCCTTTAATAAAATACTTACAGGTATTACTTAAAAACTAAACCATGTGCCAAAAAAAAAAACTAGTAAAAAAATTGTAGCACATTTGACAACAAATTAATATATTATATAAAAAGCTATTAAATGAGATAGAACCCTGTATCCAACAGTGTTGATGGGCAAACGGCTTGAAAGACAGATAAAGGAAATAATAGGATTAATAGATGATATGAGAAAGTCATTCAGTTCTTCACCAGAAACCAAGATACCACCATTTGCTGAGCAAACTAGCCAAAGTTAAAGAAAAAATTAGTTTTCATCCATGCCTGGTGAGTATGTAGTAAAACAAGGAACTAATATATTTCTGGTGGCAATATAAAGCTGGTACGGTACTTTTGTAAAGCTATGTGGCAATACGTGCCAAGGATATCTAAGGGAATAATCCTACATGAAGAAATAAAGAAATATAATATGCAGAAAGATATTTGTCAAAACATTATATACAGTTGCAAATCACCTAAATATGCAACAGTAAGAGACACAAGAGAAATTATTATGTATTTATTTGATGAATAGGACAGAGCAAATATGAATTGGCATGAATGACTCTCATAAATATTATATCAAAAAGAAAATAAAAGCAGATTGTAGGATACATACTGTATGGTAGTAATTATGCAGGTGAAGCTACTTAGTGAGGGATGCATATGTATGTAGTGAAAGTATAGAAATGCATGGACTGAATAGTTTCTTCCCCTCAGATCTGCAGTTTTGGGGTAGGGCTGAAAGTAAGAACCGGTGTAGTTCTTTTTTTTCTTCCCATTTGAAATACTGGATGACTTTCAGAAACACGAAAGGAATGATTTCGAAGGACCTGGTAAACAAGCGTGTGGCTTCACACAGAGTAAAAATCCCGATGATTTGGTCAGACAGTTGGGTCATAGAAGATGCGTCTCAGTAAGGGGGGAATTGTTAGTTTATTTTTTTTGTGTTAAGTTTCAGATGTTGGCATCTGATATTGATAATCTGGTATTGATAATCTTGGGTAAGTCAATTATAATAAGAGATGACAAGAAAAATAAAGTGAATATATAAGATGAAATAATCTTGTCCCTGCTGAAATAATAAAATGTGTTTGTTTTATGTATTTCTAAACCTGTTTATAACAATGCTTTATAAGCCTTGAAAAAGAGAGTGCAGTATTTTACAGTTTCGAAGATAATGGGACAATGACTTTTTTTTCTTTTCTTTTTTTTATTGCCAGGAACACCATCAATTTATGTCTATCTGTACTTGGGGAATGGACAGCATCTTATTAAACTCTCTCTAAGGAAACCATTCTATGGATGGGAGGAATGGTGGAAAAAATGCAATAGGAAATACAATCAGAAAGCTTCCAATGTTGTATGACATCTGCAAAAACTGACTTCAGACATCCAAATAGTGGGGAATGGTGTAACTTTTCATTTCATGAATGTACTCTTTTTTCCAAGTTTGGCAAAGTCAGTGCTGCTAAGTGTTTATTCTCCTTTCTTTGTCGGACCTTAGGGTATACTGACCAGTAAGTATTTGATTCTTCTTTTTGAACTTTGTTTTTAAACATTTATTTATTTTTGAGAGACAGAGAGAGACAGAGCATGAGCAGGGGAGGGGCAGAGAGAGAGGAAGATACAGAATCTGAAGCAGGCTCCAGGCTCTGAGCTGTCAGCACAAAGCCTGATGCGGGGCTTGAACTCACAACCTGCAAGATGATGACCTGGGCCAAAGTCGGTTGCTTAACCGACTAAGTCACCCAGGCGCCTTTGAATGTTCTTAGCATATGAAATTTTCTGAACTCTGCATAGGGCCTTGCTTTGGGTGTGTCATTTTTTAAAAAAGTTTATTTATTTATTTTGAGAGAAACAGAGAGAGCACAAGTGGGGGAGGGTCAGAGAGAGAGGGAGAGAGAGAATCCTAAGCAGGCTCCGTGATTCCAGCGCAGAGTCTGACTCAGGGCTCAAACTCACCAAACTGAGAGATCATGACCTGAGCTGAATGCAAGAGTCCGATGCTTAACCAACTGAGCCACCCAGGCTCCTCAGGTGTGTCATGTTTTTTGACATTACTCAAAGTGTGGTCCATGCACCAGCAGCAATGGCATCACCTTAGAATTTGTTAGAAATGCAGAATCTCAGACCCCACCTCAGCCTTTCTGAATTATAATCTGTATTTTCTACAGGATCCCCACATGACTCATATGTGAATTAAAATTTGGAAAGCACTGATGTAGCCAATTAAGAAAATGAAATTCAACATAAAAGTCCCTTGGATTTTAGTAATTATTAAAAGGCAATGATTCTTAGCCTTTATGGAGTTTTGGACTCTTTGGAAGCTGCTGGAAACTATGAAGTCTTCCCTCAGAAAAAATGCACATATGAACTGGAACATGATATTTAGCATAAAGCTTTTACAGAGACTCAAGCGTTTCAAGGTTAAAAGCTAGGGCCCTATTTTTCTTCTCTAACCTGGGAGAAAACTTTTCAACAATTTGCGTATGAATGGACTGAATGACTAGGGCCTGAACACGACCTGAATAGTAGAAATGTTTGTGTGAGCCTGTGACTTTTGTATGAAGATACAAAAGAACCTAAAAAGATTTTTTTCTAGAAACATAGTGACCAGCAATGACTGCATTTGTAGGTATTAATGATTAATGTTTCTTCCTGGTGAGGAAATAAATTTAAACTTAAAAAAAACTTGATTTTCTTTTGAATACAATGAAGAGATTGGATGCCATGCTAGAATTTGAAAAGGAACCTTGATAGAAAAGAATCCTGCTTAATTCTCAAGTTTTCTGTTGGTTACTTTAATATGATAAGAAAGCAAAGTTAAGAGAATATTTACATTCCATGACCACAGGGGTAGAGTGAATAAAAAACACTGTTAAGAAGGAGAAAAGGTCTTACTTAAATTTAAATCTATGTAGAACCTGCCTCTTGTTAATGTTTGCTGAAGAGCAAAAGCTCAGCAACTTAAACTCCAAACATAAAGTATCGTGATAGCCATTAAAGTACAACAGACCTGGGGCGCCTGGGTGGCGCAGTCGGTTGAGCGTCCGACTTCAGCCAGGTCACGATCTCGCGGTCCGTGAGTTCGAGCCCCGCGTCAGGCTCTGGGCTGATGGCTCAGAGCCTGGAGCCTGTTTCCGATTCTGTGTCTCCCTCTCTCTCTGCCCCTCCCCCGTTCATGCTCTGTCTCTCTCTCTGTCCCAAAAATAAATAAAAAACGTTGAAAAATAAAATTTAATAAAAAAAAAAAAGTGTATTTATTTATTTTGAGGGAGAAAGGGAGAGAGAACATGCATGAGTGGGGTAGGGGCAGAAAGAGAGGGAGAGAGAGAGAATCTCAAGTAGGCTCTGCACTGTCATCATAGAGCTCGATGTGGGGCTTGAACTCACAAACCATGAGATCATGACCTGATCAAAATCAAGAGTCAGACGCTTAATGGACTGAGCCACCCAGGTGTCCCCACAAATAAAATCTTTAAAAAAAATAATAAAGGGGCACTTGGGTGGCTCAATCTCTTTTGCCCTTTTTATAAGAACACCAGTCGTTTGGGGCGCCTGGGTGGCGCAGTCGGTTAAGCGTCCGACTTCAGCCAGGTCACGATCTCGCGGTCCGTGAGTTCGAGCCCTGCGTCAGGCTCTGGGCTGATGGCTCGGAGCCTGGAGCCTGTTTCCGATTCTGTGTCTCCCTCTCTCTCTGCCCCTCCCCCGTTCATGCTCTGTCTCTCTCTGTCCCAAAAATAAATAAAAAACGTTGAAAAAAAAAAATTAAAAAAAAAAAAAAAAAAGAACACCAGTCGTTATGTTAAAGCTCAACCTATCTAGTACATTATCTTAAGTATTTATATCTGTAAAGATCCTTTTTCCAAATAACTCAGTCACAAGTTCCAGATACGAACTTTGGAGGACACTGTCTAATGCAGTATAAACGTCAAATACCCAATTATACGCATAGTCACCCCACACTTGAACCCTCTTAGGTTTCTTTCTGAATGACCCCTATCTAAGTGTGAAGCTCTGAAAATTTCTGACCTGGTCACAAACTCCTTGACTCTTTCTCTGCAGCCCACCCAATTCCAATATCAGTCATCCCCTTTCCTCATAGTGCAGACCTGAAGCCAAATGACTGGGCTTCTGGGTTTTTTGTTTTTGTTTTTGTTTTTGACTATTATCATGTTTTATTATTTTGAAATGATAGAAAAGTTGCAAAAATAGCACAGGAATTACCATACACCTATCATGCAGTTTCTCCGTATGTTAACATTTTAACCATATGTACATGGGAATTTTTTTCTTTTTCTGAACTGTTTGAGAATAAATTGCAGATACATTTTTCCTTCATTTGGTGTATATTTCTTAAAAGTAAGAATATACTTTTATCAATCCACAATACAATGCTCAAAATCAATAAATTCACATTTATACAATATTATTATCTCATCTACAGATTTTATTCCAGTGTGGCCAGTTGTTCTCTATATGTGAAAAAATGTTTTTCCCGGTCCAGCATCAAAATCCAGGGCATTTAGTTGTTATGGTTTTTTTTAGTCTCCTTTAGTCTGGAACAGTTTCTCAGGCTTTGTTGTTCGTGACATTAACTTTTTGTTGCTGTTGTTTAAGTAGTCTCCAGAGACACCCAGGTGGCTCAGTCGGTTAGGCATCTGACTCTTGATTTTGGCTCAGGTCATGAACTCATAGTTTGTGAGACAGTGCAGGGATTCTCTGTCTCCCTTTCTCTCCACCCCTCCCCTGCTCACTCTATCTCTCTCAAACTAAATAAATAAACAAACATTTAAAAATAAATAAATAAATAAATAAATAAATATGTTAAAAAAAAATAAAGTAGGCTCTATGCCCAATGTGGGTCTTGAACTCATGACCCTGAGTAAGCCAGCCAGGTGCCCCATGACATTAACATTGTTTTTAATGACATTAACATTTTTAAGGTGAGTACAGGCTAGTTATCTTGTAGGATGTCTCTCAATTTGGGTTTGTTTATTGTTTCCTCACAATTAGGTTCAGGTTATTAATTTTTGGCAGCCATATTGCAAAAGTGAAGTTGTATTCTTCTCAGTGTATCATAGGCAGAGGCACATAGTCCCTAATGTCCTATTCCTGAGGATAATAACTTTGATCACTATGATGGTATCTGCCAATTTTCTCCACTGTAAAGTTATCTTTTCCCCTGTAATTAATAAGTATCTTTTGTGGAGATATTTCAAGACTGTGTTGACATCAAACCATCAAATTTTCATCTGTTGGTTTCAGCATACGCTGAAAATTCTTGTTTGAAAAACTTTAATAATTGTTTCAGTTGCTTGTCAAATGGTAGTGTTCTTTTCCCAGTGTTCCTTTTTCTTTATTCCTTTGCTTTCCTCTATAATGATGAGCTTTCCCTTTTCACTCACTGACTTTGTTGTTAACCTTTATCATCTCCTCACTCTTGTCAGCTCTGTGATGCATTTAAAAAAAGTCTTTTTCAAACAGCAGATACAGCATTTTTGATGTTTTTATTGGCCTAGTTTATCGGCTACACTATGGGCAACAGATGCCAATCATCACCTCCCATTATTTCTTCAGGCAACTCCTACTGTTTCCCAACCTTCCCTTGAAATTGCTATTAAGTTACAAGCTACTTGCACCTCCATCTTTCCAGATCCAAAGGTTATCTGCCTCTATCTTTCTTTACCTCTCAGCAAAATTAGCTGCAGCTACTACCCCCTTCTCGAGACACTTCCTTCCCACAGCTTCTCAGACATCATCCTCTTCTGTTCTCCTTCTGTTTTACTGGCCTTCACAGTTTCTTTCTTCACAGTTGGATCTCCTCCTGTCCTTCACCTCTAAATTCAGCAGCTCCCAACAACAGCTTAATCCTGGACCTTCTTGTGTCCAGAGAGTACAGATACTCTCTTCTTCACCTAAGCCTTATTAGATGACCTATCTATCTAATTAGACTTCACGTAACCTTACGTACTTAAATTTTTTAAGTAGACTCTATGCCCAATGTTGGCTTGAACTCATAACCCTGATATCAATAATTGCATGTTCCACTTACTGAGCCAGCCAGGTGCCCCAACCTTATGTATTAAAAAAAAAATTTTTTTTTAATGTTCTATTTATTTTTTTTATTTTTATTTTTTTTTTTTTATAAAGGAAACCTCATTTATTTATTTATTTTTGGGACAGAGAGAGGCAGAGCATGAACGGGGGAGGGGCAGAGAGAGAGGGAGACACAGAATCGGAAACAGGCTCCAGGCTCCGAGCCATCGGCCCAGAGCCTGACGCGGGGCTCGAACTTGCGGACCGCGAGATCGTGACCTGGCTGAAGTCGGACGCTTAACCGACTGCGCCACCCAGGTGCCCCAATGTTCTATTTATTTTTGATAGAGACAGAGTGTGACTGGGATAGGGACAGAGAGAGAGGGGAACAGAAGATCTGAAGCAGGCTCTGTGCTGATAGCAACAAGCCCGATGCGGGGCTCAAACTCACAAACTGTGAGATCATGACCCCAGCTGATGTCAGATGCTCAACCAACTGAGTCACCCAGATGCCCTCAACCTTATGTATTTAAATACAATTTATAGTCTGATGAATCCTGAAATTGTGTCATAGCCCTGATCTCTCCTTGAATTCCAACTGTCAGTACAATATGACCAGTTGGGTTTTAAAATATATACTTCAAATGTAACATGACTACAAGGGAATACTGCATTTTTTGACCATTTCTCTCCCAATCTTCCCAATTTATGTGAAGCCATTGACATTTACTTGGTCACCCAATTCTCAATTTTTCTTTCTAAGTCTTTTTCAAGCCATTCTTTTTTTCTTTTTTAATGTTTATTTTTGAGAGAGCGAGAGTGGGGGAGGGACAGAGAGAGGGAGACAGAGGATCTGAAGCCAGCTCTGTACTGACAGCAGAAAGCCCAATGTGGGGCTCAAACCCATGAGCCAGGAGATCATGGCCTGATAACCTGAGCTGAAGTCGAGGCTTAATTGATTGAGCCACTCAGGTGCCCCTTTTCAAGTCATTCTTGATCATTCTCTTGTCATCACAGAAACCCCCACTCTGTTCCATTATTTTATCTACTTGCAAGTTCTGTGGCTTTACCTCCAAAATATATCTCGTGTCCACAAACGTCTCCCATCTACACTACTTCTAGTCAAGATCACCAGCATTTCTTAGAGTATGCTGCAACAGACCTCTAACTACCCTGTCTCTTACTTCTTGCCTTCTCGCCAACAAAGTAAGCTCCCAAGAGCACCAGAATTATCTTTAAAAAATGTTTAAAAGTTATACCCCTCCTGAAAGCCTCCAACTACTTTATTTTTAATACTTATTTATTCTTGACAGAGAGAGACAGAGCGTGAGCTGGGGAGGGGCAGAGAGAGAGGCAGACACAGAATCCAAAGCAGGTTCCAGGCTCTGAGCTGTCAGCCCAGAGCCCGACGGGGGGCTGGAACTCACAGACCACAAGATCATGACCTGAGCCAAAGTCAGCCACTCAACCGACGGAGCCACCCAAGAGCCCCTAACCTCCAATTACTTTAAACTGCACATAGAATACAATAACAATGTCAATACCACAGCCTTCAAAGCTTTGTATGATGTACCTGGCTCTTGCTATCTCTCCAAGTTTTCTTGTATCACTGTCCCCCTTGTTTTGGATTCCAGCTACCTCGCTTTCTTACTGTTTTTAGTGTGATAGAGTGAAAGCTCCATAAATGCAGGGATTTTTGTGTCGAGTTTTTCCTTTTGTTTACAGTGTTGACAAATCCCAAAGCACCTAGGACATTGCCTGGCATATCATAAGCATTCAATGAATACTAATTCAGTGGGGGAATGAATCAATATGTGCACACCTCTTATGTTTTTACATTTGTCATTTTCTCAGACTGGAATGTTCTCCAAGATCTTAGCAAGGATGGCTTTTGTTTCCTTCCTCCAAGTTTTTATCTAAATTCTAGTTAATTAACATACAGTGTAATATTAGTTTCAGATGTAGGATTTAGTGATTCATCACTTACAACACCCAGTGTTCATCACCACAGGTGCCCTCCTTAATATGCATCACCGTTTAGCCCATCCTCCCTCACAACTCCCCTCCAGCAACCCTAAAATCCTCAGTGTTCTTTGCAGTTGAATCTGTTTTATGGTTTGCCTCTCTCTCTTTTATTCCCCTATGTTCATCTGTTACATTTCTTAATTCCACATACGAGTGAAATCATATGGTATTTGTCTTTCTCTGACAAACTTATTTTGCTTAGCATAATACTCTCTAACTCCATCCATGTCATTGCAAATGGCAAGATATTCTTTTTTATCGCTGAGTAATATTCTATTGCATCTCTCTCTCTCTCTCTCTCTCGTTCTCTCTCTCTCTCTGTATGTATTCTACTTCTTCTGTATCCATTCATCGGTCAATGGACATTTGGGCTCTTTCCATAATTTGGTTATTGTTGATAGTGCTGCTATAAACATTGGGGTGCATGTACCTCTTCAAATCTGTATTTTTGTATCCTTTGGGTTAATGCCTAGAAGCGCAATTGCTGAATTGTAGGGTAGTTCTATTTTTAACTTCTTGAGGAACCTCCTTACTGTTTTCCAGAGTGGGTGCTCAGTTTGCATTCCCACCAGCGGTGTAAGAGGGTTCCCCTTTCTCCACATCCTTGTCAACATCTGTTGTTTCCTGTGTTGTGAATTTTAATGGCTGCCTCCCCCCCTCTGCCCTTCCCCCATTATTCTAGTCTCAGCTCAAACGTTAGTATTTTAGAAAAGACATTTTTGACACTCTATTTAAATTGTCAGCATTTCCCTCTCCTTTGCTTTTTCCTGCTTTAGTTTCTTCACAGCACTTATCATCGCCTGGAATTATCTTGTTAATTTTCTTCTGATGCCTCTACTACATACAGTACATATTCAATAAATACTTACATGCCAAAAGGGGTGAATTTTACTGAGTGTAAATTTAAAATTAAAAATTTATATGAAATGCAGAGTCCTGAGTTTCACTCAAGGCCTTCTGAATAAAAAAATGTCTGGGGTGGTGTCTCCCTGTAATATGTGTGCACTCTAAAGTTTCAGATCATTTCTCCAAGTCTGTGAGGGTAACTGGTGCTTTGCAGTCCAGATGGCCCCATTCCTCATGGCAACTTCCTCTTTTGGATTCCTTGGTGTGTTATTTCTGGTCAGCGGACCTCATTTGGGACCATTGTAATCCATTAAGGGGCATGTAATGTCAAATATCAAAATGGGGAAAGTTTTCTCTAGAGGTCAAGAGATACAAGAGCGGACCTGTCCAGTCTCTGACATTGTTTGTCTGCTTACAGCACTAAAGGGGAACACTGGAGTGACTCTTTTAACCAATACAATCTTTGTTAAGGCAACTGCTTCCAAGTGTCTGTCCACTGAAGAGTTACTAGCATCCGCCTTATCAGGCCCCAGATTACGCTTTCTTCTCAATTAAATTCAAGTGTTTAAGGATCGCTGAATTCTAAGTCCAGCGTGACCTCCATCTCTCTGGAGGAACAAGACATGGTCTAGTCATGGTCTACCTTACAAGGTAATCAACTGTCTTGAAGCTTGAAAAACACTATGTTCTTCTTTCCACTTTGTTTCCAGTGTTTTTTTTTTTTTCGTTTTTGTTTTTAATAAATGAAACAGTGAGGAGGACACTGCTGAATGAATTTTACAAATTCCCCTCCCCACCAGTGGGTGTTTTCAAGTCTCAAGTCTTTTGCTTAGTTGTGCTTTCTTCCCCTTCTTGGTTAGCCAATTAGTTTAGCAGTTTTGTATGTCTTATCGTCATTAACACCTTCTATTCGTTTGAGTTCCAGCGTGGGAGGTACTTTTACATGCAAATCTGTCTTCAAAACAATGTAGCAAGGTAGATGTCTTGGAAGGGAACACTCCCTGAAGGTTCCAAGGTTCGAAGTTTTTTCGAGATTTAGTTGCCATTCTTATTCAGGGTGTGTAACGAGGGCTGGGCGTCTTGCTCCAAAGCTTGGGCTCATTTCTGTGCACTTGGCTGCCCTTTGGGGAGGCAATTTTAAGGGATGGTAGGATGTGGAAGCCTGAGGTTAAGAAATGAGTGATTGAGTTGCCGGTTCATCAGTGTTGGATAATATTTCGTGTTTCTGAAAATCATTTCCTTTTTCAGAATGGGAAAGGGTAAAGGAGAGATGCAGTGAGGGGCTCCAGGGTTGGGCAAGGACTGAGCAAAGACGCAGTCGCGCGGTCAGAGGTGGCGGCGCCATCAGCCCCAGGAGGAGCGGCGCTCGGATCGCGCTGCACTCCGGGAGGCTGGAGCCCGAGGCCCAGGAAGGCGCTTGACCACCGGTCGAGGCCCGCGCCGCCTTCGGAGTTGGCGCGTAGCATCCGTACAGCTGAGCCTCCGCAGGCAGGTCGGCTTCAGGTGCAAAACTGTGTGAGGGCGCCAAGCAGGAGCACGCCCGTAAGCCCGCGGCGCGCTCCCCCCGCCACATCCCCTGGTGCGGCTGCTCAGCACACCGAGCATCTCGGGTGCAGGGGGCTGGCTCGGCCCAGAAGAGCACTCCAACCCGTCTAATCCGGCCACCGAGGTTGAACGTTTCCCCACCTCCGCGGCCACGGGACCCTCAGGGCCGGCTTGACCCTGAATCCTAAGAGTCGGGTTTTCTGATTGGCTGAGAGTACAAACGCAAGCGAGCGCTGACTGAGACCCGCTCTTTGATTGGGTTTTAAATGAACAGCAGAGCACGAAATAAAGAGGCCTTCAGTCATTGGGCCATTGTGTGAATCTCCTTTTGGCTTTCTCTGCCGCCAGAATAAGCGTCTCAGGATCTTCGTCATGAGTCTTAAATCTGGGCCTGTCAGTTCGCCCCAGCATTACTCGTCTCTAAGCAGGGCACGGGGTTTACGGAGTTCAACCAATCATATGACGTCGAGATCAGGTTGCCAGGCAGATTATGCTAATAAGGCCCCGCCTTTTATGCTGCTCCCACTCTGCGGCGGGAAGAACCACCTGGAGGTGGCGGGGGGGGTTTGATTTCCATCACCCCTAGGGAGAGAGGATCGGGGACCCGCTGATCTTCCAGCTCCCCTCACCCAACGTCGTGTAAGTACCTAAAGGATTAAGGGAACCGGATAAGCCAGCGTCCAGAGTACCCCATCGACTGGGAGGGTGTTTCGTCTTTGCTTAGTCCCACCCAAAATGGCGCCAAGCTCTTTCCGCGTCTCAGAGCCCGGCCGGGGCCAACCGACCGCGGACCCGGGTGGGGGGGGAAACTGATGGTGGTGGTGGGGGGGAGAAATCCCGGCGGCACCGCCCGATGGTACAGTCCAGCCGGGGCTGGGACAAGGCACCTCACTCGGGGTGGGGGGTCAAACCATCTGCACCTTCTAAGGGGAAAGGGGCAAAACCCCCTAAAGGAGCCCCTCCTGGCGCTGCTTTCAGCGATGGCTTCGGCGCCTCTTGGCCCCTGCCTTCCCCGCGCGCAGCCTCCCCTCTGCGACCCCCGAGTGGCTCGCACGCTCCGCCGGCCGCGCGCACCTCTCCTCCCCTGCCCGCGTTGGTTGGGCCGGGACGGCAGTTGGGCGCCCTGCGCGCTCCTGCGGCGGCGGTTGGGCCGGCGCTCGGGGTGCGGCGGCCGCTCGGGGTGCGGCGGGCGGTCTCCGCCGGCCCGATACCCGGGGGGCGGCGCGGGGGTGGCGGCGCGGTCCGGGCCTCGGGGCCAAGCGGGCGGTCGGCCCGCGTGATGGAGGGCTCCCGCGGCTGGGGCGCCCCGCTTTGTCTCGTGAGGCCGCGCCACCCACCTGCCATTGATTGCCGGTCCCCCCCAGTCCCACATTTACAAGCTGGCGTCGCCGGGACCCGGGGAGGCCGGGCTTGGAGGGGCGTGGGGATGGCACGTTTGGGTCAGTCTCGGTAAACAGCGTCCCGGGGGTGGGCAGGGCGCAGGCCGAGGTCAACCTGCGCCCGGTGTTGCGTGCAAAGGCGTGAGCCCGAGGCCCTTTGCGAGCGGGTTGGTTGTGTGTAGTTCCAGCCGATCATCAGCTTTCCTTAAGCATTTCTAAGTCCGCAGCCAGGTGTTAGGTACTCTACCAAGTAAGATGAAAACGCGGCGCTGTTGAATTTTGTGTGCGGGCGTGTTTAGCCTTGTTTGGAGGATTTGCTGGATTTCAATTTTCAAACAGTGTTTGTGTACATTTAAGCACAAGGAGGGCTGCTGGTGGTGCTGTCATCGAGGATTAAGTGTGCGACGAGTCCCACCCAGCTCAGCCCTGTGCCGAAGTCTGCGCCATCGTCTGTTCAAATCTTGTCCCCCCAAATTCTTGATCCTCAACAGTACTAACCTTCATTAAAAACCAAAAGAATCACTCGTGACTGTACTGTGGCCTCTTTGCCCGACCCATTCCTTT
Source organism: Neofelis nebulosa (assembly GCF_028018385.1). NCBI lineage: Eukaryota > Metazoa > Chordata > Mammalia > Carnivora > Felidae > Neofelis > Neofelis nebulosa. The sequence continues at coordinate 26,665,880 of NC_080791.1, read as the reverse complement.
GACATCACTCCAGTTTTTGCAGTAAGCTCTTTGAAGGCAGGAAGGTACACTGTTTTGGGTACTCTTCTCCGCACTCCACACCCACTCCCCCCCCCCCCCCCCCCCCCCCCCACCTCAGTAGTTTGCACCTTCAGGAACCATACTTCTATGTTGCCGTCCAATTCAGAAAACAAAATTGTCATTGTTGGGGGCAAAGCCCTGTTGCAAGCAGTGTTGATTCAAACTGGTATATTTAGAAAGTTACTTCTACGTTTACTTTTTTCGTGAATTGAGGTGAACTTGACAAATGAGCTGTTTTAAAGCGAACAATTTAGTCGTCGGTCTACATTTTAAAATTTTCGACCAAGACATTTTTCCCACCTTGAGACTCCTTAAGAGGAATCAATTAAGATTGATTTATTCTTTGAGCATTAAACTGCTTTCTGTTTTTCTAAGTGAAGCATTTTTTAGTTTTCTAATGTTTTGCAGCACAAGTATTAATGTGTGCATCTGTATTGTACGCGTGAATATAATCAAGATTCTACTACAGACAAGGCATGGGCCCTGAATGCTTTCTTCTTAGATTTGCATGGTATAAGGGATAGCCTGTCAATGCAATATAATCCTGTTGATTGGCACTGCCTCAGATTCCACCTGTCTAAATTTTTTCACCCTAGTTTTAACAATAATACGTGATCATTGTAGAAAATGCAGAAAACCTAGGAACAGTATAAAATACCATAACTGAAAGTAAAATTACCAGAAATAATCCCTGCTGCTATTTTTAGTGTGCTCCAAATCTTTTGTGTGTGTGTATGGAACATTTTTACAAACTCGGCATCGCGTGTGTGGTTTTTGTATCTAGTTTCCGTTGTTTTTAATGTAGATGGGTAGGTACCCTGAGGACTTCGCTGATGATTTGCCACTTGCAGTAGTTTTCCCCATTACTTGAAGGGGCATCATGAAATCCTCAACTGCAGGAATTACAGCGTTTGATTTCTTTTACTTTTTACAAACGTATCCTGATGGGATGAGTTTCTGTATAACAAGCAGAATTGATCAGAGTGCTTAATTTTACCTTTTAAGCACTAGTCAACACATCGTAACTACATACTTTGATTTGGTAAAAGTGATAAACGGTGAAACTCTTGTTTGCAATGTTTGAATGGTTTAGTGCGAGTCTGTTTTAAAATTGAATGCTGATGTACTTTGACCTATTACCACATAAAATACATAATCTCCCACCCTACCTCTTGCCCAGAGTGGAGACACACCCTGTCCAGCAATTTGTATGTATTTTTACAGGCAGAATTTACTGATTATTGTCTAAATTTATCATAAGTACTTCAATAGATTAGCAAACAAGAATTTGATCTGGTGTCTAGATCTTAAGACCCAGTGAGTTAAGAAAAAGGAAATGGGGGCTCCAGGGTGCCTCAGTCCTATGCAGCTCAGTTCTGGGGTTCCAGCCCTGCCTCAGGCTCTCTGCTGTCAGCTCAGAGCCGGGTTCAGATCCTCTGTCCCCCTCTCTCTCTGCCCCTCCCCCATTTGCTTGCGCGCGCGCGCGCTCTCTCTCTCTCTCTCAAAAATACATAAAACATTAAAAAAAAGAAAAGAAAAAGGAAACGTTTGCTACCACCAAATCTTTGCTGAAGGGTACCTCTGGAATTCTCCTTGGGTATTGTGTGGGAGGAGGAGGGTGAGAGGGGAGCTCTGACTTCATTATTTTGGTTCTTCTCTGTTGAAGCCTTCCTCTCCCTCTTCTGGCATTTTACCGTTTACATGATTTACTTAAATCACTGCTAAATCTAGCCTCTGTCTTTTTTTTTTTTTTTCAAAGCCACATTCCTATTTCAAGATTTATGTGGAACATTCTGAACAGGTGCCTTTCCAGTTTATTGCCTACAGCACCTTCTGTGACATTGATAATTCACTATTAGTACTGAAACATTATTTCCAATTCCCTTATCCAAATCCTTCAGAGGCTTACACATTACCTGTGTAGATTTTAAATTTGTTCAGGTTATGGAAAGCACCTGGAAGTAGTTTTTTTGTTTGTTTTTATCTTTTGTTTTTGATAACTTTGAAATAGTTTAGAGATTACTTGGTGGGGGTGGTGAGGAAATGGGGAGGGAGGGGAGAAATTATGGATAATTCCAAATCACAATTACAGCAAGACTAGTTACAATGTAGAGGAAACAAATATCATAAAATCAATACTGTACAATACTTTAAGAACCTCCAGTACATTGCTGAAAGGTCATTATCTGCTAAAATGGCCCATTATTGTTTGTTATTCATTTCCTAGTTGAACTCTCATTTATTTCAACATTAGAATATTGGAGGAGCTACATGCTCCTTTTCTTGACCCATATCCTTCACTTTCTGGGTCTGACTCTCTGGTTGTGATCCACAGCCTCTTTCCGGCTGTGATCTTTATACACACACACACACATACACACATATATATATTTAATTTATTTTTTTTATGCTTATTTATTTTTGGGAGAGGGAGAGCGAGAATCCCAAGGAGGCTCCACACTGTCAGTGCAGAGCCTGATGCGGGGCTTGAACCCACCAACCGTGAGATTGAGACCTGCTCTAAAATCAAGACTCAGTCGTTCAATCTACTGAGCCACCCAGGTGCTCCATGTTGTGATCTTTGAAGGGCTGCTCCTGGGGCACCTGGGTGGCTCAGTTGATTCAACGACTGACTCTATTCTAGCTCAGGTCATGATCCCGGGACTGTTGGATGCAGCCCAGTGTCAGGCTCCACACTCAGCTTGGGATTCTCTCTCTCTCTCCCCCTCTCTTCCTCTGTCCCTCTCCCCACTGTGTACCACCCACCCCTCTAAAAAACAAAATAAATAAATACATTTATTCAAAAAAGAAAAGAGCTATTCCTTAGATCTGTGCCGTCCAACATGGTAGCCAGTAGCCGTATGTGGCTGTGGAGCACTTGAAATTTAGCTTGTGCTGTAAGTGTGAAAAACATGCTAGATTTTGAGATTCGGTATGAAAAAAATTCAATTTATAAAATACTATAAAGTTTAGTATTTTTAAATTAAGAGAATTCTTTAAGTTTACTTATTTATTTTTGAGAGAGAGAGGGGGACAGAGAGAGAGGGAGAGAGGGAGAGGGGCAGCTAGAGGGGGAGAGAGAGAATACCACACAGGCTCCATGCTGTAAGCATGGAGCCCAACCTGGGGCTCTATCCCACAAACGTGAGATCATGACCTGACCTGAAACCAAGAGTAAGACACTTAGCTGACTGGGCCACCCAGGTGCCCCTATTTATTTATTTTTAAGTAATGTCTATACCCAGTGTGGGGCTTGAACTCATGACCCGGAGATCAAGAGTCCCATGCTCTTCCAACTGAGCCAGCCAGGTGCTCTTAAAATACTGATTATATGTTGAAATGATAATATGTTGCATATACTAGGTTAAATAAATATATAATTGCAGTTAATTTCACCTGTTTCAACTTTTAAAAGGTGTAGCTATTTAGATTTAAAATTACATATGTGGCTTGCATGTATGGCTTATATGATATTTCTATTGAACTGTGCAGCTTTAGACTTAGTTTGATAGGGGTGGGAGTGTTTCTAAGCAGTAAGCTGTAATAAGTAATTACCTATGTATTAATTAATATGTATTATTACATACACTTAGTACTTAATATGGAGTAAGTAATAAGATAATGTATTATCTTTTCCTTTCTATGGTTTCATCTAATAGATACTGCTAATGTGTACATGTGTCTGATTTTTTTCTTAGTGCTTATGATAGCTCTCTCAGACACATTATTCTTTTGAAGAAAAACTTAAAACCACCTCCAGATAATTGAGTTAACTGTTGAATTAATGTATTCAATTAATCATTTGAACTTAAAATAATAAAATGGAAATCTGTTGAGCACATAATCCATTAAAAAAAAGTTGAGCTAAGCATAATCAGCTGAATTTTCTCAAACTTGGTCTGCTACTTACTCATTGATTTTTATAGTGAATCACTTTTGCAAAGATTTAAGAAATATTTCTAGGCAAAACCTGAAATTGAAAAAATCAAGCTCACAGTTCTTTTTCTCCTATGACTTAGGAAAAGCCCATGATAATTTGATTTCAATTGTGGAACATTTTGGACCACCAGCTCATGGGACAATTGTCTTTTTGTTTTGTTTTGTTTGTTGTTTTTTTAAAGTAGGCTTCATGCCCAGCGTGGAGCCCACCATGGGGCTTAAATTCACGACCCCGAGATCAAGACCTGAGCTGAGATCAAGAGTTGGATGCTTAACCAACTGAGCCACCCAGGTGCCCCTGGGATAACTGTCCTTTTAAACACAAAAGAGTCATAGCCTACAGATAAAATCATATCCCTTTTACACCTATAATTGAAAACATTGAGAGTTTTGCCCCAACTTACCTTTGTAGAAATATTTCCTTTTACTACCCTGTATGGAGGTTTGATATAGTGTAGCATTGAACAGCATGGGCTCTGCAGGGAAAAGAACCTAGATTTATAGACTAGATTCACTTGACTCATCTTGGGTCCATTACATAATATCTGTAAACTTAGTTTATCAAATCATTTGGCTAGTTTCTTAATTACTATTATTTGTTAATTTTTTAAAATGCTTATTTATAGGGGCGCCTGGGTGGCGCAGTCGGTTAAGCGTCCGACTTCAGCCAGGTCACGATCTCGCGGTCCGTGAGTTCGAGCCCCGCATCAGGCTCTGGGCTGATGGCTCGGAGCCTGGAGCCTGTTTCAGATTCTGTGTCTCCCTCTCTCTCTGCCCCTCCCCCGTTCATGCTCTGTCTCTCTCTGTCCAAAAATAAATAAAAAATGTTGAAAAAAAAAAAAAAATTAAAAAAAAAAAAAAATAAAATGCTTATTTATATTTGAGAGAGAGACAGAGAGAGCGCAAGCCAGGGAGGGGCACAGAGAGAGAGAGAGAGAGAGAGAGAGAGAGAGAGAGACAATCTGAAGCAGTATCCAGACTCTGAGCTGTCAGCACAGAGCTGGACACGGGGCTCGAACTCAAAAGTGGTGAGATCATCATCTGAGCTGAAGTCGGATGTTCAACCAACTGAGCTACCCAGGTGTCTTGACTAGTTTCTTAATTGTTAATGTGGATAATAATAGTATCCCTCTCATAGTCTCAGTGTGAGGATGCTTGTCATTAATTAGTACAGTAGTATAAACAGCTCAATAACAAAGCAAATAGTGATCAGTGGGTCGGTATCTGTTTGCCGATTTTGGACCCTCTGCTTCAGCCAAACTGGTCTTCCCACTGTCCTTGCAGTATTCTGGAGATTTCCTTCATGTTTTCACTCCTTCATTTCTCAGATGGAATGTTTGTCTTCTCCTTGTACATCCCCACTCCCCTGCCCCCAACCCAGCCTCCTCCTCCAGTTCTGCCTACCAAATTCTAATCCATCCTTCTAGAGCAGTTGGTTGGTGATTTTTTTTTTTGTTTTTTTGGTAAAGAACCAGGGACTAAATATTTGTGGTTTTGTGGGCCATATGGTCCCTGTTACAACTATTCCTTCACCCCTGTCGTGTGAAAGCATGGCTGTGTTCCAATGAAACTTTGTTTATGGGCCCTGAAATGTAATGTAATATAACTTTCATGTATGATGAAATACTCTTTTTTTTCCTAAGTCTTTGCAACTATTTTAAAATGTAGAAACCATTCTTAGCACACAGGTTATATCCAAAAATAGGTGTCGAGCCACACTTGGGCTGTAGTTTGCCAACCTCTATGCTAGAGCAAGTCGAAAGCACATAGTCTTTCTTCACTGAGGCCCTATTTGACCATGTTACTTGGAAGTGATCCTTTTGTCTCTGTCCTACAGGATTTTTGTACTGCTTTGTAATTAATAGTACCATTTATTGAGAAATTAATCTGTATCACGTAGCAATTATTTGTGCTTATGTCTTGTTTCCTAAACATGTTATAAATTCCTAGAAGTGATGGATACTTTTTTGCCTCCCTTGTCATATAGAATGCGGTACAAGAATGCCCTTTACTTACTGGATTCTAAATGTTTGGAGGAATAAAGCAGTGAGTGTAATTAAGGTATTCAAAGTGATTTCTGAAGTTTTCTTCCCTTCAAAAATTTTTTTTTTTAAGTTTATTTGTTTTTGAGAGAGAGGGAGAGAGTGTGTGAGCATGAGTGGGGGCGGGCAGAAAGAGAATGCCAAGCAGGTTCTGTGCTGTCAGTGCAGAGCTGGATGTGGGATTCGATCTCACGAAGTGTAAGATCATGACCTGAGCCGAAATCAAGAGTCCGATGCTTAACCAATTGAGCTACCCAGGCACCCCATTTTCTTCAAAATTCTTATTTTTGTGTGCAAATCTCTACCATTTTCTTAGCGTTGCTTGAAGATTTTTGAGGCCAATCTGTTGGGGGTTATTTTCAGTCTTGCTACAAACCATGATTGTAGGCAACCTTAGTCTCATGTCCTTCTGGTAGTGGAACACCCTTGAGTAAATGTTGCTTTGTGTTTTTGACCAACCATTTTAGTTGTTTTCTAAGGAATTTGTTTATGTTTCATCCTTAATGTGTGACATTGACAGAACCATATTGTAACTACTTTACAAATGGAAAAAAAGGAGGCAATTTTAGCAAATGATATAAGAGTGGTGGGAGCTAAGGCCAGGAGCAAGGTGTGTGGGTTCTCAATCCCAGACAACAGTGTGTATATCAACAAGATTTCAGTCTCTTACTTATTTATTCATCCTGTCTTGAAGTTGATGAATGAAATTATTCTGCATTGTAAGTACTTCATACATTGATAACTATAAGGACCTACAACCAGTAGGTGTTTAGGCCACTTGTTTATGTGACATATAAGTTTTCTCAACTACATTAAACCTGCTGAGGTGAGATATGACATAAGTACAAAATGATAATTCTAGAATTAAAACTAAATTATGGGGTGCCAGTGGAATGTGTGACTCTCGATCTCAAGGTTTTGAGTTCAAGTCCCAAGTTGGGAGTAGAGATTATTTAAAAAACAAAACAAACAAACCCCAAACCTAAATTATATAGCTGAAATTGTACTTTGATGAACTTTGTTTTATTGAAAAATTTTAAGTATGTTTATATTCATTCTTTTATATATGAATGATATATGAGTTATCCCAAACTCTAGCTGTCTCATCAAAAAAAAATGATATATTTTTATACATCATTTAAAAAATCTTTTTTCAGACTATAGGAGCTGTAGGGCTTCTGGTTGGCTCAGTCAGTGGAGCATGTGACTCTTGATTTCAGGGTTGTGATTTGGAGACCCATGTTGGATGTAGAGATTGTTTAAAAATAAAATCCTAAAAAAAAAAGTATAGGAGATATATTTTAAGTCTAACAAAATATGTATAAAAGACCTTTACAAAAAAATTCTAAAACTTTATCGAGTGACTTTAAGTGAAGTCTAAGTAAATGAAGAAGATACACTGGGTCAAGGATTGGAAGATTGGATATTGCAGTATGTCAGTTCTTTGGAAACAGACTTATAGATTTAATATAATTCCAGCAAATTAAAAAAACAACAACAACTAGACAAGCTGATGGGGTGCGTGGGTGACTCAGTTGGTTGAGCGACCAACTCTTGATTTTGGCTCAGGTCATGATCGCAGGGTCATGGGATCGAGCCTTGTGTTGGGCTCTGTGCTGAGTATGGAGCCTGCTTAAGATTCTCTCTCTTTCTCTTCCTCTCCCTTTGTCCTTTGCCCCCCCAAAAAAAAACAAAAACAAAAAACTAGACAAGCTGATGCTAAAATATCTGTCAATGCCTAAGAAAAGGCAAGAGACTCTTGAAAAAGAAAAAAAATAAATTGGAAAAACTTCTCTACTGGAAGTCAACAAAAGCTATAATAATTAAGACAGTGTAGTATTGGCACCAAGATAGACTAATTGATCAATGGAATGCCGCAGGAGTCCAGAAACAGATTCACATGCATTCAAACACTTAATTTATGACCCAGGAAGCATGGCAGTTGAAAGGCAAAACAATAAATCTTTTAAGTTAACATAGGAGAATATATCCATGACTCAGTATAGGTCTTGAATATTCAATCTTATTGTAGATAAGATGTTACCTGCACTAATAAAATAATGGGCAGAAGTCTTGAACGGGCCCTTCAGAAAAGGAGATATCCAAATGTCTAATAAACCGATAATAAGGTGTTCACCCTTGTTAATAATTAAGAAAATGCAAGCTATAACCACAGTGCCATATTCCTGTATACCTAAATTATAGTTGGCAATAACAAATTCTGAAGCTGTGTTGAGCAATATGAATATTCATACCTGGCCGATGGGAATATAAGTTGCTATGACTACTTTGGGAAAGCAGTTTGGTATTACCTAGAAAGTAAAAAAATATGCAGTCTCTAAAGCCCAGCAATTCCAGTGTTAGAGAAATGCATATACATGAGATAACCAGAAAGTATATTTGGAGTAATTTTCCTGATATGAGCTGACTCAGTTAACACTGAGTATTTGAGGGCTGCTATTTTCTGTTCTGTACACACAGGTAGCTTTTGTTTTGGTACAACTGTGAATTAATGTTATTTATATTTTCCCTTTCTGCTGAATATTTTAATACAATCTTCCATCCAATCTGTTGTTTAGTTCCTAAAATAATGCTGGGCACAAAATTGGCATTTAATAAATATTATGTTTCTAAAAATTATTGTTTGAATTTTTATTATTTTTATAGCTTTGTAGTTACCTCCACTCTCTGGCCCATTTAAACCTCTTTGTGGGTTTGGTAAATTATAACCTCTTTGGGTTCCTTTGAGATCAAGCCTACCCTAGTGATTGCATCATCTGGTAGGAGGCCAAGGCAACAGCAGCAGGTCCAACCCAAGCGTGGGTTCTGGCAGCTTTGCCTAGGAGGACGCTGTGCAGCAGAGAAGGAAATGATCAAGCTCTGGAGTCAAAGGGATCTGGGTTCAAATCCCACTTACCAGCGTTATGACCTTGGACAAGTACAAATTTTTGGTTGTTGTGAAGATTGAAATTGAGTATTTTTAAATTTTTTAAAATGTTTATTTATTTTTGAGAGAGAGACAGCATGAGTGGGGAAGGGGCAGAGAGAGAGGGAGACACAGAATCTGAAACAGGCTCCAGGATCCGAGCTGTCAACACAGAGCCTGATTCAGGGCTCGAACTCATGAGCCGTGAGATCATGACCTGAGCCAAGCTGGTTGTCCAACCGACAGAGCCACCCAGGTGCCCTGAAATTGAGTATTTTTTAATTTTTAATTTTATTTAAAATGTTTATTATTTATTTTTGAGAGAGAGAGAGAGCCTGAGCATGGCGGGGGGTGGGAGGGCAGAGAGAGAGGAGAACAGGGGATCTGAAGCAAGGTCTGTGCTGACAGCAGAGAGCCTGATGCAGGGCTTGAACTTGTGAGCAGTGAGATCATGACCTGAGCCAAAGTCAGAAGCTTAATAGATTGAGCCACCCAGGAGCCCCAATTGAATATTTTTTATTTTTTTTAATTATTTTTTTTTAATGTTTATTTATTTTTGAGACAAAGGGAGACAGAGCGCAAGTGGGGGAGGGGCAGAGAGAGAGGGAGACACAGAATCTGAAACAGGCTCCAGGCTTTGACCTATCAGCACAGAGCCCGACGTGGGGCTCAATCCACGAACCATGAGATCATGACCTGAGCTGAAGTTGGACGCTCAACCGACTGAGCCACCCAGGTGCCCCTTGAGTATTTTTTTTAAAAAGGCCATCTCACAATGCCTGGCATGTGATAGATGCTCAGTAAATGGTAATAGCTATAATTATTACTATTCCCTTGGTGTTTACTTACTAACATTGGATTTCCACAGTATACATTTTATTAAGATGGACTATGATTATGCTGAATTTTAAAATAAAAAACTGCATCCATTAGGGGATTCTAATTTTGTGGTTTCCGTTAACTACTTCACTGAATTTGCAAATGAATCCAACATGTTTTAGTCTACATCTGAATGAAATGGTTTGTAGAATGAAAGTGTTTGTAGAGTAGATATGGCTGAGCTTTCTAAACAGGAATGCAATGCCACTATTTTGTTTCTCTTTATGGAAGAAAATGCTAATCATGTAGTTTTAAAATTCTATCAGTTTTAATTTGAAATATACACATTTTTTTTGAAATATACATATTTTCTTGTGAAACATATCAGCTGAGAACCCTTGCTTATAGTTAAGAGATATTTATTCCCAAATCAATTGTTCAATAATGAAAACATATTAAAATGTCTTTTAATTGGAAGTAAAACTTTTCTGGATATACCTTTATGATCTAATACTTAACCTGGGGTGATCATAACTTTAATAGTTATTAACATTTATAATATGCTCAATACTATTGTACTATATTGTAACTTTTTACTTGTCTTCACATTCAATATTTTCACCTTGCTCTGTACTTTAAGAAATGTCCTGGCTTGAAGAAGAAAGGAAGGATGGAAGGGAGGGATAGAGAGAAAGAGAGAGAGAGGTAGACAGAGAGAGAAAGAAAGAAGGGAGGAAAGAAAGAAAGAAAGAAAGAAAGAAAGAAAGAGAAAGGAAGAAAGAAAGAAAGAAAGAAAGAAAGAAAGAAAGAAAGAAAGAAAGAAAGAAAGAAAGAAAGAGAAAGGAAGAAAGAAAGAAAGAAAGAAAGAAAGAAAGAAAGAAAGAAAGAAAGAAAGAAAGAAAGAAAGAAAGAAAGAAAGAAAGACATGAAGGAAGGGAGGGAGGGAGGAAGATAGTTAGATCCTGGCTTATAGAAGACAATTGTGAATACTAGACCATGCTGGCCTCCTATAGTTAGTTTAAGATGGAGGAAGTTGAAATTTGAAGAAGGTTGAATTTTGATTACAAGTCTACTCATATGCCAGTAAGATAGAGTTTTTATGGAGACAATAACTGCTTCCCCTTGTCATCCGTCTTGTTAATCAAATGCTTGTTTTTGACCATTCTGTGTTTTATTTTTAAATTTGCAAACAAGGGACTGAGGTTGAGGAATGAAAATTTGAAAAGGAACAGCAGGTGAGACCCACATTAACCTTTTGTGGGGGAGTGAATTGGATATAAAGGGAATTACTTCAAACTAGTATCAATTTGCTTTTTGTCCTGGGTCAGCGCCATGGTCCCGCCATGGTGCTATGTATATTTCAGGAGTTGAAGTAGCCTGAACAGGTAGTCATGCTGTTTTCTCTTGTATTAAACACATAATGTTAATTAAGGAAAATTGTGTTCCAGAATAACTTCCTGCAACCAATTTTAATAGGAAATTCTTTTTTTTAAGTTAAAACAACTTAAACCACTTGAATTTAAAGAGACAGCTTAGCTCTGCCCCTGCCCTGCTCGCTTTTGCTCTCTCTGAAATAAGTAAACATTAAAAAAAAAAGAGAGAGAGAAACAGCTTAGTACTTAAGATTATGCTTCTTTACATTATCCAGTAATTTATCCTAACAATTTGGGATTGTGATGGTTGAGTCATCGTGACGATGGAGAACCATCTGTAAGAAAGGCTTTTAGAGCTTCAGAACACCCATCTGCAGTCTCCTACTTAGTTACTGCAATTGCTAATTCAACAGAAGAGCTTGAGATATTTGGGCCAGATAGCTTTCTGTGTCTAGGTGTGCCAAGGCCACAGCAAGTATTTGTACCCCTGCCAGTTGTCTGGTGAAGCAATGCTACTGTTTGAAAAGGGAGCTGGGGTTAAATGCTTGCAGCTATGTAAATCTATTATCTGAAGTTGAAAAACATGGGTGCTCAATATTACTTGATGAGTCATTTGTATCCATTCGTATCCATCGTTGAGTCTTCAAATGTTCCTCATACATCCATATTTACTTTGGAAGCTCTTTTCAAATGTTACTCATTAAGTAGACAGAACAGATTTGCTTGTTAGCAAGTGGCGAAGGGAAGCTGGAAAATCAAATACCCATCAGAGCAAGGTGGTTGGCAAGGAAGACCACCTAAATTAACAATTGCCTCAGCATTTCAGAATTCTGACATAAATTCCACAAACATTTTAGAGAGGCTGGTAAGTTGTGTATTTTGAAAGGTGTCGGGATTCTTGCTAAGTTTTTGTTTAGTAATAAAGTGTTTTACTTTGTTTTGTTTTTTTTTAGGTGACGACTTATAGCACTGAAAGTTTGTGTATGAGTGTCTATTAATGTCACTAAGCCCCAGTAAGAATTCAGAGCTCTGATCCTTCCTTGCATATTAAAGTCAGGTCTTGGCCTAATTATAATCAGTCTCTCGTATTACTTCTAGAATGATTTTCAAAAAGTGTTACTGCTGTGATAAAAGATTTTTCTTTCCTCATTTGTCCAAGGGTTGGCCAGATTTGGCTGACATCAGAATCACTTGGGGACATTTACTTATTTAGTTTTTTTTTTTTTTTTTAATGTTGATTTATTTTTGAGAGAGAGACAGTGCAGGAGCAGGGGAGGGGCAGAGAAGAGAGGGAGACAGACAACCCGAAGCAGGCCCCAGGCTCTGGGCATCAGCACAGAGCCCACGAGGGGCTCAAACCCATGAGCCGTGAGATCATGACCAGATCCAAAGTCGGATGCTTAACCGACTGAGCCACCCAGGTGCCCCTATTTAGTTTTTAAAAATATGGAACACCACGAGTCTGCGTGCTATCCTGGTGTAGGGGCCCTGTTAATCTGAACGTCGTTGCAACTTTCGTATGTGTGCTGCCGAAGGGAACACCTCCTGGGGATGTTGAAAAACTAAAATTCCTGTGGTTCCCACCTATGTCTGCAATGGACTGAATTCTCAGGGAAGTGAGTGCAGGGCTGGCTCAGTTGGTAGAGTATGTGACCCTTGATCTCAAGGTCATGAGTTCAAGCCCCATGTGGGGTTTAGAACTTACTTAAAAAAAATTCTCAGGAGTAAGGCTCTGGAATTTGTTTCTTTGCCTAGCTCCCTAGGTGATTCTGATAAAACCAGTTCGTGAACTTTGGGAATTGTAACTCTTTTACAGGCTCATCCTGTTCCAGACTTTTCTCTCTCAGTACGCCCTGAGCATGTCCTCAATTCCTCTCAAGTCTGGAACTTTCTTAACCTGTTTTTATATATATATATATATATATATATATATATATATATATATATATATATACACACACACAGTAATATATAATATATAACAATTACATAATAATATAAATATTATGTATGTACACATATGTCAAAGTTCTTGATGTTTATTGCCAAATTGCTTCCTAGAAGGTCTTCACTGATTTAAATGCTCATCTTTCTTTTTCTTTTTTAAAAATGAGTTTATTGAGGTATCATTCATATACTATACAATTCACTCATTTAAAGCATACAGTTCAGAGGCTTTAGTATATTCATAGAGGTTTGCAAGTGTCACCACAGTCAGTTTTGGAATATTTTCATTACCTCCAAAAGAAATTCCATAGCTCTCATCCATGTTGTCCTAATTCCCCATCTTCATTCTGCTGCCTACCTCTATTCATTTGCCCATGCTGCATATTTCCTACAAGTGAAATCATTCAGTATTTGGTCCTTTGTGACTAGTTTCTTTGACTTAGCAGAGCACTTTGTACCTGGTCCTATCAGACATGCCATACTACAGTACTTTCCTTACTGGTGGCCACAAATAATTCCAGTTTTTTTTTCCCTAAGTTTATTTATTTATTTTGAAAGAGAGAGAGAGTGCAAGCAGGGGAAGGGCAGAGAGAGAGAGAGACAGACAGACAGAGACAGAGAATCCCAAGCAGGCTCTGTGCTGTCAGTGCAGAGCCCGACATGGGGCTCAAACCCATGAACTGTGAGATCATGACCTGAGTCGAAACCAAGAGTCGGATGCTTAACCAACTTAGCCACCTAGGCACCCCGTTTCAGGTTTTGTTTTTTTTTAAGATTTTATTTTATTAAAAAAAATTTTTTTAATGTTTATTTGTGTGTGTGTGTGTGTGTGTGTGTGTGTGTGTGTATGTGTGTGTGTGAGAGAGAGAGAGAGAGAGAGAGAGAGAGAGAGAGAGAGAGAGGGCATGAACAAGGAAAGGGCAGAGAGACGCAGAAGGAGACACAGAATCCGAAGCAGACTTCAGGCTCTGAGCTGTCAACACAGAGTCCAATGTGGGGCTCAAACCCACGAACTGTGAGATCATGACCTGAGCTGGGGACAGATGCTCAATGGACTGAGCCACTCAGGCACCCCTTATTTATTTTCAATGTTTGTTTGTTTGTTTGTTTGTTTAGCGCCTGTGTGCCCCCCGCGCACCAGTGGAAGCGCAGGAGGGGCAGAGAGAGGGGGAGAGAAAGAGAATCCCAAACAGACTGAGAGCTGACAGTGCAGCTCCCATGAATGGGGCTTGATCTCATTTACCATGAGATCATGACCTGAGCTGAAATCAAGAGTCAGACAGTTAACCAACTGAGCCATCCAGACACCCCAGTTCTTCCATTTTTGATAAACACAGTCATCAGAAGAGGAAATGTTTTCCACAGTCTCATATCTTTGGGATTGCCCTCACTTTCCTACTGAGGGAGGCAGCCAGCCAGGCCTTGAGGGATCAGATCCTGGGCAGAGGGGATGTTTATGAAAATGAGCCCAGGCTTTCTGCACCTGCTTTTCCTCTTGGACCATTTTTCAGTTCTTGGGATGTATCAGGAGTCTCAGAAGCTGGTTGGGAGGGGCTTGCTGAGAAGTCTGAGAGGCAGAGAATCCAAAGAGCTTTAGGTAGTCTCTTGGGACTGGAGAGATAAAGATCCGAGTTGAAGGCAGTCATAACAGGAGGGCCAACATTTCAGAGGCAAGGAACACACAGAGAGGTGAGCCTGAGACTAGCACTGGTTTTCCTCTGAAGGTATTCACTGCTAAGCTGTGCTGCTCAAGGGGCTAACAAGCACAAAAGCAACAGAACAGAAGAGCATGGATTTTGGTAGTCTCACATTGCTGGGGTGATAGAAACTGGAACTCAGGGCCCAGCAAGGACAAACCTCCCTAGGTGACACCTCAGAGTCTCTGCTGCAACTCCCAGAAGGTCAAAGCTAGGAGCAGACCCAATCTTCTAGTTTCATAGACTGCAGAACAGCCAGGGGTCAGCTCCCTGGGACCCAGTGCCCTGTCCTCCCGCAGCCTGCCACGGGATGGGTGGATCTCGTGGAGGAAGATGGTAGCTGCCTGTGGGAGAGGGCACCATGAGGCTTTCAGGCGGTGGTGGTGTCCTGTTCCCTGTTCCACCGCCTTTACGGTGTGAACATCCCTCAAGTCGGATGCTAATGATTTGTGCTCTTTTCTGTAGGCCTGTGATACACTCTGCTGCTTTGAGGTTCCCTCCTAAAATCTTGTGAGAGGAGAATAGAGGACTCCTGACAGACTCTCTTTGAAATTGCTTTCAGGTTTTACCAGCCAACTAGCTATTCTTTGTAAAAAGGAAAAGTCAAACATCAAGGTTTAGCATTCTTTAGAACTCACACTGAGTGGTGGTTCCTTTTGAACCCTCCAGGATTTTAATGTAGAATTGTGGGCTCAGACCCCCAATAAGACTCTTAGCCAAGGTTTTTCTTTTCTTTGAGGAAGGAGGAGGACTCATTGCCTGGTGGGAAGATTTCTGCATGGGAAGTAGAAGGGCAAAGGGACAGATAAATGGAGGGGGAAAAGAAGGCCAAGGTTACCATTTCAGTTCTGCTTCATACTGCTTGATACACTTCATTCCTTGCTTGTTTTTGTCATCCTGTGTTTTTAATCTTTATTGTTATTATTACTTTTAAACCTTAGTTCAGTTCTCTTCTGGTTACACAGTGTTGTTCTTGATGACGGCCAGAAACGAATTAGGAAAGTTTCTTTAGGATATATATATTCTGCCATGGTTTTTAGACTGTAACACATCAGCCTTGTAATATTAAAAGTGCAGCTTATTCTGAAATTTGCCTGCCATCATTGCTCATTTACCCCATTTCGGAAGTTTTTTCTGGAGTTTTTTTTTCCAATGGCATAAAATTTTACCTGGAGGGGCACCTGGCTGGCTCAGTTGGTAGAACCTGTGACTCTTGATCTCAGGGCGGTGAGTTCAAGCCCCATATTGGATCTGGAGCCAACTTGAAAAAAAGATAAATGAATAAAATAAGATTTTATCTGGCGGAGTTTTTCTGCAGTCTTGAACTTTTCATTATTTGCTTCACTGTTAACACTTATAACAAATGTTAAATTGAATGGTGTCAGTAAAAATACCTGGAGGACCCCACTGTTATCACTTGTCAATTTTTTATCTTTACCCTCAGACCTCTCTGGTGATACGGAAATATTCCAAATCCATAACAGCTTACTTAGAAACACTTTTTACCTTTGGAACCTAGTCAGAGGCTTGTTGTTATTACATTTTAAGTTTGTTGAAAGCTTTTATGAAAGCCGAGTTTCCCTCATTATTTTCCCCCCTGCTCGCACCTAACTGGCTTCCCTGATTATTTACTTTCTCAGAAACCCTTAGTTCTGTAGGCATATTTTCCCTAATTAACATTGTGTTTATTTTACTTCATTGTGGAATTAAAAATAATATTGTAGTCCTGTGACTCTGCCCTCAAGCATGGGTTTGCAGTAGCCCTTTAGCTGGGGCAGGGGGGCACAGTAGGGTGGGGCTGAGCCCTGGCAAACAGAGGGGGCTCAGGCTGACCAGACCCACGGCTGGGCAAATTATGCCACCTCTCCCTGCAGTCATTTCCCGCTCTGTGAAATGGCACACAGTGTGGCCTTAGTCTCTTCCCAGGGTTGAGGTCAAGAGCAAATCAACAGCGTCTGTCGGGGCGCTTGGAACCTCGCTGGACGAGGTTCTAGTATTGTTCTTTTAAACGTCTCATTTCTAGTTTTTCTCAATGTTCCCAATTTGTTGTGAATTTTTAAAATTGCGACACATGGGGTGCCTGGGTGGCTCAGTCGGTTAAGCGTCCAACTTCGGCTCAGGTCACGATCTCGCGGTCCGTGAGTTTGAGCCCCGCGTCAGGCTCTGGGCTGATGGCTCAGAGCCTGGAGCCTGCTTCCGATTCTGTGTCTCCTTCTCTCTCTGCCCCTCCCCTGTTCATGCTCTGTCTCTCTCTGTCTCAAAAAAAAAAAAAAAAGTTAAAAAAAAAAAATTAAAAAAAATAAAATTGCAACACTTACGTGACAGCTTGTTTATTAGACTTCCTCTTCCCAGCAAGATTGGAGAATTTGTGCTGAAGTTTGTATAATTTTGGGATTTGCCCATCGCTACTTGCGCTACCAGTTCCTGTTCCTCCTTTAGAATGGAGTCCAGTACTTTTTTCTTTTCTTCCAAGTTCCGAAATGATCTCTCCCAGAAATCAGTTAAATGTAAAACCTCTACTTGCCATTCTAAGTGAGTGAACATAACAGAAGCCCTTTATTTTCACTTCACTTGGCCTAATTTTATAGCTTTCGAATTTCATACTACACCTCAGTCATGGAGTGGTTAGCAGCTGTTCAGAGCGCTCGTTTATGACTCTGTACTGTTGTTTTCTGAATGATGAAGGTATGGGTTTTAAACAACTTCATTGGGTTGTTGTGCTATTAAATTGATTCACAAATTGATAAGTGGTCATTGCTTACACTAGTGACTATGGCACGGAAGGCACTCAATACACGTTAGCTATCCACATATCCTGTCCCCAGGGTTGGCCCTGTGCACACTGCGCCCCCGGGCCATGCCCCGGGCACAGTGCCAGAACCAGAGGGCTATGGTTAACAGTAGATGCTCCCATGGCTGGTGGGATAGGGAGTTTCCCAAACTTTGCATTAAAAAACATGGTATAAAACCCAAGATGAATCAGGACAGGGGGCTGAGATCCAAGAAATAAATCTAGAACCAGAGTCAGGGAGTTTGTGGGCTAGGAAACTAGGATGTGAGGGGAAAAAAGGAGCAGTTGAAATAGGTCCACAGGGTGGCCTGTACTGACTGGGCCTTTAATAGGAAAGTGAACTGAACTTGGCTTCCTTTGTACCCTCTCACCCACCCACCCTGCTCCCCCTAAAATGAAAGTCTCAGAGGTCTCTCTTGTCAGGGAGGTATTTGTACCAAAGAAGTGGGAAGAATGAGACTAAGGTTGGACAGGACGTTGGCAATAAGAGCAGTCACTTCTATTTATTGTTCACCTACTGTGTGCCAGACACTTAGGGGGTGCTTTATATGGCAACTATCCTGCTAGAAGAAAAGAACAGCTAATTGGCTGTCAGGAATTCCAGAGACAGGTGTATTGGAAGTCAGCCCCTTTGACCTGAGCTGGGAGTGATTGCAGTGGTGACCTCAGGAGTGCAGGTTCAATCTGGCTGGATGGAGGCCATTGGAGGGCAGGGTTCATCCTGGATGGGAGAATCGATTAGGGGCCCCGAGTGACCATGGTGTTTCTTCATGGTCCTGATGTAAAAGGGACCAGTAGAATCCCATGTCCAGCATGGTGGAGATGGTTGACCATTACTACTGCAGCCATATGGTGTATTTTTATCTTAATTTGTTTTTGTGGTAAAGTATACATAAAATAAAATCTGCCGTTTAACCATTTTTCAGCGTACAATTTGGTGGAGGTTAAGTACATTCACAGTGTTGAACAACCATCATCGTTACTCATTTTCAGAACTTTTTCATCACCCCACACAGATACTTTACCCATTAAACAGTAACCTGCCCAGAACCTGGTAACCTCTCTTCTACTTTCTGTCCCGATGCATTTGACTATTCCAGGTACCTTGCCTAAGTGGCGTCCTACCATATGTGTCCTTGTGTGCCTGGCTTATTTCACTTAGCATAATGGCTTAGAAAAAAAAAATTTTTTTTAAAGTTTTTATTTAAGTCATCTCTACACCCAACATGGGGCTTGAACTCATGACTCTGAACAAACTGAGATCAAGAGTCACATGCTCCTCCTACTGTGCCAGCCAGGTGCCCCCTTGGCATAATGTTGTTAAGGTTCATCCGCCTTGTAGCATCTGTCAGAATTTCCTTCCTTTTTATTTTTTATTTATTTATTTATTTATTTTTTAATTTTTTTTTCAACGTTTTTTATTTATTTTTGGACAGAGAGACAGAGCATGAACGGGGGAGGGGCAGAGAGAGAGGGAGACACAGAATCGGAAACAGGCTCCAGGCTCCGAGCCATAAGCCCAGAGCCTGACGCGGGGCTCGAACTCACGGATCGCGAGATCGTGACCTGGCTGAAGTCGGACGCTTAACCGACTGCGCCACCCAGGCGCCCCACCTTACTTTTTAAAGCTGCGTAGTATTTCATTATATGTATAAACCACGTTGTGTTTCTCTTTTCATTTGTTGATGGCACCTAGGACGTTTTTAAGAGCAGTGTTCTGGGCACTTTACCAGGGTCCCATTTGTTCCCAAAAGGTCACTGTACTTAGTAGTCTGAGAATGGTGGAGCCTCACAGGTGTCTCCTCCCCCAAACCTGACTGTAACTGTTGGGCATCTTTTACCTCAGGAAATCTCTAGCACGGGAATAATCTCATGTTCGGCTTTCCCTTCTAATTCTTACCCAGTTAGCTCAGAACAATCAGATTCACTTTTTGTCTTTGGCTTTTCTTTCCCTTCTCCTGCCCATCCCCGCTCCCCCCTGCCTATTTTGCTTGTTAGTTATTCCTTTCTTAGATTTCTCTCCACCCTGTTTATTCCTGTGTTTTCCTGCCTCCTTTCCTCCCAGTCTTATCGCTGTCTTCTGGAATACTCGTATCTCCTTCTGTTTCCTTGTTGCTTTCCTCTCTTTTCTTCTTTTCTTGCCTTACTTACTCCCTTCTCTCTTTCCCCCCAGTTAATTTCTTCTTGCTCTACCATTTTTAATTTATGGCTCAGAATTGACCCTAATTATTACCTCTTTCATTTAACACCTAAAGTGCTGACTATATTCTAGTGTTCTACGCACTTTGCAGATATTAGTGCCCTTAATCCTCTTTACACCTCTACGAAGTAGATCCTGTTCTTGTTTCTGTGTTATATACGATGACATTGAGCCACAGAGAGGTTAGGTAATTTGTGCAAGGCCAACCGTTGGTGAGGGGTGGAGCCAGGATTCGAACCCAGGAGTGTGGCTCCAGCTTATGGGCCTGACCCACTTTGCCACACTGAATGGCGTTCCCTAGCTCACGGGCAGAGGGGTTTTGTAGCTCATGGTCAAGTTAAACGTAAACAATGCTTGTCCCACCAAGCTCTAAATGTTTACGGGTGCCATATCCAGAAGTCTCATTGTAGCAAGGGCGCAGGGGCACAAGAGCACCTGGCCGGGGGTCCCAAACAGGGCACGCTGCTCACAGCTGTCAGAATCCAAAGGCAGAGAGAGCAGTGGTGGGGAAACAAGAAAGGAATTTATTTCAGTGAGGCCAACGCTGGGAAGATAGTCCAGCGTCTCAAAGACTGTCTCCAAAGTGCCAAAAATAGTTGCAGGTTTATATAAGGAAAATGTGGGGCAAAGCTGGGTGGGCACGTGCAGGTGGGCAGGAAAGGTCAGGTCAATCATTGTCTTGGGGTCAGTCACACTGAGTCTTGTGTCTTGCTGGCCCAGGGAAGTCCTTACTTCTCGAGGGGGCAGGTTCGGTTCCCATCAGGGAAGGTTATGCTCTCAGAGCCTTCCATCTGCTACAAAAAAGAACCCAACTGGAAAGTTTAAGGTCAGAACAGAGGCAGTCAGAGTCCGTTTTCATCATCTTGTATCTTTACAGGAGTCTTTACAACTTTTATCTTACACTATTTGAACCTGTATTTTTTTCAAGTACCATGATTTTAAAAAATCATTTAATCTTAATTATAAAGGTGAAAAGTATTTTGACAAACTTATTTTCTAAAGAGGTAACTGATTTTCCTTAATACATTTAGTTTTGTTTTCTAGCTTTGTTTCATCACTGACATCTGACATCATAACATAACAGATGGTTCCTTAAATTTTTATTTCAGCTAAATTTATGTTATTTCAATTAAATTATTAGTAAGTGAACTTTTTTATTATCCAGGGAATCAAAATATAGTACATAACATAACTTTAAAGGAAATATACAAAGCATTGTCCATCAATTTAAATTATCACCGTTTGGAGTGTAATCCATGTCTAAGTTGCTTTTTGTCTTCTACTCATCTTTACTGGGAAGGTTTCTCTAACTGGGGAGTCAAGGACAATAAGCTTAAAAAAAAAAAAGGAAAGCTAAGATAAACAGTTTTAGGCAGTGTAAGAAATCTCTGCCTAAAGCATCTTCTAAATCTTTTCCACACTCAGTCCAGTGGGGGCAGTGGGGTGGAGGGGTGGAGGGGTGAGAGCCCTACAAGTCACAGGCTCTGCTTTTTGCGCTCTTTATTTGCTGTGTGACTTGAAGTGATGCACCTAATCTCTGGTTTTTCAGTTTGTCATCTACAAAATAGAAGTTGCTCCAGAGGGGTGGTTCTCAAACTACTCCCCGCCACCCCGCCCCTTCTGGCCCAACACTAGTGCTCTACAGCTGTACCAAGGTGTTCTTTCTTTTAAATAAAAATAAAGGGTACAATTTTCTTAGTTTTGAGTTTTCACCACATGAAATCTCATTAACCTTTTGTTGCTGTTTCTGTCAGTTGCCTTAGCCAGCACTAGGAGGTCACAAAAAAGTGGCAAAAAGAAAAAAAAAAATCGGGGAAAACTTGGAGCCCTAGTCCTGCTTAATTGATAGGTCTTTCTTTCTTTGAGGAGGGGGAGGGGGAGAGGGAGGGGGAGAGGGAGCATCTTAAGCAGGCTCCATGCCCAGTGCAGAGCCCGACATGGGGCTCCATCCCATGACCCTGGGATTATGACCTGAACCAAAATCAAGAGTTGGACACTCAACTGAGTGAGCCTCCTAGATGCTCCTATTTGATCATTTTTGAAAAAATTATAAAGTGAGGTCAGATGTGATTTTTATGTAGTTTATGTAATGGAGTTATTTGTGCTGGAATCATAACACAGGTGAAGTGTTCTTAGTTTATAGGATGAGAAACAGTGTAGAATAGTGGCCAAACATACGAGCTTGGCAGCAGGATCGCTCAAGCTCATATTGAGCTCTCCTACTTACTCTCACTAGCTCTTACTAACTCAGTTGCTGGACAAAGCATTTAACCTCTTTCTCAGTCCTTTACTGGTAAGGTGGAGATAATAACATACCTACTTCATGATTATTGTGAGGATTAAATGAATCAATGCATATTAAGGTGCTTAGAACATGCCTAGCACATAGTAAGTATGTTACAAATGTTAGCTATTGTTATTCTGTAACAAATGTATTAATATCTAATGGTACTCAGCCAAGAACATTGATTTCCCGAGCTCTGTCTTTTAAACGTATTTGAGAGCCAAGGGCCTGGAATTTCTCTTCTTGTTCTGAAATTCTGTTATTCTATGTCGTAGAATTGGATTCCTATAATCTTCTTGCTCCCTTTTTATAACTTAGTGCCTTACTGAACATGTTTTTTCTCTATACATAGAGTGAACTCACTTTTTTCATTTATCAAGTAGAATCTAATCTTAAATAGGGCTTTAGAAGGGTTTCCTTTCTGTTTCTTGACGTAAAGGTGTTTTTATATTACATACATTAGTTACAATTGCTATCTATCATTAAATACCTAATATACTTTATTCTTTGTCCTTAAGGCTGAAGAATCTGAAGCTCAGAGAGAGTAAACAAATTGTCAAAAGCTCTAAGTGGCAGATCCAAGATTCTAAGCCAGGCTATCTGACTCCAAAGCTTGCCCTGCTAGAAATACAGCAAATCTGAGTTCCTATTCCAGTTGCTGTAGTGTTTATGGAAACTAATTTAAAGCAAGCTCAAGCAGCTCTCCTTTAAGTGGAGACTAATTTCTATGTGAGTATTCTTTTTTTTTTTTAATGTTAATTTTTGAGAGAGAGGGAGTGGGGAAAGGGCAGAGACGGAGGGGGACAGAGGATCCAAAGCAGGATCCACACTGACAGCAGTGAGCCCAGTGTGGGGCTCGAACTCACTAACTGGGGATCATGACCTGAGCCAAAGTTGGACGCTCAGCTGATTGAGCCACCCAGGCGCCCTTCTATGTGAACATTCTTGAGGAATGATCTTTTTATACAAGGGTCAGCTGAAGTCACCATGTAGCTGTTCATACTCGTTCAAAGAAAGGTGAAAGATCAAACAATGACCATAAGCAGTTGTTTGTGTATCAGGTCAGCGAGCCTCTGGGCCCAGCCACATTCTGCTTGCCCCAGAAGAACCTCTTGTCTGTGCACACTTCTGTCCTCACCCTGAGGGGAGGCAGCTAGCCAGTCTCCTGCCTGGCCTGTGGTCTCTCTGTTTGCCACCCAGCCTTCTTGCACTACCTTGAGGATTCCTCACCTCTTGCAGCACCGGGCTGGCTCCTGTGTTCCTGTGTGGCAGTGATGATATAGGTACAACATGGGCAGTGGGAGCTCAGGGAAATATTAGGGCGAGATCTACACAAACACTCTGCCTCCTCCTCCCCTTCTGTGGTGACTGGTCCCCTTCTGTTCCCCTCATGAGTCCATCCACAGCTCCTTCTCCGGATTGAGACCCCGCTTCCTCCATTTTATTCCTCACACTTTTTATGTTCATTTTGCAAATCTGTCAGTCTCCCTCTAGCTTCTTTCTATGGTGTGTCTAGTGTTGGATTTCAGGGAAGGAGCCAGCAGTTTATGATAATTAGTCAGTTTGTAATGAGCCAGGAAAGTTAATTTGTAAGTGCACTGTCTGGAATGTGGGACAGCTCTTTCTGTATGAATAATGATGACATATAAGGTGCCAGGCCAATACAGAAACCGCTGTTGAATTCTTAATGTTTCTGAGTTTTAATAATGTACCAATAATCCTATGGAATTTAATTTCTCTGTGTAACAGCATTTTCTTTTTCTTTTTAATTTTTTTTCTAGTTTAAAAATGTTTATTTTTGAGAGAGAGAGAGAGGGAGAGACAGAGAGAGAAAGAGAGACCACATGTGTGGTGGAGGTGGGGGGAAGGGCAGAGAGAGAGAAAGAATCCCAAGCAGGATCCGAGCTGTCAGCACAGAGCCTGATGCAGGGCTTGATCCTGTGAACCATGAGATAGTGACCTGAGCCAAAATGAAGAGTGGGACACTCAACCCACTGAACCACCCAGGTGCCCCAATAACTATGTATAACAACATTAAAAAATTTTTAAATGTATTTCTTTGTTTATTTATTTTGAAAGGGAGAAAGTGTATGTGCAAGTGGGAGAGGGGCAGAAAATGAGGGGGAGGGAGAGAATGCCAAGTAGACTCCATGCCATCAGCACACAGCCCGATGTGGGCTCCACCCCATGAACCCTGAGATCATGACCCGAGCTGAGATTAAGAGTTAGACGCTCATTTGTGACTTCAAGCCCCGCGTCAGGCTCTGTGCTGATGGCTCAGAGCCTGGAGCCTGTTTCAGATTCTGTGTCTCCCTCTCTCCCTGACCCTCTCCCGTTCATGCTATCTCTCTCTGTCTCAAAAATAAATAAATGTTAAAAAAAGAATTAAAACACACACACACACACACACACACACACACACACACACACACACAAAGAGTTAGACGCTCAACCAACTGAGCCACCCAGGCGCCACTGTATAACAACATTTTAAAGTGAAATTGTGTTTATAGTTCAACCCTTATCTTAGGTACACATCTACCTTTGAAGGCAGACCTGTGCCTTGTCTAACACCTCTACATTCAGGTGATGAAGTGAGAGTCTCTCAACTTTAAGTCCTGGGCAGTTCTGGAGTAGTGGCTTCATTTAGCGCTCTAGGCCCAGTGGTGGTGGGAACTAGGCTGGTGGATGATGAGGGGGTATGGCTCAGGGGTGAATGGCAGGATGGGAACTCTAGGAAGTAGGAGGAGGGCAGGTATTTGGGGAGGCTGGGCACAGTAGCACGCTCCATTGACCTGTTTAAAATTTTTTTTTTTTCAACGTTTTTTATTTATTTTTGGGACAGAGAGAGACAGAGCATGAACGGGGGAGGGGCAGAGAGAGAGGGAGACACAGAATCGGAAACAGGCTCCAGGCTCCGAGCCATCAGCCCAGAGCCTGACGCGGGGCTCGAACTCACAGACCGCGAGATCATGACCTGGCTGAAGTCGGACGCTTAACCGACTGCGCCACCCAGGCGCCCCCATTGACCTGTTTAGACCCAACCTTATTAGTGAACTGGCTGGAACAGCAGGCATGTATCTTTCCTTCTTCCTTCCCCTTACTCTTCAGTGTGGTCAGTCTTTTCATGTAAGTATTACTGGGATGAGCTGGGAATTGGGCCGCCTGTCTCCTCCATCAGACTGTGAATTCTACAGGAGCAGGGTTTTTGCTCACCTTTTTATGTGTTTGATGTTCACAAAGCATGAAAAAATATTGATACCATTTCTTGAATGTTCATCATTATGCTATGTTATCCCAAGTGTTACCATGTTTTATTGAATCTAAGATGTCTATGGTAAGATACGTAATTGCTTTATGTATTGTTACAAAAGAAAAGGCCTTGCCAATTAAACTCTGATACAAGTGCTTTTGCCGCTTAGAATTTTTATTGTATACTTACTGAAAGAGCTCTTGTAGATTTATTTAAACATGGATTTTTATCACATTGCTCTTATGCACACATAAAAGGGAAAATGTAAGTGAAATAAATTGATTAAGGTATTCCCCCAATTTTATCACTTCCAGAGTCTGACTCTTCAGAATCTTTTCTGACTCAGAGTCATTGATGTATCTCTGTGTCATCAAGAGTGTTGGTGATGCAGTATTTCTTAAAAGAAGGCATACTGTCTCCAGGAATCCCCTCCAAGCAGCTAGTACCCATTCTGGGAGTTTTAATCCCAGTGTTTTTTCACTCGATCTGTGGCAGGCTAGTGTTCCCCGTATCCCAGTAATAACAGTGCATATTCATTGCCATCACTGTCTCCCCAGGTCCTATCGGCCCTTGGTTGTTAAGGGTATATTCCCAGTGATGAATATTTGCTTCCCTAATCAGATTTATGCCCATGCCTTTCAGTTTTAATGCCAAATTATAGTGTAATCTTTTTGAAGACATTTAAAATGGCAGTTAGACTCAGGGTGTCCAGTGTTGACAACATCATGACTCAGTGAAGCGAGGACAGAGCTAATGAATGGCTGTGAGCAAGGTCACACGCAAGCAGGCAGTGGCATCCACATCCTGACTGCCACCTGGAAGATAGTGACCACAGGACACAACAGTTGTAAAATGGATTCAGAAGTGTTAAAATGTGGGGAAAAATGCACTATAGGCTTGACAAAATATAGATTGTTAATTCCAACAACAACCATGCTGGGCAGATCATTTGGATTTTCAGATGACAAAACTGGGGATCAGTGTGTGGCTTACTAACGTCAGAGCTCCTGAGCACCTGGTAGATTTGGGAGAGTAGAACCCAGGTTTGTCTGATTATAAAGTTCATACTTTCAACTATACAACATTATTCAAGAAAAAATAACTAGACTAGAAGCTTCAAGGAGGCAAGGATTATTTATTTATTTTAATGTTTATTTTTATTTTTGAGAGAGAGAGACAGAGCACAAGCGGGGGATGGGCAGAGAGAGAGGGAGACACAGAAACCGAAGCAGGCTCCAGGCTCTGAGCTGTCAGCACACAGCCTGACGTGGGGCTCGAACTCACGAACCACAAGATCATGACCTGAGCTGAAGTCTGATGCTTAACCGACTGAGCCACGCAGGTGTCCTTGTTTTTGTTTTTGATACACTGATGTTTCTTTTTTTTCTATGTTTATTTATTTATTTATTTATGAGAGAGAGAGAGAGAGAGAGAGAGAGAGAGAGCATGCATGAGTGGGAGAGGGGCAGACAGAGAGGGAAACAGAGAATCCCAAGCAAGATCCGTGCTATCAGAGCAGAGCCTGACATGGGGCTGAACCCATGAACCACAAGATTGTGACCTGAGCCGAAACCAAGAGTTGGACACCTAACAACTGAGCCATCCAGATCTTAAGGACCCAGAATTGTACCTGGCATATACTAAGTACTTAATAAATAGTTGTTGAATAAAGTCTTTAGAGAAAGGATAGAGATGCAATCATGTCCTATTTTCCTGGAAATGAAATCTATACATTTTGGACAATGGGTAAAAGCAGGGAAGATGGGTGACGATTTTCTAGACAAAGTGTAGTGTGTAGTTTACCAGTTCTTTCAGGTCTTAGAAGAAGCACAATAGTGAGGAATGGAAGGATGTCCATCGCTAGCTAGGAGGCTGTCAGCACCAGGCTGCTGGACAGCACTAAAGTAGTTCCTGGACTCTTCCTCCCCATCTTAGATAAATCAAGATCAACAAGGGAGGTACCTAGCTGGCTCAGTCAGTGGAGTGTGTGACTCTTGACCTTGAATGTGAGTTCGAGTCCCATGTTGGGCGAGGAGCCTACTTAAAAAAATAAAATATAAAAAAAAAAAAGATCAACAGGACTCTATGAATTGTATAGTTAAAATAAATAAAAATGGAGGGACATCTGGGTGGCTCAGTTGGTTGAGCATTGGACTCTTGATTTTGGCTCAGGTCTTGATCCCCAGGTTGTGGGATTGAGCCCCACATTGGGCTCTGCGTTGAGAGTGGAGCCTGCTTAAGATTCTCTCCTCTCTCTCTCTCTCTCTCTCTCTCTCTCTCTCTCTTCCTCTGCACCTCTCCCACACTTGCATGGGCTCTCTCTCTCAAAAAATAATAAATAACAAATAAATAAAATATTAAAAAATAAGGTTTTAAAAATAAAAAAGGAGAACAAATCTGAGAAGACTTACTATCCAGGAAATTTGTATATAGGGCATATGTTATTGGATCAATTGCTGGGTTTAAGAAAATACATGAAATGTTTTGAAAATTCTGAAAGTCTTATAGCTCATCTGTAAGATATAAAAGTTGACATATTTGGACACTACTATGTGCTAGATCTTGTGCCTAGAAGTTTTTCATATATCATGTAACCCTTATAATAACTCTAGGAGGTGATTACTGTCTTCATTTTACATATGATGATATTGAGGGCAGACAGTAAGTGATTTGGCCAAGGTTATATACCTGTGAACAGTTGAGCCAGTCTGGGAGCCAGGATGTTCAATTGGGATTCTGTGGATTTTCCTCTGCACTCTGCTGCTTCCCCTCTAAGCTGTTTTCTTTTAAGTTTTTATTTATTTGTTTGAGAGAGAGAGACAGATGGTGTGAGCATGGAAGGGGCAGAGAGAAAGGGATAGAAAATCCCAGGCAGGGCCCGAGCCGCCAGCATAGAGCCCAATGAGGGGCTTGAACGCACAAATCGTGAGATCATGACCTGAGCAGAAACCAAGAGTCAGATGCTTAACTGACTGAGCCACCCAGATGCCCCTCCCCTCTAAGCTTAAGGCAGGACTAGACTTTAGAAACCACTTTACACTCTCATTTTACAATGGAGACACTGATACTAGGTGATATAAAGTTACTTAGTAGTGGAGTCATGTCTAGAATTTAGGTGGCTTTTTTCTTAAAGATTTGATTAAAAATTTTTTTAAATGTTTATTTTTGAGAGAGAGAGAGAGAGCATGAGCGGGGAAGGGGCAGAGAGAGAGAGGGAGACACAGAATCTGAAGCAGGCTCCAGGCTCCAAGCTGTCAGCACAGAGCCCGACACAGAGCTCAAACTCACAAACCTTGAGATCATGACCTGAGCCGAAGTCGGATGCTTAATCGACTGAGCCACCCAGGCACCCCTAAAGATTTTATTTTTAAGTAATCTCTACACCCAACGTGGGGCTTGAACCCACCACTCTGAGATCAAGAGTCACATTCTCTACTGACTGAGCCAGTCAGGCACCCTTTAGAATTTAGTTTTCTTGAGCAATTTATTAAACAGCAAGTAATTATGGAATGTCACACTGGTGTTTTAAGTAGTTTCGTAGCTACAGAAGCTGAATAGTTTTATAACTATATTTTAAAGAACAAGAACTACCAAGTGAGTATTCTAGGGACTGCTTTGGATTCCGGACACTTTCCGAATTAAAGAGTTCTCACCCTCTTGGGTTCCTTTATTTGCTAATGGTATTCTAAAATTATTGGGAAATGCGACTGTGAGCAGTATTTCACATCCTCGTTGCTAAATTTTATTGGCAAGCTTTCCTACGTGTAGATTAACTATTGCGTTGTTTTGCTCCACATCTGCTAAGTAGTTATTTCCTTTTTTTCTGCCCTTTATCCTTGCCTTGTGTAGCTTACTGGTGTTTTATGCCGTGTAATGCCTACTCCCTTATTTGGGTAAGATTAGAAACAAGATGTTTCAGTCTGGGGCAAATGTCCTGTCCCTTCTTGTTTTGCTTTTCTGCTCCTCTCCTTCCTTCAGGTGCCCTCTTCTCTGAGCTCCTTCTTGAGCACCCATTTGGGACCAGGTGTCCTGTTTTCCCTAGCACACTGGAATTGCTTTGAACACTCCATACAGATTATTGGGTACCTGGCACATGGCAGATCTGGAGTTCCTCTCATGAGCACACACATTCCTTGGCCTGTAAGAACTTAATAGTTGAGATTGGAGAGCCAGACAATTTGATAGAAACATGATTGAATACCTTTTTTTTTTTTAAAGCTAATATGTGAGTGTTATGTAGCAGGCATTGTGTTAATAAGCACTTCACATTTATTATATCATGTCATTCTCTCAATAACCTTATGATTCCCATTTTACAGGGAAGGAAGGGGAATTTAGAGAACTTCTATGTTCTGTGTGAGGTCAGTTATGTTTCAGAATTGCTACCCAAATCCAGGTCCAGAGCCCAAGCTCTTAACCACTGTGTTCTTGTACTGACTACTGCCTCTGCACAGGTCAGAGGACTTTTCCCTGTGTGTCCCCTGTGCCCTCACTCACCGTGTGCCACGGTTGGAATTTGAAAACTAGTAACAACTTACGAGTCAGACAGCCTCTCTAAATGATTCAGCATCTTCCCTCAGAGGCTTCAAAGGAATTCATGATCTGAACAAATGTAAAACAGTGTCCAAGTTATTATCACAGTATTGCTTGTAATAGGAAAAGATTAGAAATAACCTAAGTGTTGGGGCACCTGGGTGGCTTAGTCAGTTGAGCGTCCGACTTCGGCTCAGGTCATGATCTCACAGTTTGTGGGTTCAAGCCCCGTATCAGGCTCTGTGCTGACAGCTCAGAGCCTGGAGCCTGCTTCAGATTCTGTGTCTCCTTCTCTCTCTGCCCCTTCCCCACTCATGCTTTGTCTCACTCTGTTTCTCAAAAATAAATATATGTAAAAAAAATAAAATAATAAAAAAGAAATAACCTAAGTGTTGATCAAAAAGAGATTGATTAAATGAATTAGAATATATTTATATAATGAAATGATGCAGCTGTGCTAAAGAATGAGGAAATGACATATAGATGTGGGACAATATAAAAGGTAGGGCATTATGTGGAATAAACATAACTTAGAAGAGATGTTACTTTGCATAGAATCAATAGTACGCTGTCATTTGTGGTGGGAGAGGCAGAGAGTGTATGTATGTATGTATGTATGTATGTATGTATGCTTGTATGCAAGCCCTGTGTCCAATGTGGGGCTTGAACTCACAACCCAGGCATCAAGAATTGCATGCTTTACTGACTGAGTCACCAGGCAGGCACCCCTCTATTTTTGTTTGTACATGCATAAAATCTGTGGAAGGATAGACAGAGATTGGTAATATAGGTTACTTCTGTAGAGTGGTTAAGGGATTCCAGGTAGGGAGATTGTCTGCTATATACCTTTTGTGTGTCTTGAATTTGGATTTCAAATAATAAGCACCTTCCTAGAAATGAAAACAAATACAGAAAGGCTTTCAAGGCTGTGTATGTTTCACAAATGTGTGGGATAAGCCTGCCTTCGTCCTTGCTCCATCCCAGTGCCTGGCATAGTATGTACTTGCGTATTTGTGCAATCAATGAACCGCGTTGAGAAAAATATCTCAAATTCCTGTATAGGAAGGGTACAGCATCTCTTTTGTGGTATGCCTGCTAAAAATACATATCCTGGATCTAACCATGAAGAAACATCAGACAAACTCAAATTGAGGAACAGCCTGAAAAATAAATGGCCTGTGCATTTCAAAAATGTCAAGGTCATGGATGGCTAAGAAAGACTAGGGGACTCTTCCAGATCAGAGGGGATGGGGGGATATGACAACTGAACGCACTGTGTACAATGCCAGATTGGATCCAGGGCCAGAAAGAAAGTTGTTTCTTTCACCATAAAAGACATTAACTAGACAGACAATTAGCAAAATATGAATAAGGTCTGTAAATTAGGCAATAGTACTGTTACATTGTATCTTCCTGGTTTTGATAGTAGTACCATGAGAAAAAGTCCCATTTTTAGGAAATAGGCACTTATGATTTTAGTAGTAAAGTGGCATTGTCTGCAACTGACTCTCAAGTAGTTCAGGTAAAAAGCAAAAGAGGGAGGAGAGAGAAAGAAAGAATGGTAAAGTAAATGGGGTAAAATGTTACCATTTGGTGAGTCTGAGTGAAGAAATACAGGTATTCTTTCTACCATTTTGCAGCTATTCTGTCAAACTATTAAAAAAAAATATTTCCTGTATGGAACATTTTGTGATTTTATAATACTGAGCCTTTTATATCCTCTTATACAATTTTATGGTTTTCTTCGTGTAGATCTTTATATCTTTGGTAACATTTAGTCCTAGATTTCTTTATGTATTTGTTCCTTTAAAAAAATAACAGGTGGGGTGCCTGGGTGGCTCAGTCGGTTAGATGTCTGAGTCTTGGTTTCGGCTCAGGTCATGATCTCACAGTTTGTAGGACTGAGCCCCACAGTGGGCTCTGTGCTGACAGCATGGAGCCTGCTTGGGATTCTCTCTCCCTCTCTCTCTGTCCCTCCCGTGCTTACACACTCCCTCAAAATAAATAAATAAACTTAAAAAAAAAATAACAGCTTTGTTGACTTATAAGCCACATATTGTATAGCTTGCCCTGAATGTCTTTTTATACATGCTTAAATGGCACTGTTATATAAGGAAAGTATGCTTTTTTTTAAAACAATAATAAACTTTTTTAGGGTATAATGTACATATATTAAACAAATTTTTTTTAATGTTTATTTAGTTTTGAGAGACAGAGAGAGAGAGAGAGAGGGAGGGAGGGAGCAGGGGAGGGGCAGAGAGAGAGGGAGGCACAGAATCTGAAGCAGGCCCCAGGCTCTGCTCTCGGTAGTGCTGAACCACCCAGCCTAATTTGCACATATTTTAATTGAATAGGTTGACGACTTTTTTTTTTAAGTTTATTTATTTACTTTGAGAGAGAGAACCCTCAAGGAGGGGCAGAGAGGGGGTTGGGGACAGAAGATCCGAGCAGAGAGCTGGATGCTGGGCTAGATCTCACAAACTGTGAGATCATGACCTGAACTGAAGTCAGACACTTAACCGACTGAGCCATCCAGGCTCCCCTGTTGACACACGTATTCCCTCTGTAACTACCCACCAGTCTAGATAGATACAAGATAAAGAACATTTCCATTTATTAGAAAGTTCCCCAAACCCCTTTGTTTGTACATGCACCTGTTGGTAGATGTGGGTGTTGTTTCTAGTACCCCCTAATGGAGAGAAGAGTAGGCTGTATGGGGGGGTGACTGTGTGTGGTGGGTGTGGTTTCTGTGGGGGTAAGGCTGACAGTGCTGAGATGAAGCAGGGACAGTCTCCTCAGAAGATCGGAAGAGGCTGCCAGGCGGTTGGGATGTGGCAGTTCCTGTATTCCGGAGTAAGGCCCAGACATTGGATGTTCCCGTCTTTTCTTTCTTTCTTCTTTGGGTCTTATTCTGGTTCAGAGGTTGGAGCGTGTACAATCTAAGAATGTGCTTCTTGGCTTATTTCCATTGACAATGGGGAAAATTCTGACTGAATCTGGTCTTCCTTACCTTTGGTTTAATGGTGTTCTGAGCAGTTTTAACCTTTTCTGTTTACGTATGCTACTTTCATGGGGTGGTGGGAGGATGTATATCAGGCACAGTTGCCCTATTAAACAGCAAATCTCACGTGACTCTTAATATGTCAGTGTTTTATCATTATGAAAAGGAAAGCTTGATTTCCTTTTTTTTTTTTAATTAAAAGAAAATTTTTAAATGTTTATTTTTGAGAGAGAGAGAGAGACACTGAGTGTGAGGGGAGGGGCAGAGAGAGAAGGAGTCACAGAACCCGAAGCAGGCTCCAAGCTCTGAGCTGTCAGCACAGAGCTCTCAGCACAGAGCCCGACGTGGGGCTTGAACTCAGACTGTGAGATCGTGACCTGAGCTGAAGTTGGACACTTAAGTGACTGAGCCACCCAGGCACCCCAAGAAGATTGATTTCCTTAAAACGCCTATTTTGGAAAACAATAGGGTTTCAAGATGCAGAGTTAGTGCATGTTGATGTTTAGTAAGGCTTGTGATTTGTTCATTAATTGCTCCTGTATTGACCAAATGTGAAACAGTCTACATTTGTGTTCACCAAATTGTGAACTCAGAAAACTCAGAAAACTCAGCCCTCCTCGCCTGCCATTTTCCCCTTGTTTTGTGACTTTTATGATTCTGCTATACATTTCAAGTAGGGGGTATAGGAGGTCAGTGTTTAAACAAGTGTGCAGGGGAGAGCTGAGCTGGGGCCGTGCAGCATTCAGGAGTGCATGTGAACCCATCACTTATCTGTGTTTACCATCCAGGAACTTCATTCTCCTTATCAGCAGAGCTAAGAGAGCTACCGTTAGCTTTTTCCCCCTCTCTATTCCACATTGTTGACCTTCGGTATTTATTCATTCATTTATTTATTTTTTAAGTTAACCCTACCCCTAACATGGGGCTCGAACTCATGACCCCAAGACCAAGAGTCGTGTACTCTGCTATTGAAGCCAGCCAGGCACCCCAGACCTTCAGTATTAAAAAAAATTTTTTTTGATGTTTGTTTGTTTGTTTGTTTATTTATTTATTTATTTATTTATATAATTTATTGTCAAATTGGTTTCCATACAACACCCAGTGCTCATCCCAACAGGTGCCCTCCTCAATGCCCATCACCCACTTTCCCCTCTCCCCCACCTCCCATCAACCCTCAGTTTGTTCTCAATATTTAAGAGTCTCTTACGGTTTGCCTCCTTCCCTCTCTAACTTTTTTTCCCCCTTCCCCTCCCCCATGGTCTTCTGTTAAGTTTCTCAGGATCCACATAAGAGTGAAAACATATGGTATCTGTCTTTCTCTGTGTGACTTATTTCACTTAGCATCACACTCTCCAGTTCCATCCACATTGTTACAAAAGGCCATATTTCATTCTTTCTCATTGCCATGTAGTATTCCATTGTGTATATAAACCACAATTTCTTTATCCATTTGTCAGTTGATGGACATTTAGGCTCTTTCTATAATTTGGCTATTGTTGAAAGCACTGCTATAAACATTGGGGTACAAGTGCCCCTATGCGTCAGCACTCCTGTATCCCTAGCAGTGCTATTTCTGGGTCATAGGGAAGATCTATTTTTAATTTTTGGAGGAGCCTCCACACTGTTTTCCAGAGTGGCTGCACCAGTTTGCATTCTCACCAACAGTGCAAGAGGGTTCCCGTTTCTCTACATCCTCTCCAGCATCTATAGTCTGCTTATTTGTTCATTTTAGCCACTCTGACCAGTGAGGTAGTATCTCAGTGTGGTTTGATTTGTATTTCCCTGATGAGGGTTTATTTATTTTTGAGAGATAGAGAGATAGAGAGAGAGAGAGAGAGCAGGGGAGGAGCAGAGAGAGGGAGACAGAATCCGAAGCAGGCTCCAGGCTCTGAGCTGTCAGCACGGAGCCCGACGTGGGGCCTGAACCCACAGACTGTGAGATCATGACCTGAGCTGAAGTCGGACACTTAACCAACTGAGCCACCCAGGCGCCCCCAGACCTTCAGTATTTTAAATGAGGGTTACACCTATCTAATGAGTGTGTAGAACATAGCAAGCATGCAATACATTGTATTATCATTATAAATAATTTCTCCATTTTTACCTTTTTGTCCAGGTGTGTTATCTTTTACAAAGCTCTTTTTTTCTCTCTCTCTGTGGTTGAAACTGCAATTTACTAAAATGCATTTATCTATTTAAAGACGTGGTTCCTTTTCTCTCTCTTTCCAGGCACGTTGCAGAGAGGTCTTTCTGTCCTTCATGAACACGCGCGTGGTGGACAGATGACTGTCCCCCACCCTGTGCTGTTCTAGCTGCCCTGGACGTGGAGCTGTCCAGTAGGGGGAAGGATGGATTCCAAAGATGACAGCTCACACGTGTGGTCTACATCTGCAGAACATGAAGAGAATGCTGCACAGGTGAAGAGTGGCCTTTCCAGCTTGGTACTGATAACAGTTTTTCAGCTGGGTACAGTTTGCGGACAGCTACAGAAATTGCAGCTTCTCTGTAGGGATGAGTAGCTGGGAGGGAGCAGCACACAGGACTTGCACAGGAGGAATAAGGAGGGTTTTAGCACTTTGAATGCTCCATCAGTGTGAGTCACTATGATTTAGAGGAGCTCTGTGACCCCCCCCACAGGCTTCTCTGCCATTTCTGCAACTTATCGTCATACTTTGTTTCACTGTTGTATTTTATGTTATTGGCACTGAAAGCCTCCAACTGTAGTGTGTTTCTTTTATGTTATCTCCTATAGGGTTTTGATTCTTCACGTGTAATGAAGCACAAAGTATGTCTGTAGAGTGGCTTTTTCTTTTCTTTCAAATTCAGAATGTAAAGGTCTAATTGAAAGTGGTCCCATTGAGTCAACCTCTTTGGAGGTTAGTCACTTACTAAAATGTGGCCATAATGGATGATCACTGCCTTTTGGACTGTGATCATAGCCAGCTGCATGTTCTTTTGAATATTCTTAGCAAAGGCAAATGTATGCTTTTTTGGTGTGGATTTGAATTTTGGGAACAGTCAGCAGTCATATGGAACCACACGTGGCCAAAGTATAAAACTTGATTTTTAAGCATTGTAATAAATATGCAATTTTAATTCAGTGTTTTGTTAAATTACATAACCTTAGTATTATAATCAAAATCAGGCAGTTAACATTGAGATCCTTAAATATACACATTTCATTTAGCTTAAGTAGTATGACAAATGTTACAATAAAGTTGATCTTCAATACTTAAAAACAAACAAACAAACAAACAAACAAAAAAACGTTCTAGTGATGCTTCTAGCGGAATAGCTGAGAAAACTGTGCTGTTTCTCATAGAAAACATTTTGAAGACAACTTTCATGTAGCTATGCATTTTGGTGTATTTTGTTTATAAACAAAAACATAGTCCATTCAGAAACAGGGTCCCCATTTGTAGGTAACCACATAGTAGAGCTCAACACCCCTCATTGAAGTCCCCCTTCTCAGTTGATTCTTTTCCTAGCCAAGAACTCTGATTTAGCAAAGTGCTGAGTGATGGAGACCAAGTTTTGATGTTAATGAACAAATCTAAAGTCACAAAATTATCATGTAGCACTTAAAACTGCAAATATGTTATAAGCTTAATTCTTCCAATAGACAAATTATATCTTCATAGACAATCAAATTTGTGTAGAAACTGGACTAATCACTGAGTATAGAAGTGGAGGTTTGTTTTATTTGTCTGATGGTTTGATTCTGTTTGGTCCCCAGGTTTCTTTCTGGGGATTAGATTTGCTTATTTCATCTTTGGAATCTACTATTCTCCACTGGAGAACACTGGAAGAAAACAAGTTAGGTCTGAAGCCAAGATGATATAAGAGTAAAGATCCCAACCTAACTTCAGTATCAGCACATAAATTATTTCTCTCCCAAAATGTGTACTTGGCCATCTGCTTCCATACCTTCAATATCAGGCATCAGGCTATGTGCCAAGCTCCAGCCTTCAAGAATTCAAACCTCCAAAGCTGACTACTCAGAAAGCATTTTATAGAATTCAGTTTCTGCTTTAGTTCTTGGTAGATAGAAAATTACTTACCTTGGTGATAACTGCAGTAGTTTTCCAAAACCCCTTGAAAGTGCTTGATTAGAATTTCCTTACTGGCAAGGAAGAGTTCAGTCACACTCACTGATGTAGCAAACGGTCACTGACATGTGTCCATATAGACTTGGATTGTGAAAAAACATGTAGGAAAGAAAGTGACCTTGTGTTAACGTGTCTCCCGAAAGGCACTGTTAGTTATAAAGCGTGATATTTATGATGTGTTGAGAGCCATTGGCTTTTGAGTTGACATTTTTTTATATTACAGAATAATTTGTATTTTGTATTTTGGTCATATCGACAACCAGGAATCTTCAGTCACATTTCCAGGTTTAGCTAACTGCCCCCTCAGGACTCCCCAAAAGAGATGTCTGCATTGGACATTTGAGGCAAAGAGAGATTTATATCAGTTGCTTAATATAAAGCAGTAAATGATCTGACAACAAGGTCATTGGATCCTGTCTCCAAGTCACTAATAGTGTAGATGAAGGTGTATCAATTCTTCTTTCATTGGGGATGTTTTAGAAATACAACCGTGTACTGTGCTTGGTCAGCCATACAGCTTTGTGAGATTGGTTTTGTTCTACAAGGACACTTTCTACCTACTTGCTGCTTTTTGCCCCAGGTGCACTTTGTTCCTGACGCTGGAACTGTGGCTCAGATTGTCTACACTGATGACCAGGTTCGTCCACCCCAGCAGGTGGTATACACGGCAGATGGTGCCTCCTACGCTTCAGTGGACGGTCCTGAGCATACGCTGGTGTACATCCATCCTGTGGAAGCTGCACAGGCATGTGAAGGATTATTGTTTGTAGTTCGTTTGTTAATTGGCTAACTCACCAGTGACTTCTGTGTTCATTCTCTGCCAGTCACTGTGCTAGGTGTGGTGATGTATGATATGCTTCAGATAAGATTTGTGCTCTTCGGGAGCTTATAACTATCTTGGCAGAGGAAGATGTGCTTTGTTTATTTAAATTAAATGTGATGAGTTAGAGCACTGCCTTCCCATGAGTTCTTGTCCCAGTCACTATTGACTCTCAACTTGTTACTTTTCTTTGTATCAAGAACCAGGTCAAAAATGGCATTTAGTTTTGTATAGCTTAATCAAAGACAGATCAGTGAAAACCATACAGACTATTTCAGTTAAATATGTAAGCAAAAAGTCCTACTAGCTTATTAACTACTATTTATTAATTTACTGATTTGTAGAACTGCGATGGAAGCAAAGGTAAATGCTGCAAATTAGAATTACTTTTATTTCATTTTTTTCTCAGTGACTTGGGGTGTTAGTTTCCAAATGCATGACACATATATATACACGGGTGGGCACCTGGCTGGCTCAGCTGGAAAAGCATGTGACTCTTGATCTTGGGATTGTAAGTTAGAGCCCCATGATGGGTATAGAGATTACTTGAAAATAGAATCTTAAAAAAAAAAAAAAAAAACAAAAAAACCCCCAAACCCCCACAAATATTTAATTGTTAGTTTGTATGTTACCACTTTAGAATGCACAGAGCACTTCTAAATGTATTTACAAAAAAGTTCCATACTTTTATAGTAGAATCCTGGTAATAAAAATTTACCCTCATCCAATATTTAATCAAGAGACTCTAGTCACTCTCAAGAAGAAATAGGGCCCACCTAATTAATACCTTTCAAATTTATATGAAGGTGAAATCACCTAATAATCAGATGGTACTTTCAGAATGCTTCTGCTGCATTTTAGTCACATAACTATGTTAAAATAAGGTCATATAGTTTATGTAAAAAGCCCAACTTTAGTTTATTACTATATTACTAAATGTCTGATTATGAAGAGAAGTACAAATGTCTGACTTACTAGAAAAATTAGATGTTTGACTTATGATAATTTTTTTCAGTTTATTTAAATTTAGTAATCTCTACACCCAAGGTGGGGCTTGAAATCACAACCCTGAGATCAAGAGTCACCTGTTTTTCTGACTGAGCCAGGCTGGTGCCCCCCTGACTTAACAATAAGTTTTAAATATCAAGTCTAAGAAATCTTACAACTGGCTGAAATTCTCCTATGTGTACCTCTGGAATCAAAACTCAACTACAGTTCTTATTCCCCTAGGTTTGCTAAAGGCTTGAACAAATTAGAGGAAAGAAAACTTTTCTGGATTGGTGATTTTTTGTGGTGCCCTGGCTAAAATAACTTTGAAGATTTTCCTTCTCTAGTTAGCTTTGTTGTATCATGACCAAATTATTATGTGTTTATAATGAGAACTTTTCAAAAATTATGATTTTACTGGCTTTATCCAGGGATGAATCTGTGGAACATTAAATTCAACTTATTTTCCTTCTCGTTCTTTTTTGCTAATGAGCATGCATTGTGTTTGAAAGATATCCTTGTGTATATACTAGTTTTCTGTGTGTCTGTGTCTCTATCCATTTTCGCTTAATCACGAGTCTCCTCCTATGATGTATAGTGTCATGTGTGAACGTATGCACCCTTGTTCATGCCATGTCTTTTACGTTTCTGTGACATACCCTTTTAATTAGTGCTGACATTCAACCTCAAGAGAGATTTTGCTTAAGAGTAAAATTGTCCAGTATGTTAGCTAGTTGAGATGGTTAACTTATACAATCTCTTTGGAGCCCTCTGAATGAAAGGCTTTAGCTAAAAGTACGATTACTATCTTTATCTTCTTTATTAATGAAGGATTATTACTAGCTACATGGGAACAAAGCCTGTCAAGAATTTTTCCTGTGCAGGCAAGCTGTCTAAAGATTTATTGATATGTTTTTTGTTTTGTTTTGTTTTTTTGCCTAGACTCTGTTTACAGACCCAGGGCAGGTAGCTTATGTCCAGCAGGATGCTACAGCTCAGCAGGTAATGAGTTGGTTTTTTTTGCCTTTTTATTGTTTACTGTTCCCTGGAATGTGCCCCCCTCCCCACCCTATGCTGTGCATTCTCTGGTTGTCTATTTCTTATGTGTTACAAATGGTCTCTACTTCCTTTGATGAAAACAAAGCAAAACATAGCCCGAACACATTCCAGTCAGTACATATTGAAATAGTCTGGTAATAAGAAAATAATTCATCAGGAAAATGTGAAAATTAAGTCTATCAATAAGATATTGATTCAAGTTCCAAAGAATAATCCTGAGTTAAAAAATGTCTCTTTTTGGAAATTTGGAAACATTTTGGTACTTTTCCTATTTTTAAATATTAGGGAAAACATTTCTATATGTAAATTTGATAGCACCCTTTCTTATCCTAGCTTCTGAAAAATTGAGATCCTTCTCGGTTTTCTTTTAAAATGTTTTTTTCCCCTTTTATCCATATTTCTAGTATGTTCTATTTTACTTTGAGGGATTTCTTCCTTATTTTCCTCCAGATTGTGAAACTGGTAAAGAAGGTATAGAAGCTAGATACCCCTCAGTCTTACTGTAAAGGAGCGATGGATCCAAATGGTTTTATTTCCATGTTGGCTAGCGTGACTGTTACTTAGCGGTACTACTGAGTGTCATGAGTGATTATGAAGTAAATTCCCATTAGTAAGCACTTTGTGCATTTAAATTCTTTTTTTTTTTTTTAACATTTTTTATTTATTTTTGGGACAGAGAGAGACAGAGCATGAACGGGGGAGGGGCAGAGAGAGAGGGAGACACAGAATCGGAAACAGGCTCCAGGCTCCGAGCCATCAGCCCAGAGCCTGACGCGGGGCTCGAACTCACGGACCGCGAGATCGTGACCTGGCTGAAGTCGGACGCTTAACCGACTGCGCCACCCAGGCGCCCCTTAAATTCTTTTAGTAGATGATTCAGATACTTCCATTTGAAATATCAAC
The DNA here is from genome assembly GCF_028018385.1 of Neofelis nebulosa. Taxonomy (NCBI): domain Eukaryota; kingdom Metazoa; phylum Chordata; class Mammalia; order Carnivora; family Felidae; genus Neofelis; species Neofelis nebulosa. The sequence continues at coordinate 26,625,137 of NC_080791.1, read as the reverse complement.
AGTAGTTTCGTTAATGTTATTTATGAAATCTAGAGAGAATTCTTAGGAGTCTTTGTCATTTAAGTTATAGTTGAATTTATTCCTGATTGATAATAATTTGCAATTTTGTGGTGTCTGTGAACTTGAATGAGAATTTGTCTTAATCTGTTGAGGCTGCTGAAATACAATATGAAACACTGGGTGGCTTATAAACAACACAAATTTATTTCTCACAGTTTTGGAGGCTAAGAAGTCTCCAGGTGTCTGGGGATGCCCGTTCACGAGGGCTCTACCTTCAATACCTAATCACCTATCAGAGGCCCCACCTCCTAATATCATTACGTTAAGGATTAGCTTTCTTTATTTTTATTCCCTGTGTAGCTAATATACAGTGTTATATTAGTTTCAGGTGTGGGATTAGCGTTCAACATACAAATTTTGGGGAGACACAGTCCATAGCAGAGTTATTTTATTTTAATAGTTTTAAAATAATTAGGTATATTCTTGACAAATCATATCCTTTTCTGTATTTATTGATTCCATCAAGCAAGCAAAGGCTAGATTTAATTAGTTTTGACAACTTGGCAGAAAAAAAATTTTTTGTCTTTCCTAGGTGATTAGTTCATTTACTCAGTTTTGGGGTAATGATTTTTTTTTCATAAAATATTGAAGCAATACAAAAAACAAAAACAAAAAAAAAAGAAGTACATAAAAAAAAAATTCTGTCCAGAAACATCCTCATTAACTTAATATTTGGTGACTATTATTCCAGACATCCTTCTAGACATACAAATAGATAAACAGGCATGGGCGGGGCGGGGGGGGACAAATGGCATTGTGCCCTAATGCTGTTATGAATCTAAATGCTTTAAACTTAAATTGACTTGAGCAGAAGAAAACAAAACTGAGGTGAAAGTAAAGGAGGTTGGAGTCATCATGTTCTCCTGGACTGCACTTGAGCTCTAGTCCTGTGTTGTCCTTGGCTCCTGCTGTGATAAGAGCATCACTGACGCTGACACTTCCTCCCAGTGTCCTCACCACTGTTCTGTGTCAGGTGCATTATTATTGTGACTCATATATTTATGTCCTGCTCACTAACCACAGTTATTTAGAGTTTAGCTGCATTCTCTATTGGCATTTCAATCTGTAGAAATCTTGAGTCTAATTTTGATTATTTTCCTCATTCCTTCTCTGTCTTCATGCCTATCTGATACTTTATCCTTGAAGTTTTCCTTGGAAGTCTAATGACTTCGCCAGCATATGAATCAGAATTTCCCTATACAGTGTATGTCCTTGAGATGTATAGGTTAAGACTATTTCAGGAGCGTTTTCATTTATCAGACTTTTGAAAATCTTTTCAGTTTCATTTGATATGTTTACTTTTCAGGAACATCAGTCACAAGTATATTGACTCTTCTTCTAGTTCTGTACCTAATCTATTCTCTATAATCATTTTTATATCTGTTCTCTTCCATGTTATTGTGTAATTTCCTTTGTGTCCACCGTGTGTGTGTTTTTCACTTTTTAATGAACTTACAACATACATCTAGAAAAGCACAAAAGATTGTAAGCATATAGCACACTGATATATTGTGAAGTAAGCATGCAGTATAACCAACACACAGATATATAGAACATTCCCAGCTCCTGAAAGCCAACCTCATGCTTCCTCCTAATCACTTCTTGTTCCTTCCTCCTCAAAGTAACTACTCTCCTGCTTGCTAACATCGGAGATTAATATTCCATGGTTTTGAACTGTATATAAATGGAACTATTTAGTATCATTTCCTTTCTTTGTGGCTTCTCTTGTTCAGCATAAGCCCCCAGAGATCCGTTTGTGTTGTTGTGTTGTTGTTGTGTTGAAGCTGTGGGGTTTTGTTTCCTTCTTGTTTTATTGCCATCTAGTATTCGGTTTTATGAATATACCACAATATATATTCCAGAGTGTGATCCTTTCTCCACTTTGTTCTTCAAGAGTTTCTTGGCCCCTTTTCCACATGCATGTTAGAATCAAACTGGAAGTGTCCACAAAAGTCCTGCAGGATTTATTTCGCTTGGAATTTCATTGTATCTATGAATCAGTTTGTGAAGAATTGACATCTTTATAGTTTTGAATCCTCCAATCTGTGGACATGATATATCCCTAAGTTTAAATAAAAGTTAAAAAACTATCTTCTGAGTAGTGAATCTTACATATCCTTCAGTGGACTTATTCCTGGATATTTGGTGTGTTTGATGATATTATAAGTGGTATAATTTTTAAAGTTTTCATTTTTTTAAATGTTTGTTTATTTTTGAGAGAGGGAGAGACAGAGACAGAGTATGAGCAGGGGGAGGGGCAGAGAAAGAGGGAGACACAGAATCCAAAGTAGGCTCTAGGCTCTGACCTGTCAGCACAGAGCCTGATGTGGGGCTCAAACTCACGGACCAAGAGATCATGACCTGAGCCAAAGTCGGGCACTTAACCAAAGGAACCACCCAAGCGCCTCTACAGTTTTCATTTTCTAACTTTTATTTTGGATTTTCTTAACAGTCATGTTGTCTGTGAATACTGACACTTTTCTTTCTTTCCGATACTTTCTAAACCTTATATCTTTTAATTTTATTTCTTTTTTGTTCCCCTTTTCATCTATTGGCTGGGATCTCTAATACATTGTTGAACAGAAGTGGTGCTAGTAGGTTTCTTTTTTTTCCTTCCTGGTCTCAAAGGAAAAATTTTCACTATTAAAAATGATGTTTAATGTAGGATTTTAAAAATATATATATTTAAATGTCTATTTATTTATTTTGAGAGAGAGCACATAATAGGCTTAGAGAGAGGGAGAGAGAATCCCAAGCAGGCTCCATGCCTGGCGTGGCAGGGATCTCAGGAACCATGAGGTCATGACCTGAGCCAAAATCAGTAGTTACATGCTTAGCAGACTGAGCCACCCAGGCGCCCCTATGGATGTTGACTTTTCTCAAATGCTTTTTCTGAATCTGTTGAGATTTTTCTCCTCTTTTCTGTTAATATGGTGAATTATATTAATTGATATTTACAAATTAAGCCAGACTTGCACTCTGGAATAAACTCTACTTGATCCTTTTCATATATGTCTGAATTTGGTTTGCTAATATTTTGTTTGGATTTTGCATATTTATTCAGTAGTCGATGGTGTTTTCAACTAGAGTATTCGATTTTTTTCTTTTAAAATGACTTTCAAATATCAAATCATTATGTTGTATACCTGAAACTAATATAATGTTATATGTCAATTACAGCTCATTTTTTTAAAAAAGAAGCAAAAACAGAAGTAGCTTTCATCTTGATTTTCTTCTTTTAATAGCATCCTGAAAAGCTACATTGTCATTATTGACTGTATAGCATGTGTGTGTGTGTGTGTGTGTGTGTGTGTGTGTGTGTGTGTATATATATATTTTTTTAATGTTTGTTTAATGTTTTAATGTTTAATATTTGGAGAGAGAGAGAGAGAGAGAGAGAGCATAAGTGGGGGATAGGCAGAGAGAGAGAGGGGGACAGATGATCTGAAGCAGGCTCTGTGCTGACAGCAGTGAGCTGGATGTTGGGCTTGAACTCATGAACCATGAAATCATGGCCTGAGCCAAAGTCAGGTGTTCAACTGACTGAACCACCCAGGTGCCCCTGTATAGCATTTTATTATTTATATTCTCTGTTTATTGTTTTATATGTAAGTTATTTTCTTTTTTTGCTACTATATAGAACATTGCCATAGATATCATATCCACTTATTTCCTTAGAATAAATTCCCAAAGAGAAATGATAGAGACTAGAGGTATTCATATTTAAAGTTATTTAAGAACCAAGATTTTTTGTAAAAGTGAAAAAAAGATACAGATGTAAAAATCAAACAAGTTAAATAAAATCCCAGAATGCTAAATCTGAATTAGAATGTCTGTGTAAACTCATAATGTGTTTTCTCTTAAAACACATGTTTTCTAGTTTGGACCACTGAAAAAGTTTAGCCCGAGTCATCAATCCAGTAACAATGAGCCAGTGTGGTCTCTAATACAATTTTCCAATAAAAGGGAAATGGCAGATTCAAGCTCTGGGACAGGAAATATACAAGATGTGCCTCAAGTGTCTTGTCAGAATGCAAGGAAGGTAGTGAAAACTTCTGGGGTCCTGTGGAAAGAACTCACAATCCAGCTTGAAAATGTCAAAATGGGACATTTGACCTGTAAAAAAAGGAAAGCATCAACAATAGATTGAAATACATCAAATATATTTCAAATCCGTAAGGTCATTAAATAGTAAAAGAAATAACTCATTGGTCACTCTTTGAGGATGTTGGGGGCGACCACATTATTTGAAAAACTGGTAAATGTTGGAAAGGAATCCAGCCTTTCTCTCTGAATGCACTCAGGTAAATAATTACTTGAGGGAAATTTCTTTATAGGAGCATTCCAACTAATAAATAAAGAGAAGGTGATTGGCTTGGAATATCACCATTTTTCATTTCCTAATGAAATGGGGATCTAGGCAATGATCATCAACAATAGTCTGAAAGCATCAGGAAAAAGCTGATGAGGCACTTTATAATGGATGGCTCGACCTAACCCTCTGGACGTAGTTAATATCACTGAGAAGAGAGAACCATTCATTATAGGCCTCCTGGTGTTGTGTACCTCCTATTGCATTTTATAACATATGAAGTGTTCCTCCCCCAACACCGAACACCTGAATCTCATTACATCTCCAGATTCTACTTTCAGTTTAGAGGAAGCACAGTAGACAAAATGGAACAAGTAAAAGACACAAAAGGATGAAGTCAGTGTAGTTGGACAGTGGGAAGATCTTTGGACAAATGGCCTATTTTCTTCCACATGTAAATTGTGAAGGAAAAGAAGAGGAACAGGAATTTACACATTCAAGGAGTCTTCACAGACATATCCATCACATGTGATATGTGGACCTTGAGTCCTGATTTGAACAAACTAACTGTTCAAAAACAGCAGCATGAGGGGCACCTGAGTGGCTCAGTCAGTTTGGCGTCTGACTCTTTTTTTTTTTTTTTTAATTTTTAAAATTTATTTTTGAGAGAGAGAGAGCATGAGCAGGAGAGAGACAGAGAGAGACACACACAGAATCCGAGGCTGGCTCCAGGCTCTGAGTTGTCAGCATAGAGCCCAATGCGGGGCTCAAACTCACAAGCCGCTAAATCATGACCTTAGCCAAAGTCGAATGCCTAACTAACTGAGCCACCTAGGCGCCCCACGGTGTCTTGTTATTGGCTCAGGTCATGATCTCATGGTTATGGGATCCAGCCCTGAGTTGGGCTCCATGCTGAGTGGAGCCTGCTTGGGATTCTCTTTCCCTCTCTCTGTCTCCCTCTCTCTGCCACTCTTTCTCTCTCTCTCTCTCTCAAAATAAATAAATAAATGAATAACTTTTAAAAAATGCAGCAGTGTAAGACAATTGGGGAAATTCTAACACCAGCTACATATTTGATATTACTAAGGAATGATGCATACAATACAGAAGTTCTTTTCTTTTTGAGATATCTACTAAGCCATTTATTTATAGATGAAAACGTATCATGTCAGAAGTTTGTTTCAAAATAATTTAGTGAAGGGGAAAGTGAGTGGCAGGATAACTGAAATAAGGTTGACGTTGAATTGATAATTGTTGAAGCTGAGTGATGGGCGCATGAGGTTTATTATACTGTTCTCGCTAATTGATGTGTTGAAAATTGTTTTATTTATTTCTTTTTTATTTATTTTATTATTTTCTTTCTTTCTTTCTTTCTTTCTTTCTTTCTTTCTTTCTTTCTTTCTTTCTTTCTTTCTTTCTTTCTTTCTTTCTTTCTTTCTTTCTTTCTTTCATATGAAATTTATTGTCAAATTGGTTTCCATACAACACCCAGTGCTTATCCCAAAAGGTGCCCTCCTCAATACCCATCACCCACCCTCCCTCCCTCCCACCCCCCATCAACCCTCAGTTTGTTCTCAGTTTTTAAGAGTCTCTTATGTTTTGGCTCCCTCCCTCTCTAACCTTTTTTTTTTTCCTTCGCCTCCCCCATGGTCTTCTGTTAAGTTTCTCAGGATCCACATAAGAGTGAAAACATAGGGTATCTGTCTTTCTCTGTGTGACTTATTTCACTTAGCATAACACTCTCCAGTTCCATCCACATTGTTACAAAAGGCCATATTTCATTCTTTCTCATTGCCATGTAGTATTCCATTGTGTATATAAACCACAATTTCTTTATCCATTTGTCAGCTGATGGACATTTAGGCTCTTTCTATAATTTGGCTATTGTTGAAAGCACTGCTATAAACATTGGGGTACAAGTGCCCCTATGCGTCAGCACTCCTGTATCCCTTGGGTAAATTCCTAGCAGTGCTATTGCTGGGTCATAGGGTAGATCTATTTTTAATTTTTGGAGGAACCTCCACACTGTTTTCCAGAGTGGCTGTACCAGTTTGCATTCCCACCAACAGTACAAGAGGGTTCCCGTTTTTCCACATCCTCTCCAGCCTTTATAGTCTCCTGATTTGTTCATTTTAGCCACTCTGACTGGTGTGAGGTGGTATCTCAGTGTGGTTTTGATTTGTATTTCCCTGATGAGGAGCGACGTTGAGCATCTTTTCATGTGCCTGTTGGCCATCCGGATGTCTTCTTTAGAGAAGTGTCTATTCATGTTTTCTGCCCATTTCTTCACTGGGTTATTTGTTTTTCGGTGTGGAGTTTGGTGAGTTCTTTATAGATTTTGGATACTAGCCCTTTGTCCGATATGTCATTTGCAAATATCTTTTCCCATTCTGTTGGTTGCCTTTTAGTTTTGTTGATTGTTTCCTTTGCAGTGCAGAAGCTTTTTATCTTCATGAGGTCCCAATAGTTCATTTTTGCTTTTAATTCCATTGCCTTTGGGGATGTGTCAAGTAAGAAATTGCTATGGCTGAGGTCAGAGAGATTTTTCCTGCTTTCTCCTCTAGGATTTTGATGGTTTCCTGTCTCACATTCAGGTCGTTTATCCATTTTGAGTTTATTTTTGTGAATGGTGTCAGAAAGTGGTCTAGTTTCATTCTTCTGCATGTCGCTGTCCAGTTCTCCCAGCATCATTTGTTAAAGAGACTGTCTTTTTTCCATTGGATATTCTTTCCTGCTTTGTCAAAGATTAGTTGGCCATACTTTTGTGGTTCTAATTCTGGGGTTTCTATTGTATTCCACTGGTCTATGTGTCTGTTTTTGTGCCAATACCATGCTGTCTTGATGATTACAGCTTTGTAGTAGAGGCTAAAGTCTGGGATTGAAAATTGTTATTATAAACGGGAAAGTTATTTGCGGGGATGAGAGGGAGTTATTTTGTATATGTGCTGCGGAAGTGAGCACTTGGGAAAGTTATTTTGATAAGACTCTCTAAATTGCTTTGCAGATGCTGAAGAATTTACCTTCCCACTAACGATACGTGCGAATACCTATTTCCACTCACCCTTGCCACACTGAGTATTTGCATTCTTTTCAAATTTTGCCAATCTGATAGGCAAAATGGCATTTTGTTGTTTTAATATCAAGGCATAGTTTTAATTAGAAGTTTTGCTGCCCTTGGCACCTCAAAGAGCCCTTCATTTTCTCTAATCTCCAGAAACAATCTGCTCCTCTCATGTTTTGTAGTCGGAGAGCTCTCTGAGCCCTGGTGTTACGAGGTGGTGTAACTATTGGCTTAGCACCTTTCCTTCTTGCAGTTTCCTTTCAACCAGCATGGCTTTTATTTCTGCCTCTAATAAATACCTTAGAGATGGTCAGTTTATTCTGTGACCTGGAAAAATTCTAGATAGGAAGTTAAGAGTGACAGTTTACCACAGCGGATGAGTGCTTTTTCCCCTCTCCCCTTAGCAAAAACTTTCCTATTTTCAGTTGTTTATAGTGGTGGCAACATTCATCTGAAGCCTTTTTCATATATGTGCATCCCTTGTCCTTAAGGAAGACACTGGCACTCTCCAGACCTAGAAGCTCTCCAGACCTAGAAGCACGCTCTCCCCTTTGTTTCTGAAAATGAACATGTGTGACTCCCCACACACTGAGAAGGAAATATGCTACAATGATAATTGGTCTCAGTAGGAATCCAGAAGCATTCTGTTGTGTTTGCTGCTGTCCAATGTAGTTTCATATTTCACTTCTGGGATACATTGTATCCTGAAATGCATTATGTAATTTCAGAAATAATTACGGAGACTGATATTAAGTGGGCAGGAGAAAGTGTACCATAAGTTGAACACATTCTTTTTCCTTGTCCTGTGTTTTGTTGTGCATGATAAAGTGCATAGGATTAACATATTTTTGTTGCTTACTCACTTCCTGTGAGTGAACTTGGCACACACAGCTTGCCTCCTCACTGCCTGGTTGGTGCCTCCGGAGCAGGTGTGGTTACCTTGTTGCTCTGGTATTCAAGGTGTGTGTGATGTTTACCTCCTCTGGTGCCCTCCTTGAACAGACTTAACCACATAGGTGCCACTGTGACGGAGTGGAAAAAGCAGGGCAGAGTCTGAATTTGAATTCCCTCTCTGTCACTTAGGAGCCGTATGGTAGTGTTACCCGACCTCAAAGGAATTTAAAGACATGCCTAGCTCTCCAGAAATGTCAGTTGGCTTTGAATTATTAATTAAACAAATTTGTAAGGTGTGCCCACTGTGTATTAAGGTCTGTGCTACCTAGAAATACACTGGTTACCTAGAAGTGATTATAATCGACACTAACGCTCACAGTGTCTCGCTTGATTCTGGTCTATACACAACCTCTGCTTTAGCGTCAGTTCTTCAAGCTAATGCTGAAGGATTCAAGCCTTTTAGTCGCTACAGCCTTTCAGGAGTGTTCCAGCACAGGGGAGGAGGAGGTTGTTGGTACTATTTTAATGTCAGCTTTCTCAGCAGTGGCCAGAAGCCAGCGGTAACCTTGCCCAACCACAGTCTCTCTAGCAGCATCTGTTGGGAAAAAATGCATCACAGCTTCACTGGGATAACTCTGGGTTACTGAATTCATTTGTTTCGGTTGGCTCTGCAACATGATAAAGAACTTATGTGGAGTAGAGGTGGATATATATGCTTTAGTTTGTTCAGTGTGTGATAACATTCATCACTAACGCTGGCATGAAATTTAAGTGGCTTCAAATAAAGGGTGATAAGGAAAACGCACTCTGAGATAGCAAGAATAGCTTGGTTGCAGGATCAGGAGAGGATCCGGGGGGAGGTGACGCACGCAGTTTCATTGCCAGAAGTCCCTCGTTCTTTTCCTTGACGAGTCTCACTTCAGTGGATGTTTTATCCTGTTTTTATTGTGATGCTGAAGCATCTCCCAGAATTTTGTTCTCTCATATAAAAGCTTCTAAAAGGCCCTGAGCCAGAGATGGAATGTCATATACGAGTCTGGCTCCTGGGTTAAATGAATGCATGTTTAAACATGCTCATGCTATTTTGAGGTAACTGATTTTATCTGCTCTCTGGAGCCTGAGTGCTTCAAATATTGGGCAGTAATCATAAGCTGCTGTACAGCTGTCCAGGTCAGATTCTGTAAACACAGACAATACTGTTTCTTCATGGAGTTTGAGAAGTTCTTAGAAGCACGACTGAGGAGCACCTGGGTGTCTCAGTTGGTTGAGCATCCTACTCTTGATTTCTGCTCAGGTATTGATCTCAGGGTCTTGGGATCAAGCCCCTCATCGGGCTCTGTGGCATGGAACCTGCTAAATGCTCTCTCTCTCTCTCTCTCTCTCTCTCTCTCTCTCCCTCTCTCCCTTTGTCCCTTCCCTCTCCCCTGCTCACGCACACTCTCTCTCTCGCTTAAAAAAAAAAAAAAAGAAGCACTACTGAAAAAGGACTTTCTGTGAATACAGTAGAGTTCCTTTACGTGGCTGAAGAGATTAATGTCATTTCCTAAAGGGCCAAATGTATTTCTATAAATGAATCTTCATTGAATCCCTGCTACATGCTCTTTTAAGGTTGTGGAGGAAGTATGTGATATCTCAGTCCTTAAAGAACTTGTGATAGTAGTTGATTATTATTAAATCAAGCAGTTACTAAATGCCAGATACTCTACTACTGGCCTCATATACATAGTGTTTCATTTTATCCTCACAACAACTAATGAGGCATGTATGACTATGTCCATTTGACAGGTAAAGAAACTGAGGTTCAGAGAGGCTTTATTAACTCACTAGTGGGGCCGGGATTTTAATCCAAGTCTGTGTGAGTCCAAAGCCCATGGTCTACTTCCTCGAGGTGCAGTTGGAGAGGCAAGAAGGACTCACATGCAAATGCACGCTAATTGAAACCTAGATGGTGTTTGGCACTGGATACAAAGCTATGAGAAATAGCTAATGTGTGAGGCGTCAGAATCAAGACTCTAAAGGATCTTGGCAGACTGGAAGAAGAGAAAAAGTAACAAAATGAAATTACTGGAGATAAATGCAAAATCTGCCTGCCCCCCCCCCCCCTTTTAGGTAAAAATCAGCTATTTAAGTCATGAGGAGGAGTAAAATGGTTTAATAGCACTCTGTGGGAGGAAGAAAGGACTCAGGGATTTTAGTTATTTTCAAGTTCAAACTGGGTCAGTAGTGGAACAATGGCTGTCATCAATGCTAATGTAATCTGAAGCCATATTCATTTGAAAATGTGGACTCCATTGATGAATACTTGAAGACAACAGGATGGTGAGGGATCTGGAAATTTGGCCATGTGAAAATGCTTGAATGAGGTAGGGGTTTTGGTCTTGGAGTATTTGCAGAGCCTCTTATCTTCACCAATTCTGTCTTACTTGAGAGGAAAGGTACAGGCACTGCCTCCTGCATGGAGACAGGGAGAACTCGGCCTCATGGAACCATCACTGAATGACTCCAAATGATCTGGCCTGTCTGGTGAGATGATGAAATGTTGGAGCAGAGGGATGTTGTAGAATGGGATTCCATGACTCCAAATGCTACAGGGATCAGAGCAGAGGAGAATCAGGGAGGACTAGAGTGGTCAGAGATGGTTCATGGAGAAACTGGAACACGACAGGGTTGGGGAGATTGGTGGGGGAAGAGCCTTCTGGGCGGGGACGGCAACATATGGGAAGATAAAGAAAGAAGGAGTAGGCATTTAAAAAACTTGCTTTATTTATTGAACAGGAAAGTGACATGACTTGAGTACGGGCAGTGGAAATAAGATTGGATAAAAGAACCTGGGGTAGCATATAACCCCGTGACACTTACTTAGGTAGGGAACTTTTTAAGGGGTCTTAAAAAGGTGTCTGCACTGTCAGTACAGAGTCCAACACTGGGCTTGAACCCACGAACTGTGAGATCATGACCTGAGCTGAAATCAAGCGTTGGACACTTAACTGACTGAGCCCCCAGGCACCACCCCCGCCCCCTGCCGTGTGTTTAGTTTTAAAAGTGAAGTGGTTGAATATTGGTCAAATTATTACTTACACTGTGTTGTGTCCACCCTGAAAAGGCAGGAGGGACCCCCCCACACACACACACACATACGCACACTCAAAATTGAGTCCAGATGTTGAGACATGACACCACGGATACACCGAGAAGGTATGGAAAAGTTTGAAGTCTCTGGGGAGACAGGGCAGGCACTAAAGGAGGGAGCGCCCAGGCTTTCTTAACAGCTTTCCCAGATGTGGGGTAGAAATTGCAAAGATGAAGGCAGCCTAGAGCTGGAAATAATTTCTTCTTCAGGGTCTTGAAGGGAGCTGATGTGATGAACATCTTCCACCAGAACCTCGTAGTGTGTGTGTGTGTGTGTGTGTGTGTGTGTGTGTGTGTGTGTGTGTACCAGCCAGGTGAAAGCAAATGTGTGCTAACTTTATGGCTAAACTTTGTCCAGGCCTCATTACCGGTGCATAACCAGGTGTTACCTTCAATTGAGGGTGTGGACGGTTCAGACCCTTTGGCAACACTGCAGAACCCTATGGGTAGACTGGAGGCCAAAGAGGAAGAGGATGAGGATGAGGATGAGGACACTGAGGAAGAAGAGGAGGAGGATGGTGAAGACACAGACCTGGATGACTGGGAACCGGATCCGCCTCGGCCCTTTGACCCGCATGACTTATGTAAGTATGAGCTGTTCCTTGGGAGTGTGTGTGGTCACAGCAACATGGTTACCATGTGCTGAGGGCTTCCTGTGTGCAGATGCCGTGCTTTCTGCTCTGCGTGTGCCATCGTACTCAGTCCCCGCCGCAGCCTTGTGAGGGAGGCGCTGATGTTTTCTCGTGGGTTCAGATTTTAGTGATGAGTGAACCGATGGTCAGAAGAAGCTAAGCAGCCTGCTCTGTGAGTGGTTCACGTCACGCAGGAGTGAGTGGTGGATCGGGTTCGGAGCCCAAGTCTCTGAGACCAGCCCTTGAGCTGTCACACCACTGGGGTACGTTTGTCCAGTCCTGGAACTTTCTGCCACTTCAGCTTCAACAAGTTTGCTTTGCTGTCTTGCCTCTCTTCACAGTAACCTTTTAAACATGCCTATTATATTGTAGGCACCGGTGGTACATTTTCTGAGTTACTTAATGCTTTCCATAGCCTTTTGATGGGGTTGGTCGCTTTCCAGAGATGATGTTAATTGAGAGTCAGGATTGCAGCTCAGGTGGTCTGGCTCCAGTGTGACCCCCGTTAACTGCCACACTTACTGCCTCTCTGTACTGTCTGCTTTGGGAGAGAATGGGAGGGTTCCTGCTTTCACCTACCAAATCATTGCTGCTTTTCATCGATTTTCATGCTTACATGGCGAAGTTCGTATCTCATTTAGTTGAATTACTGAGGCTGTTCAGAACTTTGTGGACGCGCCAACTCTTTCCTGGGACCTTCTGTGTGGTGATGGGAAAGTCTGTGTGCTTGGGGCCAGTGCTCACCTCCATGGGCAATAGAGAACTTCCTCATTTTGTTTTTCCTTGAATTCCTGAGTTTTCAAAGCAACTCCTTAGTCAAATACACATGAGGTTACTTTATCTTACAAATAGTAATACAAAGTAACTCTCTGTTATTGGAGAATTGTAGGAATTGAAAAGTACCTATTTCCTAAGCCAGGTCATCACACAGCTGCAGTTGGGTGAAAGACTTTTGGTTAATTAAATGTGGTTAAGGGTCATGAGTAGGATGCCTGTGTAGTCCAGGCACTTTTCTCTGTTTTGTGGCCATTTATATCTAGTGCTGGCAGTTAGCTTACAAATAGGTACCACTGGGAAAGAGAGACTGAGTGTAGATGCTGAGTGCAAAGTTATCACTCCTAGAAAGAGCTGGAAATGTGTCCTGTCTGGTCTGTGCTAACTATCATTCAAGAGAATGCAGGATGGAATGCTAAATTCATTCATTCATCTTAGCATTATCTTCGCACAATATGCATTGAAATCTCAAACTCTGCATCGTGCTCTGTTTGAGTTAGACATTCCCAGACAATGAGGCTTCTATGACTCCCTTTGAGGAACCTGATTAAATGGTATTGTCAGGGTTTTTTAAATAGCTTCACTGAGCTATAATTTACATACTATAAAATTCACCTATTTTGTCTTACCAGATTTTGCAGCATTTATCCTAATAAGCTCTTCTTTTTTTCTTTTCAGAACTGTTATAATTGATTTGTAAATTTAGTGGACTACTATGTGACTTAATCTCCAGTAGAGAAATAAATCACTGCCTGTGTATTATTTTTGATAGGCACAAGCAAATTCTGGCTGATTTTAGAGGAAAGGGACAGGATTTTATTGGTCTACAGTCTATGAAAGCTGGCATATTACAATTGAACAGGTAGTATAATTGTAGGAGTTAATTGGATTTTGGCTTGCAACCTTAGATTGGAGGGGGGGCAGGCTTCAGGTTAGAACTTTTTACTTGAGATCAGGTGATGTTCAGGAATTTGACTTTAAGATTTTCTTTCTTTTGCAGGGTGTGAAGAGTGTAATAATGCTCATGCTTCAGTGTGCCCAAAGCATGGCCCCTTGCATCCAATCCCCAATCGGCCTGTGCTCACTAGAGCGCGAGCGAGCCTCCCCCTGGTCCTCTACATCGACAGGTTCCTTGGAGGGGTGTTCTCCAAAAGGCGCATTCCCAAGCGCACCCAGTTTGGCCCTGTGGAGGGACCCCTTGTCAGGGAGTCCGAGCTGAAAGACTGTTACATTCATCTGAAGGTAATTTCTGCTTTATTATAGTTCACTCTTGCTCTTAATACCTTTTAAAGAGGCACATGTTTTCCTACTGATTTTCTTAATTCCATAGCAGTTGTTTGCTAGTATTTTCTTTCCCTGCTGAATTTGTTTGGAAGGGAAACATTTTCTCTCTCCCCAATAAATTGGAGATTGCAGTTTCAGCCCCCTCAGGGATTATTCTGAGAGGTGGCCATTCTCAGGGGCTGCATTGTCTGCTGGAGCTGCTGTCACAACTACCACAGTCTGGGTGGTTTCAAGAACAGAAATTTATTTTTTTTCATAGCGCTGGAGGCTGGAAGGCCAACATGCAGGTGCTGGTGGGGTTGGTTTCCTCTGAGGGCTCTCTCCTCGGCTTGTAGACAGCCTCCTTCTCTCTGTGTCCTCATGCCTTTCCTCTGTGCGCGCACTTATCCCCGGTGTCTCTCCATGTCTCCCAATCTCCTTTTCTTTCTTCTTTTTGTCTAAATATTTATTTTTGGGAGAGGACAATTTCCCTAAAATAGGAAGACTACTTTTCAGTTTCTGGAACAGGTCTGTCCTGTTGAAGCTGTTGTTAAAGAACGGCTCACCTAATATTAAAGTGTATTTATACTGATCCCTGTTCTTCACATTTGATGCTTTTGCTTGTATCCAACCTCTGCGCTGTCTGCTTCTTGGAGAGCCACTCTGGAGAACCACGAAAGGGCAGCAGGAAGGGAGAATATTTGGGGTGTGGTTTTTGAGAAATCAGCTGTTGTCATGCGGAGGTTTTCTTTGGTGAATGCTCAAGATCTCCAAGAAAGAATGTTACTTTGTAAAGAGAAATACATATCACTAGGCTACTCATAATTTTTTTTTAAATGTTTATTTATTTTTGAGAGAGAGAGAGAGAGAGAGCACGTGAATGGAGGGAGGGAGGCAGAGAGAGAGAGGGAGACACAGAATCCAAAGCAGGCTCCAGGCTCTGAGCTGTCAGCACAGAGCCTGACACGGGGTTTAGACCCACAAGCCCTGAAATCATGACGTGAGCTGAAGTCGGACGCTTAACCGCTTAACCGACTGAGCCACCAAGGTGCCCCTAGGCTACTCATTAGAAGTGAATGCAGTTGGGGGCGCCTGGGTGGCGCAGTCGGTTAAGCGTCCGACTTCAGCCAGGTCACGATCTCGCGGTCTGTGAGTTCGAGCCCCGCGTCAGGCTCTGGGCTGATGGCTCGGAGCCTGGAGCCTGTTTCCGATTCTGTGTCTCCCTCTCTCTCTGCCCCTCCCCCGTTCATGCTCAGTCTCTCTCTGTCCCAAAAATAAATAAAAAACGTTGAAAAAAAAAATTAAAAAAAAAAAGAAGTGAATGCAGTTGAATCCCTAAAGTAAGTAACTTGTAAGGAACTAGAGAGTATTTTGCTTTGATTTCCCGGCTTATTTACAGCATTTTTTGATGTGTTAGTTAATGATGAAGCCTCAACTGAAGCCACAGTGAGATTGTTAACTTTAACATTTTGCCAGGTAATTCTCAGAAAATGTCCTTTTCCTTTTACATTTGGCAAGACACAGTGCCTGTATCTTTCTAGATACAAAAGGAAGAATAAGGATACATGGTTAATTTAAGGAGCAGTGTTTTGTATATTACTACACTAATGCATGTTAAAAGTTTTGTTTGTTGTTTTGGTGTGGCTTTTTACGTTCTCTTTGGTTACAGGTTTCTCTTGAGAAAGGGGACAGAAAAGACAGGGATTTGCATGAAGACCTGTGGTTTGAATTGTCTGATGAGACCCTGTGTAACTGGATGATGTTCGTACGTCCAGCCCAGAATCACCTGGAGCAGAACCTGGTGGCTTACCAATATGGCCACCATGTGTATTACACAACAATAAAGAATGTAGAACCCAAACAGGAACTGAAGGTACAGTGCTGGGGGCCGTGGTACCTTTGTCAGAAATAGTGATTGTTTCACGCTTTTCTTCTTATTTTTTCTCTGAAGTGGGATTCTTATAAAAATGTTCCTTTCCTTATAATTTGCTTACTTATTGAGTACCTGCTGTGTACAGTACATCTGTGGTAATTCCATAAATGAAAAAGAATGAGGGGCGCCTGGGTGGTTCAGTCAGTTAAGCGTCCCACTTCGGCTCAGGTCACGATTTCACGGTTTGTGGGTTTGAGTCCTGCGTCAGGCTCTGTGCTGACAGCTTGGAGCCAGGAGCCTGCTTCGGATTCTGTGTCTCCCTCTCTCTCTGCACCTCTCCCACTCACACTTGGTCACTCTCTCTCTCTCAAAAATAAACATTAAAAAAAAAAAACCAGAATGAAAAGTGTATGACTTTGGGGTCTGTCCAACGCCTACAATAAGGCCCATGGGTAAAGAGGTAGTTGTGTTTGGGGAACAGACTGGTATTTGTGATGGAGTGATTAAAGTTGGGGTCACTTAATGTCATTTACACACTCTGCAGAATTGGTTGGAAACAGGAAATCTTATAAAATCAAATTTAGATGTATAGGCAAGATCTCTTTACCAGATTACTTCGTTTTACCCAAAGAATTCTATGCACTGCCTTCTGATTTCAGGAATATATTTTGGGGGGATAACTATAGAAATTTGTCTAAATATTAACTCTTGATGACATAATGAAAATTCTGCTGTGATTCTAAGGAAAAATTCTTGATATAAATGAAAAAAGAGGTGAGAAATGATTTTATCAGTACATGAACACTGAATTGCACAGTGCTTCAATGAGGTAAGAGTGAGAAATACGTACCTTTTTAGGGGGAGAACAAAGACCTAGGCTTTGTTCAAAAGTTATACAAAACCCGTGTCTTTGAAACCATCAACTAGATGATTCATTAGCCCCAAAGAAAATATACGAAAGGAGATTCATATCTCATATTATCCATCGCAGTAAATTCTTTTTTTTTTTTTTTTTTTAAATTTTTTTTTTTTTTCAACGTTTTTTATTTTATTTTTGGGACAGAGAGAGACAGAGCATGAACGGGGGAGGGGCAGAGAGAGAGGGAGACACAGAATCGGAAGCAGGCTCCAGGCTCCGAGCCATCGGCCCAGAGCCTGACGCGGGGCTCGAACTCACGGACCGCGAGATCGTGACCTGGCTGAAGTCGGACGCTTAACCGACTGCGCCACCCAGGCGCCCCATCGCAGTAAATTCTTGATACCAAAGTGAATACTTCTTGACTGAGGAAGGGAGATTATTTTCTCTCTTAAATCAGTAGATAGAACTGTAGAGGTAAAGACAGGCAGAAATAATTCAATAAGACTATCAGTGTAACGAACAACCAAAACAACAGATGCAAAGGAAGCAACAGGGTGGGAGAAGTATTTGTAATACACGTTAAAAGGTTTAAGACAAAAAACAGAGAAAACATCTCTACCCTTTTTGGTATCCACACAGACACATGACTGAATACCAGGAACAGACTTTATTTAGAGGAGGAATCACTAGTAAAGAAATATTAAAAAATGTTTTTTCAATGTTGATAATTATAAAACCCTTAAAACAACTCTGAGTTACTATTTTTATTAATTTGAATTAGCAAAAAATAAATGGGTGTAGTACAATGAATGTGAGGGTTTAAAAAATAGGGATATTTGTTACAAAATTGCAGTATTTTATGGGATTATTTCTGGCTGTGTGTAGTAAAAATGTACTTGGCTTGGTAAATCCAGTCCTTGAAAATTAGTCTGAGGAAATAATTATAAACAAAGATAGAACTAGATACATTCTAATTTTGTAATGCCGTGTTTCACTGACTCAGATACCCAGGACTTGAAGATGAACCATTATTTTATACACCATTAAGAAAAAATATGTTGCCACTTTAAGCTATGTTATTGTGCTTATTTTTGTCACCAAAAAGAGTAATTTTCTACTTATTGTAGGAGCTGTGTTAGACTTATTTAGAGATAATTTTGAAATCATACCACATTTCTGCATACTTAAAAAGGCACATATAAGCAGAAAATTGGTTAAGGTATAAACTGCCTTTGTGTACAGTATAACTTTTTTTTTAAGTTTATTTGTTTTGAGAGAGAGAGTGAGAGAGCAGGGGGGTGGGGGGAGTTGCAGGGAGAGAGGGAGAGAGAGAATACCAAGCAAACTTTGAGCTGTCAGTGCAGAGCCCAACTTGGGGCTCAATCCCACAAACTGCGAGATCATGGCCTGAGTCGAAATCAAGACTCAGGTGCTTAACAAACTGAACCACCCAGACGCCCATAACATTTAAAAAAAAACCCAGAATCACTGTTTTACTTTGTCATGGATATTTGTGTTTTGTTTATCTGTTGTCTTCTGTGCCATCAAGGTGTTTGTGATGCTGTAGTATTTAAAAAAAAATGTTTATTTATTTTTGAGAGAGAGAGTGTGTGCAAGTCGAGGAGGGGCAGAGAGAGGGAGACACAGAATCCGAAGCAGGCTCCAGGTTCTGAGCTGTCAGCACAGAGTCCAATGCGGGGCTAGAACCCACGAACTGTGAGATCATGACCTGAGCGAAGTCGGACGCTTAACCAACTGAGCCACCCAGGTGCCCCGATGCTGTAGTATTTTTAAAATAAATGATCTACTGTTGCCTCTTGGATATTTTTCCAAACTACTGATGGCATTTCTGTGCAAGTTTTGACCCTATGCTTTCTCACTGACTGAACCCATATGTCTTTTCCCTCAATTAAAACACATATTTTTGGAAGTTAGGTGGTTTTTCATTAAGTCAGTAGGAAGTTTCTGACAATTTGATGTTTGGTATATTCATAGAAGTCCTGCAAGGTGATCACACCAGCCTTGCATTGCTTTGACATTTCCTTTATTTATTCTCAGGGAGATGGCTTTTTTTTTTTTCTTTTTTTCTTTATTTTGCATTTCTTGTCAAGTGTTAATAAGTCATGGAGTGCCGGTAGGGCACACAACTGAATGAGGTGAAAACAGTGTAAAGAGCATGGCCAGGTTTGTACAAGAGAAATGAGCAGGTAGTGAAAGAAAGCTACATTACAGCAGTAATTGCAGAATGCCATGGATAGTGAGATGGTCTGAGATATTAAAATAGGAGAAATAAACATCTTGGAATTGATGGAATAGGGTAGAATTTATAACAGCAAAATGATAAACTCAAAATCCAACTACAGGCCCTGGTCAAGTAAATTACAGAACACAGATTCTGTAGAATATTATTCCACAATTAAAAATGGGGTCTCAAATATTTCCATATAGTTAAAATAGTGTGTCATAACAATTATACATGATTAATTCATTTGGCAATTAATATATTGAACTCCTGAAACTCTGTTTCAGACACTAAGAAGAGGCAGACTGGTGCCTGTGTTCTAGAGGGAAAGTGGGCAGGAAGATGTAAATAAGCAAATACAGTTGAGCCTTAAACAAAACGGGGACTAGGGGTGCTGACCCCGCAGGCATTTGAAAATCTACACAGAACTTTTGTCTCTCCAAAAACTTAACTATTAATAGCCTACCATTGATTGGAAGCCTTACCAATAACATAAACACTTGATTAACATACATTTTGTATACTGTATGTATTATATGTTGTATTCTTACAATAAAGTAAACTACAGTAAAGAAAATACTATTAAGACAATCATGGCGGTGGGGGGGTGGTGTGTGTGCCTGGGTGGCTCAGTCAGTTGAGTGGTCTGACTCTTGGTTTTGGCTTGGGTCATGATCTCGTGGGTTCATGGGATTGAGCCCCATGTGAGGCTCTGCACTCACGGTGTGGAGCCTGCTTGGGATGCTCTCTCCCTCTCTGTCCTTCCCCCTCTCTCTTTCTCTTTCAAAATAAATAAATAAGTATTAAAAAAAAAAAAAAGACAGTCATAGGGAAGAAAAAGTGCATTCACAGTACTCTGCTATAAAAAAAATTGTGTATAAGTGGACCCATGCAGTTCAAATTCCTGTTGTTCAAGGGTCAACTGTAATATCAAATAGTGGTAGGAACTATGAAGGAAACAAATGGTGTAGAAAGAGCAGATAGCAGGCAAGGGACCAATTTAGAAATGCTGGAGAGGGAAGGCCTCACTGAGGAGATGATAAGTAGGTGAGGGACTATGGAATGGGAAGGAGCCAGTGCTGTACAAGGGCTAGGGGAGGTGAAGGGGAAGAACCCAACACTCCTGATGGTGGACCAGCAAGGGCAAAGGTTGGGGTGGGAAAGATCTTAGCCTGTTTGAGAAACTGCAAGCAGGTCCTCTTGCTGAAAGGCAGTAAGGGAGAGTGAGAAGACCTGGAGTAGATCATGGAGCCCTTTAGAGACCGTCATCGAACATGGCATGTTTTTTATGAGTGAGAAGCTGTTTAAACATGGGAATGATGAAATCTGATTATGTTTTTAGAAGCCTTCTCTGCTCCTGTGTCAAGAATGGATTGGAGGGAGCAAGAGTGGAAAAGAGGAGGCTCTTAGAACAACAGGCAAGAGCGCGTCTTGGCATGCATCTTGGTGGGAGAAGCAGAGTTGGAGAACATTTGAGCTGTTCACAGTTCTTGCTGAAGGATGACAGAAGGACACTTAGAAATATGAGATACCTTTTAGGTTTCAAGTCTGAGCAGTTGGTTGGAAGGCAGGGTATTTATTGAGATGAAAAAGATGGCCAGGGGTAGGGGTGCAATAGGGAAGCAACTAGAATTCAATTCTGGACATGTTAAGTTTGAGCTGTTTGTAAAACATGCCAAATACCAGGTAGGCATGGAAAGTATGTAGAAGGAACAGAGAGGGAGGGTCTGGGATAGGGATATTAATTTGGGAGCTGTCGACATAGAGTTGGTTGGAAATAGATGTGGTCACTTTAGGGAAAAATAAGAAGGCCCTGGACTTGGATTAAGCTCTGAGGAAGCTGAGAAAGGAAGAGCCCGATGAGGAGACTGAGCAGAAGCAGCCAGTGAGATTGGAGGGAGGAGGAGACTCAGGACAGTGTGGTAGCATTTGAAATCCTCATTGGTGATCCCAGCAAGACCATTGGGTGACATGTTGGGGTGGAAGCCACTATGATTCCAGCTGTGTGAAAACCCGTGTTTACATACAGATAAAACAACCAGAAGGCTATGCTTTTTTGATGAAGAGACTATTAATATTATCTCTTGTGAAGTTGTTCTGATAACAAAAACAATTTTTTAAAAAGGAAAAAGAAAACACACAGTGAGTGTGTCTTGGCATGTGAGCTTCCTGACTGACCATCTGGTGTGAAAGAGATCGGCTCCCAGTGCGATCTTTTTGTTGTTTGTTTGTTTTTTGTGGGTTGTGGGAAAGCCTGAATTGTTTTATGCAAGCAGGAGAAAGAATTTACGCATGCACAGAACATCTGGTGATGTCCTTTAGTTCTTGATGCCGTACTTGGTTCTTGCAGGTGTGGTATGCTGCATCCTATGCTGAGTTTGTGAACCAGAAAATTCATGACATTTCTGAGGAAGAAAGGAAAGGTGATTGGACTTTTTTCTATTTTCTATATGAATTGTAAATTGTATATATTACATCATTATGCAATCTCCCAATTTTTCTACCTTTATATATCTAATGATATTCCAGTATTGTTTTGTTTTGTTTTGTTTTGTTTTGTTTTTCCAGCTACATATCCCTGTCTAATTCTAGGATCAAATGACAGGGACATGTTTACATTTCTTTCGTGGGTGCTGGAAAACAGTATTTAATATAATGAAAACCTCCAAATACTAAATTAGAACCTAGACCAGAGGATGATCTCTATCTAGATTTAATCATCTCTGAGGACATTAGCAAGACAGGCATTGACTTTGTTTTTGATATAAATATTAGTGAAGTATAATTTACATACAGAGAAATGCACAAATCATAAGTATACAGCCTGATGAATTTTCATAAAGTGAGCATATCTATGTAACCTGCATTCAGATCAAGAAACACAACATGAGCTGTACCTTGGAAGTCCATTGTGCCTTTTTCCAATTCTTCTTCACTCCCAAGTGTAATGGATCTCCTGACTTCTGATACCACAGATATAATATGCTTGTTACCAAATTTCATATAAGTAGAATTATATGATGTATGTCTGGGAATATTTTGCTCAACATTTATTTGTACAATTTATCCATATTGTTGTATATTCTTGTAATTCGTTCATCCTCATTGCTATTTGGTGTTCTCTTGTATGAATATACCATAATTCATTTATCTATTTAACTGTAGATGAAAATCTAGGTTGCACAGTGCACTTCTGACACTACCTGGGTTAGGTTACATTTTTCCAAGTTAAAGGCCACGTCTTTTACAAGACTCTCTTCACTTCAGACACTATCTGCAAGCTTGGGGTTCCCATGCTACCTGTGTTTCTGACCAACTAACTACAGTTTAGGGAGCTAGTATCTCCTTAGGCTAGATAATTTACCAAAGTGACTCACGGAACTCAGAAAAGTGCTATACTTAGGATTATAAAGGACACACATCAAGACCAGGCAAATGAAGACATACTTAAGGCAGGGTTTGTGAGGGTCCCAAATGCAAAGCTTCCATGTTGCTAGGCCATGTGACTTCCTTGGCACAGTGATACGTGATTTCCAACCAGGGAAGCTCTCCTGAGCTTCAGTGTGCAGAGTTTTTATTGAGGCATCACAACATAGGAATGGTTGATAGAATCATTTGGGCACACAATTGAACTTACTCTCCAGCTCTTGCTCCCTGGCTGATACCACCTGTTTCAAAGCCCCAACCCTGTAATCACATGGTTCAGCTTTCTGGCACAGGCAGCCCCCATCCTAAGTCATATTAGCAGAAACTCAGGTATGGTCAAAGACCACAACGAATAACAACAAACACTCCTATTACATGGGAAATTCCAAAGACTTACAGGTTATTTGCCAGGAACCAGGGATAAAAGCCAGCCAAATTCTTTATGATGCAACAGGGTTGTTTCCAGTTTTGGGCTAATTTGAAAAGTGCCACTGTGAACATTCTTCTACGTGTCTTTCGCGAACATTTGTGTATATTTTTGTGGGGTGTGTATTCAGGGGTGGAATTGCTGGGATCGGGTGTGCCAATAATCAACTTTAGTAGATATTTAGTAGATACTGTAACATTTTATTATTGAGCATTGACTTTTAAGGTTTTTTTTGTGACAAAATATGCCTTCAGATTATAAAACCTGGATCTGAATCACTAAGGTATCTGAATCCAGATTTCCATTGTAACACATTTCTGCCTTTCCGGTGTGGTGAGGTTGTGTGTGTGTGTGTGTGTGTGTGTGTGTGTGTGTGTGTCTGTTGGGGAGGTGTCAAAGGGTAGTATGACAGAGTTTGTTCTTTGATGTCATACATGAATGTAGAAGAAAATAAGATCCTAACAACTACTCTTTGTCAAACTGTAGCCTTTGATTTTATCACAAAACAGTAATGCAAACAGCAGACACTATGTTTATGAACGCTGGGCTACCGGTGAGATGACATTGGTGGAAGTACTGGGCACTTGAATTTATCACTGTCTGTTGATCATTAGCCTCTATGATTTCTCTCCTGTGACTACAGTTCTTCGCGAGCAGGAGAAGAATTGGCCCTGCTACGAATGTAACCGCCGATTTATAAGCTCGGAGCAGTTGCAGCAGCATCTCAATTCCCATGATGAAAAACTGGATGTGTTTAGCAGGTATGAGAGAGAAAGTTTCACCAACTCAGTTTTTAAAGGTCCACATTCATTTCCATGTTTTCTGTAAATTAACGAGTGTTTCTGTGTATAGACAGGTAATCAGGTGGGCTGCTGAGGGAAATTATTTCCCGTTCTTCTTCTTCTTCTTCTCCCCCTCCTTCTTCTTCTTCTTTTAAATGTTTATTTATTTGAGAGAGAGAGAGAGAGCAGGGGAGAGGCAGAGAGAGAGAAGAGAGAGAATCCCAAGCAGGCTCTGTGTTGTCAGTAGAGAGCCCAAAGTGGGTCTCAAACTCATAAACCGTGAGATCATGACCTGAGCTGAAATCAAGAGTTGCATGCTTAACCGACTGACCATCCAGGTGCCCCCACTGAGGAAAGTTTCTTATCTGTCATTTCCTTTGCCCCACCCCCACCCTCATTTACTATTTACTTCTTTTCCAGCATGACCAGAGTACCCAGCAATAGGAGATCCTTCCCCCTCAGTTATATCTCCCCTAACTTGAGATTCTGGGATAGGAATTCTTAAGATAGCACATTCTGCATCTTTGATTTGTAAACTTTTTTTCAGAAGTAGGATTTCTTCATCAAACTTAATCATAGGTTTCATTCCACTGTCTGAAAGAAATAAATCAGAGAGAATCATATAGGATGGGGTAGGCTGGAGCCAGATCAGGTAGGCTTTGTGGATAATGGTAAGAAATTTGGATATTATTCTAAGCATGATAAGAAGTCTTAAATGGTTCTGATCAGGGAGTACCTGTGATGTGAATTTATGTGTTGAAATGTCATGCTGGATAAAAAAAAAATGTCACTTTTGCTTTCATTGGAGCAAGAGTGAGGACGGGAGGTCAGCTGGAAGCTATTTCAACAGTTCAGGTCAAGAACGAGAGTATGTTGGACTAGGGTGATGGGACAGATGTAGGGTTGCCAGCTTTT
Source organism: Neofelis nebulosa (assembly GCF_028018385.1). NCBI lineage: Eukaryota > Metazoa > Chordata > Mammalia > Carnivora > Felidae > Neofelis > Neofelis nebulosa. Next base: position 26,600,488 of record NC_080791.1, on the reverse strand, counting down.
ACAGGACTTGAAAAGAGAAGAGATGGTGTGACAAGGCATTTAGGAAAGTAAGAAAGTCAGTGTTCTAGGGAGGTACAGCATGACTGCCTGCAAGGTAAGAGCTCCCTTGAGGTTCATGGTCATGACATTAAAATAAGACCACTAGCATGCTGGGTGTCATTTTCCAGCTCCGTTTGCTGCAATAATGTCAGTGCAGAGCAGCTGGAGAATTGGATTGCACAGTAGTTTCTCCCAAGCACGTGCAACACAGCAAAAGTGATGGAGCAGGGATGGCAATCAAGAGCATACACGAGGGAGTGCTGACAGCGAACGACTTTGCTTAATGTGTGGAAAGAAGGGAGGGAAAACATCAAGAAGACTTAAGACTGCAAATAGGTGACAAGGACTAGATTGTAGGTGGTAGTGAGATAGAAGGATTGTTGAGTCCAGGTATTTGAGGATGTGCGCTAGAAAGCTAGAGATAGCTTTAGAGTGGACGATGCACAGAATTGGTGTAAGGCGGGAGGCTCTGCACTTCTTGAGGATAACAAGGTCTAGGATATGACCATGGGAGTAAATGTCTGAAGTGGGTGGAGGACACAGTGAGAATTGAGTCATTTTCTGTCAGGTGTCCCTAGAACTCTGTTCATGGCTCTATTATAGCACTTTTTGTGTTTTATTGTGATTTTTGCTTTATGTGCCTGCCGCCTCTACTAGACTTCTGAAGGTAAAAACCGTCATATAGAACTTGTCTTTATTGCCTAGCACAAGCGTGACACATGGTTGGTAAAGATATTTGTAGGCTAGCTGTTAAAAAGAAATTTGAGACAATTAGGAAAATTTCAACTTTGACTAGATTTAATAATATTGAGCAACTATCAGATTTTTTTAAGGTGTAATAATGGTATTGTGGATATATATGAATCTTTTTAAAGTATTTATTTATTTTTGAGAGAGAGAGAGAGACAGACAGAGCATGAATGGGGGAGGGGCAGAGAGAGAGGGAGACAGAGAATCCAAAGCAGACTCCAGGCTCTGAGCTCTCAGCACAGAGTCCAACGCGGGGCTGAACTGAACCATGAGATCATGACCTGAGCCGGAGTCGAATGCTTAACCGACTGAGCCACCCAGGCGCTCCATAATATGAGTCTTTATGTTGTGGAGACGCTTACTGAAATATTTACGGATGAAATAACATCTGGGACTTACTTCACAAATAATCTAATGGGGGCGCCTGGCTGGCTCAGTCAGTAGAACATGCGACTCTTGATCTCAGGGTTATGAGTTCAAGCCCCATATTGGGTGTGGAGCCTACTTACCAAAAAAAGTAATAAGTAACTAAGAAAAAATCTAATGGGTGTTTGTGTGTGTGAGTGAAATAGTGGGAATATGATGGAATAAAATTAGCCATGAATTGCTAAGGATTGAAATTAGGTAATGGGCACATTGGTCTTACTCTCTACATTTGCCTAGGCTGAGAATTTTCAATAGTAAGGAGTCTTTTAAAAGTTCTGGAACAACATATAATTTTTGTTAAATTGTGAAATAGATGAGTGGAAGAATAAAACATGATCTGATTAATTTTATACATATCTCTCGCACACATCTCCTTTTCTTTTAATTCCAATGTAGTTAACATACAGTGTTATATTGGTTTCAGGTGTACAACATAGTGATTCAATAATTCCATATATTACTCACTGTTCATCAAGTAAGTGTACTCTTAATCCCCTCACACACGCATCTTCTGAAAGAGATTTTAATGATACACTTTCTGAATTCGTTTTATTAAGGAATTTTTGTATGCTAGGAATCTATTAAAGGGGATGAAATTGATTTGGTGTTTACTAGGCATGTTATGGAACAATTGAATTAGAAGTTTGTTTTGAGCTTCCAGAAGCTTATGGTAAAACAAGAAAGTTGTTTTGAAGCCAGCCACAGTTCTTGGAAGGAATAGGAAGTGAAGCAAGGAGACAAGAAGGAAAGAATGGAATCTCGTTTCTAGGAATGGCTTTAAGGCTTAGCGCGTTCTGTCCTGTCTGCATTTCTCATGGCATTTCAGAGATATGTTTGTGCTTCCAGAACTTTCAATAATGAAATGGTGTCAGTGCTTTGAGTTTTTATAGCTCCTTTTTTTCCTGAATAATGTAAGAGCTATCTAGATGGCAAGGATGAGACGTTTAGAAAGTGTATATTATCAAAACGACTGTTCCTGTTAGAAAAAGAATCAAGACAAGTAGTAAAATGAGAGAAAATCAAGATTCAGGGCTCATCAGGACCATCGAGGGAAATATTTCCACAGTGAGAACTGTGTAACCATGACTGTTTATAACCCAATCTTTTGTCCCCAGAACAAGAGGCAGAGGAAGGGGACGAGGCAAGAGGCGATTTGGCCCAGGTCGACGGCCAGGGCGCCCTCCAAAATTTATCCGCTTGGAAATAACCAGCGAAAATGGGGAAAAGTGTGATGACACGACACAGGTATTGGGCGAGGGAAGAGCTCCTTCCTTGTCAGATGCTTGCTTAGGGGACCTGGAGCAATTACCAGGTTTCAGTACAAACATCCCCCCAGAGGCCGAGCATCCTGCCATGCCGGTGCTTTGCCGTTCCTTAAAGGGTGACCGGAGAAAGGCAAGAAGAATGTATTCTTTTTTTTTTTTATTCATAATTTATTTATTTTTTAATTTACATCCCAGTTAGTTAGCATGGAGTGCAACAATGATTTCAGGAGTAGATTCCTTAATGCCCCTTACCCATTTAGCCCATCCCCCCTCTTATAACCCCTCCAGCAACCCTCTGTTTGTTCTCCATATTTAAGAGTCTCTTATGTTTTGTCCCCTTCCCCTATATTCATCTGTTTTGTATCTTAAAGTCCTCATAGGAGTGAAGTCATATGACATTTGTCTTTCTCTGACTGACTAATTTCACTTAGCATAACACCCTCTAGTTCCATCCACGTAGTCGCAGATGCTAAGATTTCACTCTTTTTGATTGCCGAGTAATACTCCATTATACACACACACACACACACACACACACACACACACACACCACATAAGAAGAACGTACTCTTGAATGTTACAACAAAAACCCAACATTGCTGCCCTCAAGATTTGAGATTGATCAGAGATATTACTGGGGGACCCTGTTTAATCCGTTGAAACAGTTGAAATGATTATATTCCAGAAGAGTTCTCCCATTAGAGTCCTTTCCTCAAGAAGTGATCTGGAATATCTCCTAGTTTTCACAGCCTGGGGATGGTTTTCCCAGAAGGAGAATCTTTTTTTTTTTTTTTTTTTCTGGGTATCATGACTCTAGCCATTTAAAAAATCATGCAGGAACTCTGAATCTTAGCTGACGATCTCTGTAGCACGAGTCTCTACCTAGGTGGGGAAATAATTCCTGGTTATTGCAATTTCAGGACTTGCTACATTTTTCCACCAAGGAGCAGTTTGATGAGGCTGAGCCAGCGACTCTGAACGGGCTGGATCAACCAGAGCAGACTGCTCTCCCCATCCCACAGCTGCCACAGGACACCCAGCCTTCTCTGGAGCATGAGCCAGAGACTCACAGCCTGCATCTGCAGCCCCAGCATGAGGAGAGCGCGCTGCCTGCCCAGAGCACTCTGACGGCCGATGACATGCGCAGAGCCAAGCGTATCCGAGTAAGTGGGGAGCGCAGCTCCTCCCTGATGAGGTGCTGCCCTTTCTCCAGTCAGCTGGCTTTCGAGGTGCCACGTTTCCTGACTTATTATTCACCGTCCACTTCGAAATCCTGCATCTAACCTACCACATGCTTGATTCCCTTATTTCGGAAGAACGTATTCACTACTTCTCAATGTCTTTGTGTCCTGTGACAGGCTGGAATGGCTGGTCCTAGATCCCATCAGTTTAGTAATGACACAGAAGCCTGGCTTTTGGCAGCTTCGGGACAAGAATAGTTCAAATAGGATCATGCTCTGGATCCCTAAACTCACAGATTGGAAATGGGGAAATAAGTCCACTTAATTATAATAATGATTTACAGCGAAGCTGAATCTGTGATTTACAGCGAGGCTGATCTGTGACTAATGAGAGCTCTCAGGTTAATTCTGGGTAAATGAACTTGGTTGTCTACAGTTTCCAAGGGGAGACTGGCAAATGTCATTACTCGTCAAAGCAAAGGGACCCGTGGCCGAGTTGATATGGCAGGTACGCTTTACACACCCAGGACAGCTTGAAGTTTAAGCTCCAGGTTCAGAGTTGGTCAATACCTCACTTCTGTGGCCTGCGTCTTGACTTTAGACCATGTGGCCACGGGACCTCCTTGGCTTTCAGATCAGATGCGTGTTAGTCTTTTTTCACAGATAGCCTCAGAGTCTGAGTTAGTTGCTGCAGGGGATGCATGTGGAGAGCAGGATAAGTGCATGTGCTGACCAATTTACATCCAGAAGACAATTACTTATACCCCTGTCTGTGGCAGCAGGGTATATACTTTTATTGTACTTTATATGTGGATAGAAAGAGGGGTTTTTCTGTATAACTTCTCAGGCTTCACAATTTCTAGATAGGTGATTGTTTTAGCTTATGTTTCTTTTGGACTTCTCATTTGCCTATGGGCTAGAAGGGACCTTGAAAAATAGTTCAGTCCATGCCTTCATGTAAAAGTACATTTAAACACTTTCAGCTGTGTAATAGTATTCAAACATCCTTTTTAAGGGTCCTGTGATGGAAACACATAATACTCTTGGCTCCATGTATATTCTTTCAAAAGGACATGTAAACATACATAAACATAGACCAGAAAGGCAAAAAGCTGTGAATACCTTCCCATCTGTCATTCTACATTATTTCTCAATCTTCGTTTTACTCTCCTGCTCAATTACTGTCTTTTCTGCTTTGGCCATTCTGAATTTTTACTAAGTTCAGAGAAATGCTTACCAGATTTAATTTTTTTTGAAGGAAAAAAACCAACCTCAAAGCCCACACGTGTAGTGAAGTTGTGGTTGTACAAGCGTAGTGTGGTTATAACCATACTTGCATTCTTCAGTGAGTTGGGTGACTGGTTTAGGTACAGGGTTCCTTGTGTCAAAGCCAAAGCCAAAGCCATGTGCATGTGGCTTCTGGAGGTCAGTCTTAGTTGAGCTTTTGTTTTTTTTCCTTTCACACATTCTAAAAAGTAGGGCTATGTATTTTTTCATCTTTTCTATCCAGGTTGGTAATGACCAACTGAAGGGAAGTCTTCCAATCCAATTGGTAATGTAACTATTTTTCTCTCCTCTAATGCTGCCTGCTCAGTTGGAGCTGCAGGTAGGTTTGTTTCCTGTGTCTCACGTAACAGAATGTTATTTAAGTGTTTGCCTGACCTGCTCTTCTTTGCAACCTGTACGTGCTAAATCCTGGTGGAAACTACAATTTGGTTGCTACAGTGAATGCTAATTAGTTAATGAGCAACAATTGATCTTCAGATAGGTCAGTGAATAAATTGTGGGCGACAGATTCCTCCCACACAAAATAAAGGGTAGGACCAAGCGATCTCCAAGGTCCCTTCCAGCTCTACAACAACTTGAACGACTTGTGGGATAGTCGTGAGATCTGACTATAGGCTCGGCACTGTGCTGGGGGCACAATACAATTTTCACATGAGTCCTGTCCTCTAGGAGCTTATAGTCCAATTAGGGAGATAATGGTCATGTAAGGTGGCTTACAGTTGAGTGCTAAGTTTAAAAGTGTAACCTGTAATTAATTGTTACCAAAACTGGGAAGCTAGGAAGGCCAAAGAAAGAGGAAGCAGTCAGGGAATATGGATGCAACAGTTCATGGATGATGTGAGATTTAAACAATCTGGGAGAGAGACGGGAAGAAGGTAGGCTGTTTCTGTGGATGGTGGCCATAGGATCAAAGGCCAACACACAGGCATGTGCTTGGAATGGTTATGGGACAGTGCACATAGTAGCTTGACCCTAGTGGGTGCCAGGTGAAGGACAGTGGAGAGTGAGATTTGTTGGCTAGTCCACCAAAGGCTTTGAAAGCCGGGTAGAAAATAGACAGAGAAAAGTTAAAAGTAAATTAATTAATTAAAAAGCCAACAAACAGGGCCCCTGGGTGGCTCAGTTGGTTAAGCATCTGACTTTTGATTTCAGCTCAGGTCTTGATTTCAGGGTTGTCAGTCCAAACCCCAAGTTGGGCTCCATGCTGCATGTAGAGCCTACTTAAAAAAGTCAACAGGGGCGCCTGGGTGGCTCAGTTGGTTGAGCGTCTGACTTCAGCTCAGGTCATGATCTCGCAGTTTGTGAATTTGAGCCCCACATTGGGCTCTGTGCTGACAGCTCGGAGCCTGGAGCCTGGTTCAGATTCCGTGTCCCCCCTCTCTCTCTGCCCTACTCCCACTCCCACTCTGTCTCTCTGTCTCAAAAATAAAAATAAAACTTAAAAAAAAGTCAACAGGATTTATTTCTTTTTAGTGTCAAGATCAAAATAATATGCAAATTGATCAATTAAGTTTCCTTTAGCTATTAATATCAAACTTGAGAATCATTATAGGTATTTGTCTATAAAGAACGCTGTCTCAGAATTCATTAAAAATTTTTTTAATTAAAAATTAAAAAAAATGTTTATTTACTTATTTTTGAGAGAGAGAGTGAATGAGTGCAGGGGAGTGGCAGAAGGAGAGGGAGAGAGAATCCCAAGCAGGTTCTGCACTCTCAGTGTGACCCAGCACAGAGCTCAAACTCAAGAACCATGAGATCAGGACCTGAGCCAAAATCAAGAGTTGGATGCTTAAACGACTGGGACACTCAGGTGCCCTTTAATTTTTAAATGATCTTCTTTTATTTTTTAATTTGAGAGAGAGAGAGAGACAGAGAGAGAACACTTGTGAGCAGGGGAAAAGCAGAGGGAGAGCGAGGGAGAGCGAGGGAGAGAGGGAGAATCTTAAGCAGGCTCCATGCTCAGTGTAGAGCTGGATGTGGGGCTCGATCCCACAACCCTGGGATCATGACCTGAACTGAAATCAAGAGTTGGGCGCTCAACCACCTGAGCCACTCAGGTGTACCTAAGAACTCATTTCATTGTGGATTGAATCCCTTATCACAGGTTTTAGCAACCATAACATTGTGGTACCCTTGAGGATCTTATATACCAAATAGTATGGCATGGTTGGCTGATGGCAACTCAGAGATCTGAAGATCCATAATGGATCCATCTGTGCTGCTTCTGCCACTTTTTGTGGTTTCCTCTAGAAATATGTGCCAGCACAGCTCTGAACTACAGAGGATACAAGTGGCCTGGAAGTGGGTTGGGGTGGGGACAGTTTTCAGTACTTTCACTGCCCCGTGCTGTGTGGATTACATGAGGATCATTAGATCAGAGAAATACGGTCTTCAGGGCTTCATGGGGATTAGAAAGATGACAACAACAAGGTTTGTGGACAGAACTAAGAATGAGGAGCCCGGTGGCTGGTCAGTGATCAAGTGTCTGAGGACACTCCTGTTAATTAGGAATGGCAGAAGACTTATTAGCATAATAGTCCAAAACAAAATCGAGTTCTGAATTTGGCGCCCAAAAAGGAATGGAATCCCTAGTGGGACCAAGATCAGTGGTACATTGTGTCTGCCGTTGGAAACCTTATCAAACTTGGATAAAGGAACTGATTCTTACCTGCCAAAAGCACTCTAAATCTTGAATGTCTGAACCTCAGGACAGTATTTGTTTATTTGCAATATTTCCATTAAGTTTTAGAAGTAGCCAGAATAGTGTAAGCTTTTATGTAAAATAAGTATTTGTTCAGGCAGAGTAAAAAGATTAGGTAACTGCTGAACCGTATAACAGTGCAAGAAAGCTCTGTGGCTGACATGAAAAAGGGCTACTGTTTAAGATCTCTGCAGATACTATAAAAGAGACCTTGAAAAAATTCATCTTGATTTTCATATGGAATACATTTCATTAATTCTGAAACTTTTATTGAACACTTCCTATGAGCTAAGCTATATGTCAAGGGATTTGGATACAAAGGAGAATAAAATATGATGCAGTCTGGAAGCAACCTCAGTAAACTTGGGAAGACAACAGAATTTCTAAATACCTACCTGAGATAAATGAGTAGGTAAAATGTCTCTCCCAGCCCTGTGAGAGACCCCTGAAGAGGAAGTTTTCTGTCACATAGTAACTGTGTTCAGAATTTCCACTAACTAAAACATAATTATTTTGCTTTTCCCCGAATGATTATTTCACTTTAAATTCAGTTTAGACATTGCTTCTTGTAAGTAATTTGAAAGTAAGGGGTTAAGCATGGTTCCTTGTACTTTTTTCATCGCACAAATAATGCGTTAAGGTCTCCTTTAACCCTTCAATTACTATTCCCTCATAGTTTCATAAGCATACCCACTCACAGATATATTTTTTTGAAGGATTATTTTTCCTTCTCCTAGCTCTCTAGAGCATTCTCTCTGGCATTTTGAGGAACTAATGAATGAGTCTCCATTATAGTATAACTAAAATACTGATTCAGAATTCTCTGTGTGAAAGATGATTCTGTTGATCTGCTCTCAGTAGAGCATGAGCTGTTTTTCCAGCCATAGTGATGAATTTGCATTGAATATCCATCCATAGTCTGCCACTAGGATTCCGTGTAACAATTGCATGAATTTATAAGATAGCTAATCAACATTAGAAGTGCGATCTGTGACTGAAAAAAAAAAAATTGGCTGGTCTAGACAGAGAACAAAGTGATAAGCTTAACTTTCTTAGCATGGCCTTCTAACCAGTGGAACTAACTAGCTACACTGAGAACTTGTCTTCTGCAATTTCTAAGTAGGAAGTGGTCAAATACACATATTCCATTTATGATGGGTGTTCATGTATCTTGTGTCATGAATAAACATGTTCATATAAATCTGTATCTTTCATTTGTCTCTCAAGTTTCTTTTCTTAAATTGAAATATAATTCACATACCATAAAATTCACCCTTTTATAGTGGCTTGTAGAATATTCCCAAAGTTGTACAACCATCACCATGATAATTCCAGAATATTTCTCTCACCCTCAAAGAAACCCTGTATCCATTGCCTCCTTCCCTGCCCCTGGCAAGTACTGCCCTTCAGTCCTTTTTATATCTTTTATTTCCTCCTAAACATTTTAATCAAGCTTCTAATTATTTTTCTCAAGAGCTTCAGCAAGTAACATTTGGCTGACTTGCTCCAACCTCATTAATGCGTGTGTGACTTATCCCACATCATTTCTAATAAATCTTCTATTATTCTACTCCATTCGGGGATTTATTTTTTTATACAAATCCTTAATTGGGAATTATTTTTTGAGTCTTACTTAAATTCTTTCACCCCCTCCCCCCAACATCCATAAATATTGTGAGACATAAAAGAAATTTGTCTTTTCAGCATTTGGGGCTTGCTTTGTTTTTAATGTCTTCACCAGAAAAATCTTCTTTCTTTAAAAAAAAAATTTTTTTTTAATTTTTGAGAGAAAGAGAGAGAGAAAGAGAGACAGAGAAGCAGACAAAGAGGGGGAGAGAGAATCCTCAGCAGACTCCATGCTGTTAGCATAGAGCCTGATGAACCCTGAACCCTGAGATCTCGATCCCATGAACCCTGAGATCATGACCTGAGCTGAAATCAAGAGTCTGACGCTTAACTGACTGAGCCACCCCAGGCGCCCCGAAAGACTTCTTTCAACTGTGTGTCCCAGAGTTGAATTTCTATGGAAAGTCTGACTGCAGAGATCATCCTACTTGTCTATAAAGGTGTGAGCTGCTTCTGCACTTGATTTCCTCACTAAATAATCGTATTTGTGTGTGTCTTTCAGAATGCAGCTCTTCAGCATCTGTTTATCCGGAAGTCCTTCCGGCCTTTTAAGTGTTTGCAATGTGGGAAGGCCTTCCGTGAAAAGGACAAACTGGACCAACATTTGCGCTTCCACGGGCGGGAGGGGAACTGCCCGCTGACCTGTGATCTCTGTAACAAGGGCTTCATCAGCAGTGCGTCCTTGGAGAGCCACATGAAGCTCCATTCAGATCAGAAGACTTATTCTTGCATTTTTTGCCCAGAATCCTTTGACCGCCTTGATTTGTTGAAGGATCACGTGGCCATTCATATCAATGATGGCTGCTTCACCTGCCCAACCTGTAAGAAACGATTCCCAGATTTTATCCAGGTGAGTGTCTACTCCTGAGATTCCTGTACACTTTCTTCTTTGGTAAGAGACCCTTCGATGTTTGGGAAATTGAGACTGCCTGCCGCCTGCATTTTCATCCCTTCTTTGAACTTTACGGTTGAGAACGGTATTTCTTCAATCAAGCTGCTTTTGATAAACAAAAGATTATTATGACCCTCAATTGTCCAAATCAGACATTGGCATTTAAACATTTAAGTTTTATTACAAGTAACAAATACCCAGATCTGATTATAATTTTTACAAAGTCTTTCTTAATCTTTGCCAGTACCCTCTACTCATAAAATATAGAGAGCCTGTGGAAGACATACTCCCATTTCCTGGCCTGGAAACATTTTCTCTCTACTACTGTGGTATCCTGTCTTGCTTTACTAAGGTCATGCATTTTGGAAGGAAACAAAGAGAAAGTTGGTATATAATATACTTTTGTGTCAAGCACTGACCTCCTTCCTTGGACTATAGTCTGGAGCAAAATAGGTGAGGATAAATTCCAGAATATTCATGATTTCATTTGGACTTCAAGTGATGATATGCTAGTTCTATGCTAGTCAATGAGTAATTAAATATAAATATCTAATGAAAAATATTCTCTTTTAAAAAAATTACCCAAATAAAAGATCATAGTTTTATTAGTGTTGGGACTCTTGGTAATTTTATCACTTCACACAAGCAATTAGCAAGTGGCTTAAGGCAGAATCTAATGGCAAAAGAGACTCAAAAACAACGAAGCAAAATGTCTTACAGAAATACCTAGATATGACTACTTAGCTCTCATTCACAACTCTCATTCATTGGATATTTATGGCTAAGAGAGTTCAGAGGTCATATTCCTTTATTTAAGTTATCTAAAAGTATAGGGAATAAGTCTCAATTAAGGAGAAATGATGCTGGTGATTGTATTTTTCTCATAAATGCATAATATATTTTATGTCATCCAATTCATGTCTTTATTCTTCAGAACGTGATTTAATAGATGTAAAAGGACCAATTACTAAAAGGGGCTAAATTGCTTCTGTACATGTTGGAGGCAGGAAAAAGTGAGAAAGAATTATTTCTTTATCTTTCTGCAGATAATTTTTAGCAAGATTCATTTAAATCCAAAGGAACTCTGCTTTTAATCTTAAAGAGAGAGAAGGAAAAATGGGTCTTATGTGATCGGGGCTTTGACTAAGCAAGTACTCTTTCTTCCTCTTCTTCAAATTCAGGTTAAGATTTGTAAGGCTTTCTGGCTACTTGTTCTGTTTCTTTGTGACAGGGATACTATGTGTGATTGAGGCCAATTATCAATCACATCTGATTGGATTACACCGCCAGGTTGATGAAAATCCATGGTAATGCGTTTGGCTCCCTCTAGTGTTGATAAGCCACCTTTTGCCATTTCATTTGGTGCTTGAGTCCTCTGACTCTTTCGTGTCTTCTAACTGCCAGGTGAAAAAGCACGTGCGAAGCTTCCACTCGGAAAAGATCTACCAGTGTACAGAGTGCGACAAGGCCTTCTGTCGTCCTGACAAACTGCGTCTCCACATGCTCCGACATTCGGACCGCAAAGATTTCCTGTGTTCCACATGTGGAAAGCAATTCAAGGTACGTAAGCAGGGAACAGCCTAAGGTAGTTCTCATGCTGCTGAAATTATGTCAAGCTAAGGCCTGTTCATTTCATCAGTTAATCACCTACTTACAAAGAACTGAACTTGAAATGCATTTTATGTCTCATGTTTGACTTAGTTATTATTATAAAATTAAGGAAAAAAACTCACCTTAATTTCTCCAAATAATTAATTCAAATTGCTGAATAGAGTAATACCACATCTCCTTAAAAGATCTAAATGCATAATGAACAGAACTAAGTTGCTATTGAGGAATTCCTAAGAGAACAATACATTTACTTACCAAATCAAGAGATTTTTATTGAGCACTTATGAAGTATTAGAGCCTGGTAATTGAGCCCTGAAAGTCGTAGGACTCTCATCTAAGGGAGGTGGGAAATCTGTAGAACACTGAATGGCTTAGACAACTTTAGGGGAATGGTAATGACTCCAAGGATTAAAATAAGACATAATCGGGGTGCCTGGGTAGCTTAGTTGGTTGAGTGTCCGACTCTTGATTTTGGCTCAGGTCATGATCCCAGGGTTGTGGGATCGAGCCCTGCATTGGGCTTTGCACTAAGCAAGCTTGCTTGGGATTCTCTTTCTCCTCTCCCTTTCCCTCTGCCCCTCCCCCATTTGCTCACTTGCTCTCAAATAAATAAACATTAAAAATTTTTTTAAAAATAAAATGAGACATAATAAGTATCAGTTACCTGCCTGGAATTTAGAAGAAGCAAAGGAAAAACCTACAGGAGAATCAGATAAGAATTAAACAAGTAGGGGCGCCTGGGTGGCGCAGTCGGTTAAGCGTCCGACTTCAGCCAGGTCACGATCTCGCGGTCCGTGAGTTCGAGCCCCGTGTCGGGCTCTGGGCTGATGGCTCAGAGCCTGGAGCCTGTTTCCGCTTCTGTGCCTCCCTCTCTCTCTGCCCCTCCCCCGTTCATGCTCTGTCTCTCTCTGTCCCAAAAATAAATAAAAAACGTTGAAAAAAAAATTTAAAAAAAGAATTAAACAAGTAAATGTGGAAATAATAAAGTGTTCTTCGTTGGGAAATCAGATGGTTTGCATTCAATAGAGAAACTCCAGTAATGTGGTTGTATGTCATGCTGTCATAGAAATGAAAAGAATCAGAAGTGGATGCAGGAAGGAAAAACTAATTTGAAAAAGTTGTATTACATAGAATGTGTAGACATTAAAGAGAAATAGGGAGTAATTTTCAGAGTTTAAGTTGATGTATTGTGGAATATAATCCTGATAGCTTTCAGTATACAGTAGCATGGTTTAGAACTAATGTGAAGGGTGTAAATGGGCCTAGTATTTTTTGTTGTTGTTTCTGAATCAAAAAACAACACCAACAGTATATGTAAAAGGAAGGATCCCTGTCTTATGATGTTAACCGGTTGGCCATCCATCCATCCTATCCATTCCATATTTTTTCATAATCTCTTTTGTGCCAGATGTTATTTTCACACCATGCAGGTAAAACACCTTGCTACTTTCATGTTCTCCTTTACCTTCACCCAGTGTATTACACAGGGTTCAATCAGAGAAGCAAACCCACTAGAGTTGTGCAGTAAAGGATTTTCTTATGGGAATAAGAACTTCATTATAGAAGAAGAGAAGTAAGAGTCTGGCAGGAAAAGTTGGAGGATCAGAGAAGAGTCACTAAGGCACCCTTCTGAAGCCCTGGTCTGTGTAGATAATGGGAATTTACCTGGGAGTCTGGGAACCCAGGCACCTGCACCAGGCTCAGGAAAGAGAGCTGGTGCTGTCCGTGGGAGGCTGGTGCTGCCTGTGTTAGTGAACGCGGACTGGCCAGTGACACCTGCTCCCAGGAAGAGGGCTGGTGGCCTAGTGGGAGACAACAAGGGTGAGTGAGGCTGTCCTGCATCTGACCCACAGCCTCATGGCCGCTGCTTCATTTCCACCTTGCAGTCTGGCGCGAGCCTCTTTCTTAGCTAAGACTAACTGGGAACCACACTGGGAAGGGGATCCGTGTAAATGTAGTTAGTTCCCTTTAGTCAGATTGACACATTATAAAAGCACAATGTACCTACAACCCATTTTTCAGACTATAGTGAGTTATTTTTCTAGAGAACAAATCTGATGCCATGTCCCTTCAGAAAAACCCTTTAATTTTAATTAATGTTCTTAAAGTTTATTTATTTATTTTGGGAGAGAGAAATTGAGAGTATGCCCGAGTAGGCAAGGAGCAGAGAGAGAGTGAGAGAGAGAGAGAGAGAGAGAGAGAGAGAGAGAATCCCAAGCAGGCTCCATGCTGTCAGCACAGAGCCTGACACGGGGCTTGATTCCACAAACCATGAGATCATGACCTGAGCCAAAATCAAGAGTTTGACACTTAACCAACTGAGCCACCTGGGTGCCCCAAAACCCTTTAATTTTAATAGCCACCTAGATAGATTCCTAAGTTCTTATCACTTAAAAGTCACCACAAGGCACCTGGAAGGTTCAGTCAGTGGGGTATGCAACTCTTGATCTCAGGGTTATGTGTTCAAGCCCCATGTTGGGTATAAAGTTTACTTAATTTAAAAAAGTCACCACAAGATTTGGCTCCCATAACAGAATATACAGAGTTGTCAAATCACTAAATTGTACACTTGAAACTAATGTAACCTTGTGTGTCATTTAAACTCTAGTGTTTTTTTCGGGCGCCTGGGTGGCTTAGTTGATTGAATGTCCAGCTTCAGCTCAGGTGATGGTCTCACAGTTTGTGAGTTCCAGCCCTGCATTGGGTTCTCTGCTGTCAGCACGGAGCCTGCTTCAGATCCTCTGTCTCCCACTCTCTCTGCCCCTCCCCCCGCCAATGAATTACAATAAAAAAATAATAAACTCTAGTGGTTTTTTTTTTACATGTTTATTTATTTTGAGGGAGAGAGAGAGGGAGAGAGAGAGAGAGAGAGACAGAGTGTGTGTGTGTGTGTGTGTGTGTGTGTGTGTGCTCGTGTGCAAGCAGCAGGGTGGGGGGCAGACAGAGAGGAGGAGAGAGAATCCCAAGCAGAGCCTGATGCAGGGATCGATTCCATGAACTGTGAGATCATGACCTGAGCCGAAATCAAAAAGTTGTCCACTTAACTGACTGAGCCACCCAAGCACCCCTACCCTCTGGTTAAAAACAGAATCTGGCTCCCAGTTACCTCTGCATTTCCCCCTTCCACTTTGTACTCTGTTCTACTGAACTGTGTGCTTTGCTTAAGTGTGGCATGCTGCCTCTCCTGGAGGCTTTGCATCTGCTCTCCTTTACACCCCACCCCTGCTTGAAATATACTTTCCGACTCTCTCATCATTCCACCCAGCTGATGGCACTTCGTAGAGGCGTTTCTTGCTGTCCTCCCCTCCACTGGCTGAAGTGCTTCTGCTTCTCCTGTGTGTTCCCCTAGGACCCTTTACTTATAACCTTGTCATAGCACTTATACTGAGTTGTAATTGTCCTACTACACGCTCCATGAGGGCAACACGTGTAAAGACAAGGCAGGACCTTCTGGCTTTTAGGAGCTCTCAGGGTTTGTCTGTCTTTCTTTCTTTCTTTCTTTCTTTCTTTCTTTCTTTCTTTCTTTCTTTCTTTCTTTCTTTCTTTCTTTCTTTCTTTCTTTCTTTCTTTCTTTCTTTCTTTCTTTCTCTCTTTCTTTCTTTAAATTCTTTTTAATGTTTATTTATTATTGAGAGAGAGAGATACAGAACATGAGCAGGGGAGGGGCAGAGAGAGGGGGAGACAGAGAATCTGAAGCAGGCTCCAGCCTCTGAGCTGTCAGCACAGAGCCCAATGTGGGGCTTGAACTCACAAACTGTGAGATCATGACCTGAGCTGAAGTCAGTCGCTTAACCAACTGAGCCACCCAGGCACCCCGGTTTTTTTCTTTTCTTATAAAATTTTTTTTAATGGTTATTTGTTTTTGAGAAGGTGCAGGTGGGGGAGGGGCAGAGAGAGGGGGACAGAGGATCCAAAGCGGGCTCTGCGCTGACAGCAGAGGGCTTGATGCAGGGGCTTGAACCCATAAACCGTGAGATCATGTCCTGAGCTGAAAATTGGACACTTAACTGACTGAGCCACCCAGACGCCTCAGGAACTCTCAGTTTAAAGAGAAGATTAGAGGGACACCTGGATGGCTTAGTCTGAGGAGCATGTGACTCTTGATCTCAGAGTCTTAATTCGAGCCCCGTGTCAGATATAGAGATTACTTAAATCAATAGCACTTAAAAAAATTATTACTGCTACTGTAATAAAGAAAAGAATAAAATGCCATGAGGATGAGCTCTGACTCCGGGTGTAGGAGAGACTTCATAAATAAGGTGACCCTTGAATTCATGAAAGGGTGGGGAAGAGTTAGCCTGCTAGAGAAAGGGACAGGAGGAGGAGGGAGGGAGAGAGGGATAAAGACACCCCAGAGGCATTTTAAAGCTGGGCTGAACTAAGACACAGGCAGTGGGCACGGAGAAGAGGACCCCTATTCAAAACAAATGTCTGAGGGAGAATTGGTAGGACTTTGTGTCTGGATGAAAGGCTGATGGTTAGACAACGAGGGCTTGGGATTTGTAGCTTGGGAGGCTAGGTGTTTGGGAAAGTTGGTGATCTGGCAGCAAGATTTAGGCAGGAGGAGAGAGTAGGGGCGTAATGGATTGGTGTTAGGGCTGTTAGGATGGAAAAGCCTTGCTGAGATTTGTCCTTCGGCAAACATGTCTGTCTCTGCATGCAGAGCACAGAGAAGTACTATTAGTAGGCTTTTGGACTTAGGCAGTGATTCAGTAAAAACAAATTGGCTTGTTTAAAGGGAATAGGTGGGGGAAATTGGTGAATATAGAAATGTAACAGAAGTCTGAGGCGGTGACTTTGATCACTGTATCTAAAGACACTAAAGATAAATACTGTTATTTAGGGCGGGGTTTGTAATCAAGACTTTACTGCAAATAAGGAGACTCTCAAATTCTCTCCTGGGCTTTCCAGGAATTAGGTGGGTGGCAGTAGGAGGAAAGAGCAGCTGGGTGTCGTGCAGAAGGGAGAGGTAGGTGAGGGGTGCTGAGCTTTGGAAATCTGAATTCAGCGTGGTTCCTGATACGTGGTGGGCACTCAAGAAATACTTGTTAAATGCACTGAAAAATGCAGTGGTTAAATAAAAGTCCCTATACGGAAACGTGGGGAGGACTGTTCTGGTGAGCAGGATCAAAATCTTTATAAGACCAGGGCGCCTGGGTGGCTCAGTCGGTTGGATGTCCAGCCTTGACTCAGATCATGATCTTGTGGTTCATGGGTTCGAGCTCCATGTCGGGCTCTGTGCTGTCAGCTCGGAGCCTGGAGGGAGACACAGATTCTGTGTCTCCCTCTCTCTCTGCCCTGTCCCTGCTTGCACTCTGTCTCTGTCTGTCTCTCAAAAATAAATAAACATTAAAAAAAAAACAAACCTTTGTAAGACCAGTAACAGTTTAATCATATGTGTAAGAGAAGAGAGCCATGCTGGATAAGGGAGCTGGCATTTGTTTGAATTCGTTTTTACTCAGGATGGGCTCTGCCTGATTTTCTCTCTATGGACTCATATCAACCCGTATCACTAGATGAGGTCATCAAACTAAGATCTGTGACCTAGACCGTAATGCTCCATCCACAGTGGGCCATGGAATTGTTTACTTGAACCTCTAAATCCACAAAATGAGAAATTCTTAAATTTATGTGGGATTTAGAAGAATATCATAACATTTGCTAAAATGTGTGGGAATTGAGCATTCATGTGGCTTTGTAGATCTAGTATTACTTATCATCCATTATCAATTTACCTTGTGGTTCGTAATACCAAACCTACTCCATTATCCTTTGATCTCTTCCACATACACGTGAAGTCCTTCTTCTCAGAGACCAAGGCTCAGTGGGACACACTTACTTGCTAGTGGACAGAGTAATCCCCGGTCATTTTTCATGTCCTTGTACCCTCCAGCACCCTAGCAACTCAGGTGCATCATGGCAGGTTGTGCTTACTAGGAACTTGTATTGCTTTTTTTAATCCTTTCGTTGAAAGCTTTTCTACCCCTGCTCCCCACTCCCCTGCCTTTTCAAAACTTCCCTCTAAATAGCGAAAAGACAAACTACGGGAACATATGCAGAGGATGCATAATCCTGAGAGAGAGGCCAAGAAAGCCGACCGCATCAGCCGCTCCAAGACGTTCAAGCCTCGTATCACGTCCACAGACTACGACAGCTTCACGTTCAAGTGCCGCCTGTGTATGATGGGCTTCCGGAGACGGGGCATGCTGGTCAGTGCCAAACGGCTTCCAGATCCACCTATTTCTGTTTATGGGGCTGGCTTCTGTGCAGTATCCTGTACGAGATTGGTCAGTAGGTTCTGTCCGTGGTTTGGGGAGAAGCCGGAAGTGCATAATGCCCAATGGGGTTCTCTCCTTTCCAGGCCCCCCTGCCCTCCTTTGCCGCAGCTCATTTCTGGTGACCTCTTGGGAGAGGTCTTTTTTTGTCACTTTTCATTACTAGTTTTCTTTGCCTTCACCCTTCTCAATCTCTGCTCTTATACTTTATTTCCCTCTTCTCTTTTGTGTTCCTGAACATATTTTCTGGTGAGGTCTTTCCTTGTCTCCAACTGCTCCCTTTTCCAGATGTGATACGACACTAAAAGGAAACTGCCCCTCAAAGCTGGGTATGTGAACCCAGGTTAGCAGACACATTAGGGTAGCCAGTTCACTGCCCTCAATTCATTTGGACCTCATTACGGTTTTGGCAGAATATATTTCTGCTGGCAGCTAGAGGCATAGGGCATTATTTACAACTTAGAACCTGAGTTTGCATCTCATTCAGTGTCCTCAGTAAGGCTAGGGCACTAAACAATGAAAGACAGGTTTGCATCAGGAGAATTCAACAACGAAATTCGTGCCAGTGTAATTTTCAATTTTCCATCAGCGGGTCTTCCAGTCAGAGTGTTAATGGAATCTGCAGTGACCCAATTCCCCTTCAGTAATTTGCTGAATTACTGTTAGCTCCCGTCAACGGTGACTGTTAAGGCTTGGTGTCAGATGGGCCTGGCAGTGCTGGTTCTGGCCACATGCCCTATTGTTTTGGGGCACTGCTTCAGAGAATGCCAACTTCCAGCAGTCTAGACCAGGAGCGTTTGGTTAGTGTCTGTCTGTAATGGGCTCTCTTTTTCTCATTTGCTTCTTCCCCTCTTTAGGTAAATCACTTATCAAAGAGGCACCCAGACATGAAGATAGAAGAGGTGCCAGAGTTAACTCTGCCCATCATAAAACCCAACCGCGATTACTTTTGTCAGTATTGTGATAAGGTAAAAGGCAACGTGTCTCTCTGGGAGCCCTGTGCAGAGCCCATGTGTCTGCATGTATAAATACATACTCGGATCTTGCAGTTACTCTTAACAGATGGTTCCCTGTCTCTCGGTAGTTTTCCATTCAGATGAGAAAGGGCTAGAAGCGCAGCCTCATTTTAAGCCAATTTTTTTTTTTTCTTTTTCTGAAGCATTAGTTGACTTTGTGTTTAACACTTTTCCTTCATTCTGTGATTTTTGTTATAAAGGTAGAGGCTTACCAGGAGCTTAGTATATGAATTCATTTCAAATTCCTAAGCTCCAAAGTGAAGATGTTCATCATCCTCCTTGTAAAATATACAGGTTTTGGATTTCTAGAAGATTGAGTAGGATGTAGAGAAGTTTTGCAATGGAAGACTCTTTGTACTATTTCATTCTTTTGTGCAGTTACAGAAAGACAGAATATACACGTATTGTTCCATTGCAATATTGTTCCCTTATACAATGTAGTTGTGTCAGCTTAAAACTGGGAAGCTTTCTAAAGTGTAGATTCATCATTTCAGGTACTAGTCGCTATTAGACTTGCCATTTTGGAGGATTCTTTGGCATCTAGTACTAGTAAACATATGGGAGCTTTTGCAGAAAGGCAAAATGGGATGAATGGGCCTTTGAAACAATCCTTTTTCTGTGATTATGTAACCATCTCTTAAACTTTAGGGTAAAGCGTATTTTTATTATTACTATCTTAGATATATAAATTCCAAGAAGATACTTAGCATATCTATATTATGTTCTTATTTTATTTATTTAGGTTATATCCTTATTATCCTTTAATATATCTGTTAATACATTTTATTTTGGGCTACATGAATGCTTTTTCTCATTTCTCATACCTAACAGTGGAACCGTTAGTTTGCTTTAAGTAAGAAAGTGGAACCGCATACCGCTTTCATGGTGGAGCATTTGAATTTGCAGGTTTATAAAAGTGCCAGCAAGCGAAAAGCCCATATTCTGAAGAACCATCCAGGGGCTGAGCTCCCACCAAGCATTCGCAAACTCCGTCCAGCTGGCCCTGGAGAACCAGACCCCATGCTGAGCACCCACACCCAGCTCACTGGCACGATCGCCACCCCTCCCGTCTGCTGCCCTCACTGCTCCAAACAGTACAGCAGCAAGGTATGGGGAAAGGCTTTGACTGCATCTGAATCAAGGTCATTATTCAAGGAATCTCTTAAGAGAAGGTGGCGATTCACTTGCTCTGAATTGATGGGGCATTAACGGAGTTGTTTTCCTAGGTCAGATGGCTAAGGAGCTGCTTCCTGAGAATAGGGACCGCAAGTCCAAAATGAGAAGAGAATAGTGGAATTTCCCCAGTTAATGCATCTCATACATAGGCCGAGCACTCGATTGGTTTCCTCTTCCCTTGGTCTGCGGAGGGTCTCATATTTGAATATTCTATGATCATATTTTATGAGCTCAGGCTTACAGGAACACTACATAGGAACTTATGTGATAGATCTTGAAAAGGGGTCATTCTTGGTTGGGGGGAGGTTGTGATTGATTGCTGTACATATTGGTGGATTAGGGGATGCTATGAGGTATTCTGACCTTGCTTGACATTGTGGGGGTCACATGAATCTTCAATTTCTTTTCAGCCTCTTTCTTTTTCTCTTTCATACTGTTGTGCTGCTTTGGGAGGAACAGGCGTGGCGTCAGCATCACTCTATTTTTTTGTTGTTGTTGTTTTTTTAAGGCATTAAAGACCTTAGGAATCTTTGGAGGGTTTACATTTGAGAAGGGTGGAAAACAACAAATTCTAGTAATTATTCTTGCTTTTGCCGTAATTTTTCAGACCAAGATGGTACAACACATTCGAAAGAAGCATCCGGAGTATGCCCAGCTCCCTAACACCTTACATACACCACTGACAACAGCCGTGATCAGTGCTACCCCAGCTGTGTTAACCACAGACAGTGCCACTGGAGAGACCGTGGTGGTAAGTGTGTGACCGAGGAGGGCACCTCACCTCCTTCAGTGCCTATCACAGCTTCCATTACCACAGCTTGTGTTTATCTTGCTATTTAATTGGCTGCAAATGTAGCCCATTTTCCTTCAGTTTTCTGCACAGGGCATTATGCTTATGGTTGGTTGGTCTCCTAGTCGATGCTTTCCAAAGCTCTCTGTACAAGGGATAGCAAGAAATATTCAGTGCTGCTCCTCTGTGGCGAGAGGGTAACTCCATTGGGCCTGACACAGAGAGATAGATACAGATATATAGGTAATCTTCCAGCATCTTCTCACCTTTGGATTTTTTCCTATCTGAGCTCAGGGCTAGTTTGTACAAGCAGGAGTGTTACCAGCTAATGTGTTTTTTGGTGACTTTTCTAGACAACAGACCTCCTGACCCAAGCCATGACAGAGCTGTCCCAGACGTTAACAACAGATTACCGGACGCCGCAAGGGGACTACCAGAGAATTCAGTATATTCCTGTGTCACAGTCTACATCTGGTCTTCAGCAACCGCAGCATATACAGCTGCAGGTGGTGCAAGTAGCTCCGGTACCGTGTCACACTTGCTTCTCTTTACCTTCATGCATGCCATGTTGCCACTAGCCAATATGGCAGGCGGGCCATCACAAGCACCCAACTCTCAGAGCTGGGACTGGACCCGACGGAATGTGCTTGTGCACCTAAGTTCTGAGTCTAAGGCATTCGTAAACCCCTCCCCGTCCCCCCGTCCCCCTCCCCCCCCCCCCCCCCCCCCCCCCCGCCAGCTATAGAGGGCTCTGGACTCAGCAGTGTAAGAGATTCCTCTCAATAGCAGTGTAGAGATTTTAGGCTCGAGTGTATGCTGTAATCCCGTGCCATTGCAGGACAGTACCATATGAACTCTTTCGGAGCCTCTTCCAGACCCTTGAGCACCAAAGTTGACTATGTGGTGAGGAACCAGTTTGATAAGTCCCTATGTGGGCATCGAACAACTAACATGAGTGGGAGGTTGTGAAGAGTAATTGTGAGTTTTGAGTGTCGGTCAATATCTTATTACTACAGAGGTATAACTGTGTTCCTTCTATCAGACGATTAGTAGCTCATTCTCACTAATTAGGGAGCTAGAAGAAGGAATCCTCCCTAAACTATTGTTTTACTTAATTATGCTGAGGAAGTATACTCAAGGCACAAATGAACAAACTTGTTGCTTTGAAATCATTTGGTCTCTGAAAGTTTAGAATTAATATCAGAGTGGGAAATGGGGAGTTGCTACTGTCATTGACTGTTCTTGACCTTTTTTTCCCTTTGGGAAGGTTCTTAACTTCAGCCTTTGGAGGAACCTTTGAATCCCTGAAGTTGCCTGTAGAATATGATGCATATGTACATTATTCTAGAAAAGGGGACTGTACTGTAGCCAGGTTTTCAGAGATGTCTGGGATACATAAAAGGTTAGGAAACACTATTATAGTGGGTCAATAGTGACAAAAGCTAAAAGCAAACTCTCTTGTTTGATCTCTTTTAACTGATCAAGGGTAGGTCATTAAATTTAATTGAAGCTTAGGGGCGCCTGGGTGGCGCAGTCGGTTAAGCGTCCGACTTCAGCCAGGTCACGATCTCGCGGTCCGTGAGTTCGAGCCCCGCGTCAGGCTCTGGGCTGATGGCTCGGAGCCTGGAGCCTGTTTCCGATTCTGTGTCTCCCTCTCTCTCTGCCCCTCCCCCGTTCATGCTCTGTCTCTCTCTGTCCCAAAAATAAATAAAAAACGTTTAAAAAAAAAAAAATTTAATTGAAGCTTAATGGAAAAAGACTTGATTCCTGAGAGCTTCTCATTCCAGCTTTTTATAAGGAGCTGTATTCCTTCTATCTCCTTCTTTTCTAGAGTTAGTGTTAGTGGCTTCTGTTTTATAAGCATAATATTTATTAATTTATTTATTTAGAGAGTGCATGCACGTGAGCAGAGGAGGGACAGAGAGAGAGTCACAGGCAGGCTCCACGCTCAGCACAGAGCCCAATGTGGGGCCTGATCCCATGACCCTGGGATCATGACCTGAGCTGAAATCAAGAGTTGGACTCTCAACCAACTGAGCTACCCAGGCACCCCACATAAGCATAATTTTTAAAACTGTCTTCTTTTCTGGACCACTTAGGTAGCTCAGTCAGTTAAGGGTCTGACTCTTGATTTTGGCTCAAGTCATGATCTCACGGTTTGTGAGTTCGAGCCCCGCATAAGGCTCTGTGCTGACAGTGTGGAGCCTGCTTGAGATTCTCTCTTACTCCTTCTCTCTCTCTCTCTCTCTCTCTCTGCCCCTCCCCCACTCACCTCTGTGTCTCAAAAATAAATAAATAAACATTAAAAAAAAACCCAACTGTCTTCTTTTCTAACATTTACCAGCTTGGCTCAGGTATGGGCTTTCTGGGAGTGAGGCTAGGCTGTCGAGTTCCATCTGCTCTTCTGCTGGAATATTGTCCTAGCTGAGTATCTTCTCTGGAAGGATCTCCCTTACTCTCCATCAATATGCATCTGGTTCTCCCTCCAGGCCACATCCCCTCACCAGTCTCAGCAGTCCACCGTGGATGTCGGCCAGCTCCACGATCCTCAGACCTACGCCCAGCATGCCATCCAGGTGCAGCACATCCAAGTCACAGAGCCCACTGCCCCTGCTTCGTCGTCATCCCAGGTACGCTCTCCGACTGTTCACCCGGGGGGGTAACACAGCCTAGGAAAGTTTCATGCAAAGGGTAAGGTGTTAATAAATATTTTTTGAATGGATGTAGCTCTGCTTTTTCAATAACAAGACTCTGTCATTCAGACACAATAAGACTCCACAAAGTCACCTTCCTCACCAAAATTCAAGAAATACCTTAGCAATTGGATGCTATCGGACAGTCCTTTAGAATAGGAAGCAAAGTCTCTAGGATGTAAAATCACGGGGCTCCGTTTGGTCAGGGGAAGCTAATCACTGAAAGCAAGTGTGTCCACAATGCCAATATTAAAACTGGAGGTTTGGGGGGGGCACCTGGGTGGCTTAGTTGGTTAAGGGTCTGACTTCGGCTCACGTCATGATCTTGCCGTTTGTGAGTTCGAGCCCTGCGTCGGCCACTGTGCTGACAGCTCAGAGCCTGGAGCCTGCTTCAGATTCTGTGTCTCCCTCTCTCTCTGCTCCTCCCCTGCTCACGCTCTGTCTCTGTCTCTGTCTCTGTCTCTCAAAAATAAACATTAAAAAAATAAATAAAATTAATAAAATTAAAAAATAAAATAAAACTGGAGGTGGGGCACCTGAGTGGCTCAGTAGGTTAAGCATCTGACTCTTGATTTTGGCTCAGGTCATGATCTCACAGTTCATGAGTTCAAGCCCCACATTGGGCTCTGTGCTGACAGTACAGAGCCTACTTGGGATTCTGTCTCCTTCTGCCTCTGCTCCTTCCCTGCTTCCTGTCTATTTCTCTCTCAAAATAAGCAAAGATAAACTTAAGAGAAAAAAAGAAAGAAACAGGATATGAAGTGAAGGTATCTGAACCAGAAAGGATGCATGTAGTCCCATCTCTGATATCCACTGGTTTCGCATGCCATGTGCCTAGGTAATTAAAAGTTTTAAATCACGCTGACAGACCGTTAAATAAAATATGTTCTTTGCAACGACATGGATGGAGCTACAGAGTATTATGCTGAGTGAAGTAAGTCCGTCGGAGAAAGACAGATAGCTTATGATTTCTCTCATATGTAGAACTAAAGAAACAAAGCAAGCAAAGGGGAAAAAAAAGAGACAGAGGCAAACCAAGAAACAGACTCTTAATTATAGAGAACAATGTGATGGTGACAGAGGGAAGGTGGGTGAGGAGATGGGTGAAATAAGGGATGGGGACTAAGGAGGGCACTTGTGATGAGTACCAGGTGTTGTATGGATGTGTTGAATCACTTGTCCATCTGAAAGTAAGATTACATGCTATGTTAACTAACTGGAATTTAAATAAAAACTTAAAAAATGTTCTGTTTTCCAACTTGATATATACATATACTTTCATAATAACAAAATTGAAAAGTATGTGTAAAGTAATAATTGATTCTAAATCACATGGATAGAGCCAATTCTAAATTGCTTGCATTTCTGCCAAATGCGTGGGTGGCACTGGCAGTTGCCTTGCTGGGGTGGGAAGAAGTGGGAGAAAGGATTTCTTCCCTCCTTTGCTGGCTCCTTTGAATTGCTGCAGAAATCTATAGGATAAACACCTACTTTCTCTGCCTTCCTGTTTACTGAGGGCCGTTGGCGGTGGGAGGCTGT
Organism: Neofelis nebulosa; assembly: GCF_028018385.1. NCBI lineage: Eukaryota > Metazoa > Chordata > Mammalia > Carnivora > Felidae > Neofelis > Neofelis nebulosa. The sequence goes on along the minus strand of NC_080791.1, from coordinate 26,575,221 downwards.
GCCTCTTGCCATCTGACGGCCTCTCCCCTCCCTCTAGTGTGAGGTCCAGCCACCGCGAGGTTTCTGTTACTTACTTCTCCCAGTCCCAGATAGGCTGCCTCTGTCCACAAAGGGCCCAACCTCCCTCCCCCCCACCCCCAGCATCACACCACTAAGTTTCTCAAAGAGGCTGGAGGGACTCCTGTGAGTTCCTTTTCAAGAATATGGTGGCACGGGGACAGCCTTCCCCAAGACAACTCTCCCTTTCTTCTCATGCAGCCTCCAGCCTGCACCTCACAGGGCCTTCTGTGTACCCACATAGATACTCTGACCCACACGTCTCAGCTTCTTCCACATTCTTGCAAATGGGGATCCAGTGGCCACCCCCTTGGTTCCACGTGCCCAAATACCATTAACAGAGCCTGTATCCAAAAGATAGGACCCTTGCAGGATGACAGACCCAGGGAAGACACTTGTGCAGCCCTGGAAGTGGGTACAGGGCTGTTTCCACAGGGAATGGGGGACTCTGGTTCCCAACATGTCACCTATAAGGGGATACATATTCCAGGTCTGTGGTCTAAGGATGGGTCTTGCCAGGGTCTAAGGACGATGTGGATATATGGATAAGTTATAAAGGTTCAGAAGAGGGAAAGATTATGTTTAGCAGGGAATCAAGTGTATTTATGTGCAAGTGGTGTTTGAATTAGGTCTTGAAGGAGGGGTAGGATTTTGACATGGTAGTTGGGGAAGGCATTGAGATCTGAATGTGCTCTCATTGTGAGTAAAGACACAGTGGGCAACTGGTGCATTTAAGGAAAACTGTTTAGGTTGGTAACAGGAAATGATGTTTGAGAAAACAGTTAGAAAGGCAGTTTGGAGCTGGCTTAAACACAAACGATGGAGCTTGGACTTTATCCTGTGGACAGGAGTAAGCCTCTCCACTGGATGTCTGCCTGTGTACCTGTGTTCATCTCCACTAACTGGGTGGGATTTCCCAGTGTTCTCACTGGAAATGATAATTTCTGAGTTCTACTACAGATTCGCTTTGTGATACAGGCAAGTCCTTTAGCATCTCAATTTTTTACATCTTATGTAATGGAGATAATTATACTTTCATTCACTTATCGTTCTGGTAAGCTTGGTGAAATTAATTTTGGGGATATTCTTGTAGATAATTCCTTGCAAGCTAATTAGGACTGCATCGTTATGATTGCTTTTCATTAATCCTGATCTTATTGAAAATACTATTATTTTAGCAGTGATACTTTCAGTGTTATAATTCATGTTAGCCAGATTTATTTTCTTCCGTTATTTGTGAATCTTAACTATACTGGAAGTTCATTGTTTTCTACTCCTGCTTTGTCTTTCTCTCTAGGTATCTGGGCAGCCCTTGAGCCCTGCCTCCCAGCAGTCCCAGCAAGGGCTCAGTCCCTCCCATATACAAGGTAGTTCCTCCACACCCGGCCAGGCTCTCCAGCAGCAGCAGCAGGGCTCCTCTGTACAACACACCTACCTACCCAACGCTTGGAATTCTTTCCGTGGCTACTGTAAGAAATGGGGATAATGCTGTGTAGCTCATGGGTGGGGAAATCTACAGCCATGGGTCATAGTTTCATTAGCTTTAGAAATAGATTTTCTGGATTAAATTATCACTAGCCATTTTCTGCAGTCTGTAGTGCATGTACTTGAATGAGTTTCATGACCAAGTTCAAAGCAGCATTCTGATCTCAGAGAGCCACCCATTTCAGAGACATGAGGAGCACTGCCAGAGGAAGTAAGTGGAGGCAGGTAGACTAAAGAGCAGAATAGGTGGTTGTAGGATATGTTGATTGCCTTCATATCAAAGGATGTGCTAGATCCTGGGTACACAAAAAATTTATATTGGCATTCATATCAGTAACACCACACAATAATAATGTCAGTCAATTTCTATTAAGTTCTCACTGTGTGCCTGGAATGATTCTAAACCATATATATATATTGCATTCAGGATTCACAACAACCTGTAAGTATAATTATTTTTCCACAATTTATTTATTTATTTTGAGAGAGAGAGAGCTAGCAGGGGAGGGGCAAAGAGAGAGAGAGAGAGGGAGAGAAAGAATCCCAAGCAGGCTCTGCACTGCCAGCACAGAGCCTGATGAAGGGCTCCAACATATGATCGGTGAGATCATGACCTGAGCCGAAATCGAGAGTTGGACACTTACGACTGAGCCACTTAGGAACCCCTATAAGTACAGTTGTTATTTGTGCTTTACAAATAGGGAAATTCAGACACAGACTGATTTGCCCAAGGAACATAGTACCTAGTTTCTCAAGTATTTAGAGGATTGGAACCCAGGCAGTCTGGCTTCAGAGTTTATACTCCAAACCACCCCACTGTGGGTGGCCTCTCCTTATAAGATGGTCTTTGGCTCAAAGAAATCATTATCTAGTAGAGAGAAAGAGATATGAGTAGTTGCTTTCACAGCTCTGCAATTAGTGTTACAGAAGCAGTAAAAGACTGACTGCTCAAGGTAACAGATTTGGTGGGGACAGTAGTCTTGGATATGAGCTGCAAAGTGTGAGATCTTTATGGTCAAAGATCTGGAATAGAGGAACAGTTCGACCTCAGGAGCAGGGACTATGAGCAGCAGAAGTGGAGAAGAAAGGGAGACCGGTGCTGATCATTCTTCTACTATTGATTTCCTTCTTTGAGTCCGTCTCCATTGTCATTGATCTTTGGCCATGTTATATACATTTGGTATGGAATCAGGCTCAAACTCTACCTTTTAGTTGTATTTACAATCTACTGTCTTAAATATTGGTGGTCACAATGAGGGTTTAGTCTTGTTTCTAGTCAGGGAAAGATTCCTACTCATGAAATACCAGAATGCTGGTGAGTACACTGATATTTACACTAAGTTCAATTCCTGTTAAAGAAATGTGGAATCATGAAGATTGCCATGGTAATAATAGTATGAGCTAGTATTCCAACCTGAAGAAAAGATTGTGGAATTTAAGGTTTTTTTTTTTTTTTCATTAAAAACAATTTTTTTTTAATTAAAAAAAAAATTTTAAGTAGGTTCCATACCCATTGTGGGGCTTGAACTCATGACCCTGAGATTAAGAGTCACACATTCTATTGACTAAGCCAGCCAGATGCCCTTGGAATTGAACTTTTTTTTTTTTAATTAGGGAAAACATTTAAAATATGCAAAAATAAAATAGCATAATGAATGCTTTTGTAGCCATTATCCAACTTCAGTTATCAACTCAGAGTCAATCTTGTCTCCTCTGTACCTCCTATCATTCTTTCCTAGACCTCCAACTATATAATAATCCATATTATTTCATCCATAAATATTTTATTAAAAAAAATTTTTTTTAATGTTTTATTTATTTTTGACAGAGAGAGAGAGAGAGAGAGAGAGAGACAGAGCATGAGCAGGGGAGGGGCAGAGATAGATGTAGACACAGAATCTGAAGCAGGCTACAGGCTCTGAGCTGTCAGCCCAGAGCCCGACGCGGGGCTCGAACTCGTGAACCACGAGATCGTGACCTGAGCTGAAGTAGGACGCTCAACCGACTGAGCCACCCAGGCGCCCCATAAATATTTTCTAAAACACAACTCCAGTACTGTTCTCAAAGCTAGAAATAAATGACAGCAATTCTTTAATAACCATCAAATACCCAGTGTTCATGTTTCTGTTACTGTCTCGTAATTTTTCTTTTAATAATTTGTTTGTTCAAATTGGGTACCAAATAAGTCTCAAGCATTGCAATTTGTTATTTCTTTTGAGTATTTTTTAAGATTTTAATTTTTAAGTATTCTTTATACCCAATGTGGGGCTCAAACCTACAACCCCGAGATCAAGAGTCACCTGTTCCACTGACTGAGCCAGCCAGCCCTTGAGTTTTGTTTTTTGTTTTTTGTTTTTTTTTTTAATGTTTGTGTTCTCTCTCTTTTAAGTTGCAACTTCTGTGTTGAAGAAACTGAGTCATTTGTTTGGTAGAATTTCTCACATTCTGGATTTTGCTGTTGGCATTCCTAAATTATCATTTAAGGTGCTTTCTTCTGTCCCTTTTATTTCCTGTTGACTGGAGGCTCAATCAAATTCAGGTTCAGTTTTTTCCCATAAGATATTTATGGCTGGTGGTGTGTACTTTCATCAGGAGGCACATAATGTTTGGTTGTCTGTCTTTTTCTTTGGTTCCACTATTTCATTAGGAATCATAAAGTTGTCATATTCTGATTCTATCATTCTTCACTCACTTATCAGCTAGGAAACTTCTGTAAAGAAAAAGTTTTTGTCTTAACAGATGATTCTGAGGTACAGTTTGCACAGGAAAGTATAGTTTTACACTTAAATATCCAGTTCATCTCCTTCATTTACCAATTTTCAAAATAATAAGTTATTTCCTAGTATTATCCAAGGTGACTAATGAGGGGTATGTGTGTGTATCTTAGTATCATTGTGTACTCATGAATTTCAACACATTGGATATGTTTCAAACCATTGTTACCCTTATTGATGCTAAGATTATGCTATCCTTGGCCAATGGGAGCATCTTCAAATTGGCCTCTGTGTCTTTTCTATATGACTCCGTAGTCTTTTTAAAACATTTTTTATTTTTTATTTATTTTTGAGTGTGTGAGAGAGAGAGAGAGAGCACACGTGCATGAGTGGGGGAGGGGCAGAGAGAGAGAAAGAGAGAGAGGGAGACACAGAATCTGAAGCAGGCTCCAGACCCTGAGCTCCAAACTGTCAGGGCAGAGCCCAATGCAGGGCCTGAACTCATGGTCTGTGAGATCATGACTGAGTTGGAGTCAGTTGCTTAACTGACTGAGCCACTCAGGTGCCCCCTTCGTAGTCTTTTATAACATCTTGCATGCTGGTATGATCTCATGTTCTGGGCTCATCTTAGAAGGTTTCCTGCACCAGCTCGGGAATTAGCCAGAAGCCAGAAGCTTTGGGTCCTTTTAAAGGAAAATATTATATAAAGACCATCAACTGTATGCTAGGGTGAACTTTGTTTTTAATTTGCTTTAATAACACTGCGGTGAAATAGAATTCTAGTTAGATTACATTGTGATTACTAGGCAATAGTGGATACATTTGCCAGTGATTCAAATCCGAATATAAAAGATAAAAATATGGAGCTAAGAGGTAAACCTTTGCAACTTATTTCAAGGTTTTAAAAAATCATTGAATATTTTGTTTTACGGATATTCAAAGGCTCATTTGGGGGTGATGCATTGATTGTTTCTGACATTTGATAATTCTTTGCTAACCTCCTATGATCATTCTTATCAGAATATCAAGAAGTCATATCATTATAAAATTCTCACAGCAAGCAAATACATGAAAATGTCTCAATGGGGAATGTGGCCACTGGTTAAGTATTTGTTTCTACAGCTTGTATTAAAATCTGAGACCACTGAAATATGGATATTTCCTGTTTTTCAGCATCAGAGATTCAAATGATGACGCTTCCCCCAGGTCAGTTTGTGATTACAGACAGCAGTGTGGCCACTCCTGTCACCACTGGCCAAGTGAAGGCAGTTACGCCGGTAAGTTATCTGCTCATGAGGGCTTTCCTGTCCATCGTACTGCACCACTCTCCCCTCCCTCTATTTCCTATTCCTCAGCTTCCCATATCTGAGTTAGAAATACCTCCTCTGTATTCCCATAACCCCTTATGCTATATTATAACCCTTGTTTTAATTTGTTTAAATTATTGATTTACTGTATATCTTTTCCTAGCAGACAATGAATTCCTTGAAAGCTGTGTCCTGGTGTTTATCTCTTTATTCTCAGTGCCTTGCACAGGAGACTGGATTATAGCAAATGCTCAATAAATACCTATGCAATTAATAACTATAATGAACCTCCCAGGTCCATATACATACAGATTCACAATTGATCGCCTTTTTATGTGCTTTGTGGAGAGTATTCATGACTATTGGTCCTCAACTGGGTTGGGAGAAAATAATAAAATTAATGTTATGGAGCTCTTTTAAACTATTTTATTTTATTTTTATTTTTTAAATTTATTTTTAAGCTTATTTATTTATTTTGAGAGAGAGAGAGAGCATGCACACGAGATGGGGAGGGGCAGAGAGAGAGGGGGAGAGAGAATCCCAAGCAGGCTCTGTGTTGACAGCGCAGAGCCCAATGTGGGGCTTCATCCCTCAAACTGTGAGATCATGACCTGAGCCAAAATCAAGAATTAGACGTTTAACCGACTGAATGCAGGGCCTGAAGTACCCAGGGGTCCCACTTTTAAAATACTTTATTTTATTTTGTTGTTTTTAAAAATTAAAAAAAAATGTTTATTTACTTTTGAGAGAGACAGACAGAGTGCGAGTGGTGCACGGGCAGAGAGAGAGGGAGACACAGAGTCCAAGGAAGACTCCAGGCTCTGAGCTGCCAGCACAGAGCTCGACACAGGGCTTGAACGCATGAACCATGAGATCGTGACCTGAGCCGAGGTCAGACACTTGACCGACTAAGCCATCCAGGTGCCCCTGAACTATTTTAAACATTCAACCCCCTTCCTGGTGAAAAACATTGCCATGAATTATCTTGTTATATTTAGATTAGGCAGGTCAATGTTGATTGTATCTGCTATCTCTGTTTTTGTCTTCACTGGTTTGTTCCAGCTTGCCTCTAAGTAATTAGAAAACAGAGTATATAAATTTAAATTAAGAATTATACTTGTATGTGGCTAGGGATATTGGGAAGTCTTCCAGGGAAGACTGTTTCCCAAGAAGTCTCAGAGAGCAGCAGGGTAGTCTAGTGGCCTCAAAAACCTGATTGTTTTTCCCAGAGCATGCTCAGAGCTTACCCATTTCTCAGCACACAAGCTCACATTCCCTAGTCTTAGGAGAGATGTATAAATCCAGAGTAACACTATTGTCAGTGAAGACCATAACTAATATAAAATGGAATAGTCTCGCTGGCATAATTAGTGAAATTTTTACTGCCTATGGGACCCACTGACTCTTTACCTTTCTTTGGCCAGGAACTCGTTTGAGAACCTGATTATAGCCAAGGATGTTCCCCTTTCCCTGCCACAATACACACACACACACACACACACACACACACACACACAGAGACACACATACATTTAAGGTACATTTTCCAAGGTTCGTAGAATTTCTAAAGCCTACCTGTGGACCACCTAGTAGTTCATTGACCCTAAGTGGAGAAACAGCCCCCTTCCTGTTAGAGAAAGACCTACATGGGAAACCAGATCATTATCAGAGATTGATGGGTGTGCACTCATAGCACATGGCCCTAGATATAACAAATGGTTATTTGGCTATGGCTTTTGTTCTGGACAGTGCTTGGAAAGGCTACTGTCTGGGCTTTCTTCTGTGACTTCTTTTTTCTAGCCTATATAGCAGACCAATCACCCTACCAATGGATACATTCTTTCTTTAAAAATGTTAACTTAAGGGACTAGCTAGCTCCAGGTCTGTGAAGGTTTCATGATCAGAGAAAGAGTAATGACAATGCATATTTTCATAAAGCTAAATTTATTCAATGTAAGGGACTTCATTCTGCGATTGTATCCTTCCTATGCTTTTGAGTGTTAAAATTTCTCTCATTTGACAGTTAGTGTCTTAAAAATGACTTTACTTGGTAAAATAAAATTTGGGAATACTTATTATTACTTTTAATTTGCTCATCTATGAAATTCTGAAGTCTAGGAACCTCTGACCCTGACTACTGGTCTTGGGAGCCATTCTGTCTCTTTAAGGAAACTTTATCTCTTCTGTGATGTATTTTGTATTACTCTAGCAAAGAAACTCACAAAAAACAAAAAAACAAAAAATTAATCTACAGACAGCAATCTTACGAATTTCAAAATTCTTAGGAGTAGTACAATAGCACGTGTTTTCCTTTGCCACATAGATTACTGTCATGATGCAAATTTCTGTACCTGAAGCTCTTCACTATCTTATTTGGTAGAACAATCAAAGCGCTCCTTTAAATTACCTTTGTAGTCTCTTACTCTGATCCATCCCCTCTTAAAGCACTTACATAAAACATCTAACATAGGTGTCTATTTTGGTGTTACTTTGTAACATCTCCTTTCCTATTCCTTCTTTCTCTTTCCACCAAGAACCTCCCCACCAGTTTTAGACCTCAGATTTCTAAAGATCTTTTGTTTGTGTGTTTGTTTTCTGTTCTAGGGTCATTATGTGTTATCAGAAGGTCAACCAGAATTGGAGGAAAAGCAAGCTTCTGCTCTCTCTGCGGGAGTCCAGGTTCAGCCAGCCACACATGGTGACTTGGACCCCCAGACCACCAGCCAACAGCAGCCCACACAGTACATCATTACAGCCACCACCAACGGGAATGGGAGCAGTGAAGTGCATATCACTAAACCTTAACTTCCACCCTGGAGCTAGAATCCAACAGTCACACCATGTCTTTTCTCATTCAGAAGTCTGAAAGCTTCCAACAGTTGGAACTCTTTTTTAAGATTTATCATTCACTCAAGAATTTGGAAACCACAGTTTTGACACTGTACACACCCCAGGGCTTCTTTTATCAAGGTCATCTTTACCAAAATGACTCTTCAAACCCTAGGAACTTCTGCCATGGAATGGAGACCTTTAAGCGGAAAGTGGATTTCAAGGTGGAGAGACTTTGCCTTGCTCTTGGTTTGTTTTTTTTTAATACATTGGTGGGCCTTACTTTTCCTTTGTGGAAATATTAAGTGGTGTATCACGTTTGTACCAAAGGTGGAGAAAGGATGTGCCAAGTTCATGGCCACTGGACTTCTTAATTCCGCGCCGTGGCACCATAGGAGAGGGGCATTTCATTAGGTCAGAACTGCTTCATCTTTTGAGTTTGCATTTTCAGTAACTTAACAAAGGGAGCCTATTGAATATGAAAATAAAAATGATGAATAGGTTTGACAGTGATGTTCTGAAGGAAAAATTTTTATCTAGATTTTTCTTATTGCTGATTAAAACAAAACAAAACAAAACAAAACAAAACAAAACAAAACAAAACGACTTGCCTCTTTGGGAAAACTGTTGGCAGGCCATTACTGGTAGTGCTTTGCACAGATGCTGGCCTTCAGCAGCTTAGGCCAGAACCTCCTGTTCTGATAGAAGTTACTTTCTTAGTCTACAATGGTAGACTCCCTGTAAGAGAAAAGGTTTGTTTGATGTCAGCAGAATTTGAACTCCTACATTAAAGCTTTGCCTCCCGTTCTCTGGTTGTGGTGTATTAAGAAGGAGGTATTCAAGATATCGGTACCAAGAAAAATTACTAAGATAATTATGTATAGATAAAGTGGAAAGCACTGAAGCCTTGTCCTGCCTTGCAGGATCCATTTACCATTCACTGGTGAAGGATGAATTCCTTGATCTTACCAGGTGTACATTCAACTCACATCATTCAGTGTATTTTAATACTTCTCGTGCTGTCTTAAAATGAACATTCGTTAAGGTTGGATGGAAAAGTGGCCCTCCTTATTTCTTAACACTTTTAACTTCTGCATATTATAACTCATCTGGACCTTTTGATAAGATGACCACCTTCACACTTAGGGGAAAAATAGAAATATTGGGACCATTTATATGTCAAGGCAATTATAAGGGATATGGAAGAAATCTAATCTTTATGTATCTTACACTGTCATTTGGGAGAGGGAAAAAATCTGCTCAGTGACAGTTTTCTTTTTTTTTTACATGTGTTCCTGTTTGCAGTCTTGTTAACTATGAATTCAATGCGGAGAAAGTATTTCCCTTCTTTTTACTGTACATTCCAATTGTACACATAAAACATCGCAGAAATCAGAATGTATTTTAACAACTTTTTGTGACATACTAACACATTTTTAGAGTACTTATTGTGTGATAGAACTTACCACTCCAGAATAGAAAGACCTAACTTCAATTTCAAATGAAGTTAGCTAATCTATTTTATTTACATTTCTGGGTAAAAACTCATTCTGTAAATTAAAAGTATAGGCTTCATCACAGTAAAGATACCTTCCTGGAAAGGAAACAATTCTGTTGAAATAACTTTACTAATATGTAGATTTTGCACTTTGTTTTTGAGACCTCATTCATTCAGTTATCCCTGAAAATTTGGGCACTAAGAGAATATGAGAAAGTTACTTGATAAATGTGTAGGAACTAGGGATGGACTCTATCTTTGGTAACAAAGAGGTAATGTCGATGTTTTCAATAGAAAATATTGACCCTGAGTCCCAAAACAGAGACTCTGGGTCCCAAAGTCCCACAGTGTAATGATTGTAAATATCCTAGTGTCCGATCTAGAAAGACTAGGTGAGGAATATTAAACTTTGCCAAAGGTCCAGTTTAATTTTTACACCTTAAATTTGGCCCTGTTGGGTCCTTTTTAATTTGAACCAGCAAGGTACCTCCCCTTCCCTCAGGAATAACTTATTGATTAAAATAGAAATCTGTCACTGAACGGAATGTTCATTTTATGCCAGTTATTTCAAGTTGTAAAATACACAGAAGAAAATACTTTGAAAGGACCTCTTTGTTTCTTTCCCATCTAAGTTTTTTTTTTTTTTAATTTTAATTTTAATTTTTTTTTTTACTATTTTTTGTCCTTATGTGGAGTAAGTAAAGGATCTGAAACTATTTTGTATCAACCAGAGATGCAGGTGGCGGTAAAGCCAAACAACACTTCTTTAAGATCAGGTATTCTGCACGTTCATTCCAAGTTGAGAGATTTTCAAAAGGACTTGGATTTGAAGAGATGGTAGATTAAAGCCATCTGAAGACCAATATATGGGGGGAAATGTGTGTAGCCAATGTTTATATTGTGGCCTCTCTTCAGACTCACTGGCACTCTAAACTTCAATCAGTGCAGTGTGAAAATTTCAGAGTAGGTTACGTATAGATTTTACATTTTTACTGTTTGATTTGTGCCCACATAAATAGACATTTCATCATGTAAAATTCCTATTATTCTGGAAAAACCTATTGTTTTGATCTTGAATTGTTTTCTGATTTGGAATTATCCTTTCAAAAAACTCTCAAGATATCTAGGGCTAAAAAGCACTTCATGAGATGCTAAAGATGACCCACAGGTTGAAAATGTTGACCCTATCCTGTTATTTAAATGTGAACATTTATTGTACATTCAGTGAGTTATAGTGTTAATAGTCTTGTGCTACTCAGCAGGTGTAAAAATTAATAAATATTTTTTTTTAATAAACATCTTACTTGTTTTTATGTGTGAAGCTACTGAGATGGTTAATTTTTTTTTTTTTTTTTTTTTTTTTTTAATATTATTACGGTGTTTTGACTCTGGTTTACTCAGGTCAGGGTCTGGTCAGAGACCCAACATAAGGGAACTTAGGGATGACAAGTATGGAATGGTGTTCCCCTGCCCTTTTACTTGGTGGTTCCTAATTCAAGAACTTTCCCATGGTCTAAGTGGCAGGGACTAAGGGTAGGTGGGCAGCTAGCAGGGGAGCAAAGACTGGGCTTTGTTTGGAAACCGCTGTTTTCCATCAAGGGAGGAACATTAGTTTGGCCTGCCAGCTTTCCTGACATTTCCATCCAGTAGAGAGAGCTGAGTATGGTTTCTACAACATTGGTGGGAGTAGCTGTGGATTAAGTAGTCTGAAGCTGTTCTAAATAAGACCTGGTGAATACGAAAGGGACCTACATTCTTAACAAGAACGTTATCTAGTTTAAATTTAAATGTATTTCTTCGACGTGTGTACTTTCTTTCCGAAAGTCAGCGGTCCAGGGAGAGGAGGAAGATATGAGGACACGCAGGGGCACAGGCTCCAAGTCTGCGTTCTCCTCACTGAAACTCAAGAAACTGATTTTCCCAGCTGTAAAATGAGAATAGTGCGTAAGAGCACACAGCTGTAGTACAAAGATAGGGGATAGAAAGTGCTTAGCACAGTGTCTGGAGTAAGGGCTCTCTGCAAAAGTTGGCTAATAAAATTGCATTCACTCATTCATGGGCCTCAGTTCACGGCCAGGTAGACTACAGACCGACACTGGCAGCTTCCAAGCCAGGTGAGACCAGGCAGCTTGCAAACTGCAACCCAATATAGAGCAGCGCGGGCTTGCGTTGCCCCAGACCCCGCCCCGCCCCGCGCGGCCCCGCCCCCGGCACTCTACAGGCCCCGCCCCGCAAAACCCCGCCCCTTCCGCCGCCCGAGTCCGGAGCGTGCGCGCACCGAGACGCCTTGCGGGAGCGAGCGCGTCCGGGAGCCCGCGGGCCGAGAAGCGCTGCGGGTAGGGAGACCCGCGCCTGCGGCTCAGGTGAGGGCGGGCCCGGGGCGGTGAAAGGGTTAAAGTGGAGCCGGGGAGCCGGGGGAGGGAGCGGCTGGGCCTCTGAGGCTCTCTGCTCCTGTGGGCCAGGGACCGGGGAACGAGCGTGTCGGGAGCCGGGCGGCCGGGTGGGTGGGGGTTAGGGTTAGGCACGGTGTGGGGGAGGGGCCGTGGGCGCTGAGGTGCAGCTTAGAGGGGCGGGACCCGGGCCTTGGGCAGGGCGGGGTTGGCTAGGGAGGGACTTGCTGCTGGGGCGGCGGATTTGGAGAGAGCTTTTGCTCCGGAAACAGCCTCGGGTTTAGCTTCTGCGTTCGGGAGGGTCCAGGAGGCCAGGCTAGCCCAGGTGCAGAGAAAAGGCCCTTGGTAGACGCCTTCCTGGTCTAGTTAAGGGGGCTAGGACCCACAGGACTTAGAAATCCTTGGCTTTCGGGGTTCAAATCCTCTGGCAGCTACCTGCTTTTTGTATTTTGGGATCCTGTTCAGAATAGTAGCAGGACAAAGGTTGCCGCTCAGATAGATTAAATTTAGCTACACCTCCATGGTAGTTGAAGAAACTGTGAACAAAGTTGTGAAACGGGCGATCCTCCTAAGAGTCCGGTAGAACATTGGCTTTGCAGTTATTACCCTGTTCTATGTCAATTCTGTAAAGAGGACCCTACTCTGAACATCGGTTGCTGCTGCAGAAATTTTTTTTTCTGTTTTAAAGTTTTGTTAAACTCATGTGTCATGTGCTTTCTCACCTGCTTGGGTTATTTAGGCACCAAGAATGTTCAGGATGTTGTAATTCTCCATGTACTGAAAGGTGATGGAGTATAATTGCTTGGAGACCATCTGCTTTGTTCAACACTTATCTTCCTGCTGTATCTTTACATAATCTGAAATCTCTAAAAGATAACTTGAAATAATTTGTGGGAAGATGCTTACTTTAGTAGTATTACAGTTCTGTTTTTTATCATTTAAGGATTTTGGAATCAATTCATTACAATACTGTGTTTACATGACTGCATTAAGTCATATAAACTGTTATCCATCTGGAGATTATTTATTGTAGGATTCCAAGATTGGAAATAGTACACAGGACCTGGTACAACCCCCCTTTGTCTTCCAGATAAGGAAATTGACACTCGGCAAGGTAAGATTTGCCTAACGTCACCGAGATTAAGCTAGAAGTTTGGCATTTTGACTGTTAAGTCTGTTTTTAGATTCCATTTTACTGCGCTTGTTAGGTAGGTATAGGAGAGAGAATGGGTTTAGCAAATGTTTGTAGAGTGATTCCTTTCAAACTCCCTGTGGTCCTGTTAGTTTTGTTCAATCTTATGGCAGTTTTACAGCTGATTTCTAGCCATTAGCCTAAGGAGATGCTCTCTGAAAATGTGTTAATATGTACATTTCTAAAGGTGACTAGTGGCGTTCAGTTATTATAGGAAGGAGAAACAACATTACATTTACATGGTTATAAATATCAGATGGACCTTTAGTTGTCAGATTGACTACTAAATTTATTGGCTGTCATGATCAAGTGCTTGGAAACCCCGGAGTTTATGTGGACTAAAGTCATATTACCATGCTCCCTTTTCACAATTTCAATTGAGTTTATACAGGAGGTATAGTGAATATCTGTTTGTAGTCAGGCAAACCTGAGTTTCAGTACTACCCCTGAGGTTGGGCAAGTTATTTGGCTGCTTTGATCCTCAATTTTAATATTTCTAGAATAGATATGATAACCCTGTCTCACACAGTTGTAGGAATTAAATGAGAAACATGAAAGGCCTTGGACTTAATAGGTCCTCATTAAATGACTTACTGTTAGCGTCTGAGCTTTACTAGTCTATATGGGTTGTCAGATTTTTCTTTGTGAAAGTACAACAAAGAATTACTAAAAAAACGAAACAATAACTGTTAGATTATTTTATAGCGGAGAGATTATTGACCTGAGAAGTCTAAATTATGAACTCTGATCTGTTTATCCTTTAATCTCTAAGTCTCATTTTGCTCAAATATAAAATGAAGGTGTAAGAAATTCTGTAGATTTGGAAGCATTCTGAGCAGTAAGAGACCTACTAGAAAAGGTTTGAAGATTGAGATAAGAATGCAGTGGTACAAGAGTGCAGAGGTGTGTAGTTGCACTTAGGGTATGAGGATAAGGTATAAAACTAGACTTGAGATTGACTATTTTCTGGGCCAGAATATTTTCTGAAGGAGTGTTAATATCAGCCAGATCCCTTGGATTCCTGCCTTTCGGTATACCTAGAGGTATGACTGCATATATTTGTCTAGATTATCTGTGGAACATAAACAATGGATTCCTTGGACCATATGCTGACGGATCCCCTGGAACTGGGTCCATGTGGAGATGGCCATGGCACACGTATTATGGAGGACTGCCTCCTGGGGGGCACCAGGGTTAGTCTGCCTGAGGACCTTCTGGAGGATGTAAGTAGTAGCACCGCCACCACCTTTTTCTGTCGCCTTGTGTATAACTGCTATGCTAAACCTTTTCCACACCCTACAAGTTTTCAGTCTTTTGTGCTCTCTTTGGTTTCATTTTATATATTGCATTCAGAGTGATCTCTCTCTCTTTTTTCCATGCTGTTCTGCCATCTTGGCTCCCTCCCCCTCTCTCTCTTTTTAACGTAAAAATTTTAACATTCTGATTAAAGAAGAAACTATAAGCTACATCCTGCATGTTTAATAATATGTCAATATGATAGTATTATAGAAGCCCTATTTTTAACCAATTTTGACCAATTAACAAGAAATTGTATATTTTAAGGACAAAATTATGGTTGTGTTTACATTAAATTGGTTACCCACGTTGTGGATCATGAAACAAAACCCAAACATACTATCTCTGTTAATAAAGTAACCCTGTAGTCAGTTAATAGTGCATGGAGATTTGTGTGCTTCTGGCCTCTTTCATGGGTAGGCTGTGTAAACACCATCATTATTAAGGTGGCTACTACTTATTAAGTGCTTATTAACACACAAGGCACTACGTATGCCAAAACATGTATTTAACTATCTTGTTTATTTTGCCATGTTTTACTTATAGAGACAGGTGTAGAGTGTCATTTAGCAAACATTTATTTGTGCATTATCCAATTTTAGGAGATAATTTCACTTAGTTATAATTGGTTCAGATTTTTCTTTCGTAATATGTCAAACATTGTAGATAGAATTAAAGCCACCATTTATTCTCTTTGCCACCTGAAGTAACAATTACTGAAGTTGACATATATATCCTTCTCATCCATGCTTTCTGTACCTACTTTTTCAAATAAATTTCTTCATGTTATTCGTTTAGTCAGCAAACACTTTATGAAGTACCTACTCTATGCCCGACACTGAGATACTAGGCTTAAAGTGGTGTGCAAAAATAGATTTACAGGGGAAGATCTTGGATACTGAGGTGCATTGGTACATGAATGCAGAAATGTCTACCAGGTGGTTGGATTTCTGGGTTGTCTCCTTCTCCTGCTTATGGTGGCTCTCTGTTGTCCTTAGGATAATGTCACAAGTATTTAACACGTTTATAGGTCCCTTGCTCCTCTTTTCTTGTGTCTGCCGCCCCCCCTCATTTGTGTTCTTGTCCTAGCCATAAATTGCCTCAACTCTTTTAATTATAAAAAAAGTAAAATGTGGGGCGCCTGGCTGGCTCAGTTGGTGGAGAGTGTGGCTCTTGATCTCAGGGTCGTGAGTTTAAGCCCCACGTTGGGCATGGAACCTACTTAAGAAAAAAAGTGAGATGTATCATAAGAAGAGCATATAAAATCCATGTTTCTACAGTATGTATACAATTGAAGCAGTAATAAAACACCCAACTAGCTACTACTTGGGTTAAGAAGTAGAATGGGCCCATTCAAGCAGTATCATTCAAGCGCCCATCTCATCCCTCTTCATTCTCCCCGCAGGTAACTGCTGTCCTTTCTTTCATATTAATTCTTACATTTTTATGGTTTTTGCTCTGTGGATTTAAAAAATTTTTATTTATGTATTTTTAAGTAATTTCTGTGCCTGATGTGGGGCTTGAACTCCTGACCCTGAAATCAAGAGTCACGTGCTCTACTGACTGAGCCAGCCAGACACCCCTGCTCTGTGGACTTTTAACTCTCCTGCCTCATCATCTTTTTTTTTTCCCCTTTCCTTATCCCCTAATTAACTATCTTAAATGTCACTTCCTCTGGTATATGTTCCCTGACATCTTGAGTCTGGGAGGTGTGCTTCTCCTATGTGCTTATATGCACATTAGCACGTCTTAAGCAACATTGTAATTGCTTGTTTTCCCCTCCAGGCAATGTGTATACCATCCTGCTGCTGGTCTCTCTTGTGAGGTGACCTCAACTCCTCAAGTTCTCTCCCATGTTAACTGTTTGCTGCCCCTCATTTTAAGCTGAATTCAGTTGTCCATCATACCCCTTGTTGGCAGAAATGAAATTATCTTTACTGAGATTGTTTTTCCTTTGGATTATTTTTAACATTAAAAAAATGTTTGTTTATTTTGAGTCGGGGGGAGACAGAGAGAAGGGGAGACAGAGAGGGGGAGAGAGAAAATCCTAAGCAGGCTCCACACTCAGCGCAAAGCCTGACCTGGGGCTTGATCTCATCAACTGTGTGATCGTGATTTGAGCTGAAATTAAGAGTCAGATACTTAACCGACTGAGCCACCCAGGCACCCCTCCTCTGGATTATGATTTACTGTTGGGTATAAGATAGTGGTTTATATGTCGTCTTTATTATTCTCTAAGATTTGAGCATTGAATGAAGATAATTGACATTTTGGTTCAAACAAACTTAAGAACTTGGATGCAGTGATGGTTACACAGCACTGTGAATGTACTTAATATTACTGAGGTGTACACTTAAAAATGGATAAAATGGTAAATTTTCTGTTCTGTATATTTTACCGCTCACAGGAAAAGTTAAAAGCTTGTTTTTCTCCTGGTTTTCTGAATTCTCCTAGCCCGAAATATTCTTTGATGTAGTCAGCCTCTCAACATGGCAGGAAGTATTGAGTGAGTCTCAGCGTGAACACCTCCAGCAGTTTCTGCCTCACTTTCCTGAAGACAGTCTCGAGCAGCAGAATCAGCTCGTCCTAGCCCTGTTCAGCGGGGAGAACTTCCGCTTTGGGAACCCTCTGCACATTGCCCAGAAGCTTTTCCGAGGTATGCTGCTTGTCATTCTGTTGTTGAGAGGAGTGGGAGAAGTAGGAACACATTCACTTACACGAATACTCCTTCTTCACTTATTGAACTTATTTTTGTGAACACATACTGGCTCAGAGACTCGTTGTGTGCAATACTTTGTCTAGGCCATTCTTTTCAGTAAAAATTTTTAACTTACATAGGAAACATAAATCATAAGTGATTGATTGTAGTAAGAACTGTGTAACCACAACCCAGATCAAGAAATAAAACATTACTAGTGTCTTACAGCACCCTTTATGACTAGGCTTTAAGAAAACTTAGAAATAGTTTACCATTTACTTGACCACATGTACATATGTGGATATATGTATTTGTGCGTCACACATACATACACCTTTTTCTCCTGCAGAAAACATGATACTTTCCTGCTAGGCACTTCAGCATGTATGTATCCTTTAACAAGGACATTCTATGTAATCACAGCCCCATTACCGCACCCAAGAAATTTTGCACTGAGCAAATAAGATCACAGACTGTCTCACATTCAGGTGTTCTCAATTGTTCCCTAAATCTTCTTTATAGTGGTCACTTATTTATTTATTTATATTTTGAGAGAGAGGGCACATGTGAGAGGGGCAGAGAGAGAAAGAATCCCCAGAGGGAGGGAGGGAAGGAGAGAGGGAGGGAAGGAGAGAGGGAGAGACAGAGAAAAAGAAAGTGGGGCTCACCTGAAGTGGAGCTTGTGTTTTACCTGAAGCAGGGCTCGTGCTCACCAGATGTGGGACTTGAATTCATGAACTGTGAGATAATGACCTGAGCCGAAGTCAGATCCTTAGTGACTGAGCCACCCAGGTGCCTTATAGTGGGTCTTTCAATTCAGGATCTCGTCAAGGTTCATGTATTGTGTTGGATTTCATGTCTCTTGGCTCCCTGAATCTGGGGCCCTCTGGCTTTTTTTCTTTGTCTTTCAAAAGCATGACTTGTTTTTTTTCAATTTAAGTTTAGTTGACATATAATGTTAGTTTCAGGTGTACAACATTGTGATTCTGTATGTATATTCTGAAGTAATCCCCATAATACATCTAGGTACCATCTGTCACCATATAAGTTATTACATATTATTAGCTGTATTTCTTGTGTTATATATACATTGTATCCTTTTGTCTTATTTTATAACTGGAAGTTTGTAGCTTTTAATCCCCTTCCCTGTTTTGCACAGCCTAACCCTTGCCCCCCTACAAGGCAGTCACCGCATTGTCCATATCTAGGAGTCTGTTTTTTTTTTTTTTTTTTTTTTTTTTAATTTTTTTTTTTTTCAACGTTTTTTATTTATTTTTGGGACAGAGAGAGACAGAGCATGAACGGGGGAGGGGCAGAGAGAGAGGGAGACACAGAATCGGAAACAGGCTCCAGGCTCTGAGCCATCAGCCCAGAGCCCGACGCGGGGCTCGAACTCACGGACCGCGAGATCGTGACCTGGCTGAAGTCGGACGCTTAACCAACTGCGCCACCCAGGCGCCCCTAGGAGTCTGTTTTTTTAGTTGCTCATTTGTTTTTCAGATTTTACATAAAAGTAAAATCATATGGTATTTGCCTTCCTCTGACTTATTTTAGGAAGCATAATATCCTCTGGGTCCATCCACGTGGTCTCAAATGGCAAGATTTCATTTGTTTTTTAAGCTGAGTAATAATTTCCATTATGTATATGTAAAATGTTTATCCATATATTTATCTTTATCTATTCATCTGCTGATGGACACTTAAGTTGCTTCCATGGCTTGACTCGGTGCACATAGGGATACATATACACTTTCGAGTTAGTGTTTTCAGTCCCTTCATATAAATACCCAAAAGTGGAATTGCTGGATGGTAGTTCTTTTCTTCATTTTGAGGAACTCCATACTATTTTCCACATTGGCGGCACCATCTTTCGTTCCCACCATTAGTGCACAAAGGTTTCATTTTCTCCACATCCTCATCTACACTTGTTATTTCTTTTTGATAATAGCCATTCTTTTTAAAATTTTAAATGTTTAAAAAAAAAATTTTTAATGTTTATTTATTTTTGAAGGAGAGAGAGAGAGTGAGCAGGGGAGGAGCAGAGAGAAAGGGAGACAGAATCCAAAGCAAGCTCCAGGCTCTGAGCTGTCAGCACAGAGCCCGATGCAGGACTTGAACTCACCATGAGACCATGACCTGAGCCAAAGTCGGATGCTCAACTGACTGAGCCACCTAAATGTTTATTTTGAGAGAGAGAGCGAGTGAGGACGAGCCGGAATGGGCAGAGTGAGAGAATCCCAAGCAGGCTCTGTGATGTCAGTGCAGAGTCCAACGTGGCTTGATCTCAGGAACTGTGAGATCATGACCTTGATCTGATCAGAGATCCAGAGTCAGATGCTTAACCGACTGCGCCACCCAGGTGCCCCAATAATAGCCATTCTGACAGGTGTAGGTATCTTGTGGTTGTGATTTGCATTTTCCTGGTGATTAGTGATGTTGAACTTCTTTTTCACTTATCTGTTGGCCATCTGAATGTCTTCTTTGTATAAATATTTATTCAGGTTCTCTGCCCATTTTTAACTGGATTGTTTTTTTTTGGTGTTGAGTTGTAGGAGTTCTTTATATGATGCAGATATTAACCCCTTATTGGATAAATCATTTGCGGATATATTCTCCATTCAGCAGGTTGCCTTTTTGTTTTGTTGATGGTTTCCTTTGCTTTCCTTTGCTTTTTAGTTTGATGTAGTCTCATTTGTTTATGTTTTGCTTTTGTTCCTCTTGCTTGAGAGAGAACCAAAAAAATATTGCTCAGACTGATGTCCCAAGAGTTTACTGCCTGTGTTTTTTTTCTAGGAGTGTTGATGTTTACATTTAAATTTTTAATCTCCTTTGAGTTTATTTTTGTATATGATGTAAGAAAGTGGTCCAGTTTCATTCTTTTGCATGTAGCTGTCCAGTTTTCCCATCACCATTTGTTGAAGAGACTGTCTTTTTGCCATTGTATATTTTTGTTTTCTTTGTTGTAAATCAATTGACTATATAATTTGAAGGTTTATTTCTGGACTCTGTTCTGTTCCATTGATCTGTGTGTCCTTTGTGCCAGTCCCATAGTGTTTGGATTACTGTAGTTTCACTGTGTAGTTTGAAACAAAGGAACGTGATATTTCGTGCTTTTTTTTTCTTTCTCAAGATTGCTTTGGCTATTTGGGTGGTTCCATACAAAACACACTGATAGTTTTGAAGAGTCCAGGGCACTGGAATTGTAAAATGTCCTGCTTTCTGGGGAATTGTCTTGTTTTCTCATGATTAGATTTGGGTTAAACGTTTTGCCACGAATATTAAATGGGAAATTTTATGCCCCCCCGCCCCAATCACTTCAGGAGGCACATGATGTCAGCTTTTCAATGTTGGTAATGATGCGTTTGATCTCTTGGTTAAGTGGTATCTGCCAGACATACTGATTGTAACGGTATATTTTTTCCTTCCTAATTAAGAAGGAAAATGTAGGATTAATACTTTGGGACCATGTGATATTATTCTTACCCTAAAGCCTTTGGTTTACTCAGTGGTTTAACATCCATTGATGATCCTTGCTTGAATCTGTTATTACACTGGGGATTGCAGAATGTTTTGGGGCCACTGTTAAGCCACCATTTCCTCTCCAATGGAGAGAAGCAGAGGGAAGCCTCTTCTCCCCTCTTTGGGGTGACTTTGCTTTGGCAGGCAGTCCTGAAAGTACAGTGCATCTTCTTGAGTTTTGTTAAACTGGGCAACGTGATAGCTACAAAAGCCTGGAGGGAACAGGCTTATCATTGCAGATCTTTCATTACCTCAGCTATTTTAAAACTAGCATTCCCTCATTTGGTGGGTTATTGGTTTAAAGACGAATTCTCCTCTGTAGTTGGCAAAGGTTTCCTGCAGCCAGCGGCCTTAGGTGGGAGTAAACCATCTCCTCCAGGAGAGCTTGCCTGGTTTTAGAGGGGTTCTTTCAGGGACTTGTGTAGTGTTTGCACTACACAAACACAAAACAATAGGACTGTCTGGTGAGGATACAGACAAGGAATGTCAAGACAGGAGTTCCTGTGTGTTTCACCCTGACCGCTGTCATATTTCAGGTCTAGTGTTGCTGCAGATGTTTGCAGTTCCATGGTTGTTAGTTCTTTCTGAGCTGTCATTGTGTTCCCATATTCTTTTACCTTGGGCTATCTTTCCTGATTCTGTTTTAAATATCCTTCTGTTTCATAAAGGATCTTGTGTCATAAACTCCTCACTTCCCACTTCCAACCTCCACCCCAGCTCCCTGTGTTCATTTCCATTCTGACCCACTTTACTTGTCTCAGAGGAAGGAGGAGTTTTTTCTTCTGTTTAAGATTAACCTGTGCTCGTGATCCTTTCATCTTTTACATCCTCTGGGACCTTTTTTCCTCAGTTAACCATCCCTTCTGTCCTGTGGATTCACATTTCGCTATTCACTCCACATGCTCTTCTTCAGCCTATGGATGCGACCGGGGGTCTCAGACTAAAAAAAGTCCTTAACCATCTGTCCCCTCTGTTGTCTTCTGTCATTTGCCTTTTAATCTCTAAACTTGTTGAAAGGTATCCATAGATAGCTGTCTCTTTCATTCTTCCCGTTCCCTCATGGCTCTTACCTTATGACCTCACAGAGAGTGCTCTTACTAATGCCACCAGTGACTGCTTTTTTTCTTTCCCTTCAATGTTTTTTTACTTTTAAATTTCAGAGCTACAGAAGACTTCATAATAGACAAAGTCCCAAGATTTTATAACGGACACTCATATACAGTTGACCCTTAAACAACACAGACAGAGGGGTGCCTACTTCCCACTCACTCACAAATCCGTGTATAGCTCGATTCTCCGAGAACTTAACTAAAAGCCTATATTGTTGACCAGAAGCCTTACTTACAATAATCTGTTAACACTTTGTATATTGTGTGTGTTACATAAATTGTTTTTACAATAAAGTCAGCTAGAGAAAAGAAAACACTATTAAGAAAACCATAAGGAAAATACAGTTATAGCATGTACTGTAAAAAATCCACGTATAAGTTGACCCGCACAGTTTAAACCCATGTTCAGGGGCGCCTGGGTGGCTCAGTCAGTTGAGCGTCCGACTTCAGCTCAGGTCATGATCTCATGGTTCGTGAGTTCAAGCCCCATGTCGGACTCTGTGCTGAGGGCTCAGAGCCTGGAGCCTGTTTCAGTTTCTGTGTCTCCCTCTCTCTGCCCCATCTCCACTCACAACTCTCTCTCTGTCTCAGAAATAAACAAACACTAAAAAAATAAATAAATAAAATCCATGTTCAAGGGTCAGCTCTGTTCTTCACCAGGTTCACCAGCTATTAATGTTAACATTTTACCACATTTACTCTCATCATTACTGCATATATGATTACCATCATTGTTTTGCTGAACCATTTGAAAGTATTGCAGACATTGCATCTCTGAATTTTTCAGCATTAATCTCTGAGGAATAAGAACATTGTCTTACATAACCACAAATGATCAGATTCAGAAATACTGTAAACACAATTTTTCTGTATTTAGATTTTGTATATTAACATAAAACATAACGTTGACATACTGTTATATAGTCCATGCTCATATCTCACCAGTTGTTCCAGTGAGCATTTTTTCCTGCTCCATGTCTCTTTTATTTTTTTAAATTAAATTTTTTTTTGAGAGAGAGTGCACGTGCATGTGTGTGTGAGTGGGAGAGGGGCAGAGAGAAAGAGAATCCCAAGCAGGCTCCACACTGTCAGTGCAGAGCTGGATGTGGGGCTTGAATTCATGAACATGAGATCATAACCTAAAGTCAGCCACTTAACTGAGCCAGCCAGGCACCCCGGTAGAGCACAGCATCTGTTGTCTTGACCACTCCCTCCATCTTGAGACTTTCCCCCACTTTGTATCAGTGGCTCTTCCCTGGCCTGGATCTCTTCCTGTGTCTTTGACACCCTATCCCCTACCCTACTTTCTTTGCTAACCGCTCATCCACTCATTGTTCTTGTCTGTTCCTGCTGTTGAGGCTCCTTTCTTATCTCCTTACTTGCCTTCTTCCACTCACCATCTCTTCACTGATGACTGTTGTCTGGGCTGCTTTAGCAGTCGTCTCCACACAGCTCCCAGAGTGAGCTTCTTAAAACTCGCTTTGCAGAATATTTAGCAGTTGCCTTCACTTGAAGTAAAATTCAGTGCCTTCAAGGCTCTTTGTGACCTGGCCTCGGCCCACTTATCCAACTTCATCTGGTACTACTCCTTTTCTCCCTGTTATCTAGACCAGCGCTGGTCAATGGAAATATTACATGGGCCATGTGTTCAAATTACAAATTTCCAGTAGACATATTAAGAATTATAAAGGTAGTTAAGTTAATTTTAATAAGATTTTAATTTACCATAATTATTAATAATTTCAGTTGTATTTACTTCATACAAAATATTTTTAACAGACGTATAGTATTTTTTTTAAGTTTATTTGTTCTTAGAGCGAGTGCACGAGCAGGGGAGGGGCATTGAGAGAGGGAGAGAGAGAATTCCAAATTGGCTCTGTGCTGTCAGTGCGGAGCCCAACATGGGGCTTGATATCACAGACTTGATCATGACTTGAGCCAAAAAAGATTCAGATGCTTAACCAACTGAGCCACCCAAGCTTTCAAAAAGTGGGGGAAACTAAAAACTGAAGGAAAAGAATTTTAAAGAAATACAGAGGCAAAAAAGATATTAGTCTAATTTTTATATATCAAATAGCATCAATAGCATTGAACTCTGGGCTTGTTTCTTGAAGGTCACACTTCCTATTTCCCTACAGCAGGCAGCATAGCAAGGTGGGTAAGAGCCTGGGCTCTGGAGCTAGGCTACCTGGGTTGAAACCTGATTCCCCTTTTATTGGCTGTGTGAACTTGGGCAAATTATTTAACTTCTCTGTGCCTCAGTTTCTTCATCTGTAAAATGAGGATTTAGTAGTGCCTTTTTTATGGGGTTATTATGAGGATCGAGTGAGTTAATATATGCAAGGTCCTTACATAGTGGTGGTTGTCAGGTCTGCTCTAAGCATTTGTTATTATTACTTACCTTTGATAGTATTAGGGTGGTTGGGGGGAAAAAGAGAAAAACACTGTGTAATTTGATCCCTCATTTTATCTTTTCTAAGATTTAGCTTCTGAATCTTGCCCTCTCAGTTCTCATCATGGCCCATCTGCTCAAGTCTAATAAATACGTCCACAGTGGACCTCTCCTTGACCTGTTTATTTCAGGCAGTGATTTCAGATGCTCAGGTTCAATGACAGGGTACCATGTTCAGTTGACCTTCCCATTGCCCTGGTCCTGCCCCAGCATCAGAACTATCAGCAGGTCTAATCCCTCTCTCAGATATATATCTCAAGTCTCTCTACTTCTGTACGTGCCAGACATTGTTCAATGTTGTGGAGGTGTAATGGCCTTACATTCTGAGAAGGAAAAATAGATGGTGAACAAGCAAATACTTACTGGCATTAAGTACTTCAAAGAAAGAGGAGGGTAATGGGACTAGAGTGATGGGAAGGAGCTGTGTTAGAACTGGTGGCTGGCCAGGCCTTCTCTGATGAGATGACAGCAGAACAGGCTTAGCGAGGGTTGGAGGAGCAAGCCGTGAAAATATTAGGTGTTAGTAGGAAGCATTGCAGGTAGAGGGAACTTCAAGTACAAAGGCCTTGAGAAAGATATGTGGCCTGTTCAAGAAACAGCATGGAGGCCATTGGGGCTGGGGTAGAGGGAGGAAATGGGAGACTGGTGAAGATGAGGCCAGAAGTAGCCCAGGATAGATCGTGAAGGCCTGCCAGGCCATCTTTGGATCTTGGCTTTTATTCTAAGTGTGGAGGGAAGCCGCCATCATGTCACCTGGACCCTTGCAGTAGTTTTCCTTCTTCCTCCCTCCATGTCATTCTGCTTTAACCTCTTCAAATTATTTGTGTTCCACTTAGGATAAAATCCAGCTCCACCTGTGACCTGCAAGTTTCAGTGTGGTTGGATCTCCACCCAGCTTCCTCAGGCATCGCACCCCCCCCCCCCCCCCCCCAGCTACAGCCCACTCTGTGTTAGTCATGCAGACATTTCCTTAGGTTTGGGGACATGCCAAGTTCTTGCTTCAGGTCCTCCCTTAGCACAGGCTGTTCCTTTCGCCTATTCACCATTTTTACTTCTCATTTGTAAATTCCAATTTATTTTCCTCTTAATGAAACTTTTTAAAACGTTTGTATAACTTTTACCAGTCAGTTAACATTTTGCCACAGTTGCTTTAATCAGACTTCATTTTATGTCTCATTCTTTAGAGATCCCTTTCCTGAAACAACTCCTTACTCTCTACAATTTTTTCACGTTAATTTCCGATAGTACTTACAAGAGTTGACTATTTCTTTTTTTCTTTTTTATTCTTCTTCTTTTTTTTTTTTTTTTTTTTTATTTTAGAGAGAGAGCATGCAAGTGGTGGAGGGGGCAGAGGGAGAGAGAAAGAATCTTAAGCAGGCTCCACGCTCAGCATGGAGCTGGATGCAGGGCTTGATCCTACAACCCTGGGATCCTGACCTGAGCGGAAATCAGAGTCAGACACTCAACTGACTGAGCCACCCAGGCACCCCTGTTTATTTTCTGTCTCTTATTGGACTGTAGACCCCACATTGACATAGATTGTTTTCTTTCCCCCTGTACTGTATTCTAGTTTGGTACAGAGTTTACCACACTTTAAGCATGCATTAAATATTTGTTGACCTGTCAGTACATCTATGTATACATGTATATGTGTATATATATATATATATATATATATATATATATGTGTGTGTGTGTGTGTGTGTGTGTATAGGTATAGATATCTAGGTATATATCTAGATATATGTAGTTGTACTTCTGTTCTTTTAAGATGGACACTTTAACCCCGAGGTGGTTAAGTACCGGCAGCTGTGCTTCAAGTCCCAGTACAAGCGATACCTCACCTCCCAGCAGCAGTATTTCCATAGGCTGCTGAAGCAGATCCTGGCTTCCCGGAATGTAAGTAATGCTGGGAACTAGATACCAGATGTGGACAGTGAACGCACAGATCTCATTACTTCAACAGTTGGTTCAGGTACCAAATACAAAAGGTAGCAAGCACTAAGAGGAAAATGCTGCCAGTTAAGCCGTGAAACAGTTAGGCTATATCATTCTTTCTAACTAATTTTAAGATGTAGCCTGATTTCAGAGATGTGAAAATATGGGAAAGTACCTCTTAAAATTGATGAAATATCAGAGCTTCAGTATTTATCAAGGTAAACAAATGACTTTGAGATCCATCTTGGATTATTAAAAAGAAGCAGGTTGCTCTGCAGTTGCTATATGAGAGCACACAGGCCTCCAGATATCCTGATGGATTAATAGTGCATCAGGCCTCATGGCCTTGGGATCTGGTAAGTCTGGTAATCTTTGAGGCAAAGTTGTTAACGGTTCTAAGTGGTCCTTAAGATTCGATATGGAAATAGTTGGGTGACTGGTATAAAAGTGTTCATTCTTGAAGGAGCAGTTCACCCCTCAGATTTAAGATATTTTGCAACATAGTAATCAGTAGAGGCCCTTTTTATTTGGATATATTCTCTTATGTGCATCTCTGTGATCTGAAGGGAGGGACTTGAGCTTGTTAAACAATGTCTTCTCTTGAAGAAGATGTAGTCTCCAGGGAATGCACCAGAACAAGCTTTGGATGATGACATGTATCCCCATCTGATTGCTTCATAGGACCTGCTGGAGATGGCCCGACGGAGTGGCCCGGCCCTTCCCTTCCGCCAGAAGCGCCCTTCACCATCCCGCACTCCTGAGGAGCGGGAGTGGCGGACCCAGCAGCGCTACTTGAAGGTCTTGAGGGAAGTGAAGGAGGAGTGTGGTGACACAGACCTGTCCTCTGATGAAGAGGGTGAGTGTCTGGGGGCATTTGGAGTACCTGGGGTGGTGGATCTACACCAGCAACTTGTTCAGTTGGAGCCAGTGGTAGCCATTTATCTCCCCAGCAAGGAAGCCATCTCAGTTGTCTGTCTTTGGTGGGGTGGAAAATGGGGCTCAGAACCGCTTAGTCTTTGGGCACCGAGATGTTCCTGGTAGATGGGGTGTGAGTGCATACCTTTTTTAGCATTGATACTTAAGTGGCATTTGAGCTTAGATGAGATGAATCCCTGCACAGCAGGGCTCTCCACAGTAGGCCTGTCTGGTCCTATTGTGCCACTTGAGAGAACTGCTTTTCCCCTTACAGGAGAGTAGTAGTGACTGTTGGCCTGCTGCAATGCGACCCCATCACTCTGTTGAAGTCTCTCTTCCTGGAAGAGCCGTTTAAATGACCTAAGTGTGCTCCAGTTCGTCTGGAGAAGGGTCAGAAAGGAATGGTGGAACCCTGGCCTCCATGTTGTTGGCTTAGCCTTGTTGAACCCAAATGGCCACTTACCCAATCTCCCCTATTGGAGTCCACAGCCACGTTGGATTTACAAGAAAAATTTTCTTTTGAAGATCTCAGCTCATGGCTTCCGAGCTCTCCAGCGCGTTCTCCTAGCCCTGCGGTGCCCCTGAGGGTGGTGCCCACGCTTTCAACCACGGATATGAAAACTGCAGGTGAGAACTGAGTGATGTCGTGGATGTTTTGGGAGATCAGGATGTAGATCTGAGAACTCCCTTAGATAGAGGTGGGCACTAGATTCTTACCTGCCAGGGAATTGAAGCAGTGCTCTTTAGAAGTAGGAGATTGAGAGAAGTTTTTGTACACTTCCACTTTTTTACAAGTTAGGTAGGCCTTCCTTTCTTCCTTTGTTTGGAAACTTCTCCTTAGTTTCTGATCAGCTGGTATTTTCGGCTAAAGAAAGTAGATTCTTAAAATAGTACTTAGGAGCAGTTCAGTAATAGAACAAGAGGGGTAACCAGAGCTATAGCAGTTTCTTAGAATGTCTGTGAAATGAGAGAGGAATTTTTTTTTTTTTTTTCCAACGTTTTTTATTTATTTTTGGGACAGAGAGAGACAGAGCATGAACGGGGGAGGGGCAGAGAGAGAGGGAGACACAGAATCGGAAACAGGCTCCAGGCTCCGAGCCATCGGCCCAGAGCCTGATGCGGGGCTCGAACTCACGGACCGCGAGATCGTGACCTGGCTGAAGTCGGACGCTTAACCGACTGCGCCACCCAGGCGCCCCGAGAGAGGAATTTTTAATTGGGGTAGGAATCAAAGAAGAATGTTAATTTTTGGTGTGTTTTGGAGCAGCTAAGTAACTGAGGTCGTTGTTCTTGATTGAGGTAGTGAAAAGCTGAAGAGTTGATCCTGTGACTGTTTCAAGATTGTTTGGACTTGTAGTACACAGGACTCAGAAGGGAAACACGGAGAAACATGTTATATTTGAGTATCACAAGTGGCCAGAAAGATTGGAATTTGAGCATCATGTTAGTGAATGACCTAGTCTATGTGGTTTGGTTTGTTTTCTCTCAGATAAAATAGAACTGGGGGACAGTGACCTGAAGATAATGTTAAAGAAGCACCATGAGAAGCGGAAACATCAACCAGTAAGATTGGGTGGGGTGGTTGTTAGAGGTTTTCAGTCTAATGTTTTTGGATTGGCTATTGAAAGATGAAGGTAGTGACAATATCATTATTTATGCTTCCTTTTCTGTCACTGTTGGGGGACAGGAGCAACAGTAGAGGCTAGTTAACAGCAAAGATAGGAGGAAGACAGATGCCTAACATAGCGTCTGATTTCATCTTTACAGCAAGACTGGTACATGGATCGTTATGTCCGTTTTACCTGTGTTCAGAGAGGTTAAGGAGCTTGTCGTTGCCCCTTTGGCTAGGAAGTCAGGGGTCAAATCCTGTGCTCTTCTCACTTTTTACTCTTTCTGTTCCTTCACTTTGACCGAATCAGGGTAATGCCAGGGCAATCAAGCCAGTCCATCTGGCTTGAGGGGAGGAAGAAAAGGCAGGCCATCTAAGGTGAGATGGGAAGTGTCACACCCTGGAAGTCAGCAAATCCCTTAACTTCTCTGAACCCCATTCTCAGACTGTAAAGTACAGTGATACTTAACACGACTGTTTGAAGAGCACATAACATAAGGAATGCAAAAGAGCTTTATAAACTAGATGCTATGTAGTAGAAAGGTTGGAACTGAGTTCTCCTGTGCCCCTTATGCAGGGCAGTAGTTTTAATCTCCATACATTTTTTGATTCAGCATGATTTCCTCAAGTGCGCCCAACATCTGATTGTATCTGTTAGGTAAATTGGCAAAATCATTGGCAGTTTTAGCTCCTTATTTGGGCCTCTATAACAAATCTCTGAATATCACATCCAGGATCATCCGGACCTTTTGACAGGGGACCTGACTCTCAATGACATCATGACTCGAGTAAATGCTGGCAGGAAGGGCTCTCTAGCAGGTAATTGATATCCTCTGTAGGTAGTCATTATCTGACTGTGGTGTTACGTTATGTAGACTACTTACATGTGGCAAAAATAAATGAAACTACAGCTTTCCTTCTTGCTGATAACCTTTGTTTTTATCATTGCATCTTGTGGATTTATAGGTGGAAATGAATATAAAATCAGTACAGTAGATCTTTGTCTCTTTAATAGGTGCTAAAATTAACCTGTAAACCTTTATAACCTGTAAAATCTCTCACTAGGTTTGGTTAAAAAACAAAACAAAAACAACTAAATGTCTTAGTACTAAGACTTTTCTTTCTTCTACTGGTGGGTGTTGGGAAAATAACATGCAGATAACACCCCTCCCTTCCTGATGTACAAAATGCAGTTCTCTGATTTTTGTTGCCTTTTCTTCCCAGCCCTATATGACTTGGCTGTCCTTAAAAAAAAGGTTAAGGAAAAAGAGGAGAAGAAGAAGAAGAAAATAAAACTGATCAAATCAGAGGCAGAGGATTTGGCTGAACCCTTAAGCAGTGCTGACGGGATCCCACCTCTCTCACAGGCCCCTTCTCCGCTGGCTATACCTGCTATCAAGGAGGAGTAAGTGAACAACACATAACCTGCTCACGGGTGAAAGGTTAACCCAGGGAGTGTACCTAGTGCTCATGTGGAATGAGCTGGTATATGTTGAATCTGTGTAAACACACACACACACACACACACACACACACACACACACACCCCACAAAAGACCTGAGTCCCAGGGGACCTGCTAGGGAATTTGTATAGTGTGGTCCCTTACTGAACTTTTCTATGACTGTTAGGTTTAGAGGGCCTAAACCATCTGGGGATGTTGTCTTCATCTTTTTGGTTGTTCTTACATATTTTTTCCTTTGTTAGGCCTCTTGAAGATCTCAAGCCTTGCCTTGGAATCAATGAAATATCTTCCAGTTTCTTCTCTTTGCTATTAGAGATCTTGTTGCTGGAGGGGCAGGCTAGCCTTCCTATGGTAAGAGTTTTGGAAAAATCAGGTGTACGTCAGAGTTTTTGAATTGTGGAAAACTTTAACGGTCTCAAGCTAGAGAAGAATAATTCTGGGTTCCTCCCAAAGCTCTGCAGTTAACTTGCTTTGTGACTTGCAGACATACTCTGGCTTGTTCTGGCACATCTCTGGAATTGCTGGTGTAGAGTAGAACTGTAACTGAGTTCTGCCTTTACTTTCCCTTAGCTGGAGGAACGGGTTTTGGATTGGCAGTCCTCTCCAGCCAGCTCCCTCAATAGCTGGTTCTCTGCGGCCCCCAACTGGGCAGAGTTGGTGTTACCAGCCCTGCAGTATCTTGCTGGAGAAAGTCGTGGTAAGGTACTTCTTTCTTTAGAGTCAAGTATTTTTTTCCCTCTTTGTTTATTTCATTCTCCTGGTAAACTGTAGGCTTCCTGGTTCAATCCATTATGGCTTTGCATAATGCTGTACCTTGGGGGGTCTCTGCTGTCCTGATACACTATCATACATTCAAAAGTTATCTCAGAGGTCAGGGATGGTAATTATTCTGAGTTTAGTGCTCTGTCTGACCTGTGTTCTTGTTCATGTGATTCATTTCTTGCAGCTGTACCTTCCAGTTTCTCTCCGTTTGTTGAATTCAAAGAGAAAACCCAGCAGTGGAAATTGCTTGGTAAGTAATTCATACTGCCTATCCATAGCAGTAGGTTTTCATTCTCTCACTTCCTCTGCTCAGCCTCTTTTGTCTTCCAGTCAATACAGTCTAGTAGAATCTTGAAAACAGCAATATTAAGCCTGTTTTGCTCAGTAAAAACCTCTTTAGTATCTCACACTGAGTTTTACTGCTATATTGGATTTTGGCTTACCCCAGGTGGGGTGGGACAGCCCTTCTATTACAATGCATCCTGATACTTGTGAATTTAAATCTGCAGGGGTATTTACAGTAGCATCCACATTTGAATTAATTGTACCTATGGTTTTAGATTAATGTGTAATAGTATACTGTTTTTCTTTCCTAACAATGGGCTTTGCTGTTGAGGATAATGTGCAGTAAGATGTTGGACAACTGTTGGGGCGCCTGGGTGGCACAGTCGGTTAAGTGTCTGACTTCGGCTCAGGTCATGATCTCACGGTTCGTGGGTTCAAGATCCGTGTCAGGCTCTGTGCTGACAGCTCAGAGCCTGGAGCCTGTTTCAGTTTTTGTGTCTCCCTCTCTGTCTGCCTCTCCCCTGCTCGTATTCTGTCTGTCTCTGTCAAAAATAAACATTGAAAAACAAAAAAAGATGTTGGTTAGCCCTGAATAAACTATTTCCAAGGATTGGGATTCTTATTTTTGTTTTAAATCTACAAAGTCCCACTTACTAAGTTGTAGTATCATGCACCTGAAGTAACTTGGTGACAGTTATGACCCTGGTAAGAGGAAAATTCTGTGTTGATTTTCTGCTGAAATTCACAGATCTTTCTCTTTACCCTCTTGAGTGGTCTGTGGAGAAAAAGATGGAGAGAAGGTTGTGAACTCAGTAGATCCATTTATTTCTTAAAATGTGTATTTAGCTTTTAGGTGTCAGGTATTGTGTTAGGTGCTGGAGTATATAATGAATGTTCATTCAGATGAAATAATAAATATATACATTCTGGAAGGGGAAAGTACCAGAAAGGATGGAAGTTTATGTTGAGGTGTTGGTATATTCTGCAGAGTTGGGAGGACCTTCCTGAGGAAAGAACATTTCAGCAGAGACAGTAATGATGACTAAGAAGGAGCTAGGCAGGCTGAGGGGAAGAACATTACATACGGAGGAAGCAGTATGGTTTTGTGGCGCTAGGGAAGATTCAATTCAAAAAGATTGCACGAGCCCACATAGAGAGCATGATAGTCTGGACCTGAAGAGGGAGAATGGACCAATTTGAGAAAGTTCTAGGTGGTAAAAGCCACAGGACTTGGTTATGACTGGCTGTGGGGAGTGAATGGAGAGTGCCGTCAGGCATCATTTCCTGCTAGATTTGTGCCTAGTGGTGAAGATGTCATTCACTGAGGTAGGCAGCCGTGGAGGACGTCTTGCCTCAGGTGAGGGTGAAGATCTTGAGTTTAGTTTTGGACATGCTGAGTGTGAGCTGCCTTTGAGGTATTTTAAGTATTGATGTTGAGTAAGCAGTGGGGTGTGTGGATTTAGAATCCAGATGGGAGAGTTAAGGCAGAGAGTTGTTGGCATGTCTGCAGGAACTGAAGCCAAGGCATAGGGAGGAAGTGTGAAGTGAGGAGAAAAGAGGGCCTTGGACTAAGCATTGAGAAGTTCCAAGGCAGAGCAGGCTGAGCAGAAGTGCCTATGGAGAAGTGACTATAGACTTGGGGGGAAACCATGAGATAGTTGAATCTTGGAAACCAGAGGAGGACAGAGTCAGGAAGTGGGAAGTGGTAATTAGTTTTGATTGGTCCTAAAAGTTTCAGTAAGATAAAGCCCACGGATCTGTGGACATAGAAGAAATGGTGAATTTCTTGTAAAAATGATTCTTTGTCAGGATGATGGGCGTCAAGGACAGTGGGGAGTTGAAGGTGACCTATGATAGTTGACTGCAGCTCTGTCTGGCTCTGTAGGGCTGGTGGCTTGAAGTCAGCCTGGAGGGGTACTTATGCCCAGGGTGGCAGACTGTCTAGGACCAGATAATAAGGATTTTAAGTTCATGGACCAGATAAAACCAGTGGCCAGTTTGCTGACCATAATGCACTCTTGTAGATCTGCAGGTGCTACCAGTCAGGGTCTCCTTTCCTGTAGCCAGTTAAACCTTTACCTGTGCATGTCTGGTTAAAGAGACCGTGAATCTAAACATCTCTTTCTAGAGTTTTAGCAGTGGAGGGGACGAAAGTTAGGGAGACTTGTGGCCAAAGGAGGCATTTTTTTTTTTTTTTTTAAAGGAGAGAAAGTCTAAGAGAGTCCAGGTGTTGATAGGAAGAGTACAGTGGAGAGAAAGAAGCTGAAAATACAGGAGAGAAGGGAGAATTCACCATAAAAATCCCTGTGAAGATAGGGAGGGATTGGCCTTGGATGGCAGAAATGGCAGCACATTTCTTATTGTAGGCAGAAACAGTGGACACCCAGCAGTAGGCTGACGGTTGTATTGTGGGAACGTTGAGAGAGTTGGATTTGATGGCTTTTCTGTGTAAAGTAGGAGGTGAGAGAGGTGAGGTTGTCATGAGTAAGAAGGGGAGGTTGAGAGAATGGGGACATAGTTGCTGTGGTTATGGGAAGCTAGCTTGATCAGAGGTTATGTTAGATTGCCAGACAGCATTGAGGGTCCGTTGAGGCTGCTCATTGGGCATTTTTAGTGGTATTTTTTGCCCTTTTGTGTGTTTTTTCTTTGGCAGCCCTCAGCTCTCTGAGATGAAGCATGGAGAATGTGGACAGTTGAGATTGTGAGTTTTGTGGGATTGGAATGATGTAGATACAGGAGCAGTGGTTAGCAGGTATTACTGTATTGGTAAGATTGCCACTGAAGTGATGGACATGGATGGAACCCAGTAGGGAGGGAAATGTGACAGAAGGGGGCTTGGAGAAGTGCAGGTGTCAATGGACTGGAAGCCCTGTTGAGTCACAGTGCTGTTTTGGTGGGAGAAGGGAAGCAAGCAAGGGTTCTGGATGACTGTGGTCTGGGAGCAGAAGGTGTGAATTAGCGTAAAGGCTGTCAGCTCTGGCTGTGTCCGGCAAGCGCTTGGAACTTTTTAAAAACACTGATGCCCTAGGTCTTACCCATAGACTTGTGTGGGACCTGAGCCTTAGTATTTTTAAAAGTTCCCAGGTGATTCCTGTGTGTATGTAGCCAGGGTTGAGGGGCACTGGATTAGTCATGTTGAGGATGTGGCAGTTTTAGCTAATGACTACATCCAGTTGTGATTGTGGGAGTGAGTGGCTGGGGTGGAGTGGAGGGAGGAGGTCATGAGGACAGAACCAAGGGGTTTGGATATTGGCTGTACCATCTGTATGGATGTGCCAGTTGCGCAGTGTGGCAGGGAGTAGACTGGTGAGCCAGGTGAGCCAGAGCTCCCCGTGAGGAATGACTAGGTAAGCAGCTGAGAGGAGCAGGGGACAGGGTGGAACAGGTGGATGCTAAGATCCTTAGGTACCAGGCGTTTGTTTTATTTTGATTTTCCAGAAGAGCTGGGGGGAAATAGTTTGGCATCAGTGATGGGATGGAAGGAGGAGCTCCACTCTGAAGGGCGTGGCTGTGAGAGGATAGGCAGCTGGCACACCCGAAGGTTGAAGGACTCGGGAGAGGCCAACTTCACACCAGGCAAGGATGTGGAGGGAGCGATGCGGGAACAGGATTAAGGCTATAGGGAAACTGATTATGAAGAAGCATTTCTAGAGGACAGAGCAGAGTACGAGGAATCTTCCCAGGATAAGGAAGTTCAGCACATTCTGGGGATGGCGGTACCACACATTGTCTAGTGAAAGCATGTAAGAGTCCTCAGAAGTGTCATCTCAGCTGCCTCTGAGAAGGGTAGGGCCCTGGGGGCTGTATTCTTCCCACAAGCTGTCGTGAGTGCTCGTCTCTCTAAGGAAGGTCAAGGGGTTCAAGCTTTTCTCTTGCCTGGGGGCCTTCTTGCTGCTGTGCCGGTTGCCAAAATGTCTCTGGTGACCCACTAATGAGAAGAAGCCTTTTCTGACACCCGCCCCCCACCATGATAAGGTAACTTTTCTAGGGTAAGCTTCCATAATATCCTTTGTGACACCTACCACTTTGAGGTTTTATTAATATGTATTCTTGTGTCACTTGACTGTAAACTCCATGAGAACAGAGACTGAGTTCATGGAATAACCCTAGCCCATGCAGTGCCTGGCACACAGTGGTTACTCAGCAAATCCCTAGGGAATGAGTGATTTACTTAGGGAACATCCGGAAGTGGTGGTCCAGGCGATAGTATGTGCACAGGTCCTGATGGGTTTTCTCTCTGGCATAGGAAAAAGTGGGATTCTGAGTAACACTTTAGATTGTTTTATTATTATTATTATTTTGCCTTTTTGTTTTTCTGATAGGCCAGTCCCAAGATAATGAAAAGGAATTAGCTGCACTCTTTCAACTATGGCTAGAAACCAAAGACCAGGCTTTCTGTAAGGTAAGGTATTAAAGAAATACCAGATCTGGGGCGCCTTGGTGGCTCAGTCATTTAAGCAACTGGCTATTGATTTCAGCTCAGGTCATGATCTCACAGTTTGTGGGAGCAAGCCCCATCTCAAGCAGGAGCCTGCTTGGGATATTCTCTCTCTCCCTCTCTCTACCCCTTCCCTACTAGTGCACGCATGTGTTCTCACTGTCTCTCAAAATAAATAAAAAATTAAAAAAGGAATACCAGATTTTTCTTACTGGGTTTCCAGAGCCCTTAAATTAGCCAGAATTCTTTAGTCCATTTACCTGTTCATGTTTTCCTTTTCTCCAGCAAGAAAATGAAGACAGCTCAGATGCCACAACACCTGTTCCTCGGGTGTGAGTATAATACTTTAATGGTGGGTGGTTTTCCATGAAATTATAGTTTAAGGTACTGCCGTGGTTTTGCTGACATTTCTTAGCATGTTAGAGCCATAGTGGACTTTAAAGATCCTAGGAGTCCACTGATTCTTACCTGCCTTAACATACCTGAGAAGGGCAGCACATTCCCATCAGTAAGAGTGGCTTTCTGAGCAGAGGATTCTGAATTGGGGGAGGACTGCATAGTGGAGTCTTTGAGGTGGATGTAATCTGTCTTGTAGGAGGGCTTACTCTTTTCCCCAAATTCTCCTTCAGTTCCCATTTGAGAAGGATTCATCTAATCTGTCTTTCTCATTTTACCTATGAAGAAATTGAGTCATGAGTTTAAGTGACTTCCTGAAGGTTAGTGACAGGACTAGAATTTAAGCCTCTTGACCTCTAATCCTGAGCTCTTTATATTACATCATGTCATGTGACTGTTTCCAATCTGGTGTGGTCCCTTTTGTTACCCCCAGCCTCGTGGAGATACAGTTGACATATAATATTGTTTAAATTTGAGATGTACAACATAATTGATTTGATGCATGCATATATTATGAAATGATTACCATAATAGTTGCATTTATTATCTCACATAATTATCCATTCTTTTTTTTTGTGGTGAGAACATGTAAGATCTCTCTTCTTAGTATGTGAACCAGTATTGGTAACTGTAGTCATCATGCTGTGCATTCGATCCCCAGAACTTACTCGTTTTCTAACTGGAAGTTTGTACCCTTTGACCTGCCTCTACTCATTTCCCCCATCCTCCAGCCCTTGATAACTACCATTCTACTCTCTATTTTTGTCAGTGCGGCTTTTTTTAGATTCCACATATGTGAGATTGTACAGTATTTGTCTTCCCTGACTGACTTATTTCACTTAGCATAATGCCCTCAAGGGCCATCCGTATTGTTGCAAACGGCAAGATTTCCTTTTTTATGGTTGAATCATATGGTGTCTTAAGGAATATATATGTTCATTGACTGGTAGGCAGTTCGGTTGTTTCTGTGTTGTGGCTCTTGTACATAATGCTGTAAATAAGGGTGCACATATCTTTTCAAGATTTCATTTCCTTTGGAAGTGCACCCAGAAGTGGGGTTGTTGGATCATATGATAGTTCTAATTTTTTAAGGAATCTCCATATGCTTTCTGTAGCAGCTGAAGCAGTTTAACATTCCTACCAGCAGTACACAGCAGTTCTCTTTTCTCTATATTCTTGCTAACATTTGTTGTTTTTTTATCTTTTTGGTAATAACTATTCTAACATGTGTGAGTTGATCTCTCATTGTGGTTTTGATACATGTAGATTTGCAAATATTTCCTCCCATTTGCTTTTTCATTTTGTTTTCTTTGCTGTGCAGAAGATTTTATGTGATGTAGTATCACTTGTTGATTTTTGCTTTTCTTGCTTATGATTTTTATGTCATGTCCAGAAAAGTATTGCCAAGATCAGTGTCCAAGAACCTCTTTCATATGTTTTCATCTAGGAGTTGTACAATTTCAGGTGTTATAGTTAAGTCTTTAATCCATTTTGAGTTGATTTTTGTGAGTGGTATAAGATGGGGTCCAAATTCATTCTTTCCCATGTGGATATCCAGTTTTCCCAATACTATTTATTGAAGATACTGTCTTTTCCCCATTGAGTGTTCTTGGCTCCATTGTCAAATATGGAGCCAGTGGTTTGACCATACACAAAATGGTTTATTTCTGGTCTTTTGATTCTGTTCCATTGGCTTATGTGTCTGTTTTTATGCCAGCAGTGTACTATTTTGACTATTATAACTTTGTAATAAAGCTTGAAGTCTTCATATGTGATGCTTCCCACTTTGTTGTTCTTTCTCAGGATTGCATTGACTATTCGAGGTTCTTTGTGGTTGCATATAAATTTTAGGATTTTTTTTCTGTTTCTGTGAAAAATGGCATTGGTATTTTGATTACGTTGAATCTATAGGTGATTTTGGGTTGTATGGACATTTTAACATTATTTTTCCAGTCCGTGAACATAGACTATCTTTTCATTTATTTGTGTTTTCTTCAGTTTCTTTAATCAGAGTCTTACAGTTTTTAGTGTACACATCTTTCACCTCCTTGGTTGAATTTATTTCTAAGTATTATATTGCTTTGATGCTGTGGTTCGGTTCTTTAGATTCCTGAATGCCAGCATGGAGGGCCAGCCTGAATGTGACAGAACTGTTTATGTAACAGGGGTATAGAACTCACTGTCTCTTGGAAGCAGAAAAACCACCATTGTCATATTATAAATTTGAAGTCTTTTGTTCCTCTAAGGCTGAATTTTTTTGTTGTCATTACATGGGGCTTAGCAACAGTACTGAAAACAGGTAAAAACGTCAGTCTCACTACCTAGTACTTTTCTGGATTTCTAAAACTCAAGTTATTTTTGGAAATACAGGAGTTACTTGGTAGGATCTGGAAAGTCAACTTTTGACCTTTGTGGGAACAGAGTACTAATGAAGGGACATTTTTTTCATGGTGCAAAGGAATGGTTCTGGGTGCTGGAGAAGGGGTGATGGATACAAAATTCTTTATGTTCCAGAAGAACTGACTATGTGGTGCGGCCCAGCACGGGGGAGGAGAAACGAGTTTTTCAGGAACAGGTAAGAAATACCTAGAACCCAGTGAAAATCTCTGCATCTGTGTGGCCATGCTGAGAAAGCTCTGAGCCCGATCTTCTTGGAGTCCAAATTCTTAGAGGGAATTCATACCCTTAACCTTAGACATTCTGTTGGTTGAGATTGTTTGCTGGGGGGTGGAAATGGTGTGAGGAAAGGGAGTAAGAAATGTTTTGATGGGTTTTTCTTCCAGATAGCAAAATAAATTTACATTTATCTCTCAGTCCCTTTGGTAATGACTATGGCTTTGGAGACCACCTAATTCCACTCTGGTTGGCTCAGTATTCCTAGTGGAATAGCCTGTTCCCGTTAGTCTCTCCAGGTTGATCTCCTACTGTTTGAGAGTGTTAGAAAGAACCCCACTAATTCTGACTTAGGTGCCTTGTTCCTTTTCTCTTGTTAGGAGCGTTACAGATACAGCCAGCCCCATAAGGCATTCACCTTTCGCATGCATGGCTTTGAGTCTGTAGTGGGGCCTGTGAAAGGTGTTTTTGACAAGGAGACCTCGCTCAACAAGGCTCGGGAGCATTCCCTGCTGCGCTCTGACCGTCCTGCCTACGTTACCATCCTGTCTCTTGGTATGTGCCATCTATTTCTTTCTGTCATCAGCTGTCTCTCCCAATCCCTGGAAGGGCTTTGAGGGTCAAATGTAGTTTTACGAGGCCTTGGAGTTTGGGACATGAAGGGGGATTCTACCCCCAGAGATTAATGCCAGGAATCAGTTTCTTCCCTGATGTCTTGGGCTCACGTTTACTTTCTTTTTTTTTTTTTTTTTAAATTTTTTTTTTTTTTTCAACGTTTTTTATTTATTTTTGGGACAGAGAGAGAGACAGAGCATGAACGGGGGAGGGGCAGAGAGAGAGGGAGACACAGAGTCGGAAACAGGCTCCAGGCTCCGAGCCATCAGCCCAGAGCCTGATGCGGGGCTCGAACTCACGGACCGCGAGATCGTGACCTGGCTGAAGTCGGACGCTTAACCGACTGCGCCACCCAGGCGCCCCACGTTTACTTTCATTCAGGAATTTTTTACAGACCAGCCAACTAGCGTAAATGTGGAATTTGCTACCTCCAGGCTGATTCTTTCATTTTATTTTTTATTGTTTTTGAATGGATATTTAGCAGAGGAGATTTATTTTTCCTTTTGTATATATATATATTAAGTTTATTAATTCTTTGAGAGAGCACATGCGTGGGGAAGGGGCAGAGAGAGGGAGAGAGAATCCTAAGCAGGCTCTGCATTGTCAGCTTAGAGTCCGACTCGGGGCTTGATCTCACTAACCGTGACATCATGATCTGAAGCAAGATCAAGAGTCAGACACTTAACCGACTGAGCCACCCAGGTGCCCCTAGACGGATTCTTTAAAAAATTTTTTTTTATGTTTATTTATTTTTGACAGAGAGAGAGAGAGAGAGACAGAGAGAGAGAGAGACAGAGCATGAGCGGGGGAGGGGTAGAGAGAGAGGGAGACACAAAATCTGAAACGGCTCCAGGCTCTGAGCTGTCAGCACAGAGCCTGATGCGGGGCTCTAACTCACAGACCACGAGATCATGACCTGAGCCGAAGTCGGATGCTCAACTGACTGAGCCACCCAGGCGCCCCTAGACGGATTCTTTTAAAGATAAGACGTTTAACCTTTTTTTGTGCCATGAAGCTCTTTGGCAGTCTGGTGAATCCTGCAGACTCTGTCTCAGGATTTTGTCCTTATTTATTGTTATTTATTTATATTTTTTATTATTTTTTAAAGATTTTATTTTTAATCTATATACCCAACATGGGACTCAAACTCAAAACCCCAAGATCAACAGTTGCATGTTCTACTGACTGAGCCAGCCAGGTACCCCAGGATTTTGTCTTTTTTTTTTTTTTTTTTTTTATGTTTATTTTTGAGAGAGTGAGTGTAGGTGGGGAAGGGGCAGAGAGAGAGGGAGACACAGAATCCGAAGCAGGCTCCAGGCCCTTAGCTGTCAACACAAAGCCTCATGCAGGGCTTGAACTCATGAGCTGTGAGATCATGACCGGACCTGAAGTTGGATGTTCAACCGACTGAGCCACTCAGGTGCCCCCAGGATTTTGTCTTTAAATGAATAAAATACTTAAGAGTTCTAAAAGAAACCAGTCCTGTTAAAATATTTATCAAAATCTTAAATTTATGGTGCAGAAATATATGTGTTTTTTATGTTATTAAATGACAGCCTTTAATAGCAAGTCACTTAGCTCCTATAATTTCCGAATAGCGATGAGTGGAAATGGTATCGTGAGTTGTCTACAGTAGCTGTGACGTGTGTGATACGAAAATACCTGATTTCTGTCGCAATATCACACTACCGCCAATATAAAGTTTGTTACTGTTGCTCATAATTGAAGGAAATGCTAAATTTTAGTCAGATATAGAACTTTTTTCCTCACCCGAGTTCACAGGCCTCAGTTTTGGCTCAGGGTGTCTGAAGTGTAGGAAACGGTCTCCAGAGGGCAGTGTCCACCTAGTGCTGAGTCTGACTAAGGCAGAGAGACACCTCGGTGAGCTTCTCCCCACAAGAGCAGGTAGAGGGACAATGCTCCTCAGTGGCAGCCCTGCTTGACTCTTCGACTTTCCATTTTCTGATGTCCTCAGTTCGAGATGCTGCGGCCCGGCTGCCTAATGGGGAAGGTACCAGGGCCGAGATTTGTGAGCTGCTCAAGGACTCCCAGTTTCTGGCACCAGATGTCACCAGCACTCAGGTAGGATGGAAAAGAGACAATGTTTTGTTCCAAAATGGATTTAAGAAAACCTACAAGGAAATATACAACATAATGATTTCTTAAAACTGAATGAAAAAGAGGAAAGGAGGAGATCCTGAGAAATGTGAACAGTGATGACCTATGACCCTTGCAGTCTGTGGAGCACAGATTTCCCTCTACCCTTTACTTCTGCTTCTGCAGCTTCTTAGGTCACTGTCTCCTTCAGGGGACAGCGCAGTCTCCCAGGAATCTTGCCATTGGTAGTATTGCCACCAGACTGAGATAGGATCTGCGACTCACACCCGGTGGTTTTTCCCTGGTGTCTGAGTCTGACTGGTCCCTTTTCCACTTTGTTCTGCTTCTCAGGTGAACACAGTAGTGAGTGGAGCCCTGGATCGGCTGCATTATGAAAAAGACCCATGTGTGAAATACGACATTGGGCGAAAGCTGTGGATCTACCTCCATCGGGACCGGAGCGAGGAGGAATTTGGTGTGTGAGGCTCTGACTAGATGAGGGATGCTTCTGAGTTATTGCCCCAATTCCATTCTGCTTTGCGATGCCGTTCAGGCAGGATAGGAATATAGAGTCAAGACTTAGCCCGTTGGCGAGGCCACCAGTGAGGCCTTGGCTCTTAATGAAACCACGCTCCTTACTGTGCTGAGGTTAAACTGTTGCTGAAACTTAACCACCTTTGTTTGCAGAGCGGATTCACCAAGCACAAGCAGCTGCAGCTAAAGCCAGAAAAGCCCTTCAGCAAAAACCCAAGCCTCCATCCAAGGTGGTAAGTGACCTCCTGAGAGCAGCTGCCTTAGCGGTGTCAGGGATGGTGGCAGCCAGGCCTTCCCTGAATTCCCTGCATCAGGAACCATGCCATCCTTTGGTGACTTTGGCTAAACTATCTGCCTTCTGCTTGTAGAAGTCCGGTAGCAAGGAGAGTTCATTGAAAGTCCTCAGCAGTGGCCCTTCTGAGCAGAGCCAGATGAGCCTCAGTGACTCCAGCATGCCTCCCACTCCAGTCACACCTGTGACCCCCACCACTCCGGCTCTGCCTGCCACTCCGATCTCCCCTCCTCCTGTGTCCTCGGTGAACAAAAGTGGCCCTACTTCTGTCTCAGAGCCAGCGAAATCTAGCTCAGGGTAAGCTCTTTCACTGTTTTCTCCAGCTTTCTCCCTCCAGAGATCTTTTGTGTGTATGGCTTAACTTGCTTTATTTTTTAATCATCCCCCTTGCCCCCATTTTCTCGTAGTGTTCTTCTGGTGTCTTCACCCACAATGCCACAGCTAGGAACAATGCTCTCCCCGGCTTCCAGCCAGACTCCACCAAATTCTCAGGCAGCCGCCCGTGTGGTGAGCCACTCTGGCTCGGCTGGACTGCCCCAGGTGCGGGTGGTGGCCCAGCCTGGCCTTCCTACTGCTACTCAGCAGTCAGCAGGGCCGACTCAGACACTGCCACAGATGCCAGCAGGACCACAGATGCGCGTTCCAGCCACTGCTACTCAGACCAAAGTTGTGCCACAGGTAAACGGGGATGGCAGAGCTGGACCTCAAGGTGGTCTGATGGGTCCAGTTGGCAGAGTGGGTAAGGACCAAGGAGCGTTAGATTATTGCTGCTGCTGCTGCTGTTTAACACAGCGACTCATTTGTTATTCAAAGCTGGCTAAGCGTTTTTAAGTCATTGTATTTTACATGTTGGGAATCAGAACTTTTGAGAAGTTTAGTGATTTACCCAGGATTGTAACATCAGAATCCTGGTGGATGGAGGTGGAATGTGACTCTAAATCTCAGGCCCTTTCCATTGTGCCTCTCATCTTAGCCATACCGC
The DNA here is from genome assembly GCF_028018385.1 of Neofelis nebulosa. NCBI lineage: Eukaryota > Metazoa > Chordata > Mammalia > Carnivora > Felidae > Neofelis > Neofelis nebulosa. The sequence goes on along the minus strand of NC_080791.1, from coordinate 26,531,736 downwards.
TAATAGTTGGGTAATTTTAGAGAAGAGTCTTACTTCCTGCCTCAGTTTCCTTTGCTATAAAAGGGTATAATATTTGTTCTCCGTATGTAGGAATACAACAGGATGTTAAATGTGAAAGCTTTCTGAAAATTAAGGTGCTCCACACAGATACAAGAACTTTACAATGTGCATTTTAGAGCATAGTGAGCCTTAAGCACCGATAGAGCAGAAGTAGTCTCGGGGGAGCACTTCCTGGGCAGTGGCACATGCCAGAAGTGGCTCGCTGTGCCAGGCTGCGTCTCAGTATCTAATTGAGCTCTCTACCTCACACTTGAACCAGACAGTAATGGCCACCGTGCCAGTCAAAGCTCAGACTGCGGCGGCCACTGTGCAGCGGCCTGGACCTGGGACGGGGCTCACGATGACAAGTCTCCCTGCCACAGCCAGCCCCGTGAGCAAGCCAGCCACCAGTTCTCCCGGGAGCTCCGCTCCGAGTGCTTCCACAGCTGCTGTCATTCAGAATGTCACAGGACAGAACATTATCAAGCAGGTCAGTGGAAATCTCTCTGGGTGGATCCAAATCCTTTTTCCCAAAGCAGAGGATAGTCAGAGATCTTAATGATTTGTAGCCTTTGATCTTTAGTTCATGGGTATTTCAGTGGTGAGTTCCCACCAACGGCAGTACAGGCTTCATAGATGCTGAAGATTTCCCCTGTTTCTTTCCAAAAAATTCAGCATGTAGTAGTTGAGCTTCTTGATTTGGAGTAGACTTCCCACGAATTTACTTAGCGAATATCTTGTGGTGTGACATTATACACTTTGTTGGCCTTTCTGTTTACCTTTAATAATAGTAGGATACATTTCTATTTTCCTGGCTATGAACATGCACAGATGATAATTGAACTTCAAAGAATGGTTAGGCAGTGGGCGGCTTGATCTCAGGCATGTGAGTTTGAGCCCCACATTGGGTACAGAGATTACTTAAAAATAAAATCTGTAAAAACAACGACACAGAATTTTTAGGTAAAATAGCAATGATAGTGTGCTTATCATGTGCTTGTACTGTGCTGAATATTTTATAGATATTAAATAATTTAATCCTCATAACGCCATGGGGTAGGTGCTTTTGTTATTCTCGTTTTATAGATGAAGAAACAGAACCATATAATGGTAAAGTATTGTCATTTTTTTCATTAAATACTTACTGAGTGCTCTTTTGTGCCAGGCTCTGTCCAGAGTATTGTGGATGTGGTGGTGTATGACATAGACTGAATCCCTGCTTTGTGGGCTTATCTTCTCCTGGGGCTAGGGGACAAAAACCACTTCAGGGACAGGTATAGAAGAGCTATGAACATCAGTAACCAGGGGAAGGACTACAGAGCGACAGGGGTGCCATTTGAGCTAAGGTGATCTATGAAGGTCTGAGGGGAAGAATGATATTAGTGTGCTGTATTTTGATTATCTGGGGACAAAGCATTCTAGGCATAGGAGTAGTAAGTGAAAGTGCCACGAGTTAGTAATATGCTTGAAGAATAACAGGAAAGCCATCAAGCATGTAGCTTAGTGGGCAAGTGTCAAAGTGTTAGAAGGGGGGGCTGCTTGAGAGGTTAGCTGTGGTTAAGTCATGTTGGACTTTGATTTTCTCTTAAATGTGATGGGGAGCCATTGAAAGATTGTGAGCCAGAGTGACTTGATCTAGTGTACATTTACAGAACCCCTTGGCTGCTGCGTAGGACGGAATTCAAGGGACAGGAACAGAAGCAGGGAAACCAGGGGGGAGGTGGTCGCAGCAGGTCCAGATCCTCAACTGGTGCTGGCTTGTGTGCATTGTCTTTGGAGGTAGGAGAGGCAGTGGGATTCCGGATATGGGGTTGATGGTAGAGCCAGTGTGATTCTTCTCCAGTGGGCAGATTATGGGGTCTGTTGAAAGAAGGGAGTTGAGTGTGCCCCACAGCTTTGGGCTTGAGTGATTGGGTAGATTGTGATATCATTTACTGAGATAAAAGAAAACACTGGGGTGCAGAGACTGGAATACAGACTGAGAGAAAAGTGTGTTGAAGTCAGCACCTATATCGGGTATACGAAGGTGTGAATGACATGAAGCTAAAAATTGATCACTCATTGGTTATGGGTAATGAGTGCACTTGACTGGGCCCAGCGGATTGGTGGTGGTTTGGGAATGGATTCAAAAGAGAATGTAAGATGAGGAAGTAGAGACAGGGAATGGACGCAGTTTTTAAGCAATTGCACTTTCAAAGAGAGCAGAGAATGGGGGTTGGTGGGAATGTGGAGTAAATGAGGATCTGCTTCTGTGTACGTTGGGAAATGTTAAAGCACATTTGCATTCTGATGGCAGCAGTCAGTAGAGAGGAGGAAATTGCTCATGCAGCAGACAGTCCCTGAGGCTAGAAGAGTACATGTGTTACACATGGCCTTCCACAGGCATTGGTGCAGCTCCAAAGCCCATGCTTGATCACTGTGCCATACTCCTCTCAAAATTGAAGATCGGCACAACTATAAATAAAAGACATTTTTGAAACAGTTGGGGATATACAAATGTATATTATTAGATAATACTTGTAGGTCATTATTGGGTAATAATAGGTGGGACTTTTTTGTGTGAGTGTGGGACTTTTTTGTGTGAGTGTGGCCTGACGTGTGATCTGTCTTGGAAAATGTTTCACGTGCACTTAAAAAAAGATGTGTATTCTTCTGTTTTTGGATGGAATATTCCATGATCTCTGTTAAGTCCATCTGGTCCAATGTGTAGGTGATTACTATTATTTTTTTAATTTAAAAAGTTCTTTTCTGTGTTGGAAATATGTAAAGAAGTATTGATCGGCAAAATGCTATATATTGGCCTACTTTAAAATATTCCAACTCCTCTGTCCAGCACCTCCCCACCCCCCCACCCCCAAAAGTGGGGAAGGATAGATAAAACAAGATTGGCAAAGTGATAACTTTGAAGCTGGGTGGTAGTACATGGATTTGTTACACTGTTTTCTACTTTTGTGAATGTTTACCAGTTTTCAAAACAAAAGATTAGAAAAACGTAAAAGACACGTACCGACGAAATGGAGGTTTGTGTGATCATACTCATAACCATTTGAGCGCTGGGAATCCCCTTGTCAGTGCTGTCTCTTCCCTATCCAGGTGGCAATCACTGGGCAGCTTGGTGTGAAGCCCCAGGCAGGCAGCAGCATTCCACTCACAGCCACTAACTTCCGTATCCAGGGTAAGGACGTATTGCGTCTGCCACCCTCTTCCATCACCACAGATGCCAAAGGCCAGACGGTTCTGCGAATTACTCCGGACATGATGGCCACGTTGGCCAAGTCCCAGGTTACCACAGTGAAACTGACCCAGGACCTCTTTGGGACGGGAAGCGGCACTGCGGGCAAAGGCATTTCTGCCACCTTACACGTCACTTCGAATCCAGTCCACGCGACGGATAGCCCTGCCAAGGCCAGTTCGGCCAGTGCCCCTTCGTCCACTCCAACAGGTACCACCGTGGTTAAAGTGACTCCTGACCTCAAGCCAACAGAAGCCTCCAGTTCAGCTTTTCGCTTGATGCCGGCACTTGGTGTGAGTGTGGCAGACCAGAAGGGGAAAAACACAGTGGCTTCTTCAGAAGCAAAACCAGCTGCCACGATCCGCATCGTGCAGGGCCTGGGCGTGATGCCCCCCAAAGCAGGCCAGACCATCACAGTTGCGACCCATGCCAAGCAAGGGTCCTCAGTGGCCAGTGGGTCTGGAACTGTCCATACTTCGGCGGTGTCCTTGCCCAGTATGAATGCTGCCGTGTCCAAGACTGTGGCCGTGGCCTCTGGGGCTGCAAGCACCCCCATCAGCATCGGGGCAGGAGCCTCTGCTGTGCGGCAGGTCCCTGTCAGCACCACAGTTGTTTCCACGTCCCAGGCTGTGAGTAACATAGTGGGGAAGAATAGCCCTTCTGCTTGGGGAACTTGTCTTTTGAGGAATGGAAAGTAGACCCTGTCTCTGTCACTTCATTTGACCCACACAGGCTTATTTCCTACTAGGCTCTTTTGTTTGATTTTGAAACAAATTTCTGAAGTAGTGTGTACATAAGTGATTAAAATAGTACAGAAGTACATAGAGTAAAAAATAAAATTTCTTTCACCGCTCTCTACTTCTTCCTTCATGAGGACTAATTACTAGTATTTTGGCATTTATCCTTCTGGTCCTTTTCCTGAGCATTTTCGTACAGTGTGTACACATTCAGTTTAAACAAAAATTCCTGTGAGAGAGCTTCATCTGTATACTGTCCTGTGGATTGCCTTATTTATTTAAAAATATGTTTTGGGGATTGTTCTAGATCCTACACGGATATTGATGGCATTCTTTTTAATGATACCTGATAATCCACAGAAGGCATGTGCTTTACCCTTTCATCTGTTAAAGAATACGTTTTTACTGTTTAAGAGCAGTGCTGCCATGAAGAAACACATGAAAGTATTTCTGGAGCGGAGGTAGAATGGCTCAGGTATACATACTGAAGGTTGTGATAACTCTAGTTGTGCAACCAAAAAGGCCCTACCACCTTCCACTTCCATCAGCAGCTCTCCTGTTTCCCCCATATTCTAACAAATGCTGGATATCTTGTTTTTTTCTTTCTTTTTTGTTTTTTTAACTTAAGTACCCATCTTACTGGTGAAAAGAGTTCTTTTTCTGTTTCGTTTTCCTGATCTTTAGTGGAGTTGGGCATCCATTCATATGGAGATTGGCCTGTGCTCTCAGTGCAGAATAAATCTTTGCCACTTTTCTTCTGGGGTATTCAGCTTTTCATGTTTGGGTGGTTCTGTATATCTTCTGGATGTTAATTCTTGTTACATATAGAAAATGTTTTCTTCCAGCCTGTTATTTTTTAACCTTGCATGTGGAGCCTGCTCTACAGGTATTTTATCTGATTAGATCTATCAACATTTTCTGTTATGGCTCTTAGGTTTTGCATCTTGTGCCATTCTTACTCCAGGGTTATAAAGATACCAGCCTTCATTTTCACAACATTTTCAGGGTTTTAGAAAAGGTGTCATTGATAATCCATTTGAAATATATTTTGTGAATGGCATGTCGTAGATATCTCATTTTGTATTTCTTACTTTGTTCCAACATCATTGACTGGTTTATTCCTTACCTGCTAACTTGAAATACTACATTTATCATAAAGCAAATTCCCATATCAACATAGGTGTGTTTCTGGGTGCATGTGTATTTCTACTCTTTAGTTTCTGGATAAGGAGCCCTGTTCTGTACAGTGGGGTGAATACGGACAGCATAAAACACAGTTTTACGTTTCCTAAGCAGGCTGTATAATAAAACCTCAGCAATTTGGATAAAAGCCAGAGCGGTGGAGGAAGAACATTAGTAAAACCAACCAGCCAACAAACTCTGAAATACAGTGCGGCTTAAAAGGAAGTATTTATTTAGGTTCTCATATCACAAAAATTAAGGAAGCAAGGAAACAGTGCTTACTTGGTCCACTTTGCTCTCGACTCCTCACACAGAAAGGTAGTAGCCAGGGGCACCTGAACCTGAAAAGCATGTGAGGGGGTGGGAAGTAGTGAGCAGTGATTCTTTTCTCCATCTAGTCAGCTAGTTAGGCTAGTTCACCAAGGGGTGATTCCAGTTGGTGTTGTGGTGGTCTGAAACTTTTGACACAACTGAGGCATTCTTAAGAAAACCACCAGGAAATCCACCTGGAGGCACCATCTCAAGGTATTCTGTTTTCTGTTGGCATCTTTCAGTGCTTTCTGATGCACTACAAATTGTGAGTAAACTGTGGAGATTGGTATGGGGAGCTGTGACACAGTTTTGCACCTGAGGGCCCAGCTTCTTTAGCAATAGCTTGCTCAAGGGAAATGTCGATGCTTTTTCTTAGTATCCTAGCAACTACTTCTCTTGAATCCGTTTTTAAAATCAGATTCACACAAGATTTTACTGTATGTAAATTTTATTACCAACTAGGGGTTAAAAAGCAGGTGGCCTAAAAACAGGTGATGCAGTGAGCTCATCTTTGCCATCCTGAAATCCCAAAGACTAGGCGTGGTCACCTTCTGTTTTGTTCCTTTTAGACCTTATTGGCTTTGGGGTTGGACTTTTCACTTGGTTGAGTTTATTATTAATGTCCCTTAACTAACCTCTTATCTCTGGGAGAGACGGAAAGCACCTGGAAAATGTGACCTGTTGCTAATCTAGCGTGCCCTGCTGTCTGCTCCCTACCAGTGAGCCTGCGCCCCAGTGAAGCAGTAGTTATGCACTCTGTTAACTCCTGAGTGCCTGTGTCCTTCATCACACTTCCTTCAGTACTGTGTGCCAGGTACCGGGAGGCACATGGATGATGAGGAGCCTGGCCTCGAAGGAGCTCAGACTCTTACTGTGCTCAAGTGAACACACGCTTTCCTTAGTGATTTAGTGCACCTATTTATCCTGCTGGCAGCAGTTTTATATGGTTGTTGCTCTTGTAGGTAGTGTGAACGAGGAGCTGCTACACAGATCAGAGACTACCTAAATACAGTATGTGAGCTCTTAACTACAGCCTATTGGCAGTTTTATGAGAGCAGCCTGGGCCCACACCTCAGAAATATCGGGACCCTGCAGTGTACAGGAAAAGAGAGTATCTGAGTGCTCACTCCTCAGTTCTATGGCCCTGTACGTGACACTTGGGGGTTTCCTTATCTAGCCTGTAAACCTGATTTCATTTTCTCTTTAGGGGAAGCTGCCTACGCGGATCACAGTTCCTCTCTCTGTTATTAGCCAGCCTATGAAGGGCAAAAGTGTGGTCACGGCCCCCATCATCAAAGGCAACCTTGGAGCCAAGTAAGTGCTATAGTGATGGGCGGGTGGGGCTTCCAGGTGGCTCCTTGCCACACAGTGGAGAGGCAGCTAGTTTTTCTGGGGGTCTTCTTGAGTATTTCTCCTTTGTTGTGCTCACCAACAGTATTTATTGAACACCTAGTATCAGGTGCCAGGGACACAGAGAAGCGATTAAAATAGACAAAAAGCTGTGCTATCTTCAAGCTTACCTTGTAGGGTGAGGAGAGAAATTATAGAGTAAAATACCCTATGGGGTGGTGGTGTGTACTGTGGAAGAAAAGCAAGGAAGGGGATGATGGAACATTCTGTAATGGGGAGGGCTGGTGACATGGCTCAGATGGCAGTTTCCAGTGTGGGTGTTGGGGAAGGCCTCGCTTTCACATTTGAGCCCCGTGCTGTGGTGTTCTGAGCAGGAGGTCTTACTTGGGAAGCTGGCCTTCCTTTGGTCTTGACTTAAACCAGGATAAAGGGGCATGATGAAATCAGTCTGATGGTTGGAAGGTGGCTGTTTTGGGGGAGAGTTTCTTGTCTGAAACACACACCTTCCTGGGGTTCTGTCCATTATTTCTGCTGATCGAGGTATGGATATTGGGGTCATTGTATCCAGAGCCCTGGGGGCCTTTGGGCTTGCTCTTTTTTCATGGGAAGCATAGAAGCTAGGAGAAAGGTGGTCTCACCAGCTGGTTTCCATTTCAGTCTAGAATGCAGGAATTTTCACTGTGCTGCTGACCTTCCTGTTTTCCTTAAACATGCGGCCTCATTCTGGACCAGAGAGAGCACCCTGCCTGTCATTATGCTTCACTGGTGCTTTCCATTCACAGCCTCGGCGGGTTGGGCCGCAATATCATCCTGACCACCATGCCAGCGGGGACTAAGCTCATTGCCGGCAACAAGCCCGTTAGTTTCCTCACTGCCCAGCAGTTGCAGCAGCTTCAGCAGCAAGGCCAGGCCACACAGGTAAGGTTCCAGGCAAACGGTGGGCTCTACCAGGCCTCTTTTTCTCTTGCTGTTTGCGCTCAGCTGAGGAGCTCGTTTGCAGCCTGTTGACCAGACCGTCTCTCTTTGCAAACAGGTGCGCATCCAGACTGTCCCTGCATCCCATCTTCAACAGGGAACAGCTTCTGGTTCCTCCAAAGCAGTCTCCACTGTTGTTGTGACCACAGCTCCATCTCCTAAACAGGCACCTGAACAGCAGTGATTCAGAGAGAAAGATGACGTCCGTGAAAGCATACACCCAGGCTGCCCTTCTGGCTTAAAGGAGGGGAGCAGGGAGGTGGTGTCGTCCTTCTCAGCTTGTCTGTTGAAGGGAAGGCCAGCAGTGGGATGATGGCAACAGTGGCGTGGATTCTGCCACCACACTCCACAGTGGAGCATGCTGAGAAAAGTCCCCTCCAGGCTCCAAGGGCTGTTCCGCTCCGATCCAGGAGAAGCTCCTCTGTTTGGGGATGAAGTCATAGTTGTGCCACACGAGCCATGGTTCTCTCCTGAGAGCCAGACACCGGGGGAAGGCTTACAGCTGCAGATCGTGCAGACCGTCAGTAAGCCTCGTTCTTGATGTGGATTGTATTTTTTTTTAGCTTCTGGTCTTCTCTGTGACTAGTGGTCTGGATAGGAATTTTATGTCCAGAAATTTTTACGTAACTTATTTTTTTAAAGAACCTGTTGTATGTCTTTATCCAGTGGAAACCTGGGCTTTATAAAGCCCCCACTCCCCACTGCCCCGAACTGATTATTCTCTTGACCAGAATGGGAGAATAGCAGGATTCTCAGTGAGTTGGTGGCTGACTTGAGAGCTGCATGGCAATGGGGAGGCTGTCAGCTGGGTAAGAAACCAAGGGAGTGAGATAAGTGAGATAGCGTGGGTTCCCTGAAATGGGATTAGTTTGGCACTACCTCATAAAGATGAGGTATCAGGATCTTGACTGTGGTCCGTATCTTCATCTGCTAACTTTGTCCTCCTTGTCAGGCCTGTTCACACAGAAGTTCAGAGCCTGTGGACAGGATAGGCAAGTGCCAGCAGACATGCTGTTCTTGCGGCATAGACTTTATTGCAGTTCAGAGGTTATATGTTTTGCTTTGCTCCAGGGCAAGAGTCTGCAAACCACAGCCCTGGGGTTGGCTACCCGTTTTTGTAAATAAAGACTTATTGGAACACAGCCCATGGCCATTTGCTTATGTATTATCCTTGGCTGCTTGCAGTCAGGAGGCAGAACTGAGTAGTTGCCAGAGTCCAGATGCTCCTCAGGCCTAAAATGTCTCTTATGTCCTCAGGCCCATTAAGTAAAACTTTGCAAGCTTCTGCTCCAGAATAGAGGCTGCAAGAGGAGAGAGTGAGTGGGTGTGCCCACTGGGCGGACGAGGCAGCACAGTCACAGGAGAGGTCGGTCGGGGTTTACAAGTCCTTTAATCCTGGCTGCCTCTCGTTTCTCAGCCTCCGTCAAGCTGTGGCAGAGCTCAGAACAGTATTTTTAAATGTAGTAAGTAAGTAAAGCACTGGTTGTTAACAATATATGCCTCTTTTGTATGGGAGCAGGGTTTGGATGGCAAGGCTGTTCTGCAGTGTCAGGGCCTCTCTCTCTCGTTTCCAGATTATTAAAGATGTGTCTTTAATCTGGAAGTTCAGTGATGATCTTTTATGGGGTCTGGTGAGGAAGTGGAGTTGAGGGGCAGAAGGTCCCAATGGTGTAGTTTAAAGGGGTTGCAAGGTGGAAGCTGAGTGATCAGGAAGATTGCAGAGAAGGTCAGGGTGGCTTGTGGCTTTTGAGACATTGCATTTGATTTTTAAAGCAGTTCTGTAAATAGACATCATCAACCGTCTTCTAACTTCTCATCCCTGGGAGAAGTGGTGAGTCTGAGTTGAGGTTGAAGAGAAAAAGACATAAATCCAGTCTTCTGATTTTAAGTATCCTTTCTTTTGCCTTCCTAGGGGAGGATGGCTGTATGTCATGCTGAGCTGTGGGGACAGTTGGAGCTAGGGTGGTAAGCCCAAGGTACAGAGAGCTGAGGCGAATTCGCAGAGAGGTGACTTGAGCTTTTGCTAGTAGTGGGGGGCCGGCACAGATGTCCCACTGGGAAGCGGGGAGAGGTAGGGACTTCCGTGAAGGAGAAAAATAGCCTTTTAGCTGAGTGGAGGAGAGCACGTCTGTGTTCTCCAGTACTTTGATATTTGTACATCATTGCTTCCTAGAGGCACATTTCACATGAAGAGTCCACGTGACAGTGTCTGAATGAGAAAACGGTAGAAATTTGAGGGATCCTGTCTCAGGTATTTATTGTTGGTTGAAACAAACCCCTTCCAAATTTACTTAACAAATGATTTCATGAAGATAGCCCTGGCATTCAGCCCCAGCCCTTCACTGACTTGACTTTACTGAAGTCACCTGGCTGTGACTGTCTCTGAGTGCCTGCAGACATTTGTCTGCATGCTTGGGGAACAGGGATGTTTCAGGATGTTAGTGTAGGACTGACTCCCTGGTAAGTACGATTTGGTACTGCCCAGCCTGTCAGTGGAGTACTGAGGAATGGCAAGCCCCAGCTGGAGTTGTTGAAGTGACGTCACCAGCATTTGCATGCTGTGCAATGTGGTTCTGTGCATACAGACCTCAGGGGTCTTGTAGAGATGTGGTAGCGATGGTGGCTGTTTTGGGGGGGAGTAAGTCCAGAAGAACTCATGGCAGCCACTGAGCCTCTGACGCTGAGGTTCAGAGGTTGGTAAAAGTGGTCAGACCACATGTCTAAGACCAGATTCGGTGAATAGCGTTGTTTGTGATGGGTTTGTATTGTAAACCCATCTAAATGTTTTTCTCCAGGGTTGACCAATTCCATGAAGGTACCCCAAACTGCTGCTGTGAAAGGGATTTTACAGTAAGTTTCAATATTTATATCTGGTCTTCACACCTCAACTGCTTGCTCTGGAGAAAATACTACATTTCCTTTGAGTGTGGTGCACTTCCCCCACCCTTCAAACCTAAAATGGGGATCTTTACTATGAAAGTAAAACTGGGAATAGGTTCCTTATACCCACCTCCAGTCTCTAAAGAAAGAATATGTTTTAATTGCTCATAGTGCTCGCTTCGGCAGCACATATACTAAATTAATTGCTCATAATAGATCCTTCAGTACTTGTTGAATGAAAGTTTGGTTTCCTAGTTAGCAGGCCAATGAAAGTAAACCCTGAAAGGGGACCACAGGTTCTCTTCTCATAACTGTATTTTCAAGTAGCTCATTCTTAACCTCTGACGTGTGACTTCAGCATTGAAAGGCTGGCTAACCGTGGGAGGTCAGCTTTCACTTAAGTACAGCATTTCTTCCAGAGAGCACCCGGTGCTTTGTGTAAAAGATCTCTACCGCATTTGTGGGAAGTAGCAGGAAGGAAGCCGGCTTTTGAGTCCTGAAGGCTGGCTTCCCAACTTGGTAGCTGTGTGACCTTTGGCTAATCAACTTCTCTGAAGAACCTAACGTGGCTTCCATTATAGATGGTTGTGCGAATCAGGTGGGATACAGTGCATTTCAGAGTGTGGAAAGTGTTGTGCAAACCAATGGTACTTGGTCTAGAAGACCTTTCAGAGTTGGCCTAGGCCACTTTTATCCGTTTGTAGAACTTTACCAACTCTCCATGTTCCTTTGTGATTTTGTGGCCTTTGTGCATCCTATTCTCTGTGCCTGGAACGTGCTTTTTTTTTTTTTTTTTCTACAGGGCAAACTCCCCATCTTCTCCCCTCCCTTGTAGTTGTACTTACCCCTTAGGGCACCAGTCACCCTGTATGTAAATGCTTTCATATCTTCGCCATTAGACTGAATTCCTTGCTGGACAGGGATCTCCTTAATCCTTTCAACCATTTCAGTGCTGGCGCAAAGTAGATGTTTAATAAATATTTGTTGAAGGAGGTTTTTTAAAAAAAAGAAAAAACCAGATCCAGAACCAAGATTAGACTGTCAGGACTTTATATTACTAGTTCAAGAGTCACATCTTTTGCACGATTCTTACCCTTTGCTTTCAGCTGTATTGAAATTCAAGGTCTTCGGCAACCTGCCATTTTTCTACCTCATTATACAGACTTCCTGTTAGTGTCTTCTTATTAGAGTTCTTTTGAGGAGCCAGAACATTTGCGTTCCAGCTCTCAGCTGGGCCACTGACTAGCTTTCTGATTAAAAAAACAAAACAAAACAAAACAAAAAAACACCTTTGGCCCAACGTCGTGACTTATCAGTGATATTACAGTACTCTGGAATATTAATGGTAAATTAGGAAATGTTTAGTAACATTTAAAGTACCAAAGTTTGTGAACTATTTTACTTTAAGAAGTATGTGGTAGAATTGTATCTTTAAAATAAAGTCAGTCTCGTGTATTTACTTTCTGATAAGAAAGTGCCTGTTTTCTTGAAATTTGAAAAAGAGAGAAGTTATCAAAAGCAGGATGTTCTGCTGGATTCCTATCCCAGACTCATCCCGTGGCCACTTACTGTTCTCAAACTTTCAGAGTCTTTTATTTCTCTTCATACTGAGACAAAAATAAAGGCTTGTGTCATTTTTCTTTATGAAGGATACCACAGCAGCACAAACTTTAGCCAATTAAATGAGAAAGTGCAAATACATAGAACCGTAAGAGCAGACCAAAGGAAGCATTGAAATGGAGGAGACAAGCTACACCTTTGCACACTCTAGCTGTTTGTGCTCAAAGGGACATGTCCACCCCGCACTGATCACGGGTAGCCTCCTCACTCTTCATCTGAGCCAGTCAGGAGGGCCGTCTGGTAAGTGTGATCTGACTTCAGCTTCTGAATCCCAATGATTTCTCCTCCGCACCTCTTTAACCGAGTCAAATGGCTATAATAGAGCAACAATAAGAAACCATGAAATTAGCCCCCCGAATTCCCTTATTCTCTCAACCAAGGATGTTAAAGTTATCTACTGGTTCTTAGCGCATTTTCTTTGTAAGTCCACCAGATGCTGTGGTTGTCTGCATATCTCACTTCTTAGGCAGTGTTCACTGGTAGATAAAGGGACTCATGATTAATAATATTTAATAGTTAATGTCATAACAGACTAAACCTAGGTCTCCTGCCTCCCAGTGTATGTTTCACCGACCAGGCAGTAGAACTAAAGGAAACTGTGACCTTCTCTTCAGTTTGGTCTGCGTGTAACTGTGTATGTGATGTATATCTGCTTTGGGTAGGTAAATCAGAAACTAGAGGGGCAGCTACAATGACAGAACTAATAATAGCATATCCTAAAAGTCGCTTGCTCTGCAGTTCAGGACGGTCTGCCATTGACTCATAGGGTGACCTCGATCAAGTTACTCAGTCTTTCAAGCCTTGGTTTCCCCATCTGTAAAATGTTACCGTGTATACTTCATAAAATAATGAGGATGCAGTGGCGTAATAGACTTGTGCTTCCCACAGTGCCTGGGAGAGTGAGTGCACAGGAATGATCAGCTATCCCAGTAACCTCTGAACAGCCCTCAAAAGGGTACTTGCTGTCATGGCATCGTGTCTGATTGTCACATCTCTGGGGAGGAGGTGGGGCAGATCCAGGAACAAGGGTCTGCAGTCCAGTACCAATGCCTAATTCAGAGGTTTTCCTTTCACCCGACAGCCTTCCAGTCTGTCAGAACTGCCTTTGAAACCTGAGTCTGTGAGGTTACTACGACCAGACAGCCCTTCAGCCTTTCAATATCTCGCCCATTTGCAGGTGTAGACTACCTTGCACAGAACTTGGCAAGTATTTGGCACTCATGAAGTGGTGGAAGTTAGCACTGGTTAGTTATGAAATGTGGGCCACTGGAAATAAAAATGCAGTGCAGTAGATTTTGGGGACAAGGGGTTAGGAGAAAAAAGCTAGACAAAAGTTGTCTTCCTTTGGACTTACCAGTAAACGAGAGAGTAGCTGATGGCTACAATGCAGAGGGCAGCCATGTAGTGCCAGCAGAAACACATGGTGATGAACATGATGTTTGCTTCATCTTTCTGGTCCCATTCGGGTGCTCCAAACGGTGGGAACAGCACAAACCCAATCTGGTGGGTAGTACAGAGAAGTCGGCCTTAGTTGGTTCTGAGAGGCACAAGCTTACGTCCTTCCCGTGCTACCCAAGTTTCCATGCATTCCCATTACCTCCTATTTCTCATACCTTTTTGCACAGGAGAACTGACCTGAGTCGATTCTGGTTTTAGTATGGGCTTATTAAAACGAAATATCAGGGCCCACATTGCAAGTCAGCAGTTTAGCAAGTGGAGCTTGTAACAAACTATAGAAATGACCCCTGAAAGTACTGCATGTGGAGCCCTGTGAATGGGGTCAGCACCTCCACTGGGGAGGGCAGATGGGGAATTTCTTAATATGCTCTTTATGCTCCGTGGATTCAGCTTGTGAATCCGTGAGCAAGATATTAATGGGTAAAATTAAATCATGGGGCGGACATGGGGAGACCAGTGGCCATCTCAACTCATTCACATGGCATGTCAGTGCTGCCCCTACATGACTTCTCTTGACAAACTCAGTGGGGCTCCCTGAATCCACACAATGTGAAGCACACTGTTTTGAAAAATTACCTGCCAGAACCAGGTGCCCTGAAGAATAACAAGAGTGGTTCGGAAAAGTTGCAGCACAATGTTGTCCCGGAGGATCACCTCTAAGAAGATGCTGAAAGTCCCTCCAAACAGTGCACACAGCAGGAGTGAGTGGATGTGCTGGTCCAAGGGTGGTCGGTTATGGACATGGTAGTAGAAGAGAAAACCTGCACAAAGCCATTTCAGCCATCAGAGATTTGCTGGTTTCTACTCCATTGCTAGAATGCCCTCTTACCCCTGTCTCAAAGCGAGATTTTTCAGCAGTTACAAAGTCAGTTTATGTGACGTGGGGCAACAGACGCAGATTAGATTTATTTTGTGTATGAAGTGGATATAAGTTGCAAGGATGTGTCCTAAAATCTCTTAATCCGTGGTAGCTTCAATACAGGATGTGTAGGTGAAACACGTTGCTGATTCGTGACAAATCGTGTGTGTATGTGTACTTGAAATTCAGTTTTGCCCTGATTCAACCTTTCTTCGTCTCTTCCTGGGGTTCAGAAGTGAGGTTGTTGGATTACAAAGTGCCTTCTCATTACTCTGGTTAATATGAGTTATATTGGGAGATCTGTCCTAGCTGCTGGGTGGGTCTCCTGAGGTTTGCAATAGAGTCCAGGCAAGAACACTCCTGGGTGGGGGGTGGAGTGCAGTGTTTCCTCCGCCGGACAGAGGGAGTTCTCTGGCATGGGTAGCATCCATCCACGTTTTGGAGAGTTCTTGTGTGTTTCAGTGTGCATGTGCACTCAGGTACATGAGTGTGATGGGGGAGGGAGCAGGGAGAGGCCAAGTCCCATGCAGGTTTTTGAAATTCAGAGATTTGGATTTTCTGGGGAAGGTTATTATCTTTGCAGTACTTCTGGTCTTTATATTCTGGTCTGTTACAAACGCAATTTGTCTGTCTCTTACTTTGTTATTTTTTTCCATCCCTACCCCTAAGTTACCTTCAGTGAATACTGCCATAGCCATAACCAATCTGTCCACCCCCAGGGGAACGTGGGCGATGAGATAGGTGAGCATGTCCACGATTCCTGAGACTGCAAAGAACAGATACATGGTGCTGTGCTGCCAGTTCATCAACTTCACCCACTGGTTTTCATGGTACAGGTGGAAGTAGGGCCCATCTGGAACAAACTGCTCTGCCAGGATCCCTGCAGGGAAGTGAGAGTGGAAATTAAGGAGGGAAGTGTAGCTCCGGGGCAGATGGGAAACAAATGCCCCCAAGTCATGAATGAAGTCGAGATGCGAGATGCGGGTGAAAGCCTACTTTGCTCTCTCAGATGCAGCTACTTGAGTATAAAAGAAGGCATTTGCTGAGGAGCCTGTGTAGACCTCTTGCCTTTGTTGTTTCTTTGGGGGTGGGGGTGCAGAGCAAGGAAGCAATAGAAACAGCCACACAGGTCCCCAGGATATTTGTCCAGTGGCTGAGATGAAGGCAAGGCATCATCACTTATGTGGGAATGTGGCTGGTACGTTCATCTCGGGGCTCAGTGAGCAATGAAGTCGCGGAAAGGAACAAGTAGGTGGCAAATAATGGAATCTGAGCAGAGACACGCTGGTGATAAAGGTACCTGTGCACGCCTAAGGGGGAGAAGCAGCTGCCAGGTGTGTCTGTGAGGGCTGACTTCAAGTGCATGGTTTTCCTGAGCACAGAGTGAGCACCTTCCCCTAGCTTTCAGTCTCTGTGCCCTAAACACTGGGAGAAGCAGGTGAGGGCCCCTTCACTGCGGTGTCAGGAGATGTAAGCCTTTGAGATGGGGTAGCTCTCAGTTCTTGTCCCTTCTCTGTCTTTTGTTTAGGAAAGCAAAAGATTGGCCTTTATTCCTGGTGCCCATAACGTTCTTGGGGCCTCAAATAATCCTCCACGGCGACATTCTGAACCCTGTTCTCCAAACTTTGTTTTGTTTTAAACCCAGCCCCTTCCTGAATTTATGCATGAAGGAGCAAGGAATTGGTGTAAACAAGCTGGGAGAAGGGAGGTCCACTGACACTAGAATGGAAGTCTTGTGGCAGCAGGGACTGTTTGGTTCCCCCTTGTAGCCTTAAAACCTGGAGCAGTGAGTTCCTGCACATGGTAGGAGCTCAGGAGACGTTGAGTGACTATTAATTTTCACCCAGCAAAGAGGCCAAATATTTTTCTGGCTCTATTTTCTAGGCAAAGTTGATGCTGTCCTTAGCATTTAAGCCATATAGTTCCTGTCACTTCTCAACTCCAGAAAGATGAGATGCCTGGATGGTGAATGGGAAAATTCAGCTAGACCAGGCAAACCAAGCTAAGCACCTTTGCTCCCTCCAAGAGAAGCTGCTGGTGTTGCTTCCGTTCCTTCTGAGAGACAGCCAAAGTGATTCGTGGCAAAATGCAAGTGCAGAATAAGATCCCTCATTACTCACGTTACTCAGAGCGGATCCTGAGGAAGAACACTTTCTACTATTGGCACGGCTGGCCCTTTTTCATGTGGCCATTAGCGGAGTGGAATGGATGACCAGTCACGGTGGAAGGACGTGAAATTTTGTTGGAATGGGACACACAGTAAGGGAAAATCCCTTTCAGACAGCCCTCTGTTGGCTTTTTTTGGGGGTCTCTTCCACTGCCTCTCTTATTAGCCGTCCAACATCAAGTTCCCGTCTTTGTAATTGCTTGAGATTTGGGGTTGGAGGATATACCAAGGAAGTGGGTGGTAACTACTCTTGAGATTCTAGTGGACAACTGGAAAAAAGATGGTTTTTTTCTAAAACTAAACTCCATTTAGTACTTTCTTATAACTCATGTACATGAGCTCACTCTAATTCTATTTTTTTATTTGTGTTTTACCTTTTTCATAAAGTGTATCTTCTGTTCCTACATCTTATACCTGTGTCCTTCTAGGGCAAAGAATGTAGTTTATTTGGCAGTGTTTCATGGTGCACTACGACGTAAGGTGCTATTAACTGTTAACATTACAAAGCTCAGTGCACAACAGATACTATAAAATATTTACTGGCCGACTGAATATCCCTGTTTATTATCTGCTGGTGGAAACATCCATTTCACAGGGACCAGAAAATGGGTTCCAGTTCTGCATGTGATAGGGAGACCCCTGGACCAGATAAGCCCCTTCTTACCAATGACTGAAAACAAAGTTCGGATTGCGGCTTCAATGATCTCAAGGCGCTGATGGTAATGAGTCAGTTGGCTGCTTTTCCCCTTTTGGTGAAAGTATATCAGTGGATACTTCACTGACCACCACAGTCCAACTATCAAGAAAAAACTCCCTGGGAGAGCATGGCCCTTAAAGTTTGCCATCAGTGTTCTTGGACACCTAAGAAAATAGGGGACAGCTGTTAGGTGACTGAATGAAGAAAACATAAATGTATATTTTGGCAGGAAACACAGTGTGTGATTGAGGATTCCAGATCATAAGCCATGTTAAGAAGGATCCACTCATTCTCATAAAATAAGCCTTCATGTTATGTCATCAAAGTCCTGTCTGCTGAGTGAGTGCCCAAGAGAATACTCCTGGCTCAAAGGCTTTTTTAAAAACATGGGTAAAATAAAAGGGGGCTGGGGATGGGGAGGAGGGTAGGCAAATATTTACTGATCGCAGGGTGCAAAACCTTACCTAAATGTGGAGAGAATTAAAGAAAATTCATCTATGTAAGTATTTTTTGCATATCCAAAACATTAAATCAGGAAGACATTTGTAATAGTTATGGTAAATGGCTATTGTGTTAGTCTTTTGCAAATAAGAAAATGGGCAAAAGACATGAATATGCAATTCACAAAATGATACAAATTGATAAATACTGTAATTCCAGATGACAAATGAAGGTATAATATCATTTTCCACCTAATTTGAAAATAATTTGAAGATTTAGAGATTTGAGGGGCACCTGGGTGGCTCAGTTGGTTAAGCGCCCAACTTTGGCTCAGATCATGTTCTCATGATCTCACAGCTCAGAGCCTGGAGACTGCTTCAGGTTCTGTGTCTCCCTCCCTCTCTGCCCCTCTCCTGCTCCTGCTGTGTCTCTCAAAAATAAATAAATGTAAAACAAAAACAAAAATCTAGAGATTTGATGCAGCCTTCTAATATAAAGGAATATGGTCTATATGATTCAAATTTGGCAAAAGTAAAAATGATTATATAGGGACATTCAGTTGACTAAGTGCCCCAACTCTTGACTTTGGCTCAGGTTATGTTCTCATGGTTTGTGAGTTTGAGCCCCAAGTCAGGCTCTGTGCTGAGAACTAAGAGCCTGCTTAGGATTCTCTTGTCTCCTCTCTCTCTGCCCCTCCCCCACCCATATATTCTCTCTCTCTCTCTCTCTCTCTCTCTCTCTCTCTCTCTCCTTCCTCTCTCAAAAATACACTTCAGTAAAAAAAAAAAATTATATATATATATATATATATATATATATATATATATATATGTATATATGTAAACACCACCTTATTCCAAAAAAGATAGCAGTCATGATTTATATTTATCCCATTTACAGTTATGCAGACTACACAATTAAAATGGTAAGTATTGGTTTAAGATGGCAGATAAGTAGGGGGACCAGGATTTTCCTCAACCTTCAAACACAGCAGTATTGAGGTCAGATCACTTGAAACACCCAGGAATTCGATCTGCGGAGTGGCAGAAAGATCTCCTCAGGTGGAGGGAGACAGCTTGGCAGGATCTAGCCTTGAGCTGAAACTCAAAGGTACAGAAATGCATGACTCTCCTGTCTCCAAATGGAGCTGGAAACATGGCTGTGCTCCTGGGGAGGAGGGAGCCAGCCCAGAATGCATAGCGCAGTGTAACGATCTCAGGGGTACACTGGAAGAGAACAGCCCCCTTCCTTGAGTATTGTGGGAAGAGGGTTTATTGCCTCTCGAAGGACAAGAGTTCCTGTAGGTACCAGCCAAAGACCTTTTATCAGCAGGGCAGGGTGGCACTACACCAGAACAGGGTCTACAAAGTGCAGGGCCCCTTAAGACATGGGGTTTTGAATCCCAGCTGAGTGCCTAGGAGGCACGAGAGACTGGAGCAGGGCAAGCTGACCCCCCAGCTACTCTCGGAGGGCTGCATGAACAGTGTGGTTTGAGACACTTGATCTGGGGAGGAGAAATTGGGGTGTTGCCATTTTTTCCCCGTCACCAACACAGTGGGGCTTCAGAGAGCAGCAGAGCCCCCAGTGGAGGGGGGACCTGCTTTTTTTCCTTTCTCTTTCTCTGAACTTAGCTTTGTAGTTTTCTCTGGTCTTTTCTCTCAATTTTCTCTTTCTGTGGGATCAGGCTCCCCGCCCCCTCCCCCCTCGTTTTCTTTTTCCAGGGTTAAACAGACAAAGCACATCTGGCTGAAGGTCCAAACACTCCACCACTACAAGCAGGGAGGAACTCTGCAGAGGACTGTCCAGTGCAATAGAGCAGCCAAATACACGACAACAGAGTGCATGCACCAAAAACACTTCCTGAAGTGTCAGGTCCTGGATAGGGTATGATCCCTTTTTAAAATAGTACTCTCAGGTGCAAGTCACATAACAAGCTTTTAAAATACACAAAAGCCAGAAACTTAGCCAAGATGACAAAATGGAAGAATCCTCCCCAAAAGAAAATTCTGGAAAAAAATCACAGAGAATTGCTCTCAAGACAGATATAAACAATATATCTGAAAAAGAATTTAGATTAAAAAGTCATAAGACTAATAGCTGGCCTTGAAAAAGTATAGGAGACAGCAGAGAAACTCTTGCTGCAGAGATCAAAGACCTGAGAACAGTCACGATGAAAGTACTATAATTGAGGTGCAAAATAAACTAGACACAGTGACAGCAAGGATGGAAGAAGCAGAACAGAGAATAGGTGAAATAGAAGATAAAATTATGGGAAATGATGAAGTGAAAAAAAGAGGGAAAGGAAATTACTGGATCAAAAGGGGGGAAATTAGAGAACTAAGTGATTACATGAAATGAAACCATATCTGTATCATAGAAGTTCCAGAAGAGGAAGAGCAAGAGAAAGGGGCAGAAGGTTTATTTGAACAAATTATAGCTGAGAACTTCCCTAATCTGGGAAAGGAAGCAGGCATTCAAGTCCAAGAGACACAGAGTACTCCCTTCAAAATCAACAAAAACAGATCAACACCACAACGTATCATAGTGAAACTGGCAAAATACAAAGAGAGAGAATTCTGAAAGCAGCTAGGGACAAATGGTCCTTAACCTGTAAGGGTAATAGCATATCTTTCCACTGAAACTTGGCAGGCCAGAAAGGAGTGGCAGGAAATATTCAATATGCTGAATAGGAAAAATATGCAGCCAAGAATCCTTTATCCAGCAAGGCTGTCATTCAGAATAGAAGGAGAGATTAAGACAAAAACTAAAGCAATTCATGACCACTAAACCAGCCCTGCAAGAGATCGTAAGGGGACTCTCTGAATGGAAAGCAGCAAAGACTACAAAAGATCGAAACATCACCACAAACACAAAACCTACAGATAACACAATGGCACTAAATTCATATCTTTCAATAATCACTCTGAAAGTAAATGGACTAAATGCCTCAATCAAAAGACACAGGGTATCAGAATGGATAAAAAAACAAGATCCATCTATATGCTGCCTACAAGAGACTCATTTTAGACCTCAGGACACCTGCAGGTTGAAAGTGAGGGGATGGAGAACCACCTATCATGCTAATGGACGTCAAAAGAAAGCCATAGTAGCCATACTTACATCAGACAAACTAGATTTTAAAACCAAGACAATAACAAGAGATAAAGAAGGGCATTATATCATTAAAGCGTCTATCCATCAAGAAGAGCTAACAATCATAAATATGCCCCAACATGAAAGAACCCAAATATATAAATCAATTAATCACAAACAAGCAAACTTACTGATAATGTAATTATACTTACAACAATGGACAGATTATCTAGGTAGAAAATCAATAAGGAAGCAATGGTTCTGAATAACACATTGGACCAGATGGACTTAACAGATATATTCAAAACTTTTCATCCTAAAGCAGCAGAATACATATTCTTGAGTGGACATGGAACATTCTCCAAATAGATCACATACTGGTCACAAAACAGCCCAAGTACACAAAGACTGAGATCATACCATGCATATTTTCAGATCACAACGCTATGTAACTTGAAATCAACCACAAGGAAAAATTTGGAAAGATCCCAAATACATGGAGGTTAAAGAACATTCTACTAAAGAATAAATGGGTTAATCAGGAAATTAAAGAAGAAATTAAAAAATACATGGATGCAAATGAAAGTGAAAACACGACAGTCCAAACCCTTTGAAATGCAGCAAAGGCAGTCCTAAGAGGAAAATACATTGCAGCTCAGGCCTATCTCAAGAAACAAGAAAGATCCCAAATACACAATCTAACCTCACACCTAAAGGACCCCAAAATTCAGCAGCAAATAAACCCAAAACCAGTAGAAGGGAAACTGTAAAGATTACATCATAAATAAATGACATAGAATCCAAAACAGAGTAGAACAGATCAATGAATCTAAGAGCTGGTTTTTTGAAAGAATAAACAAAATTGATAAACCTATACCCAGATTTCTCAAAAACTAAAGAGAGAGGACCCAAATAGATAAAAATCATGAAAGGAAGAGGAGAGATCACAACACCACAGAAATACAAACAATTATTAGAGAATACTATGAAAAATTTTATGCCAAACTGGACAATCAGGAAGAAATGGACAAATTCCTAGATACACACTACCAAAACTCAAGTGGAAAGAAAGGAAAATTTGAACAGACCCATAACCAGGGAAGAAATTGAATCAGTTATCAAAAATCTCCCAATAAATAAGAGTCCTGGGCCAGATGGCTTCCCAGGGGAATTCTACCAGACATTCAAAGCAGAGTTAATACCTATTCTGCTCAAACTGTTCCAAAAAATAGAAATGGAAGGAAAGCTTCCAGACTCATTCTATGAAGCCAGTATTACCTTGATTCCAAAACCAGATAAAGACCCTACTAAAAAGGAGAATTGGAGGCCAATATCCCTGATGAATCTGGAGGTGAAAATTCTCAACAAAAAACACTAGCAAACCAAATTCAACAGTACAGTAAAAGAATTATTCACCATGATCAAGTGAGATTCATTTCTGGGATGTAGGGCTGGTTCAATATTTGCAAATCAATCAACATGATATGCAACATTAATAGAAGAAAGGATAAGAACCATATGATCCTGGGGGTGCCTGGGTGGCTCAGTTAAGTGTCTGACTCTTGATTTCAGCTCAGGTCATGATTTCATGGTTCATGAGTTTGAGGTCCATATTGGGCTCTGCACTCACTGCATGGAGTCTGTTTCTGATCTTCAGATATTCTGTCTCCCTATTTCTAGCCTTCCCCTGCTTCTCTTTCTGTTTCTCTCTCTCTCTCTCTCTCTCTCTCTCTCAAAAATAAACATTAAAATATTTAAAAAATAAGAACCATATGATCCTATCAATAGATACAGAAAAAGCATTTGACAAAATACAGCATCCTTAATAAAAGCCCTCAAGCGAGTCAGGATAGAAGGAACATACCCTTACATCATAAAAGCCATATTTGAAAGGCCCACAGCTAATATCATACTCAATTAAGAAAAACTTAGAGCTTTCCCCCTGAGATCAGGAACACGACAGGGATGTCCACTCTCCCCACTGTTGTTCAACACTGTGTTGGAGGTCCCAGCTTCAACAACCAGACAACAAAACGAAATTTAAAAAGGCAGCCAAATTGGCAAAGAAGAAGTCAAACTTTCACTCTTCATAGATGACATGATACTCTACATGGAAAACCTGAAAGACTCCACTAAAAAACTGCTAGAGCTGATGCATGAATTCAGCAAAGTCACAGGATATAAAGTCAATGTACAGAAATCAGTTGCATTTTTACACACCAACAATGAAGCAACAGAAAGAGATATCAAGGAATAGATCCCATTTACAATTGCACCCAAACCCATAAGACATCTAGGAATAAACCTAACCAAAGAGGTAAAAGATCTGTACACTGAAAACTATAGAAAGCTTATGAAAGAAATTGAAGAAGACACAAAGAAATGGATAAACATTCCATGCTCATGGATTTCAAGAACAAATATTGTCAAAATGTCGATATTACCCAAAGCAATCTATACATGCAATGCAATCCCTATCAAAATAGCACCAGCATTCTCCACAGAACTAGAACAATTCTAAAATTTGTATGGAACCAGAAAAGATCCCAAATATCTGAAGTAATATTAAAAAAGAAAACCAAAGCTGGAGGCATCACAGTCCCAGACTATAACCTGTATTACAAACCTGTAATCATCAAGACAGTTATGGTATTGGCACAAAAACAGACACATAAATCAATGGAATAGAATAGAGAACCCAGAAATGGACCCACAATATATGGTCAACTAATTTCGACAAAGCAGGAAAAAGTATCCAATGGATAAAAGACAGTCTCTTCAGCAAATGGTGCTAGGAGAACTGGACAGTAACATGCAGAAGAATGAAACTGGACCACTTTCTTACACCATACACAAAAATAAATTCAACATGGATGAAAGACATAAATGTGAGATAGGAAACCATCAAAACCCTAGAGAAGAAAACAGGCAGCAACCTCTTTAACCTTGGCTGTCGCAACTTCTTACTTGACATGTCTCCAGAGACAAGGAAAATAAAAGCAAAAATGAACTATTGGGACCTCATCAAGATAAAAAGCTTCTGGGGGCATCTGGGTGGCTTAGTTGGTTAAGTGTCCAACTTTGGCTCAGGTCATGATCTCATGGTTTGTGGGTTTGAGCCCTGCATCAGGCTCTGTGCTGACAGCTGGGAGCCTGAAGCCTGCTTCGGGTTCTGGGTCTCCCTCTCTCTCTGTCCCTCCCCAACTCATGCTATGTCTCTCAAAAATAAATAAACATTAAAAAAATAAAAAAAAAGCTTCTGCACAGCAAAGAATATCAGTGAAACTAAAAGGCAACCAATGGAATGGGAGAAGATATTTGCAAATGCCATATTAGATAAAAGGTTAGTATCCCAAATCTATAATGGACTTCACAAATTTGGGGCGCCCGGGCAGCTCAGTCAGTTAAGCGTATGACTTTTGATTTTGGCTCAGGTTATCGTCTCATGGTTCATGGGGTTGAGCTGACAGCTTGGAGCCTGTTTGGGATTCTCTCTCTCCCTCTCTCTGCCCCTCCCCTGCTCACTCTCTCTATCTATATCTGTGTCTCAAAATAAATAAACATTTATTTAAGAACTTACCAAACTCAACATCCAAGAAACAAATAATCCAGTGAAAAAATGGGCAGAAGACATGAATAGACACTTTTCAAAGAAGGCATCCAGATGGCAAACAGACACATGAAAATATGCTCATTGTTCATCATCAGGGAAATGCAAATCAAAACCACAAATGAAATACCTCTCACACCGGTCAGAATGGCTAAAATTAACAACTCAGGAAACAACAGATGTTGGCGAGGATGTTGAGAAAGGGGAACCCTATTGCTCTGTTGGTGAGAATGTAAACTGGTGCAACCACCAGTGTGGAGATTCCTCAAAAAATTAACAGTAAAACTACCCTATGGCCCAGCAATTGCACTACTAGGAATTTATCCAAAGGATACAAAAATGCTGATTCAAAGGGGCACATGCACCCCAATGTTTATAGCAATGCTATCAACAATAGCCAAATTATGGAAAGAGCCCACTGTCCATCAACTGATGAATGGCTTAAGAAGATGTTATGTAAATATACATATATACAATGGAATACTACTCACTGATGAAAAAGAATGAAATCTTGCCATTTGCAACAATGTGGATGGAGCTGGAGGGTATTATGCTAAGTGAAATAAGTCAATCAGAGGAAGACAAATATCATATGATTTCACTCATATGTGGAATTTGAGAAACTTAACAGATGAACATAGGGGAAGGGAAGGAAAATAAGATAAAAACAGAGAGGGAGGCAAACCATAAAGGACTTTAACACAGAGAACAAACTGAGGGTTGATGGGGGGAGTGCTGGGGGTGGGTTAAATGGGTTATTAGCATTAAGGAGGGAACTTTTCAGGTTGAGCACTGGGTGTTGCATGTAAGAGATGAATCACTGGGTTCTACTCCTGAAGCCAAGAGTATACTGTCTGTTAACAACTTGAAAATAAAGAAAATAATAATAAAAAAAAAAACCAACAACAACAAAAGATAAGTGTTAGCTAGAACTGATTCAGAAGGAAAATGATTCTAATCCTGGGGGACCTGGGTGGTGACCTAAAGAATGTGTAAAGTGGGAGAAAAACAGCAGGTGATGGTGATTAGAACATATCTGCTAGGAACATAAAGATGGTCTGCACATGCTATTCCAGCCCTGGCCATCAGGGACATCTACCCCTCTATCAGTGGTACATGGTCAGGGCTATTTCACATCTGATACATTTACAGCTGAGGTCTCCACTCTTCACCAAGAACTTTCACAAGTTTAAAAAAAACTTTATAGTTAAAAAAAAAATCAAATTGCATTTAAAATTCTTAAAATGAAAAGCAGCAGCCCCATGTCCCATCCCTCCTCACCCACTAGTGAAACCACTTTAAACCCTTCCCATTGTTTCTTCTGGTACTTACTTCCACAATTCTCATTCATTTGTGCATGCTGCCATTTGTTATTATATCGTTGTCAGGCATTATCCACCAACTTCCTGGAGCTCTCTTATAACCTCTCCCTCCTCTTCAACCGGTCATGTTCACAGTAGTTACATTATGTTCATTTGCTTAAATCATTAGTTTCATTATTATGGCTCTGTAGATCCAAAGTCCTTACCAGAGCTGATAAATCCTACATGATCCTGAGCTATCTCTTTGACCTCTCTCCTACCCCTTCAGCCGTGCAACACAGGGTCCCTTCCATTGCCTTCCATTTCCAAGCACAGACCCCCTCCTGCTTCTGGGCCTGGGCTGTCTGTTCTTTCTAGTGGTTCCCCACAGAGAGCCAACAGGTCTTTCCTTCATTTTCTTCAGGTATCTGTTCAAATGTTACTTTATTCCCTGACTACTTTGTGAAAAGTAGCAGGCATGTCCCACTTTCCAATCCAGGTATACTACTGCTTCTCCTCCTACTTTTCCTTCTCCCTCTCCTCCTTCTTCTTCTCCTCCACTTCCTCCTCATCCTGGTCCTCTTCCTCCTCTTCCTCCTCCTCTTCCCTCTTTTTTTTTTTTTTTTAAGAATTCATTGTATGTTTATTATTTACAGCCAATCATTACCTAACAAATGCTATCTGGTGTACGTCTAAATTTTCTTTAAGGCATGGATCACTATCTGATATTGCATATTGATTTTCTTTTTAGCATCCAGCTCTATCCACTAGAATGTACACTCCCTGAAAGGAGGGATTTGATCTGTTTTGTTGTTGCCGTTAGCCCAGTGCTTACAGCAGGCCCTGACTTGGTAAGCACTCAAATATTTGTGGAACGAATACATGCTTATCCAAGTAGCATATTATGAGTTGTATTTTCACCATTGTTATTTTATTCTGGAATTAATATTTGCCTTGTTTTTCATTTGTTTACTTTCCCATATACCTAATCACTGTGTTTTTCCCCAAAAGAGCTAACAGATCTGCCAAATGTCCTCCAAATTAATGTCTAGATATTCAAACATCAGAAAACTTGTCAGTTCCATTTTATTCCTAGAGACCTTTCTTCCAGGACCTTTTATCCTCTGTCCCCAAAACTGGACTGGTTTTCTATCATCCTGGAGCATTTGGCACTATCTTTTAAATTCCCTTTGCCTTTTCCTGTTTTTGACCCCCCTGTTTCTTGGATGCCATTTATTCTTCTGTCCTGGTTTATTTCCATTAATATGCCTCTAGTTATTCCCCAAAATATGAACAAAAGGTAGATTCTTTGAGAATTTGTATGGCTGACAATCTCTGCATTTTTAAATAATCAAAACAGGCTTCCTTAATCTATTCATATTCATTGTAATTATTAACGTGGTTACATTTTGCTACTTGTTTTCTATGTCTCTTTTATGTTTTTTCAAAAAGACTATTTTTTTAGAGCTCTAAACAACAACAAAATTGAGAGTAATGTACAGAGATTTTCCCTACACCTTTTGCCTGCACATGTGCACAGTCTCCCCTATTTTTGATACCACTCATCAGAATGGTGCTTTTTTTTTTTTTTTAAACCAAGGATGAGTCTACATTGACACATCATAATTACCCAAAGTCCATAGTTTGCCGGAGGGTTCATTCCTGATGTTGTGCATTCTATGGCTTTGGACAAAATTATAATGACATGTATCCATCATTATAAATAACACACAGAGTATTTTTACTGCCCTGAAAATTCCCTGTGCCCTGCCTGTTCATTTCTCCCCCTCCCCTACCTCTGACACCACCCCTTTTTATTATCTCCATAGTTTTGCTTTTTCCAGAATGTCAAATGTTGGAATCATACAGTATGTAGCCTCTTCAGATTGGCTTCTCTCACTTGCTAATAAGCACTTTAGTTTCCTCCGGGTCTTTTCACAGCTTGATGGTTCATTTCTTTCTGGCACTGAACAATATTCCATTGTCTGGATATACCACAGTTTATTTATACACTCAACTACTGAAGGACATCTTGGTTGCTTCCAAGATTCTGGAATTATGAATGAAGCTGTTAGAAACATCTGTGTGTAGGTTTTGTGTGGACATAAGTTTTTATCTCCTTTGGGTAAACACCAAAGAGCAAAATTGCTGGATTGTATGGATAGTTTTGCAGGAACTGCCAAACTATCTTCCAAAGCAGCTGTACCATTCTGCATTTTCACCAGCAACGTATGAGAGTTCCTGTTACTTTACACCCTCCCCAGCATCTGGTGTCAGTGTTCTGGATTCTGGCCATTCCAGGAGGTATGTTATGCTGCCTCATCATTTTCATTTCCCTGATGATATACTACGATGTGGAGCATTTTTTCATATGCTTACTTGTATGTCTTAGGTGAAGTGTCTGTCAAGGTGGTTTGGCCCATTAAATTTTTTTTTCTTAAGTTTTAAGTTATTTTGGATATCAGTCCTTTATCAGATGTGTCCTTTTGCAAATATTTTCTCCCAGTCTGTGGCTTGTCTTCTAATTTTCTTGATTTTTGTCTTTTGCAGAGCAGTTTTTAATTTTAATGAAGTCCACCCTTATCAGTTACTTCTTTCATGGATAATGTCTTTGGTGTTGTTAACCTAACAAGGTATCACCATATGCAAGGTCATCTAGGTATTCTTTTTTTTTTTTTTTTTTTTTTTTATTTATTTTTGGGACAGAGAGAGACAGAGCATGAACGGGGGAGGGGCAGAGAGAGAGGGAGGCACAGAAGCGGAAACAGGCTCCAGGCTCTGAGCCATCAGCCCAGAGCCCGACGCGGGGCTCGAACTCACGGACCGCGAGATCGTGACCTGGCTGAAGTCGGACGCTTAACCGACTGCGCCACCCAGGCGCCCCTAGGTATTCTTTTATATTATCTTCTAGGAATTTTGCAGCTGTGCATTTTACATTTAGATTTATGGTACATGTGGTTGAAACAAAAGTTTCAAGTTTTGTGATGGTGTAAGGTCTGTGTCTAGATTAATTTTTTGCATGTGGATATCCAGTTGTTCTAGCACCATTTATTGAACAGACTATCTCTGCTCCATTGTGTTGCCTTTATTCTTTTGTCAAAGATCAGTTGATCAAGGTATATTTCTGGGCCCTATATTTCATTGATCAACTTATCTATTTTTTTGCCAATACCACATTCTCTTGGTTACTATAGCTTTAACATAAGTCTTGAAATTGGGTAACATGAGTCCTTTGACTTTGTTCTTCAGTATTTTGTTGGCTATTCTGCGTCTTTGGCCTTTCCATATAAACTTTAGAATCAATTTGTCAACATCCACGAAATAACTTTCTGGGATCTTGATTGAAATTGCATTTAATCTATAGATCTAGTGGGGAAGAACTGACATCTTGACAATAGTGTCTTCCTGTCCATGAACATGGAATATCTTTCCATTTATTTAGTTCTTTGGTTCCATTCATCAGAGTTTTATGGTTTTCCTCTCCTTATTTTGTTAGCTTCATACTTATTTCTTTAAAAAATTTTTTTTAAATGTTTATTTATTTTTGAAAGAGAGAGAGAGACAGAGCATGAGTAGGGAGGGGCAGAGAGAGAGGGAGACACAGAATCAAAGTAGGCTCCAGGCTCTGACCTGTCAGTACAGAGCCCGACACAGGCTTGAACTCACAAACTGCAAGATCATGACCTGAGCCTAAGTCGGATGCTTAACCAACTGAGCCACCCAGGTGGCTCTGGTACCCCAGGTACCCCAAGTATTTCTTTTTTGCGGGGTGCTAATGTAAATGTTGTGTTTTTAATTTCAAATTCCACTTGTTCTCTCAGACCTTTTTTGTTCCTCTGTTCCTTGTTTACTGCTGTCTTTTGTGTACAATTTTTTTTAATGTTTATTTATTTTTGGTTGGGAGACACAGCACGAGTAGGAGAGAGACAGAGAAAGAGAGGGAGACACAGAATCCGAAGCAGGCTCCAGGCTCTGAGCTGTCAGCACAGAGCCTGACGCAGGGCTTGAACTCATAGACCGCGAGATCGTGACCTGAGCTGAAGTCAAACTGTCAACCGAATGAGCCACCCAGGTACCCCTAATGTACTATTCTAATTCTTCTTTTCATTTTTTTTTTTATTTTTTTATTTTTTTTATTTTTATTTTTTTTTAAATTTTTTTTTTTCAACGTTTTTTATTTATTTTTGGGACAGAGAGAGACAGAGCATGAACGGGGGAGGGGCAGAGAGAGAGAGGGAGACACAGAATCGGAAACAGGCTCCAGGCTCTGAGCCATCAGCTCAGAGCCCGACGCGGGGCTCGAACTCACGGACCGCGAGATCGTGACCTGGCTGAAGTCGGACGCTTAACCGACTGCGCCACCCAGGCGCCCCTTCTTTTCATTTTTTTAAGCTATGTTTTTGAAACCTTATTTTTCTTTTTTAGTGCTTGCTCTAGGAATTACAGTATGCATCACTGTCTATTTTAGGTTAATATTAACTTAATTCTGGTAAAATATAGCAGCTTTGTTAATTTATAGTTTCATTTCCAACCCCCTTCATCATGCCATTGTTGGTATACATATCAACAGTCAATAAATATATTAAATATAAGTATGTGATATATATTATAAACCAACAGTATTGCAATTAGTGCTTCAAATAGGCCTTTTATTTTTTACTTTTTTTATTAAATTTTGAGTTTTAATTCCAGTATAGTTAACAGACATATTAGTTTTAGGTGTACAATATAGTAATGCAACAAAAAAATATGGAACACTTCACGAATTTGTGTGTCAATCTTGTGCAGGGAGGGGCCACATTAATCTTTGCTGTATTATTCTAATTTTAGTATGTGTGCTGCTGAAGTGAGCACTAAATAGTCTTACATTTTTCAGGAAATAGAGACAGATAGTCTTTTATATTTAATTACATATTTACCATTTCTAGTGCTCTTCATTCCTTCCTGTGCATTTGAATAACCCTCTAATCTCATTTAGTTCCAGCATGAAGGATATCCTTTAATATTTCTTATAGAGCAGTTCTGTTACCAATGAATTCTTTCAGTTTTGCTTTTCTGGAAATATCTTTATTTCATCTTCATTTTTGAAGACTAGTTAGGTTGGATATAGACTTCTTAGTTGGCAGTTTTTTCTTTCAACACTTTGATTATATCATTCCATGGGCTTCTGACCTCCCATGGTACTGATGAGAAATCAGTTATTACTCATACTATTATTTCCCAGTGAGTCACTTTTTTTCTTGCTTTCAAAATTTTCTTGTTGGGGCACCTGGGTGGCCCAGTTGGTTAAGCCTCCAACCTCAGCTCAGGTCATGATCTCACAGTTCCTGGGTTTGAGCCCTGCATCCGGCTCTGTGCTGACAGAGCACAGATATTTATTTTATCTCCCCAAAATAAATAAACGTTAAAAAAATTAAAAAAAAATTTTGTTTCTTGATATCTTTGGCTTTCAGCCATTTGACATATCTTTGTGTTATTCATTTTGTAGGTTTTTTGTTTTGTTTTTGTTGTTGTTTTTATCTTGGCTGAGCTTCTTTGGTCTATAGTTTAATGTTTGTCATCAAACTTGGGGTATTTCCAGCCATTAATTCTTCAATTATTTTTTCTGACTCCCTTTCCCTGTTCATTCCCATGTTTAACCCATTGAGCCAAGGATTTTCAACCTCCCAAGCACTACCCTGAACCGTGTCTGTTTCCCCTGGCAGCAAAACTATTTGTTTTCATGGTTAGCACCAAGTTACTTAAAAGTCTTTGAGTGAAGGGAATTAATGGCAGCAGCCCCAGGCAACAAGGCCATAGTCTCCAACTGTTGTTACCTGAAGATCTAGTAGCTTTTCAAAAATAAAAGCTTCTGTTGAGAGCTTAGCTGAAGTACTCCATATTGCTGTCTCCTCCATTTTGTGTAGCCAGGTGGCCTGCAGGGGCGAACATGCCCTAGATAACAGCTGCAGGGTCACAAGTAAACGTAAGTTCAAGATATGAGTTCCCCAATGGCCCTTGTGATAAACAGTTCCCCTCCTCTCAGGGCCTTCCCCTTATGCAGCCCTTGAATAAGACCCCTGTGAGGCTCACCAAAACCCTGTTCTTTCTTGTTTGAATTGACCAACCCAGACTTAGCCTGGGAATCCTAAGGGCTCTATTTGTGGGTCCCAGTAAAGGTATGTGCACCAGGTCCTGCCACAGTCTCCATGTGTACTCTGCCTTGACCTCCCCGTATGGCCCCCTGAGGCAGGACTTGTACCTTCTCCACCACCTGGGAGTAATAAAATTCTCTATTTCAGTAGTATCTTGTTGAACAGAGACTCACCATCAGACACCCGGGCACCCTTCTTAGCAAATGTTAATTTAACAAAGTCACAACAGCTTCTCAATTTGTTGTCTGACTTTTGTTCATTACCAGTTCCCAGAAATGGCTGGTTTTGACAATTTTGTCTAGCTTTATACAATTTTTTGGCTTGTTTTCAGTTTTTTGCAGAAAGAAACTGCCTACCTATTCATTCTGCCTTAACTAGAAGGCCTTCTTCCCCTTCTTTTTTTTCATTTTTTTAAGACCCTATATTCATCAATATTTTTTTAAAAATTCTAACGTTTATTTATTTTTGAGAGAGAGAGACAGAGTGCAAGTGGGAAGGGGCAGAAAGAGAGGGAGACACAGAATCCAAAGCAGGTTCCAGGCTCCAAGCTTCAGCACAGGGCCTGATGCAGGGTTTGCACTCATGAACTGTGAGATCATGACCTAAGCCGGAGCTGGATGCTTAACTGACTGAGCCACCCAGGTGCCCCACT
The DNA here is from genome assembly GCF_028018385.1 of Neofelis nebulosa. Lineage (NCBI taxonomy): Eukaryota > Metazoa > Chordata > Mammalia > Carnivora > Felidae > Neofelis > Neofelis nebulosa. Next base: position 26,498,997 of record NC_080791.1, on the reverse strand, counting down.
GATCAATATATTTTTTTAAAAACCTCCATTTTCTTTTCATGTTTAACTGAGGTCCCTCTCAAGATCAAGCCTGTTATACTCCCTTGTCTTCCTAGCCAGAAGTGCAGAAAAACCAGCTTTGCAAATCCTTCCTGTCCCTTCTCATTTTTTTCCTGAGGAGCGGTACCCTAAATAAAGGCAGAGTCCTTGTCTGTCTTTCTGTAGTGCATACCACTTGTCAAACCCCACCCTTCCCTTTTACCTGGTTTAAGATGTACCTCAGTGGATGGTAGGGCCCACAGCATGTCTGTAGAAACTGTTTCTAAATTTACTTATGCTACTTGGAAAGCTGAATACCTTGATTTGGTGAGGGAGAGGAGCAGGGAGGTAGATTTCTTCCATTAATCAATTATTAGATTAGTTTATTTGCTTAGCTACATCATAGGACATGTGGTAGAAATACAGGATGGGTCAGTTTCAATAAGGAGAAACAAGGTAATAACTAATTTTAAATAGAAGAATAAAAATTTAGACTTCTGACAATTTTGATAACACCATTCAAACAGGCTAAGTCCCTGAGAAGTCTAGCTTAAAAAAATAATTTAAAAATAAGTATTAAATTAAAAAAAAAGCAAATACTCAAGGGGTAAGCTGCCAAGAATTACATGGTACAAAATATTTCAATCTAAGGAAAACCCACAGAGAAGAAACATCAGAAAGTACTTCTGCAAGGACAAGTTTCCTAACATTCTTATTTTAATATATTCATTCTTTTTTGATATTGTGTGAGATAGCATGGGAGTGTGAAGGGAAGACTGAGTGTTTTGGAGAGGTGGTAGCTTTTTTTTTTTTTTTTTAGTGTTTATTTTCTTTTTGAGAGAGAGCATGAGCAGGGGAGGGGCAGAAAGAGAGAATCCCAAGCAGGGTCCATGATGCCAGCACAGAGCCTGATGCCGGGCTGGAACTCACGAACCTCAAGATTGTGACCTGAGGTGAAGTCAGATGCTTAATGGACTGAGCCATCCAGGCAGCTGTGGAGAGGGGGTAGCTTTGAGTTAAAGCTGGCAACCAAGAAGACTAATGGTTCGTGTTATGTCTAAGGAGATCACAGGAAAAGGAACATCATTTGAATAGAGGTTTGACATGATTTTCCTTGCCCTCCTCACCTTTAGCCATTTCCCCCCTCTATATTCTCTATTTTTCATTTGAGGTAAGTGAAATGAAGACAGGTTGATGGTGTCCAGAAGAGAAAATGCGGGTAAGAGTAAGGAAGAATAGGGGACAAGGAAAGAAGAGGACAGAAGAGTCATAGACATAGAGGGAGCAAAAGAGATGAAAAATTATGGCCAATGTCATTTGCCTGTAGTTAAAAATAAAACGTGATATGGGCCTTAAAAAAAAAAAAAGCCTGAATTTTCCCTTATTTTAGATGAAGAAAGTACACACAGTGGAAGGATAGGATGTATCTAGATGAGTGAGAGACTCAAAACCAAGAAGAAAAATGAATTTTATTTTCTTCCTTGAGTGCCTGGGCTTAGCAACCAGCACCCTCCAACATTAGAACCAAGGACTTGGCTTTCATACTTACTAATACATACTTAATGAATTATGGTTTATCTTCACCATGGGATATTATGTAACCATTAAAAAGAATGAATTAGAGCTATACCAGCTGTTCTAGAAGGTTTTCCATGAGAGAGCTGGCTGAGACAAGCAAGATGGAAAAAACTATTACTTATAATATGACTCCATTTTAAACAACAAAGGTAATGTCCTGCATATATGTATTACATATGTATACAGGTATATGATTATATGAACAGGGAAAGCAAAATGGAAGACTACTTTGAGGGTATTTAACACTATTCATTAAGTATTTCTGGCTCTCTGTCTTCTAGGCACATGGTATGATTGCACTTTCTGGCCCCCTTGTCGTTGGGTGGGGTCTTGTGAGTTGTGGGCAGAAATGACATGTGTTGGTGCTGGGAGGAAACACATAATTAATTGGCAGTTCCAGACCCCTCAGAACACATTTCACTTTACCACATTACTATCAATGTTCATGACAGTAGCTTCTCCATCAGTCTAGATCCCAGAATGAGGAGACATTGAGCAGAGCTCCAAACAAGCCATGATGAACATATGGCATAGGAAAAATAAACAGTTGTTGTAATGAGCCACTAAGCTTCGTGGACTGTTTTTATCTAGGATAACCTAAGTTGTTATGAGTCGTACAGATATATATGAGGTTAACATGTTATGGGTAGGACACTCAGGCTTTTGCAGTTTCTTTAAAAAAATATTGGAAAGGGGCGCCTGGGTGGCTCAGTCAGTTGAGCGACCGACTTCGGCTCGGGTCATGATCTCACGGTTTGTGAGTTCAAGCCCCGCGTCGGGCTCTGTGCTGCCAGCTCAGAGCCTGGAGCCTGCTTCTGATTCTGTGTCTCATCGCTTCTCGGCCTTTTGGCTGAGATCAAGTGTGATTCTGTGTCTCCCTCTCTCTCTGGCCCTCCCCCACTCATGCTCTGTCTCTCTCTGCCTCAGAAATAAATAAACATTAAAAAAAAATTAAAAAAATATTGGAAAGCTTTATCATATCAAAGGAAGAAGTTATGATGCTGTAAGAATGGTAGAATTTATACCAAAAAGGTGCCAAAGACTATTTTGGCAAATTGTATCTGGAACTGTCCTGACTCGTGCCTTTTCTTTCTGATATCAGACAGACACATTTTATCTTTTGAAATGGTGCCCAAGTTCTCTTTGGCTTGAAGATGGCTGTCTTCTCCCCGTGTCTTCACATACATCTTCCCTCTGTGTGTGCCTGTGTCCTCTTATAAGGGCAACAGTTAGATTAGAGACCTCCCTGATGACCTCATTTTAACTTAATTATCTCTTTAAAGAGATAATCTTTAAATATAGTCACCTTCTGACATACTGGAGATCAGGACTTCAACACATAAATTGGGGGATGGGGAGCATAATTCAGCCCATTGTACCACATTTTATTTATTCATCACTTAATTGACATTTCCATATACTTTTGTAGATTTAATTACTAAATCACTACAAAAGACAAATCAGATGTATCAAAGAAGACACTCTGAAGGTTTAAACAACCTTATTAAGTATTGCTGCTTTGTATTTCTGGGACAGTTTTTCTTAATGAATCTGAAAATCGCCCTCATATGGTTCTAGAAGTCTCAATGCTTTCTTGCTATTTCTCTCTTACTTTTTCTTTTTTTAAATAACAGCCTTATTGACATATAATTCATATACCATGACATTCACTCCTTTGAAGTATATAATTCAGTGATTGCTGGTATATTCACAGTTGTGCAACCATTACCACTATCTGATTTTAAAACATTTTCATCAACCCCGAAAGAAATCCCACACCCATTAGCAATCATTCTCCATTTCCTTTCAACCCCTCTGACTCTGGCAACCACTAATCTACTTTCTATCTCCATGAGTTTGCCTATTCTAGATATTTCATTTAAGTGGAATCATATATCTCTGCCTCTTTCACATAGCATGGTTTCAAGGTTCATCCATGTTGTAGCATGTAAAAGTCCTTCATTCCTTTTCATTGTTGAATAATATTGCATTGTACAGATACGTCACATTTTGTTTATCCATTCATCTGGTTTTTAAATCTTAATCTTTTAATTTTTTAAAAAGTTTTATGTTTTAAGTAGGCTCCATACCCAATGTGGGGCTCAAACTCATGACCCTGAGATCAAGAGTTGCATGCTCTACCAACTGAGCTAGCTAGGTGCCCAATCCTTTATATTTTTAACTGAAGTATGGTTGACATATAATATCCATTCACGTGTTGATGGATATTTGGGTTGTTATGAATAATGATACTATGAATATTGGTGTACAAATTTTTGTGTGTACCTATGTTTTCATTTCTCTTGGGCATATACTAGGAGTGGAATTACTTGGTCATATGGTAACTCTATGTTTAACATTTTGAGGAACAACCAGAGTCTTTTCCAAAGTGGCTGCACCATTTTCCCATCTCACCAGCAGTATATGAAGGTTCCAATTTCTCCACATCCTTCCCAACACTTGTTATGTTCATCTTTTTAATTTTAACCATACTAATGAGTGTGAAGTATATCTCATTGTTTTGTTTTATTTTGCTTCCCTAATGATTAGTGATGTGAAGCATCTTTTCATGAGCTTATTGGGCATTTGTATATCTTCTTTGGAGAAATGCCTATTCAAATTCATTGCCCATTTAAAAAATTTTTAAATTGTTGAGTTGTAATAGCTCTTTATATATTATAGATACAAGTCTTGTATCAGATATATGATTTAAAATATTTTCTCTTTTGGGGGGTTGTCTTTTTACTTTCTCTATTGTGTCCTTTGGATCACAGAAACTTTTGATTTTGATTAAGTCAGTTTATATTTTTTTCTTTTGTGGTTTGTGCTTTGGTGTCATATCTAAGAAGCCATTGCTTAACTCAAGACCATGAAGATTCAATCCTATGTTTTATTCTAGGATTTTTACAGTTTTATCTCTTACATTTATGTCTATGATCCATTTAATTAACTTTTGTATGTGGTGTGAAGTAGTGATCCAACTTCATTTTTTGCATATCTAATTGTCCCAGCCATTTGTTGAAAAGATTTTTCTTTCTCCCATTGAATTGTCTTAGTGCCTTTGTCTACCTTCTACTCTTGAAAATGGATTTCATCAATCTTCAAAGAAGGGCCTTGCCTACAATAAGATGAAACTGTGGCAAAGAATGAGTAATTCAACAATTATGACACATATATTAAATGTTTTAATAGAGTGTGCAGAGTGTTATGACAATGAAAGTAGGACTCTGACTCAGCCTGGGAGAAATAGGAGAAAGATTATAGAGGGAAGTGTCCCTAAAACTTCCTTGAAAAACAGGTAAACATAGGTAGTGTGCGTAAAGCTCCAGACAGAGAAAATAGTACATGCCTAGACTAAGAAGCAGGTGTAGTCAATCATCCATATGGTCAGAATCAAGCTAGATAATGTTTCTTACTCTCTTTACCCTACCATTCCCACTTTCTTTACCAAGAAAGACCTAATGTCATTCTCTTCCATGGCTGGAATGCATTAAACCTTTAAATTGTCTTAGGTTGGGAATGAACAGAACAGTATACTTAAAAGTCAAATCAACCAGACATTGTAGTCCTATGTGCCCAAGAATCTCTGGAAAGGATATAAACCAACTCACAAATGGGCCTGAGGAAGGTTAAGTTAGAAAGATGCAAGTCAAGTTTTATATTAGTTCAGGCGAATTCTATTTCCTTAATTTCCCTAAAGGAAACTGGATTCCTACATATTCCTTTAAGGGAGAAATACAGTCATATAATAGAAAGAGCACAAACTATGGAGCGTCAATCTTTGCTGCTTTTACTGGTAAGGTCATGGACAACTTCCCTAACCTCTCGGTACCCTTTCAGTACCCTTTCTTCCAAAATGAGGACCTTAACACCACCTCAGAAGCATCTTGTGAGGATTAACTGAGAATGTCTAGCAGCTAACTATAGTAAGTGTTTAACAAATATTAGTTTCCTCTCTTCTCTGGTGTTCTCATACTTATTCCCACAATTAATGGGGGAGAAACCTGGCTTCTCTTTTAGGAGAAGTATAATTATTGAACTAAGGCTGCGGTATCTTTTAGTACTAACTTCAAGTGGGGAGAGGGGAATTATGTTGAACCTTTACCTGACCCTGGAGAGGGTAGTGGGTTTTTTCATTTTTTAAAATGTTTATTTATTTTTGAAGGAGGGAGAGAGAGAGAGAGACAGAGCATGAGTGGGGGAGGGGCAGAGAGACAGAGATGGAGACACAGAATCTGAAGCAGGCTCCAGGCTCTGAGCTGTCAGCACAGAGCCCAATGTGGGGCTTGAACTCACGAGCTGGCCCAAAGTCAGATGCTTAATCAATTGAGCCACCCAGGTTCCCCTGAATACCTTTTTAATAGAAATGGGATATGTGTTTGGTCAGTAGGCAAATAGGTAATGGGGAGAACACAGAATATTATTTTGAATCTGTCTTTGCCAACAGAAACACTTAGATGGCTTCTGGCCTGAGTTTACTTTGGAATACAACCAACCCTGCCTGACTCAGCTTTCTGTTACTCTGCAAATAACAAGCCTAATACCTCCCGCCTTCTTCTATGAGCTGCTTCGTAGTAAAATGCAGAGGAAGCACAAGGTACAGAGTTGAAAGTTCTCTGTGGCCCATGGCTGATGTGACTATGGTTTAGTCCTGAACTTCAGGCAGAGTATCTCTGCTCTGTAGTAGCCTGGGAGCCCTTAAATAACTCTGGAGTCTGTCACTTTTTGAAAAATTTTATAGCTACTACTGTCATTGTTATTTTCTCTGTAAGTTGGTAGGTAGGTCTTTGGTCAGAAGGCTCAAGACCAGGATAAGAATTTGAGCCTTGTTCTGGCATGAGTTCATGATGCCGTGGAACAAAATTCCATGAATAAGAGCTCAGTTACCTCCCAAGTGAGTTTAGATTTCTAAGCAAAAGATGGTTTAATTCCTGCTTCCATTTTTTTTTTAATGGGATCCCATTAAATATGCTGGGTGCTGAGGAAATAATAAAATGAATAAGAAATGACCCTCTTAAAATTTGTATGGAACCACAAAAGACCCTGAATAGTCTAAGCAATCTTGAAAAAGCAAAGCAAAGCTGGAGGTATCACAATTCCAGACTTCAAGTTGTATTATAAAGCTGTACTAATCAACAGTATGGTATTGGAATAAAAATAGACACATTGGTCAATGGAACAGAATGGAAAGTCCAAAGACAAATCCACAATTATATGGTCAATTAATCTTTGACAAACCAGGAAAGAATATCCATGGGGAAAAGGCAGTCTCTTCAACAAATGGTGCTGGGAAAACTGGACAGCAAAGTGCAAAAGAATGAAACTGGATCACTTTCTTACACCACACACAAAAATAAATTCAAAATGAATTAAAGACCTCAAGGTGAGACCTGAAACCATAAAAATCCTAGAAGAGAGCACAGGCAGTTATTTCTCTGACATCGGTTGTGGCAACTATTTTTTCTAGTTAGGTACCTTAAGGCAGGGGAAATGAAAGCAAAGATAAACTATTGGGATTACATCAAAATAAAAAGTGTTTGCACAGCAAAGAAACACAACTAAATCACACAACTAAAGGCAACTAAAAGGCAACCTATGTAATGGGAGAGGATACTTGCAAATGACATATCCATAAAGGATTAGTATCCAAAATATATAAAGAACTTATAAAACTCAACACTCAAGAACCAAATAATGTGATTAAGAATGGGCAGAAGATATGAGCAGACATTTCTTCAAAGAAGACATACAGATGGTCAACAGACACATGAAAAGATACTCATCATCACATATCATCAGGGAAATGCAAATCAAGACCACAATGAGATATCACCTCACACCTGTCACAATGGCTAAAATCAGCAACACAAGAAAAAATGGATGATGGCAAGGAGGTGGAGAAAAAGGAACCCTTGTGCACTGTTGGTGGGAATACAAACTGGTGCAGCCGCTCTAGAAAACAGTGTGGAGGTTCCTCAAAGAGTTAAAAGAACTACTGTATGATCCAGCAGTCACACTACTGGGTGTTTACCCAAAGAATACAAAAATTCTAATTCAGAGATACATGCACCCCTATGTTTATAGCAGCATTAAATAAATACAATAGTCAAACTATGGAAGCAGCCCTTAGCACTCAGCGCGGAGCCTGACATGGGACTGGATCCCATGACTCTGGGATCATGACCTGAGCTGAAATCAAGAGGCGACACTCACCCGACTGAGACACCCAGGTGCCCTTTAATCTGTGCTTTTGATTGTATCCTCACCTGTGTCCTCTGAGTTCTAGCACTCATGAACTTCTCTCACCCTTTGTTGCCTTCTTCCTGTCAACTATAATCAGGCCCAAGAATTTTTCACACAAAATAATAAGAGAAAAAGGAAAAAGAAACAAAAAAATCTGTTTGGACCTGGGTCCCTGAAGAACCACTGTGTATCTCTCTTCCTATTTACTATTCCAAACATAAAAGTAATATAGCTAATGTATATAAAAGTTACAAAGAATAACAGCTGTGTGGCATGACTCAGCTTAACAGAACATTACTAACATCTTTGGAGCTTCTTATTGACACATCCTTGATAGCTTCCCTGACTTCCCTCTTGAGAAGTAGCATCATTTTGAATTGTGTGTTTAGCAATCACTCACTTTTGTCTTGCTCTATATTACATACATTTAGTACATACATGATCTCCAAACAACATATAGTTTTGCAAATTTTCAAACTTTATACATATGTTCTCAAAATAGGTGGATCTTTTTCTCACCATCTCACCTAGTCCAGAGCCAAAATGCCTTTGATAATAGGTTTATTTATAGACAATTACAGTTTCTAATATTAAAATTATTTGGAAAGTCATTAATTATTGAATTAAATTACCACTTAAATGAAATTGTCTTTGGATAGAAAGGGATTTTGATGGTTTGTGTACTGCAATCAAACATTGTCAAAATCAGTTAAATTTCATGAAAAAACCTGGAAATACAATTGCTGTCTCCATTTAGTTCTGCTCCTTCACCACCATGACACTAAAATTATATTCACAGGTGTCACCAAATCTCTTCATATTGCTTCATCAGTGGAAATCTTTAAAATATTATCTGAGTAGACCTCTCTTCTGTTCCTGTGCTACTCTGTAGTTGACATCATCCCTTAGTCACTCATTTTTGGAATTATCTACTGCTTTTGGCTTTCAAGATACTATTCTCTCCTGGCTCCCTTCATCTGCTATAATCTTCTTTTTCTCCCTTAAATGGTCCTCTTCTTTTTCCTGTCTCTTAAACATGAGCAGACTTTGGTCCACTGTTCTATATAGCTTCTTCTGGCAAGAACTCATACATACCCATAGTTCCATTACCACCTGCACGCTGATGACTCTTTTCTCTAGCCTTGACCTTTGCCCTTAGTTTCAAACTCATATATCTAACAACTTGCTGAACCAATAGACACACGAAAACATGTAGATTCTTCTTAGACACCTCAAAGTCAACATGTCCCAAACTGAATTCATCATCTTCTTTCCCCACCAGATTGGTAATGGCTTAACATCCAGTTACTTCTAAAGCCAGATTCCTAGGACTCATCTGAGACTCCCTTTTATTCCTCTCTCTGCCCTGCAGTGTCCCAATTCCCCAAGAGACTAAAATATTCTGCTTATTTTGGCTACCCAAATTTTCTGATGTTCTCTTTCCTTTCTAGTCCTATGATAGTTATCTCATTTAGGCTCTCATTGTCTTTTGCCTGGACCACTGCAGTGCCTCTAATCCTGCCATCCATAAATCCTTCTTCCACTGTGCTACCAGAGTCATCTGCCTAAGATGTAAATGTGACTACGCCACTATAGAATCTAAAATATTTCACTGACTAACCATCACCCAGATGTAGTCCATGCCCCTTTGCATTGCATATACCCAGAATGTGGCTCTTGGCCTGTCTCTCAAGCCTCATCTCCCATCTGTCCCCACCACAAACCTTACAGTGCTCATGCTATTCCCTCCACCTTGTGTGTCTTTTCTATTTTTTCTTCGCATGGCTTCCCTTTTCTCAGTTTTCAATAGGTGTGCCATATCTCCTCTAGAAAGCCTTCTGTGAACTTCCAGGCTAGGCTATGGCCCCACCTCTGTTCTAGCATAGTACATTACGCATATCTTGATTTTTATCACTTAGCCTGTTATATTAAAATTACACATTTACATGTCTTACTCACTAGACCATAGGCTCCTCAAGAGCAGAGATCTTATCTACTTCGTGTTAAAGTTCCCATAAACTTTCCCATAAAGTTCCCATAAAGCTTGCCATATAATAACAGGTCTTGATCTGAACTGAACTAAATCAACCTAGCCATAATCCTGAATCATGAGGACACTAACTCCTGAATCCAGTCATTTCTAAGGGTGTTGCTATCATTACTTTTTCATATAATTTTTAGAGCAAGATGAGTCCTTGAGAGATCATCTAGTCCTTAAGAGATCATGCCTCTCAGACTGGTGTACAGGTAAGCCCCAACAGTCAAAATATCTGAAATCACATGACCAACATGGTTACCATCGTAGAGTTATCAATTTCACCTTAAGATTTTGGGGAAAATGATTTTCATGTTAAAACAGAGATGTGGGGTACCTGAGTGGCTCAGTCTGTTAAGCATCCAGCTCTTGATTTCAGCTCAAGAGCATAATCTCAAGGTTGTGAGATCAAACCCCACATGGGGCTCTGTGCTGACAGCATGGAGCCTGCTTGGGATTCTCTCTCTCCCTCTTTCTCTCTGTCCCTCCCCTGCTCATGCTCTCTTTCCAAAAACCACCACCACCAGCAGCAGCAGCAGCAACAACAACAACAACTAAAATGATGTATTTGAAGGCAGCATATTTTTTTTTAGCACTAAGGGAGACTATAGCTTATGCCATGCTGTTTTCAGCCAAGCCTCCATGCCATGAGAATACACGTTCTATGGTGAGTGGTAGCATTTGAGAAACACTAATCTACAAGATCATTTGATCTTGTAGTTTAGTTCTTGTTCTCTATAAAAATAAACAATCCCAGTGAGAAAAAAGCCTAGAAATTATCTCAAAAACAGCCAGAAGAGAGAGATTTTTCGTCCTGGGTCTAGGTTAGTTTAAACAGGTGTCCACCTGATAGGCAGGATAGGTCTTCTGAAATTAGTACATCAGTGTGCTTTGTGCAAAATATACCAGAATACAAATGAAGGTAGGGGAGAAGAGACAGAAAAAAAATGTTAGAACGGAACAAAGAGAAAGTCTGGGTCAAAGTGGGGGCCAGATCAAAGAGAGTGGAAGGAAGCAAAGGACAGTACAAGAATGGCATGGAACAAGAGAGAAAAAAACATCCAAATAGAACTGTGATTAAAAACGGTGCCAGATGTAGGGTGTTTGGTGATAACCCAAGAAATTATTACATCTTCAGTAAGATGATACAGGGAGTTGTCACTCCAGGAAATTCTACCTGAAGTCCTGGTAGAAGATCTTCCCAGTCTTTTTTCCAACAGCTGTTCCACACATCAAATTTGAGAAGGAGGTACCATCTTCCAGAAAAAAAATGGCATAAAAAGATGCAAAGGAAACAGAGGAAACATCAAGAGGACAAGTAGGAAGGGTTAATTTAAAATGGGTAATGGAGTCGATTTATCTAGGGCCTCTTATGTATCAGGCATGGTTCTAAGTGATGGCGAAACAGAGATAACAGGGCTGGGCCCCAGTCTTCAAGGGCTTTGCCGTCTTCTTTAAAGGTGCCTGAGAGGGAAGAGCCAACAGTACAAAATCTGGTATCTAATGCCTAGGCTTTCTGATGAAGATGTCTTTGAAAGCTAAGTCAGGAATCATTCCTGTGACACATATTATCTGGTGCCTTTTTGTGATCTAAAACTTTCCCAGCAAAGAAAAAGTGCTGACCCTGCCTTAAGTTTTGGGTATCACATGTCAGGCTAAGCAAGGAAAGAAAACAGTATGGATTTGCAGAGTGACCTTCAAGGGCAGAAATTCTCTCCCAAATTCTGTAACTAAGACATTCTTTGGAGGTATTAGGAAAATATTTTCTCAATATAACCTCTTAAAGAGAAATAAGAAGCTAACTATAATTTTCCATCTTAATTAAATATTCTTCTAAGTGTCATTATTAAGATTAAGATAAATATTGGCATGATATGGAGCTTCTCCAAAGGCCCTAACTTATTCTGGATTAAGTATTTCTCCGCCAATGGGTAATAAATGTTTCGCAAATGGTTATTCCAAAACAATTTGTTGTACTTGTGCTTACAAGACTTTTATTACACTAAAATCTCAAACCTTTTTATTTTTACTTATTTATTTTTTAAGTAAGCTCTATGCCCAGTGTGGGGCTTGAACTCACAACCTCAAGATCAAGAGTCACATGCTTTACCAACCGAGCCAGTCAGGTGCCCCAGAGCTTCTTGCTTTTTAATAGAAAAGAACTCACTCTCCGTGGAAGCCTGCTGATTGTCTCCCTGCTGCTGACAAAAGACACACAGAGGAACACAGGGGTACACAGAGGCAGCCACTTCAAAGGGGGGGGGCAGAGTCAAGAACTAAATTCTGAATGTTTGAATCCTAAACTACCACTTACCCACTCAAAACAAGAACCTTTCCTATTAAATGGATTACATAATAAATAAATCAAACTTACTAATGGTCTTTTCTCAAACAGGAATAAATGGCTAGAGATGGGGTCTTCCTGATGAGAAACTGATTAGACTAGAAAGCTGCTAGAGACACAATGATGAACCATCAAAAAAGCCTGCTCTGGATAATCGCCCTACAATGAAGCTCACAATCTGCAAGCCACACTCACAGACTATACATTTTAGCATTTTTGGTACACCATTCTTAAACACGGACAGTTGAATAAAGCTTCTGCCATAAAAGGCAGAACAGAAACAACAGAAAAAAAAGGGGCCTTTGAAAATATACAGACACCATTTGGGATACTCTCAAAATTAGAAAAAAATCAGAGCTAATATTCTCAGGGAAATAGGAAAAGATACTGCATCCATAAAATAGGAGCAGGATGCTATAAAAATTTCTTGAAAGCCGCCTCACTCCACCCAAATAAAAGTCCTTGGGAATTAGAAATATGGTGATAGAAATGTAAAAATTTAATATAAGGGCGGGAATATTTATTAGAACTAAAAGATTAGAGATTTTTTTTTTAAATAGAAAAGATAAGAAACCAAGAGGGAAGATTCAAGAGATCCAGCATCTAAGTAATTTAATGTAAGTTGCAGAAAGAACAGAGGAAATTATGCGACAGAAGAAAACTGAAGAATATGATTTTTAGATTGAAGAGTCCTTTAAAGTATCCAAAACAATGACTGGGGGGAAAAAACCCAAACCAGTATGAACTAACAACATTGTGAAATATCAGAACATGAGGACTAAACAAAAGAAAACCCTACAAACTTCCAGACAGAAAAAAAAATGCATGGGATCAGAAATCATAATGGCATCAGCTTCTCAACTGAGCGATAAGAAGGGAGAAGAAAACGGAGCAATGCCTTCAACATTCTGAGGGGAAATTAATTCCAACTGATAACCTATATCCAGCCAAACCATCAATCAAATATGACGGAAGAAAAATGACATCATAAATGTACAAAGACTCAAAAAGCCAGGTCCTGGGGGCCTGAATCTTCTATAATTTGGGTTGGGGAGCCCTCTTTAAGAAAAAAATAATAAAATTACCAACACAAAATTGGGTGTGAACGTGAATATTTATTTAGATTGAGAAGAGAAATCACAACAAATGGGAACTTGGAGATTCATGGCTCTTTCTTCTAAAATCTTTTTAGAAAATGTGCCCCAAATGCTTCATGATGGCGACCTAGCTTTTCCTCTCCACTTGTCAGCTTTCAACAGTTTGCAGCCCTCACAGAGGCCCTGTGAACTTCAGCAGCTCCTGGATAAATTTGCCTCTGTCTCCACGTGGCTTTTCTCAGGAAGCCATGCTCCAGCAAGACCAAGGAGTGAGAGGGCACGGAATCCAAGAAACAGGAATCCGGTACAATTGACAAGGTGGCAGCAAAGGAAGCTCCCAGTGCAACAAGGAGCTCAGAATAACCAGTCTCAGAGAATAGGGGGCTGGGCAGGGATGCTTCCAAGAAAAGCATATCAAACTGACTACTTACTTGATGCTTAACTCTCTACTGAGAGGAATTTTACCATCCTGTCAAAGTTTGAGTCAGAATTGTAATGAGTACTCAAAAAACCTAAGCAACTGAAGAAGAGGTAGCAATTACTAACTCCAGGTATAGAGAAAGGTTGTACAAGAAAGGAAGTGTAGAAATCATGGTGTATCGCATAGCTGGAAAAAGTCATAATAATGTAAACACTAAACATTGCTATATCAAAAAAAATAGGCTATAACTATATTAGGACCTTGCAAGAAAGGGAAACAAATATGAAAAAGAATAATGAGGGTATAAGAGAGCTACATCCTTATCCTCCCTGGTAGGATGTCAATAGATACTATCCAGAACTGGGAAAAGAATGAGAAATAGCCAGTATTAGCATGTTACTTGGGAATATGGTGGTAAGTATGAGAAAAACATAGATGAGAGACTGAAAGTCATTGCCTCTAGGGAGGTAGCTGTGTAGACTCAGTAAAAGCCTTGTAGAACTTGTGACTTTTAAGACTCTCCATTTATTTGTGTTGACCAAAATCTAGAAACAGCCTCAAGAGGGATGAGACAGAAAGCCTTTGGAAATAAAATGAAGGTGCCTCTGATAAACTAGCCCCAATTCAATGTTTTTCAAATTATGATCCTGTGACCACCTGTGTTCAAATTATCTGGAGTGCCAGCTTATCATTCAGATTTATAGACTCATTCCAGACCGAAATAATCAGCATTTCTTGGGGGTGGACCTCGGAATCTGTAATTTTAAAAAGTTCCCCTACACCCACTGCATTATCTATTGCTTTTTTAATAAACCAAAAAACAACAGGTAAAAATAAAATAAGAATAAAATAAAAATAAAAATAAAAAAATAAAAATAAAACAACAACAACCCATATAGAAACAAAGAGTCAATGACTCATAAAACATATTATGGCAGATGCTGCTAGTTGCTTACCCTATATCTACTTTCCCCTTCTTCCTTAACAGACTCCCTATTTTGTTATATTGGTAACATGGCTGGCTAAAACACTAGATTTGCTCAGGTTTTCCTATAATTAGGAGTGGTTATGTGACAGAGTTCTTATATGAATGAGGTATAAGCAGTCTATTGGGTGGAACTTTCAAGAGTGATATTATTATAAAAACAAGGACAGATTCAGCTGGCACATGCCTTCTGCCCTTCCTTCTGCCCTTCTTTCTGGTAAGCCCTCTCTGATACGAAGAGGTGCCTGTCTCTCAGTGAGGACAAAAGGTGCATGCTAAGGATGGTGGTGCAGGAAGACAGAGGAATCTGGCCCAATCCTCAACTTCTCACCCCCAGACATCCAGCTATTTGAGAAAAACAAACTCCTCACTTACTAAGTTATTGTAGTAGGGTTTTCCGTTACTTGTAGCTGAATGAAGTCCTAATGACATCTCATCCTTGTTCAAACGTTTGTTTGGTAAGTACTGAACGCATTTTATTGAGTGCCCACTACGGGCACTGTGCTCAGAAAAACACAATGGGCCAGACCAAAAGGCTTTTTCTCTCACGGACTGTGGAATCCAGTTAGAGTAGGAGAATCTACGGATATTTGAGTCCAGGATTCAGGGAGGCTATAGTTTGCTGTCACAGACCCAAAACTGAACCACTTGACTTATGTATCTAGGAAATCCTCGAGGGACCACATGCTGGAAACAGCAGTAGTCTGAACACTGGGAAGCCTAGGTTTTAGCTGCAGTTCTTCAGCCAAGTAGGTTTGGGTACTTGCTTAATTTTTCCTGAATCCCCTTTTGTTCTCGGAAGAAACAAAAAGATTGGGCATGATAAATATTTCAGGCTATCCGCAGCTCTAAAATATTTTTGCAGTTACGATGAACAAAGATGGGCATGAAAGATACCAAACAAGAATGTTCCTAAATTTAGATTCTAAGAGTTCGTAGTCAGAGAGTATGGTAAGTAAATGTTCAGGAAAAACAAATCACAGACAACTCTTCACCCCCAAATTACACAAGCAAACAAAAGAGCTCCCCTGTAGGGAGCTGAGGTATTATGGAAGAAGTTCTGGCTTAAGGTTGGCTTTGCCACTTAACAGCTGGATAACCTCAGGCCAGATACTCAGTATTTCTGTTTCAGTTTCCTCAATTATGAAATAAGCTATTACTATTTCCTCACAGTGCTGCTTATGGAAATCGCCTTGTACTCTAAAGCTGCCGTGGTATCAATAATGGTTTATGATATCTAAATTCCACAGGGAAATACATGAGTGTACTTTGGTATCTTCAGCTTAAATTCTTCATCACAGAAGGCTGATAGAGCTTTTGAGTTTCAGGGAGCCTGGGTGGCTCAGTTGGTTGAGTGTCTGACTCTTGACCGCGAGGAGCGTGCCTGGAATTCTCTTTCTCTTCCTCTCTCTCTGCCCCTCCCCTGCTCCTGCTCTCTCTCTCTCAAAATAAATAAATAAACTAAACTAAAAAAAAAAAAAAGATCTTTTGAGTTTCTTTGTCCCTTCAGTAGTGCACCTTGTGACCCATTTTATTTTCACACAGAGAACAGACAAGAGAAACAAAAACAGCTCAAATTCAAATAATCTCTGTTTATTTCTAGCCCCCAGTAAAGGTTTGGGGGAGAAGACTGTTTAATTAAAAGGGAAGCTGAGTCCAAATGACGTGTGGGGATTCCAGTACTTACTTGTAGCCTCTAATTGTTCCTATTGGATATTGCATAGTATTGTACGTGATCTAGTTTTTGTTTCATGACCTGTCCATAGAAACAAATACAGATTTGAAATCTGTCTCATACATGCCCATTAGTTGATGACAGAGTGGTGACTTCTATTCTCTTACCGACAATTATAAAAAGTTTTGCAATAACAGGAAATTTGGCTATGGAATAGGCTCTACATGTGGTAAAACTGCCCTTACCCACTTTCAACAAACAAATGCATTTGAGGGAAAGAGATAATCCTTTAATTATAACCAACATAAGCAATTTCTGTACTTTGACCATTTAAACATGGCAGCCGATGTTAACTTGAAGATGGTAAGGAGACAAGAGAGAAGTCTTTCTTTCTCTTTACTCCTTTTCTCCCCCAGCCCTTGCCAAATCCTATCTCAAAGTTCCATTTGCTAAGATTAGGCAAGAGACACACCAAGGACATACTGGGGAACATTCCAAACAGAATCACTGGTGTCAACGCGAGCTTTGATAGTCTCACTTGGGCCATCACAACCAATTCCAGAACCCACAGAATACATAAAATAAGTACGTGGTGATACTGTGCCTCCCATGGAACAAGTGAGAAGATATCAAAGTCCTTTAAAAGGAAAGTGAATGCTTGGCTTTCCTAATACCAGAACCATTAGTGCACAGCCAGAAATAATGCCTCCCTTCTGCTTATGTCAGGCACTCTCCCTTGGAAAATCAGAGAACCATATTCAATAAAGCTTTCGTATCAATTGCATGGCTTTCTCAGAAACTCTAGGAACAGAGGGTAACTACATCCTTATTGAGCCCATGAACTCTCAGTCCATGAAGAACTATGTTGGACTCTCAGAGTGTATGAGGAGTCTCCCCTGCATGGTTTAACATGGACAAACCCCAGATTGCATTGAACAGGTTGCACATCTGGCCAAAGAGTACATGTTTCTTAGGAATGATAAGCCGTACTACCTATTAAAGTGAATGTAAAGACACGTAAAATTCTTATGCCACTTTATGAGCCAAACAGGGTGGTGAGTAGGGCAATGAGGCAAATGGTCAGGGATGGGGAGGAACATGGCACTCACTGAGGGAAATGGTCACTTCTGTGACTCTTAGAAGAGGTAGCTGGCTAAAACTTTGAAAGGCTGAAATGCAAATCTTTCTTATATCTAGGGCTAGATTACGTTTCCAGAGGTTATCCTTCTGCACCCAGGCAGGGTACCCTAAAACTATTTTTAGGTCCAGTGTAAACCTCCCCAACCCCTGCTAATCTTACCTCTTTGCGCCTGACATCCGTTTCTACCCACTGAAGTATTTGTGGGAGCTAAATCATGACCCAGGAAACTTTATCAGTCAATCGCCTCTTATTAAATTCTAGGCTTCCTGGTTTAAGGAAGTATCTGGTTGGCGGTGTTTGTGGAGTGGCGCTAAAAGGACAGACAGTAGGAGGTAAGTGCCCACGGCGGTGTGGAGCTGGAGAGGAGCGGTCATGGGCCGGGTGTCCCCGGATCCTCGGGTCCTCGAGGGTGGGGTGGGGGGGAGAGGGGCGTTGGTGGAATGGAGGGCAGGGGCTTAGCCCTCCGAAGCTCCGCTCGCCTGGCCACACGGTCGACCTGACTGGCTGGGGACGCAGCAGTTTTCATCCTAGGGCCGCCGGCGACCCGACCCAGGTGCGCACGGCTCCCGGGCAGTCCAGCTCCTCCCCCTGCCCTGCCGGAACCCGCTCCTCCCGCCGAATCCCCTCCCGTTCCGAGCGCCCCCCTGCCCTGTCCGAGCCTCCTCCCCATCGGAGGTCCCCTCCCCTGGCCCGGCGTCCGCGGAGTCCGAGCCCCCGGCCCGTGGCGGCGTCTCACCTGCGCGGAGCGCCTCCGTCCTGCGCCGACTTCGGCCGCCACCCAGCAGGTGCGAGCGCCCGGCCCGGCCCGGCCCAGCAGCGCGACTGCCTGCCCTCCCCACCGCAGACTGACAGCCTCCCCCCGCCGGTGCCGAACGTGCGGAGCCTCCCCGCTCTAAGGCCGAACTTCCCTCCACGCCCCCCGACACTCCCGCCGGGGCCCAAGACACGCCCTAAGGTGTGCTCCAACAGGGGCGGGGTCCTGGGCACCCGGGGCGAACTGCGACTAACCGTGACCTCCTATGATGCAGAGCAATTACAGAAACCTGGGAGGCGGCGAGGACTGTGGCGAAGAGGCTGTCGCAAGGAAGACTGTTTACCGAGCGACGCAATCAGTGAACACACCGACGAACTAGTCACCGATCTCCCTCCAGCAAAGGCAGGCACTGGTGTCCTATCCTGGACGAGAGTCCAGTTCTCTGGTTTAAGCTTGGGGTCACATGAGTTCATTCATTCATCCGACAGATCTGCCGCCTGTTACACCCGCGCAGTTCTAGGTGCTAGAGAAAGAGCTGCGAAGGAGACAAAGCCCTTGCTGGAAGGGGCTCCCTTCCTGCTAAGAAATGCACGCCTTTCTTGCAGTAGCCTGTGATCTCGGTGCCCTCATCTGTAAGGTAAGGGGTTGGCCTCCTAGTTTCCTACCCTAGCTCATAATCCCCTGTGGAAGTGAAAATCTTCCCCCGTCGCAAGATCTACGGCTCCATCTCAGACCTACTGATCAGAATCTCCGGAGGAGGTCGTCAGAGGGACCGGTTAAGAGTTACTTAGGTGACCAGAGAAGTCAGGGCTGAGAATGGCCCCTCTGGATCTCTAAGATGCCTTCCAGCTGATCCCATTGTTGATAGTCCTGGAAACCAAGAAAGTCTTCATGGAAAAGATGCTGCATGTGGGTTTTAAAGAAAGGCAGAGGGGGGCGCCTGGGTGGCGCAGTCGGTTAAGCGTCCGACTTCAGCCAGGTCACGATCTCGCGGTCCGTGAGTTCGAGCCCCGCGTCAGGCTCTGGGCTGATGGCTCGGAGCCTGGAGCCTGTTTCCGATTCTGTGTCTCCCTCTCTCTCTGCCCCTCCCCCGTTCATGCTCTGTCTCTCTCTGTCCCAAAAATAAATAAAAAACGTTGAAAAAAAAAAAAAGGCAGAGGATACACCCTAGCAGGGCGGCAGGGGATAGGATCCCAAGGGCAGCTTCTCTTGATCAAGTAGTCTTTCTTTTTTGTGAAGTCAAAAGAGACTTTTGAGAATAAGGCATCAACTTGAGCAAATCCTTCCTCTATAAAACAGAGTGAATGAGGCCTGGTGGAAGAGATAATGACAGAGAGGCACTGCTATCACTTAAAAGGCTAATGGAGCCACACGCCTCAGATGCATAATGCGACAGTGCCTGGAGCTGGAAGACCACCTCTTTTATTTCCCATCAACTTGGGAATTTACTTAACTACTAGGTCTCATCTGGCACTTGTGCACATCCATTGTTTTTGAAATGGCTGAGAGGGTGGAGTCCTGGATGCCTGTTAGTTACCCTGGGGAACACCGTTCCCTGTCACCAGATTCCTGCAATGGTCAGGCTTTCTTTTTAGTGATCGTATCCTCTAAGGCCATGATGATGAAACAGATGTGTGACTCCTCAGTAGTAGTTACTGGTGGGGGAGATGCTTCTTAACATTGAAAAATTGGAACTAAGAAAATTGTATCTGTTTCAAATTGTAATATCCAAGTGCGAGGACAAACTAGTTCTTACAAAGTAAGTTTGTCTTTAACTTGATCTATAAAAAGAACATAAATCAAATAGCTTAAATCAAACAGGTAACAAAAGATAAATTACTAATATATCAACAACCATAAGTTAATACAAGAACAGCTACCAAGTATGATAAAACCATTAAAGATAACAATGAAACAGGTTAATGTCTAGAAACAGATCCAATTATATGTGGGTCTTGATAAACACAAGGGTGGTTTTTAATTCAATGGGAAATGGCTTATTTTTATAAACGTTGCTGACATAATTGACGATTCTTTTGGAAGATCTTATCATAGACTTGCTCATTATCCAATCTCCCCTAGTCATCATAATCCCAAGTGGGCAAATGGCCACCCAGAATGAGTACTATTTTTCCCAGCCTCCCTTTTAGCTAGGATGGATTATGTGACTAAGTTCAGGACAATAGGTTGGGAGCAGAAGTAGTATAGGCCACTATTCGCCTGAAACGAAGGGGACACACCCATCTCCTCCCTGCTCCTGTCCTGCTGACTGGAACGTGGAGATGGCAGTCAGCCATCTTGTACCATGAAAATGAACTGTGGAGTGAGGGATAAAAGGAGGCTGGATTCTTGGATTATCTCACACAGTAGTCTCCATACCAGTCCTGCAATGCCCATCTCTAGATGACTATGTGAAAGATACATAAAACTGTATCCGGTATAAGTCACAGCTATCAGAGGTTTTTGTCACATGCAACCAAATTCATAACCTAACAAACGCAGACCATCTTTCCTCATGCTTTAGACCATGAATAAACAAAAATTGAAGATGGATTAAAGATCTCAATATACTATTTACTTTGCCCAGTAATTGCAATTTGGAGACTCCATTGTATGGAACTGATATATCATAAGAACCTTAAGGATTCGGACTGCAGAATTATATATTATTTATATTATATATTATTATATATATTATTTATAATAGCAAATGTTTGTCAGTGTGGGAGTAGTTAAATATGGTATAGCATGTCCGTTATTTGACATAGTGTGCAGTTACTAAAAAGGCTGAATTAGATTTATATTTATTGACCAGGAAAATAGTCATGGGGTATTGTTATAGTTAAAAAGTTTGCAGAGAGGTAAGGGATTTTTTTCTTTTTCTTTCTTTCTTTCTTTCTTTCTTTCTTTCTTTCTTTCTTTCTTTCTTTCTTTCTTTCTTTCTTCTTTTTTTGTGGTAAAATATACATAACATAACAATTACCATTTTAGGAGGTGCCTGGGTGGCTCAGTTGGTTAAGTATCTGACTTTGGCTCAGGTCATGATCTTGCAGTTTGTGAAACTGAGCCCTGCACTGGGCTCTGTGCTGACAGCTTGGAGCCTGGAACCTGCATTGGATTCTGTGTCTCCCTCTCTCTCTGCTCCCCGCCCCCCCCCACCCCCCCACTCATGCTTCGTCTCTCTCTCTCTCAAAAATAAATAAACATTGAAAACAATTACCATTTTAACCATCTTAAACTGTGCACTGCAGTGGCATTAATGACATTCACATTAATGTGCAGTCATTACCACCATCTATCTCCAGAATTTTTTCATCATCCTGTACTGAAATTTTATACCCATTAAATAACTATCCATTCCCTGATCCTCCAGCCCTGGGTAACCACTTTTCTAGATTCTGACTCTGAGATTGACTACTCGAGTTTTCTTGTTTAATTGAAATCATACAGTATCTGTCTTCCTATGTCTAGCTTATTTCAGTTAGCCTAATGTCTTCAAGGTTCATCCATGTTGTAGCATGTATCAATTTCTTTCCCTTTAAGGCAGGAATGTACACTACATACATTACATGTAATATGCTACATTTTGTTTATGTATTTATCTGTTGATGAACATTTTGATTGTTTACACCTTTGGCTATTGCAAACAATGCTGCCATAAACCTTAGTGTATAAATATCTCTGGGTTCCTGCTTCCAGTTCTTTGGTGTATATATCCAGAAGCGGTGTTGAATCAAATGGTAATTCTATGTTTAAGTTTTTAAGGAATTGCATTACTGTTTTCCACAGCAGCTGCCCCATTTTGCACTCCCAATATCAGTGCACGCGGTTCCAATTTCTGCACATCCATGCTAACACTTGTTTTCTGGGTTTTGATAGTAGCCATCCTAATGAGTATGAAGTAGTATTTCACTGTGGTTTTGATTTGCATTTCCCTACTGATTAATGCTGATGAGCATCTTTTCATGTGCTTATTGGCCATTTGTATATATCCTCTTTAGAGTATTGTCTATGCATGTGACTTTCCCATTTTTGAATTGGGTATTTTGGCTTTTTGTTGTGGACTTTTAGCAATTCTGTATATATTCTGGGATTAATATCTTATCAGAGATACATGATTTGCAAATATTTTCTCCTGTGGGTTGCCTTTTACCCTGTTAGTGTCTATTGATGCAAAAAAATTTAATTTTGATAAAACCCAATTTTCTATTTTTGCTTTTGTTGCCTATGCTCTTGATGTCTTATCCAAGAAATCATTGCCAAATTCAGTGTCATGAAGATTTCCCCCTATGTTCTCTCTAAGACTTGTATAGTATCTCTACAGTATCTCTACACTTAAATCTTTTATCCATTTTGAGAAGATGTGGCATATACATAATGGAATGTTACTCAGCTATCAAGAAGAATGAAATCTTGCCATTTGCAATGACATGGATGGAGCTAGAATGTATTATGCTAAGTGAAATAAGTCAATCAGAGAAAGACAAATACCATGTGATTTCACTCATATGTGGAATTAAAAAAAAAACAGGTGAACATATGGGAAGGGGAAAGAGAAGGGGAAAGAGAAGAGAGGGAAAGAAACTGCAAGAGACTCTTAATGATAGAAAACAAACTATGGGTTGCTGGAGGGAGGTGAGTGGGGGATGGGCTACATGGGTGATGGGTACTAAATAGGGCACTTGTGATGAGCACTTGGTGTTGTATGTAAGTGATGAATCACTGAATTCTACTCCTGAAACCAATATTGCACTGTATATTAACTGACTAAAATTTAAATTAAGAGAGGGAAAAAAGTCTTTTATACATTTTGAGTTAATTTTTGTATATGGTGTTAGATAAGGATACAACTTCATTCTTTTACATTTGGACATCTAGTTTTCCTGGCACCATTTGTTGAAAAGATTGTCCTTTCCCCATTGAATGGTCTTCCCCCATGAAGCGTCTCGGCACTCTTGTAAAAAAATCACTTGATGATATACATAAGGGTTTATTTCTGGGATTTTTATTTTATTACATTGATCTATATGTCTGTCTTTATGCCAGTACCACACTGTTTTGATTATTGTTGCTTTGTAGTAAATTTTAGGTCAGGAAGTATGAGTCTTCCAAATTTGTTTTTCTTTTTCAAGATTGTTTTAGTTGTTTGGGATCCATTGAGATTCCATATGAATTTTAGGATGCATTTTTCTATTCCTGAAAAAAACATCTTTGGGATTTTGATAAGGATTGCACTGACTATACAGATTGCTTTGGGTAGTGTTGATATTGTCTTCCAATCTATGAACAGAAGATGTCTTTCCATTTCTTTATGTTTTCTTTAATTCCTTTCAACAATGTTTTGTAGTTTTTAGTATACAAGTCTTTCGCCTCCTTGGTTAAGGTAATTCCTAAGTATTTTTTTTTTTTTGATGCTATTGTAAATAGAATTGTTTTCTTCATTTCCTTTTCAGATTTTTATTGTTGGTGTATGGAAATACAACTGATTTTTGAGTGTTGATTTTTTATTCTGCCACTTTGCTGAATTAGTTTGTTACTTCTTTTTTTATTAAAAAATTTGTTTATGTTTATTTTTGAGAGTGAGAGAGACAGAGCACAAGTGGGGGAGGGGCAGAGAGAGAGGGAGACACAGGATCCGAAGTAGGCTCCAGGCTGTGAGCTGTCAGCACAGAGCCCGACATGGGGCTTGAACTCATGGACAGCAAGATCATGACCTGAGCTGAAGTTGGATGCTTAACCAACTGAGCCACCCAGGCACCCCTAGTTTGTTACTTCTAACAGTTGTGTGTGTGTGTGTGTGTGTGTGTGTGTGTATAATAGGCTTTTCTACATATAAGAAAGATCATATCATTTGTGAATAAAGAAAAATTTATTTCTTCCTTCCTAACTTTTCTTGCTTAATTGTTCTGGCTAGAACTTCTAATACTGTGTTGAATAGAAGTGGAAAAAGTGAGCATTATTGTCTTGTTCTTAATCTTAGAGGGAAAGTTTTCAGTATCTCACCACTGAGTATCATGCTAACTAACTGGGTTTTTCATATATGACCTTTATTATGTTGAGGTATTTTCTTTCTATTTTGAGTTTGTTGAGTGTTTTCTGTGAAGGGATGTTGAATTTTGCTCGGTGCTTTTTTCTGAATTCACTGAGATGATCATATCAGGTTTTCCCCCCCTCTAATTCTGTTAATATGGTGTATTATACTGATTGATTTTCATATGTTAAACTCTCCTTGCATTTCAGGAATAAGTTCCATTTGGTTATGCTATATAATCTTTTTTTAACTTATTTTTTTTTAAGTTTATTTCTTTATTTTGAGAGAGACAGAGGCAGTGTGAGTTGGGAGGGGCAGAGAAAGAGAGGGAGAGAGAGAATCCCAATCAGGCTCTGTGCTGGTATTGAACTCACAAAACTTCAAGATCATGACCTAAGCTAAAACCAAGCAACCAACACTTAACTGACTGAGCCAACCAGGTGCCTGTGATATAATCCTTTTAAGATGCTGTTGATTTCTATTTGTTAGTATTTTTTTTTTCATAAATTTTTTTTTCAACGTTTTTTATTTATTTTTGGGACAGAGAGAGACAGAGCATGAACGGGGGAGGGGCAGAGAGAGAGGGAGACACAGAATCGGAAACAGGCTCCAGGTTCCGAGCCATCAGCCCAGAGCCTGACGCGGGGCTCGAACTCACGGACTGCGAGATCGTGACCTGGCTGAAGTCGGACGCTTAACCGACTGCGCCACCCATGCGCCCCTGTTAGTATTTTTTAAAGGATGTTTGCATCAATGTTCACAGGGATATTGATCTATAATTTTCTTTAACTGTAGTGTTTTGATCTGGCTTTGGTATGATGGCCTCATAAAAATGAGTTAGGAAATGTTCCTTTCTCTTCAAAAATTTTTGGAAGAGTTTGAGAAGGATTGTTTTTAGTTCTTCTTTAAATGTTTGGTAGAATTAATTTGTGAAGTCATTAGGTCCAAGATTTTTCTTTGTCAGGAAGATTTTGATTATTGATTCAATCTTCTTAAAAGTTAAAAGTCTGTTCAGATTTTCTATTTTTTCATGGTTCAATCTTGGGAGGTTGTGTGCTTTGTCCATTTCATGCATGCTGTATCATTTGTTGATGTACAATTGTTCTTTTATAATCCTTTTTATTTCTATAAAATCAGTAGTAATGCCTCTACTTGTATTTTAGATTTTAGTAATTTGAGGCTTCTCTTTTTCTTATAGTCACTCTAGCTAAAGGTTTGTTAATTTTGTTAATCTTTTTGAACAACTAACTTTTGGTTTCATTGATTTACTCTATTATTTTCTGGTCTCTATTTTATTGTATTTTTTAATTAAAGTTTTTGTTTTAAGTTTATTTATTTATTTTGAGAGAGAGAGAGAGAGAGAGAGAACATGTGTTGGGTAGGGGCAGAGAGAGAGGGAGAATTCCAAGCAGGCTCTCCACCATCAGCACAGATTCCAATGCGAGGCTGGATCTCATGAACTGTGAGATCATGACCTGAGCCGAGATCAAGAGTTGGACACTTAACTGACTGAGCCATCCAGGGATCCCGTATTTTTTTTTTTAGAGGGAGAGAGAGCGTGTGAGTCGGGGAGAGGGGCAGAGGGAAAGAGAGAATATCAAGCTGGCTCCATGCTCAGCATGGAGCCTGATGTGGGGTTTGATCCCATGACCCTGGGATCATGATCTGAGCTGAAATCAGAAGTCCAACATTCAACCAACTGAACCACCCAGGTATCCCGTCTCTGCTGTAATTTCTATTATTTCCTTCCTTCTGCTAACGTTGGGCTTGTTTTTCTCTTCTCTTTCCAGTTCCTTCAGTTGTAAAGTTAGATTGTTAATTTGAGATCTTCTTGATTTTAATGTAAGCATTCATAGCTACAAATGTCCCTCTTAGTACTGTTTTTGTTGCATCCCACAAGTTTTAATGTGTTGTTTTCATTCTCATTAATCTCTAAGTATTTCCTAATTTCCTTTGTGATTTCTTTTTTTGACCCATTGAGGGTTTAGAGTGTGTTGTTTAATTCCCCCACAGACTTGTGAATTTTTAAGTTTTCCTTCTGCTATTGATTTCTCTTTTCATCCTGTTATGCTCAGAGAAGATGCTTTGTATGATATCTATGTGTTTAAATCTATTGAGGATTGATTTGTGGCTTGACATATGGTCTATCCTGGAGAATGTCCCATTTGCCCTTGAGAAGAATGTGTATTCTGTTCTTGGGTGAAGTGTTTTGTATATGTCTGTTAGATCCAGTTTATTTTTTCTTTTCTTTTTGTTTGTTGTTTTGTTTCACAATAATGACATACTACATAAACACACAGGTGGTGTGTGTGTGTGTGTGTGTGTGTGTGTGTTTGTGTGTGTGTGTGTGTGTGTTACATGTATGAGTAGAAAGGGAGGTGTGGAAAGCTACGTTGGTTACCTCGTGGGAATAACAACGGACAGGAGAGAGGCAGGGGAGAGATTAACTTCTTTCCAAAAGCATGCTCCAAGCTGAAGGACTGTCAAGGGTGACGGAATCTAGATCGGGTTGTATGTGATGACTATCCTAATACTGGCCTCAGGAGCAGGTGAGCAGTGGGGATTGCACTTTGTTCCCCTAATCCTCATGCAGAAACTGTGATTTGCCAGTACATGAAAGAAGCGCTCGATGGATTAGATTTAAGAGAAGCATGAGTGGCTCAAAGGGAATAACTTATACCAGCCATCTCTTGTGCAATACTTCACAATCACTTTAGACTCATTTCTTTGTTTAGTCTTGGTGGTGGCAGACAGTTCACGTGAGCTTTGACAGGTGTCCGCAGGTGCAATCACAGACTGCTTCCCCCACTTGTCTTTGCTTTGCTTCCTGCCTTGGGGCTGCTTTGAAGCTTGCAGGATGTAGAACCTTGGCAGGACTCCACTTGGTGGTCATGTCTGTACACCTGGGAATTCGGGAAGGATCAATGACAATGAAGCCACTCTCCATCAGTGGGGAATAGTAGCTAACCAATAAATGCTTTACTCTTTTGTCCCATGGGTGGAGAGTTCTGAGACATATTTCAAAAGTCTCCTCAAGAAGTACCGGTCAGAAAAGAAGTCCCAGTGGCCAACTTGTCCCTCCGTCCTGTGACACTCCTGCTCTCTGGAATCACCTTCCCGAATACACTACCTGCACACAAACTTTTTTCTCAGACTCTGATTTGGGGAAACCTGGGTAAAAGCAGGAGCTTTGTCAAAAGGCCACAGGAGGTAACTTGAAGGAACAGTCTGAAGATGGGAAAGTTTGAAAATCCAATAGAATGCCAACAATTTATAAAAACATATTGAAAACATAAGTCATAGTGATATTCAAAAGAGAAAGATGACTAAAACTGTTGAGCAGAAAGTGCATTGGTTACCAATCCCAGGAGAACATGCTAACTGCATAGAGGATAGCAAAGCTATCATAATGCCAACTACCAGGAATAGAAGTCCACACATTCTGGGGGAGCCTGGGTGGCTCACTTGGTTAAGTGTCCAACTTCAGCTCAGGTCATGATCTCACGGTTCATGAGTTTGAGCCCCTTATCCAGCTCTCTGCTGTCAGCGTGGAGCCTGCTTTGAATCTCTCTCTCTCTCTCTCTCTCTCTCTCTCTCTCTGCTCCTCCCCCACTCTCTCTCCCTCTGTCTCTCTCTCAAAAATAAATATTAAACAACAACAAACAATGAAGTCCATATATTCTGCTCACTGCATCTTGGTGTCAGAGTCGGCAAGGAAAACACAACACTCTAGAGCCCTGGATGGAACAATGCTTTACTCACCTAGAGAAGAAAGAGAATAAGATCATTTCTACTTGTGTCTCCCTCCAGCCCTGGCAGCCAGTGTAGGGCAGCTGGTCTGTAGGCACCCCCTCAGGCTACAGCAGAAGGACCCTAGCTCCTCCGCCATGGAGTCTGAAATACTGAATGCTGGTGGAGTGCCTGAGGGCCATTGACACTCATGCTTGAGCAGAAGAAAGGAGCACACACTGAGTCCGAAACAGGGGAAGGTACTCCCACACAAGGCTGTAAGGCCAGCATAGTTGTGTGGGCTCTTTGTCTCTTGGTGAGGAAGTGCTCTGGGCTGAAGGCCCATCCTTAAGGGACCATGTGGGGGTTGAAAGTCTGCACCTGAGACTGCCTTTCTCAGCTGTCCACCCAGCAATCCTCATTCGACCACTGAAACAGTAGATGAAACATAGCAAATCCAACAGGACCACTGCCCACCTCGAATTTGGAGGCCCATAAACAACCTATATGGATATGGTTTGTTGCCAGAACCTCCTTGTTATTTTGAGATAGCACTTTACTAGGGTTAGTAGGAGGACCAGATCCAAGAGGATGGCCAGGCCTCCCTGGAGGACGGTCCTTAACCAGGAACCCCAAGTGCATGTGTTATTCCAGTTAAAGAAGTCAAAGAATTAGTCTAAGGGGATCTTCCAGCTGAAAACATTCCACCTGAGCATGGATTTTCTACAGCTTGGTTTCTACTTTCCTTGAATTATTATTATTATTTTTAAAAGCTAATTTATTTATTTGGAGGAAGAAAGAAGGGGAGTGTGAGCAAGCACAAGTGAGGAAGGGGCAGAGAGAGAAAGAGAGAGAGAATCCCAAGCAGGCTTCATGCTGTCAGTGAAAAGCCCGATGCAGGGCTTGATCCTGAGACCCTGAGATCATGACCTGAGCCAAAATCAAGAGTCAGATGCTTAACTGATAGGGCCACACAGGCACCCCTGAATTATTGATATATACACAGCAAGGGGCACTGGCAATAATACAAAAGCCACCCTGCTCCATCACCACCATGGCTAGTGAGTTCGGCGAGAATAGCATGGGGCGTAGTGTTAATATCTCCACTATAGTTAATGACAAGCTGTAAACCATTTTTTTTTTCCAGGGCATATACCAGGTGTGAGGACAGTGACAGCAGAATGGAACCAGCTGTCTGATTGTTTTTCTTTCAGACTGTCTCTGGCAATCTGGCAATGTGTCACAAGGGTGGGGCTCTTCCAATTTAGAGTATCATTTTGTACAAACACCCGAGAACCCTGAAATTCCAAACAGCAAGCCCCATCTGATGGTGACAAGCACTTCATAGCCCCATATGTCCCTCAGAGAACATATAACTCAGAGGAACACATGTCACTCGGGCCAGGGAGCAGTCTTTATGAAAGTCTCTAGCCCAATTGTACAAAGCTCGTGTCAGGTTTAACTACAGGTTAGGTGACAAAGTAAAGTTGCATGATGTATGACAGTCTCATACCACTGATGATGTTTAAAGTCTGCCTCTCAATTTGTGTCTATGTTGGAGGAAAGCTTCATGCATGGGGTACCCTGTGGATAGGAACCTGCACTGAGGTTGTCATTCTTGAATTGGAACTTTCGATAGCTGTTGGGACGCCTGTGAGATTAGCAATAGACCACATGTAGACTATTTGAGTAGAGGGAGGAAATGCTCCAAATATATGGGTGGCAGATACTTCAAACCCTCTGCTGCTACCACCGTGCCAATTTTCACCAATGTGTTGTCAATTCAGATACCGCTGGGTATCTGAAGGAACAACACGGGGAGAGATTAGTTTTCTTCTACCCCCTGACTACTTCATGTATTTCATGTGGTCAAAGGTGTTCCTGTCTGTTACTTGGGGTACTGGCTGTCTAGGTATTGCAGCCCTGGGTCTCTGTCCCAGTCCCAAGGCTACTCCACGGTCACTCATTGCCTTGTGGCTTGATCCAGACCATTCAATCCTGGGCATCTAGTTCATGAAAGTCATGTTCTGCCCAAACTTGGCACATCCCATAATGTCACCCACCTGAATGAAAAGATCAGCTGTCTTTGGCACCACTAGAGATCTCCTAGAACCCTGGTGCTCCTTGTAACCATCGCCTAGAAGCATCACCTCCAGATTAGTCAGGAGGCCCTGTCCAGGGTACTATGGCAGCCTAAACTACATACCACTCCTGAGACATGTGCTCTAAGGAGAAAGAAGAAAAGAAAGGCCGGGCGTTCTGAGATTGGGATTTTGCAGGCACAGCCTGATCAGATGGCTTCCTGGTCCACCTTCACCCTGACCACGGTTGGTATTTCCCAACATGCATTGCAACGCCATATTTCCCTTTGTGTTGGAGTGCAATTTTTAATGTCTATACTGCCCTACTCAGGTAGGGGTACCACTCCACTACCAGGTCATCATGATATTCTTTCTTTAGTTGCTGTTTGAGTTTACTGCTTTATCATCTGATGGCTCCATTGGCCTGTGAGAGATAGGGCACATGAAAAGTCTATTGTTTTCATGAAAGCGCACCCATTGCTCTGTTGTCTGGGCAGTGAAAGCTGTTCCTTGGCTAAAGTGCCATAGAGTTTCTAAACATATGATTTAAGTTATTTTCAAGGGCAGCTATGGAAGTTCCAGTGTCTACATGTTGGACTGGAATGGCAACAACACAGCCTGAATAAGAGTCAAAAGCAGTGAGGCACCACTGGTGCCCATGGCTGGGGTCAGGAGCATGATGTGGTTAATCTGCTAGACCCTTGGTTAATGTGTCCCAATTCTCTTCTTTGGATGATTTGTGTCCATTAGCAAGATTCCCAAGATTGTACTGTGTCCTTAGTTTTGACATCTTCCAGGATCACTCCTTGGGCCTTGGCCTATTCTTGCATCTGAAGTAGACTTCCGTGTCCAGTTCATTGACGTATTCTTTGGGCTACTGTTGTTACCCATTGGGTACAAGCTTGATTGACATGAGAGT
This sequence comes from Neofelis nebulosa, assembly GCF_028018385.1. NCBI lineage: Eukaryota > Metazoa > Chordata > Mammalia > Carnivora > Felidae > Neofelis > Neofelis nebulosa. The sequence goes on along the minus strand of NC_080791.1, from coordinate 26,467,946 downwards.
TCGTTCACGTTCCATTTTAAAAAGTCCTTTGCCATGAGCATTAACATGAACATTAACATATATTTTTCCTTTCCAGGCAATAAGGTGCTGATATAATCCTTGTCCCCATACAAGGAATCCCTTAATAGTCAATCATTCAGTTGCCATTCTCCAAACCAGATGACTAGGCCATTGGCAATGACTCATGAATTGGTGAAAATGTAGCAAGCTTTGGTGGTATGGGTGGCCTGCACAATCACCACTGCGTGGAGTCCAGCCCACTGAGCAGAATGTCCATGTACAGTCCCAGCCTTTAGTTTTGCAGAGTCATCAGTGAGCCATGCCATATTGTCAGCAGGCACATCTTTAAATCTTGGGCCTCAGGTAGTCATGGGGTGGGGGCAGGGACAAAGCATTCCTTGTGGGTTGCTCAGTCCTTTCTGGTAAGCTGGCTTGCTCATGGAGGCTACTGGTCCCTTGAGGTTGTGACTGGGCCTGACCTTGGATATACCACTCCTAGTTAATAATTGAGCTCTATTGAACTTGCCCAATTTTATTGGTGGAGTCGTACTTGGATGACTTGGATGTAAGCATCCAAGTAAGAATGGGCATTTCAGGTCACAAGTCATAGGTGGTATCTGGCTCTAAGATGTTAGTCTCTACCAAGACCTGATTAGCAAGCCAGCAGTTGCTCTTTAAATGAAGTGTGGCTGGTGGCTGCCTTAGTCAACCCGTAGTTCCAAAATCCAAGAGGCCTACACACCCTAGTGGCAGTTTTTTAAACAAATATTTTAATTTTATTTTTTAATTTTTTTAAGTAGACTCCACATCCAATGTGGGGCTCAAACTCAGGACGCTGAGATCAAGAATAGCATGCTCTTTTTCAAAAAAAGAATGACATCTTGCCATTTGCAACAACGTGGATGCAACTGGAGGGTATTATGCTAAGCGAAGTAAGTCAGTCAGAGAAAGACATGATTTCACTCATATGTGGAATTTGAGAAACTTAACAGATGATCATAGGGGAAGGGAAGGAAAAAAGATAAAAACAGAGAGGGAGGCGAACCATAAGAGACTCAAATACAGAGAACAAACTGAGGGTTGATGGGGGTGGGGAAAATGGGTGTTGGGATGAGCACTGGGTGTCATATGTAAGTGATGAATCATTGGATTCTACTCCTGAAGCCAAGACTACATTGTATGTTAACTAACTTGAGAATAATAATAATAATAATAAAATCTTTAAACATTAAAAAAAAAGAAAGAAAACAAGAGTAGCATGCTCTATCAACTGAGTCAGCTGGGCATCCCCCTAGTGGCAGTTTTTTTGTTACGACATACACTAATTAGCATGTATAGAGGTTGTGGACAACTGTGGTGTTCAGGCCCCAAAGGTCTCAAATGCAGCAGCTGGGCCATGGCTTGTTGAACAGTTTTCAAGACTTGCTGCTTGCAAAAGGCATTTCAAATTAGTAGTATTTTTTTAAAATTTTATTTCTTTATTTTGAGAGAGACAGAGACAGAAAGAATGGGGAAGGGGCAGAGAGAAGGAGACAGAAAATCCCAAGCAGGCTCTGCACTGTCATCACAGAGCCTGATGTGGGGCTCAAAACTCACGAACCATGAGATCATTACCAGAGTTGAAACCAAGATTCGGATGCTTAACTGACTGAGCCACCCAGGTGTCCCTCAAATTGGTAGTTGTATAGGTCACCTTAACAAGGGGAACAAAAGAACATCCAAATGGGGATACATGCTGTACTAGAGAAGGCCACCTCCTTTTTAATAGCGGGCACCACCAGGGGCAACAATTATTACTCTATCACGGATACTTCTTTGGCTTTGTGCACAAGTGACCCTTGGAATTGCACCTGCTGTGCTGGGTCCTGTACTTCATCTGGGCTTAAAGCCCACTGCCATGAGTCATTGTATCAATGCCTAATGGCAGCACCGCCTCCACCTGTCTTTTGGCAGGCTCCACTACCAGATGTCATTAATGTAATGGATGGCCAAAACTCCTGTAGTGACCTGGGTTTGTTGACGGTCAAACCCCACACACTTGTAGTATGTTGAGCATATGAACACCTGTCTGCCATGGGTCACCTCATTTACCCCCAAACGTCCCAAGCTCATTAATTTTCAGGTCCTTATGGGGACCTGAAAATATTGTCATGCGGGCACCAGTATCCAAGAGCTCCATGAGTCTCGATTTTTCTCTTTTCCCTTTTTATCCTGGCAGGGGTACAAGGCCACTGACCCACAATGGGGATCTGAAGACCTTGGCCCCATCCTTAACTGTGCCCTCCAGGCAGAGACATTTGTGTTTGCAATGCCCCTTTATCAATAGAAACACCAGCCAGGCTGCCTGAGACGCCCCTGGCTTCTGTCCATCTATGTCTTTCAGCTTTTGTATTTTATTCTTAGAGAAGGATCTCATTTCAACAGTTCTGTTTTCAGCAATGCCATCGATGGTTTTTCACTGAGTGAAAACAGATCTTATTTGAGGCATGTAAATGACCGGGACTGGATGGAACTCCCTGCACAGGACTCCCTTACTTCCCTTAGACACCACCAGTGACCCTACTTGTTCATAACCTTGGGTGCTTTCTAGGTGAAACCTGCAACTGGTCCCATACTCAGAGGGCAAGAAGAGACCCAAGAAAGAGGCAGACCACTCCAGATTGGTGGATGGCAGGCTTAACAAGCAAGGGATGAGGTCCCAATAGTTCCTTTTTCTTTTATTTCCTTTGTCTCCGAGGACATGTCTAGTAAGAAGTTGCTATGGCCCAAGTCAAAGAGGTTGCTGCCTGTTTTCTCCTCTAGGATTTTGATGGTTTCCTGCCTCACATTTAGATCTTTCATCTATTTTGAGTTTATTTTTGTGTATGGTGTAAGAAAGTGGTCCAGTTTCATTCTTCTGCATGTTACTGTCCAGTTCTCCTAGCATCATTTGCTGAAGAGACTGTCTTTTATTCATTGGATACTCTTTCCTGCTTTGTCGACATTAGTTGACCATATATTTGTGGGTCCATTTCTGGATTCTCTATTCTATTCCATTGATCGATGTGTCTGTTTTTCTGCCAATACCATAACTGTCTTGATTACAGCTTTGTAATACAGGTTAAAGTCTGGGATTGTGATGCCTCTAGCTTTGGTTTTCTTTTTAAATATTACTTTGGATATTTGGGATCTTTTCTGGTTCCATACAAATTTTAAGATTATTTGTTCTAGTTCTGTGGAGAATGCTGGTGCTATTTTGATAGGGATTGCATTCAATGTGTAGATTGCTTTGGGTAGTACTGACATTTTAACAATATTTGTTCTTCTAATCCATGAGCATGGAATGTTTATCCATTTCTTTGTGTCTTCTTCAATTTCTTTAATAAGTTTTCCATAGTTTTCAGTGTACAGATCTTTCACCTCTTCGGTTAGGTTTATTCCTAGGTGTCTTATGGTTTTTGGTGCAATTGTAAATGGTATTGATTCCTTGATTTCTCTTTCTTTTGCTTCATTATTGGTGTGTAGAAATGCAACTGATTTCTGTATGTTAATTTTATATCTTGAGACTTTGCTGAACTCATGTATCAGTTCTAGCAGTTTTTTGGTGGAATCTTTTGGGTTTTCCGCATACAGTATCATGTCATCTGCAAAGAGTGAAAATTTGACTTATTCCTTGTCAATTTGTATGCATTTTATTTCTTTTTGCTGTCTGATTGCTGAGGCTAGGACTTCCAGTACTATGTTGAACAACAGTGGTGAGAGTGGACATCCCTGTCTTGTTCCTGATCTTAGGGGGAAAGCTCTCAGTTTTTCCCCATTGAGGATGATATCAGTGTTGGGTCGTTCATATATGGCTTTTATGATCTCGAGGTATGATCCTTCTATCCCTACTTTCTTGAGGGTTTTTATCAAGAAAGGATGCTGTATTTTGTCAAATGCTTTTTCTCATCTATTGGGAGGATCATATGGCTCTTATCCTTTCTTTTATTAATGTGGTGTATCATGTTGATTGATTTATGAATATTGAACCAGCCCTGCAGCCCAGGAATAAATCCCATTTGATCATGGTGAATAATTCTTTTAATGTACTGTTGGATTTGATTTGCTAGTATCTTGTTGAGAATTTTTGCATCCAGGCTCATTAGGGAGAAAGAAACAATCAACAAAATTAAAAGGCAACCAACGGAATGGGAGTAGATATTTGCAAATGACATATTGGATAAAGGGTTAGTATCCAAAATCTGTAAGGTACTTACCAAACTCAAGATCCAAAAAACAAATAACCCAATAAGGAAGTGGGCAGAAGACACGAATGGACACTTTTCCAAAAAAGACATCCACATGACCAACAGACATGAAAAGATGCTCAACATCACTCATCATCAGGGAAATACAAATCAATACCACAATCAAATCCTCAAATCACAAATCAAACCTTCAAATCCACAAATAGAAACTTTACACCTGTCAGAATGGTTAAAATGAACAACTCAGGAAACAACAGATGTTGGCAAGGATTGGAGAAAGGGGAATGCTTTTGCACTGCTAGTTGGAATGCAAACTTGTGCAGCCACTCTGGAAAACAGTATGGAGGTTCCTCAAAAATTTAAAAATAAACTACCCTATGACCCGGCAATTGCAATACTAGGTATTTACCCAAAGGATACAAAAATGCTGATTCAAAGGGACACATGCATCCCAATGTTTATAGCAGCACTATCAACAATAGCCAAATTATAGAAAGAGCCCAAATGTCCATCGATTGATGAAAGGATTTATATATATATAAATGTGTATATATATATATATATATATATATATATATGTGTGTGTGTGTGTGTGTATGTGATATAAAGAGATGTGAGGTATATGTATATATATATATACACATATACCTCACATCTCTTTATATCACATATATCACATCTCCTTATATCCATATCATACATGTATATATAATACACACACACACACACACACACACACACACATATATATATGTGCATATATATGTATATATAATGGAATATTACTCCAAACCCTGAGATCATGACCTCAGCCAAAATCAAGAGTCAGACCCTCAACTGATTGAGCCACCCAGGTGCCCTTTATTTCTTTTTCTTATCTGATTGCTGTGGCAAGGACTTATAGTACTGTGTTGAATAGAAGTGGTGAGAGTGAGCACCCTTGTCTCGCTCCCAGTCTTAGAGGAAAAGCTTTATTTTACCTGCATTCTTCTATCCCCCAAACCAGTATTACGCAGTGCCAAGAAGGAACACCCCAGCAAATTCTCTTCCCCAAATTTAATTATAAAACTGGACCAAATGGTCAAAATAATCATTCCAGGGCTCTGGAAGTTGACCAAAGGCATATGACTAATTTAGAGTGGTTATTAATGAAATACTAAACTTTGAATAAAAACAGTAGGTTCTGTGATTATTGTACCTGAGACTGCTCCCATTCCTTCCACCTTCCACGTCAGTTTTTGGGATATTCTAGCAGGGTGTTCAAGCTGTGAATACCCACAGCTTCACCACCAGAGGGGTCTCACTTGGTTTTGAATGGACTTAGCAAAGTCTACTCCTAGCAGGATTGGAAGTGTTAGTTATGATCTCAGTAGCAAACAAACATGTAACATCAATGGTTCAGTTAGCCTGAGGCTTCAGTCCTGGATGGCACAGGCAATGAGGTGAGGGACTGGCCAAAAATTTAATAGAAGATCTGGAATATTTCAGGACAAGTTTCCACATGTCTGAACAGAATAGACCAGAGACGACCCAAGATATTCATACCAACAGCATGATCCATGAAAGAAAAATCTGGCACATTGAACATCATCAAAATGAAAACCTCAAAAGGCACCAGTGAGAAAATCAAGTCAAGCCAACAGAGTGGGAGAAACTATTTCCAAATTATGTATCTGATAAAGGGCTTGTCTAACACTAAGAAGTTTTTCCATCCAATAATAAGGAGGCAAATTAAAAAAGGCAATTAAAAACAGGCAAAATATTTGAGCCTATATTTCACCAACAAAGGTATATGAATATCTCAAAGCCCTAAAAAGATGGCTAACAAAATTAGTATTAGGAAAATGAAAACTAAACCATAATGAGATATCAATATACCCATAAAGATCATTATAATAAAAAATGCAGAACCCCCCCAAAAAAACCCTCAAGATGATGTCAATCAGGAATAATTGTGGAAATAAACATAAAATACAGACAATTATAAGAATTGGGGAGGATACGGATAAACTGAAACCCTCATATATTGCTTATAGCAATGTAAAGCGCTATGGCCACTCTGGAGTACAATTTGTCAGTTTCTTAAAAAATTAAACAAACTTATCATCTGACCAAGCAATTTCATTCTTAGCTGTGTATCCAAGAGAAATGAAAACTTGTGTCTACACAACAACTTATATGTAAATTTTCATAGTGTTATACATAATAACATAATATTCAAAAGTGGAACCATTTCAAATATCAATTAACTAATGAATGGGTAATCAAAAATGTGTTAAATCTATAAAATGGAATACTGCTCGACAACAGAAATAAATGAGCTGCTAATATGAGCTTCAACATGTGAGAAGCTAGATAGAGAAGACCAAACGCTGTGTGATTCCATTTATAAGAAATTTAGAGACGACAAATATATAGAGATTTAAAGCAGGTGAATGGTTGCCTGGGGCTGGAGCAGGAGCAGGAGCAGGAGTAGGGATTGATGGCAGTTGGGCAAGATGGAATATTCTGGAACAATGGAAGTATTCTAAAACTCAACTGTGGTGTTGTTTGCACATCTTTATAAATTTACTAAAAATCATTGAACTGTGCAGTTACAATGGGTGAAGTTTTTGGTAAATTATACCTTAGTATAAGGTATTAAAAATCATAATCCGTGACGTATAGGGGGTGGAGAAGTATTGAGAAGCTGGGTGATAAGTAAGAAAAGTTCATTATACTATTCCTTCTACTTTTGTATGTGTTAAAAAATTGCACAATAAAACGTTCTAACAAGCTGAGGGCTAGCCCTGTTACATGTGAATTAAGTTGGAGAATTTACACTTTCTGATTTTAAATTGTAATATACTAGTCAAGATAGTTTGGAACTGGTGTAAGGACAGGCATGGAACAGAAGTGAAAGTCCAGAAATGAATTCTTAACATTTATGCTTAATCGATTTTAGACAAAGGCAATTTAAAGAGGGTTAACAAATAGCCTAATGGAACAAAACAGAGAACTCAGAGATAGACCCATTTGTTTACATAAACTTGTATATGACAAATTTGGTGCCACAAATCAGTGCTTAGTAGATGGAGTTGGAAAAATTGGCCCATAAATAAAAAAATAAAACTGCCTCCTTTCCTTATCTTTACCTATTTATAGAGGTGGACTTCAGATGTACTAAAGATCTAAAGGCACATTTCTAAAAAAGCTTACATAAAAATATCTTTGTTACTATTTAAGACCACAAAGCACAAAGCATGAGACAAAATAATTTAATGAATTTCATTGTATCAAGATTACAGATTTTCGACCTAGAGACAAGGTCAACACACAGACATAGATTGGGAGAATGTATTTGCAATATCTAAACCTGGCAAGAGACAATTAGTCTCTAGCTATTAGCTAGAATATGCAAACAATTCTTGTGAATCAACAATGAGAAACCCAAAAGAAAACTGGGCAAATGATACAAACAGTAATTTCCAAATGGAGAAACCCAAATGAAAAGTAATAAAGAGATACTCCAACTCAATAGCAACTGGAAAAATATACTGTGTATTAAAACACTGGGCATCAGATTGGCAAAAGCCAGAAATTGGATAATGCCAAATGATGTAGGAGTATTGGAAAAATAGGGACTCTCCTGCATTGCAGGAGGTGTGGTTACTGGTACAGTTTTATTTTCAGAGCACTTGTAAATATTTGGTTTAATTAAGCATTCCAGAGAAATTTCCACACAGGCTCACAGCAAGACAGGTACCTAAATGGTCATTGTAGTTGGAGACAACTGGACCAATGCAGGTGATACACAGTATTGGAATGTTGTGCAGCAGGAGAAGCAGCAATGAAATGTACACAATAACATGAATCTCTTGTAAAAACACTGCTGAGTAAAAATAGGAAGAAAGAATACCTTCATATAAACTTAAAGCACACACACCACCACCACTACCACCACCAATATGGGTGAAATATGGAACTAAGAAGAGACATACAAAACACTTCATGGTTAAGAGACACCTGAATGGCTCAGTCTTGGTTGAGTGTCCGACTCTTGGCTTTGGCTCAGGTCATGATCTCATGGTTCATGAGTTCGAGCCCCATATCGGGCTCTGCGTTGTCAGCTCAGAGCCTGCTTGGGATTCTCTCTCTCCCTCTCTCTGTCTCTGCCCCTCCTGCATCTCTCTCTCTCAAAATAAGTAAATAAACCTGAAAAAAAAAAACAACAAACATAGTTAACAATGGAGGTGAAGGATGCGGAAATGAGGGAATGGAAATAGAGAATGAGGATAGAAATGTATACATAAATTCAAAAACCCAGGGGACGGGTCTTGTGAAGACCAGTAAGGATTACTTGCTGAAAACTGGGTAAAAGGCTTCACTCAGTCATCTTAATCTGGGATCCAAAGGTGGGGACAGGTGAAGGGAAAATCACTTACGAGAACATCTTCAGATTAGTGGTTATTTGGAGTGATATAGGGAAGAAAAGTAATGGGAGGGATCTGTATTGGTTACATCAGGATAGTTTAATTTTTTAAAATAGATAATATAGGGGTGCCTGGGTGGCTCAGTCGGTTAAGCGGCCGACTTCGGCTCAGGTCATGATCTCGCGGTCCGTGAGTTCGAGCCCCGCGTCGGGCTCCGTGCTGACAGCTCAGAGCCTGGAGCCTGTTTCAGATTCTGTGTCTCCCTCTCTCTGACCCTCCCCCGTTCATGCTCTGTCTCTCTCTGTCTCAAAAAATGAATAAATGTTAAAAAAAAAAACTTTAAAAAAAATAAAATAGATAATATATATTCCATAGCCTCTGTATTAGTTACAGGCAATAGAGTTTATGGTCAAAATCATGGGCTCTGGATGTAGATTATCTGAGCCCAAACCCAAATCTTCCAACTGTGTGACTTAGTACAAGCTTCTGGACCACTCTGTGCCTCAATTTCTTTATCTGTAAAATGGAACCAATAATAATATCTACCACATAGGACTGATATAATTACCTAAATTCATGTATTTCATAGAAGAGTATATACATGGCACATTCTGGGCTTGGCACACAGCAGTAGAATATAAATGTTTTCTATTACTAGAGAGATCTAAAGCAAAAAGGACAAATGGCAAAGAGAAGAAAGGTACAAACAACTGAATGTAGGAAGAATAGAAAGGAGTCAAGTGAAGCAGGATTTGAAATCTCAAAGATTAGAAAATTCTGTAGAAATAACCTGTGTCAGTTGGGCTTTTGTTCCTCTTTCTTTTTAACAACTTTTTGGTTTATTAGCACCAAAAATCGGGGAAAGGAAATCTGCCAATTCTGTAATTTTGAGGCAGCATGTGCTGCTAACGGGTCTGATGAGGCAAAAGAGTGAAATCTTGGCTAAAATATAGTTAATAGGTGTTTTTTTGAATTGATTTTTTTTTTTTTTGATCAATGGATAGATTTTTCCCCCTTGGCTATATAGGTCATAGTTCCTGCTTATTTGCATACCTGGTAATGTTTGATTGGATGCCAGACATTGTACATTGTGTGTTATCAGGTGCTGGGGTTTCAAAAATTCCTTTAGATTTTAATGGGCTTGGTTTAGAGTACAGTAAATTACTTGGAATGGGTTTGATTTTATTGAGGCTTGCTTTTAGGCTTTGATAGGATAGGTCAACCCAACTTTTCATAGAGGGCTAATTTGGCCCCCCGAGGCACTATGTTTCTGAGCACTGGGTCCAATGTTCCAGGTGTTAGGGAGTCTTCCAACCCTGGCTAGTGGGAGCACGATTTCTGGCCCCATGTGATCTGCGTTCTCCTTTCTGGTGTTCATTCCTCAGCCTTGGAAGTTTCATTATACGTCCTCAGCCAAAGACTCGAGGGACTCCTCTGTAGATCTCCAGAGCTCTCTCTCTCTCTCCAGTTCCCTCTGTGATACTTTGCTAACAAATTTTCATCACCTCGCCCTGCTCGAGCTCTAAACCTGTCTCCTTAACTCAATGAGAATGCTAGACTCGGTTTTGGTGTTCCCTTTCCGTGTCCAGTCTGGAAACTCTCCAAGTGGTGAGCTGGGGCACTTTAGCGGTCATCTCACTGTTTTTCCTTCTCTCAGGGATCACTGACCTGTGCTGATGGAGTTCCAATGTCCAAAAACTTTTGTTTCATATATTTAAAACTTTTGTTTAGGGAGGAAGGGTAAATGCAGTCTCTGCTACTCCATTATGATTGAAAACAGAAGCTGAATGTTGGTTTTTAATAAAGTTTTCATCATGTTTAAGTAGTTTCTTTCTATTCCTATTTTGTTTAAGTTTATTCATTTATTTTGAGGGACAACATGAGTGGGGGAGGGACAGAAAGAGAGAGAGAGGGGGAATCCCAAGCAGGCTTTGCACTGTTAGTGCAGGGCCCGATGCAGGGCCTGAACTCACAAACTGGGAGATCATGACCCCAGCCAAAATCAAGAGCCAGATGCTAAACCAACCCAGCCATCCAGGCACTCCCCTCTCTTCCTATTTTTTTTTAATGTTTATTAATTCATTTTTGAGAAAGAGAGATGGAGAGAAAGAGAGCATGAGCAGGGGAGTGACAGAGAGAGAGAGAGAGAGAGAGAGAGAGAGAGAGAGAGAATCCCAAGAGGCTTGGCACTGTTAGCATAGAGCCCAACATGGGGCTTGATCTCACAAACTTCGAGATCATGACCTGAGCTGAAATCATGAGTTAGAAGCCTAACCGACTGAGACACCCAGGCACCCCTCTATTCACATTTTAATTAAAGTTTTTATTAGATATGCTTTTAAATATTAGGAAAAAACTTTCTTTGTATTTATTCATAACATCATGTAGGGTTTCTTCTTTAGTGTACAAATATAATGACTTATATTGATAGGATTCCCATTGTTGAACAACTTTTGCACTCCTGGAATAAACCCTTCTTGGTCATGTATTATTTTTATATTATCATTAATATTATTTTTTAATGCTTACTTATTTATTTGGGGGAGGGGAGAAGAGGGGGAGAGAGAGAATCCCAAACAGGCTCCACGCTGTCAGTGCAGAGCCCAATGTGGGGCTTGATCCCATATATGGTAAGATCATGACCTGAGCCGAAATCAAGAGTTAGACGCTTAACTGATAGAGCCGCCCAGGCACTACAGTATATTATTAAAAAACACTGCTAAATGAGCAATGTGATTGAAAGTCCTGGGATGACAGGCTCTCAGCCTAAGAGCAGACTGGATTGGTGACAACTAAAACATTGCATCACAAGAATGTATGTGTTCGGGTCTTGGGCATCAAAATAAAAAATTTCCCCCAATTAAGCTATTTAAAAATTCTGATGGGGTCACCTATGTGGCTCAGTCAGTTAAGCGTCTGACTACTGATTTCGGCTCAGGTCCTGGTCTCATGATCATGAGATCAAGCTCTGCATCGGGCTCTGCACTGACAGCGTGGCACTTGCTTGAGATTCTCTCTCTCTCTCTCTCTCTCTCTCTGCCCACCCCCCCGACTTGAGTGAGCAGGCACACAAGCTCTTTTTCTCTAAAAAATAAAAAAATAAAAATTCTGATGGGTTCTTTGTCATTTTCAGGGATTCCTTTTTACATTTGAAAGCTTTCTTCATGTTTTTCTTTTTATATGTTACATTGCTTGAATTTGTCCTACGGTGCACTGATGTTCTTTCCTTTTCTTCTTCTTTTTAGTATTTTTTCTCTGTATTTCATTGTGGATGGCTTACATTGCTATGTCATTAAGTTCACTGGTTTTTTCTTTATCATCATCTAATCTGTTGTCAATCCAATCTAACAACTTTTCAACTCAGAATTGTATTTTTATTCTCAGAAATTCAATTTGGGTATTTTGGATCTTCCACGTTTCTACCAACATGCTCAGTGTCTCCTTTAACTTCTTGAACATTTAGGAAACAGTCATACACAACAGTTATAGGAAACTGTTTCAATGTTCTGGTCTACTTATTGTATAATCTGTGTTGTTTCTGGATTTGGCTTCATGTTTGCTTTTTCTCTTCTTTACGGATGGCATTTTTCTGTTTCTTTTGTTTTTTTGTTTTCTTTTCATGCCTGGTAATTTTTGATTGGATGCAAAACATTGTAAATTATACCTCAGGTACTGTACCTAAAAGAGATTAGCAAGTGTCTTGGTGGCCACCAATTTGGCCGCAAGAGCTGGCATGATGCTCCTTCCTGTGGATGCAGAAAGGAAAGCAAGAGAAGTGGCCATCCTCTCCTGGAGCAGCTGCCTCCAGTCCGCACTCCAGCCTGAGGCACTTGCTCTCCCGTTACCGATTAGCTAAGGGTCTGTGCTCAGGCCAGAAGCAGTAATGGTGACTGGAAAAGAAGGGTCCCCTGGGAAAGTTAGTGGGTCCAGCTTCAGGACACAGTAAGTATCAAGGGCAGATGAGGGGAGAGATTTTAGTATCAGTAAAGTGAATCATAAGAGACAGAGGAAAGCAGCTTGAGCAAAGACAGGAAGAACCAACTGACCAGAGGAAGGTAGGTGCTTGCAAAGAAGGTTGTTGATAGTGTCTAAAGGGATCCTTCTTGAACCACCCAGGAACTCTGATAACAAGAAGCAAGAATGAAAAGAAACTGCATCCCACTGTCTTTGCTGGGGTGAGCTCAAGACAGAAGCTATGCTATTATTTAAAAAAAATTTTTTTTAATGTTTTATTTTATTTTTTGAGAGACAGAGCATGAGCAAGGGAGGGGCAGAGAGAGAGGGAGACACAGAATCTGAAGCAGGCTCCAGGCTCTGAGCTGTCAGCACAGAGCCCCATGCGGGGCTTGAACTCACCAGCCATGAACTCACCAGCCCTGAGATCATGACCTGAGCTGAAGTCAGAAGTCAGACGCTAAAGCAAATGAGCCACCCAGGCACCCCTATGCTATTATTTTTTAAATACTATTATTCTTGTCAACCATAGTCTTTGATATTAACCCTCTAAGATTAATGAACTTAGGGAATATCTGTTATGGAAGAAATAAAATTCTGAAACATTAATATGTATACACATGATATATGACTATGGTAATGTCTAACAACTAAGACTTGAGAACTATAGCTTGAAACTTCATGATGTTAGGTAACTTGCCACCTATGTCTGAAGGTTCTTTGGACACACAGGAAATCCCTTAGTGTTGCTTTAGTATGCACTTTTTGTTTTTTTTTACTGAGATCAAAGAAGTCTTAATGCATAATGCCTGAAGGTCACATGTGAGAGCAACATTAGTTTTGATGCTTGCATATGTGGCTTCAATATTCACATTTTCTATTTCTATTTCATTATTTGTCAGGTATATTCTGTGTGCCACTTAATGTCCGCTCCCCCCCATAAGAATATCAACTCTTCAAGGGATCATGCTTTGTGGTTACCACATGTGGAGTGATTATGAAGTGGACATTTTATAGGCCTTATGTTTCTTAACTTATACATCCCTCTGAGAAACTGAATTTCTTACTTTTATCTCCATTTTCAGGTTTAGGAAACTGAGGCATAACGAGGTAAAATAAGCTGCCCAAAGCCAGATGGCAATTAAAACGTGAACTCTAGAACTGTCTCACCCATCTCTGAATAGTACTCAAAACTGAATATCTGACTAATGCTCGGTAGAATGTATAAAGCATGTAGTTGCCCCATTGTGAACACAAGATGGCGCTGCAGGCCCAGCCACGCTGCCTTGTTGGCGCAAGAAGAGGAGATTGGCTCTGTCTGGTTCACAGGTTGACCACTGCAGTTACTAGGACAGAACTTCCAGAATCATTGACCAAAACTGAAATTAGAAAGCGCAGATTCCTGAGGCGCCTGGGTGGCTCAGTTTGTTAAGTGTCTGACCCTAGGTTTCAGCTCAGGTCATGATCTTGCAGCTTTGTAGGTTCAAGCCCCACATAGGGCTCTGGCTGCCTGCTTGGGATTCTCTCTCTCCCTCTCTCTATGCCCCTCCCCCACTCAGGCTGTCTCTGTCTCTCTCAAAATCAATTAACTTAAAAAAAAAAAAAAGAAAAAACCCGCAGATTCCTTTGGGACTTCATTTTCCTATTTTTAGAATGGGAAATCTGTCACTTATCTTCAAAGAGCAGAAATGACATAAAATTGTGCAGTAAGTATTTTGTATATATCAGTGAGGGGACCTGATGATATCAATAAAATTATTTTACTCATATGCAGTAAAGGACCCAGGACAGAGAATGGTGACATGGAATCTTCTTTCCTTAAGGTAATACTGCCTCCTTACCTCCACCCAGGATTATAAATAACTCCTGGTGCAGACTTTTTTTAATGTTTATTTATCATTGTGGGGGGGGAAGAGAGAGAAGGAGACAGGATCTGAAGCAGGTTCCACGCTCTGAGCACAGAGCCTGACATGGTGCTCGAATTTACAAACCACGAGGTCATGGCCTGAGCCAAAGTCAGTCCCTTAACTGACTGAGTCACCCAGGTGTCCTGGTCCAGATTTTTTTAAGGGCCTACATGTACATGTGGTATCTTCCTCATCTCTGTCTCTTTTTCCAGCGATTCACAGCTCTCTTCATCAAAAAGTTCTGCATATAAGAATGAAGAATGACTATATGATCTCACATAAACTTCCTGAAGATAGTTACTGGCCCCACCAATTGGCCTTATTTATCTGAGTGATTCTGTGACCTTTTCCCAAGGCTCTCTCCTACCTTTTAAAATAAATCTGGTGCTGGGGCGCCTGGGTGGCTCGGTCGGTTAAGAGTCCAACTCATGACTTCGGCTCAGGTCATGATCTCAGGGCTTGTGAATTCCAGCACGGCATCAGGCTCTGTGCTGATAGCATGCAGCCTATTGGTATTCTCTCTTTCCCTCTCTCTCTCTGCCCCTTCTCCACTCATGCTTGTGTGCTCTCTCTCTCAAAATAAATAAATAAACAAAAAATAAAATAAAATACATCTGGTGCTTCTCCCGACAATCTCTTTGAGATCTGTACATGCGTCACAATATTCTAGTTGTCCACTGCTCACGGCCAGCCTCGGTGTGCTACAATCATGCAATCCATTTCTTGCAATAATCAAGTCTATATCAAACTTGAGTTTGTTTCCTTTTCTTTCAAATATATTTCTCAGAACTGTAATCCCACTCCAAAATATATACCCAACAGAACTGTATGCATATGTTTACTAAAAGACATGTTCTAGAATTTCACAACGTCTCTATTACTAATGTCTCCAAACTGGAAACTGTCCAAAGGCCCAAAGGTGGAATGGATGAATAAACTGCGGTATATTTCCTCATTGAAATACTGTACAACGAGAATGAATTAACTACAGCCACACTCAAGAAGAAAGAATCTCACAAACTTACATCAAGTGAAAGAAGCCAGTCACTAAAGTATACATACTCTATGATTTTAAATTAAAAAAAGGAACAAAACAGGAAAGTTAATCTACAATGTTAGAAGTTAGAAGTTGCCCTGGGGTTGGGGGTGGAGTAGTGACAGGAAGTGGGGCTGGGGGCTTCCGGGATTTTGTAGTATTCTGTTTTTTGATCTGGGTGCTGGTTTCACAGATGTGTCCTCTTGGTGAACATACATCAAGGTGTAAATTTAATGACTTATGTATGTTTCTATATGTATGTTTTATAAAATGTACAAATGTCAAAAAGAAAACCACAGGCCCCAATGGGATCACTTAATGGTAAGGGCCTATGTCAGCAAAACAAGACTTAATACCTAATGTAACCTAAGTGCAGTTTCAGCCCTCCCTCCCCATGTAACCTTTAACCAGTCAACATGGAATTGCTTGGTCAGCACTAGAAATTTACTGATAGATTCCTTCCATTCCCTTTAGGAGGATGACCTTGCCTAAAACAATGGATTCTCTGCTAATAATTTCCTTTTTCTTACTCTCTATCTTTACAAACTTTTCCTTTTTTGCAGCCTGATGGGGCTCCTTTCAATTTGCTAGATGGGATGCTGCCAATTCATGGATCATTCAAAGGAGCCAATTGGATCTTTTAAATTACTCAGTTGAATTTTTGCTTAACACACAAAAAAATACAGAAATATATTGTCATATGTAACTGGACTCCATTCTGGGCTAGTTTGCAACTATACTTTGAAGGGAGCTAGGGCTTCGTATAGACCCTGCTGTATAAGAATCCAGGCCCTGGTTCTGGTCATCCCGTGAGAGTAAGAAAGCAGATTTTAAAGGAAGCCATCTCCATGTCTTTACAGTTGTTGAGAAGGAAACCACAGGCCCAAAATGGTGTCACTTAGGCCAAGTCCGCAAACCAAGACTTCATGTCTAACCAGAGTGCAGTTGCAATACGCCTAGGAATGCAACCTTTAACCAGTCAACAAGAAATATCTTGGCCCACAATAGGAAATTTACTGATAGAGCACTTCCCCGCCCCTTAGGAAGGCGACCTTGCCTTCCGAAATGATGCATTCCTTGCTGATAAATTCCCTTCTTTTTTTTTTTTTTTTTTATGCCCTCTCTTTGCCTTTAAAAATCTTTCTTTTGTTTAGATCAGCGGAGCCTCCCTCTACTTCCTACACAGGATGCTGCCTGATTCTTAAGTCATTTAATGAAACTAATTAAAAATTTTCCGTCGATTTTTTTTTTTTTTTAACACAGTCCTTGTATATTTAAAGGATGGGACCTGTATAGGAGCCTGTTTTCAGATTCATCCTTAATGCTCATCCATTCCCTGGTCCCCCTTTACAAAAAGTACGGGCTTGAGAATTCATCCCTCTCAGTGGTCGCTATGCTATTGTCTTCTCTGCATTGTTCTTGGTCTCCGCTGCACAGACCTTCCAAATAAGCATGCAATTGTCATCAGTTCGGAAGGCTATTTGGGAACATTGGCTTAGCTTGGTGATGTTCAGGGATCCCGGAAGGGCCCAGCTGTCTGGAGGCCCAGGGATGTCAGGGAGCTGGGGGAGTGGGGGTGGAGAGGAAGTCCTGGAAGTCTCAGGGATTGGGCTGCAGGAGGTTCTGAGGGGCCCAGAGGTAATGTGCTCTCTGACAAGTGTTCAGTCTTGGTGTGGAAAATTGGGAAAGGAAGAGGAGAAAAGGCAGGGAGGAGTGGGTTGGAGGGAAGCAAGGGAGGTTACTGGAGGTGGAGGAAGGGAGGCAGAAGAGAAAAGTGGCCAGCAGAGGAAGGGGTGGGGAAGTGAGGACGTTTAGGGGTACTAATGGTGTTTTGACATATTGTGTAGAGAATGATTTCTACAGCCTGGAAGAACTTGGGGACAGCTGTTAGGAACCTTTCATGGGATGATAGAAAAGTGAGTGGGAGCAAGGGGGGCGTGATGATTAACAGGCAGCTTAATGTGGGGCTGGAAGACGGCCTGCCATCTTTAGTGACTTCATAGGTGGTCACAGTTACAGCTTCCAGTTCTGTGGATATGGCAAAAACAGATCTCAAAGGTGCTGTGATGGAAGAGGGAGGATGAGTTCTCAGGGGACAAAAAAGAAGTTCCCCTTTCTATTTAATTATTTCTGTTTCAGCTCACAGGCCTGTAGAAGCAGCACATCACAAGTTAAAAACTCCAGTATCACTGGCCCTTGCATCGCTCTGATCTCACAGGAGAGCCAGACCCTTCGAAGTCTGCACCAACGGTCTGGGGTCCTGGGGTATTGTGATTTATAATAAGAAATATATATTTGGCCACTGTCCCCATTTCTGTCACAGGGCTCCTAAAACTCTTGGAATTTCCTGTGATAAAAGCAATAAGGGTGTATTTTGTTATGTTAATGAGGTGACTTTTGGAAAGCCCTAAATGGCCTAAGAATGGGGGGCTGGTTGCTGTGGAGATCAACCCAGCAACTAGAGGGTTGGGACTTTCAGTTCCTGCCCGCCCCTCCCCCCCAACCCCAAAGGGAGAGGGGCTGGAACTTGAGCTCAATCACCAATGGCCAATGATTTAATCAATCATGCCTATGTAATGAAGCTTCTATAAAAATCCAAAAGGATGAGGTTCAGAGAGCTTCTGGGTGCTGGAGAGGGTCTGGAGGCTCTGAGCCCCTTCCCATACACCTGGGCTTTGCTTCTCTTCCACCCCCCTTTTCCTGAATTATATCCTTTTATAATAAACTGATAATCTAGCAACTAAGATGTTTTTCTGAGTCTGTGAGGTGCTCTAGCAAGTTAAGTGAACCCAAGGAGGGGGTGGTGGGCATCTCTGATTTACAGACAGTCATTTGGAAGCATAGGTAACTCCCTGGATTTATGATTGGCATCTGAAGTGAGGGGGCTGGGGGGGGGGGAGTCTTGTAGGCCTGAACCCTTAACCTGTGGGATGGGATGTTATCTCTGAATAGACGTTGTTTCTGTGTGGATGTTATCTCGGGGTAGACAGTGTTAGAATTGACTGAAACTGTAAGACACCTGGCTGGTGTCTAGGAATTGCTTGGTGTGGTATGGCAACCCCTGCCCCTCACATTGGAATTGGGTACAGATTCCACATTGGATATGGTGAGCAGAAGCTTAGGTCTTACAGGAGCATTTCATGTGTTCGTGTAGCTCATGTACACATTAGCTCACACAGGACAGCAGCTGTATCTCCTGGGCTAGAAGCACCCCTGCACATTGCATATGAGTTTTGTAGATCTGCTCTACCATTGCTGTGCTGGGTACCTCTCTCTACTTGGAGTTACAGTTTAAGAGAGGGACCTCCAAGAAGGGATGCTTATGTCCCAGAATTCTGAAGACTTTATGTGAAATTTCTCCTTTTATGCTCAGAATGCTCTAAGGCCTCTGGGTAAGTGCCTGTTTCTTCCTTGTCATAATGAGTTCTAGCCCAGAAAAGTTCTTAGCACTCCCATCCCCCACACCTTACAAAGACTTCCATTGGGCATCTCGCAAATGCACCAGACTTACCTGGATCCCAATGATGGACCCAACCTTAGTTTAAGCTCAGATTCCTGCCTTATCTAAAGGCCTGGCTTTTATTGAGGAACAGGCTGAGTTTATCTTCGGACTTTGTTCTTCCACTTATCTCCGGTTCCACTGTCTGGGGCCTGTTCTTTCTAATCTAGTGTTCGAATCACCACTCCTTACCTCTTCACCAAAACTCTTGTTCTCTGTTACTTTCTCTCAGAATCTTCATGCTTTCAAAAAGGCTAGGGACATTACTGGTCTCATAAACTATCTAACCTAATCAGAAAATCTAAAGGAGATACTACCCTCCTGCCCTGGGCTCTCCATCCCAGGCAAGATCAAAGGGTCCTGTTTATAGCTGACACAATTGTGTATGTAGAAAATCCCAAGGGGTCTGTAAAAATCTTCCTAGAACTAGTAAGTGAATTTAACAAGATTCCAGGATATAAAGTCAATATACAAATATCAATTACATTTCTATATACCAGTGTATTAGGGTTCCCCAGGGGAAGAACCAAAGGGATGTGTGTGTGTGTGTGTAAGGAGAGAATATACGGAGTGTGTGCCTGTGTGTGTGTGTGCATATATCTATGCACTATTCTCTCTATTCTCTCTCTGAATATATATATAAGAGGAAGAGCAAGAAAGATTCATCTTAAAGTGTTAGATCACACAGCTATGGGGGCTGGCAAGTCTGAATCTGTAGGGCAGGCCAGTAGGCTGGAGACCCAGGGAAGAATGTGCTGTTCCAGCTTGAGGCTGAAGGCTCTCTAGAAGCAGAATTCCTTTTTCTGTGGGGGACCTAAGTCTTTTCTCTAATTGCATGAAACCCCACTCACATTATAAAGATTTTACTCAAGCTCTAGGGATTTAAATGTCAATCACATCCAAAAAAATACCTCACAGCAACATGGAGACTGGTGTTTTACCCAAAGCTGGGTACAATGACCTAGCCAATTCAGCATAAAACGAACTAACACCACCAGAAATAATGATTAGAAAATAAAATTAAAAACCAATACCACTTAAAAGCTCCACAAAATGAAATACTTAGATAAAAATCTCACTGATTTTGGTTGGCCAAAGAACTCAAAGACCTAAATAAATAAAGAGACGCACTGTGTTCATGAAAGGGAAGATGTAACATACAAACATTGGCAATTCTGCCAAAATTGACCTATAGATTGAACACAGTTCCAGTTAAAATCTCACCAGGACATTTTGTTGATGTAGGCTTTAAAATTTATGTAGAGAGGCAAAGGATTAGAATAGCTAAAATGGTTTTGAAACGTACGAATAACGTTGTAGGAATCCCACCACCCACTTTTACGACACACCATGAAGCTTCTGGCATCAAGACAGTGTGGAATCGCAGGTTACACAGTGATCAGCAGAGCAGAATAGAGTCCTGACATAGATCCAGCCAAACAGGGCCCGCTGATTTTTTTTTTAAGTTATTTATTTTTGAGAAAAAGACAGAGTTCTAGTGGGGTAGGGGCAGAGAAAGAGAGAGACACAGAATCCGAAGCAGGCTCCAGGCTCTGAGCTGTCCGCACAGAGCCCGACGTGGGGCTCAAACTCATGAACCACCGAGATCATGACCTGAGCCGAAGTCGGACGCTTAACCGACTTGAGCCACCCAGGTGCCCCAGGACCAGCTGATTTTTGACAAAGGTACAAAAACAAACAGTTCAGGAGGGAAAGTGTCCTCTTTTCAATAAATGATGTTAGAACAACTGGACATCCATATGCAGAATAAAATAATATATAGAAAAGAACACTGACCTCAGAGCTCCTACAAAAACGAACTCAATGTAGATAATTAGTCTAAATATAGAATGGAAAACTAAAACTTTCAGAAGAAAACAGGGGTTTTCTCAAACCCTCGTGACCTGAGGTTGGGAAGCTATTTCTTAGGTGGGATACCAAAAGCATGGTTCATTAAAAAAAAAATTGATAAATTGTTCTTCATCCGGCTTAAAAACCTCCATGAAATATGCTTTTAATAAAGTGAAAACACTAGATACAGCCTGTGAGAAAATATTCGCAAACCACACATGATCATAGGACTTGTCCACAGGATATGTGAATACAGATAAGCACACACAAAAGAGTTAACATCATTAGGTATTAGGGAATTGTCAAGTAAAACCACGAAAGCATTAAGGTACTGCTAAGCCATAAGATGCCACTATGCACCGAAGATAGTTAAAAGTTACTGGTGATCCTAAGCACTGCTGAGAATACGGAGCAACTTCAATTTCAGACATTTCTGCAGGGGAATGAAAGGTGGTACAGCCATTCTGGAAAATACTTTGACAGTTTCTTATAAAGTCCACATACAATTGCCATAGAACCTACTCCTTAGAGAAATGAAAGCTTATGTTCACATAAAAACCTGTATAGGAATGGGTTACCGATGCTCTACTTGTAACTGCCTAATCTGGAAACATCCCAGTGTCCGTCAGTGGGTAAGTGGATAAGCAAATTGTGGTACATCCATACAATGGACTACTACTCAACAATAAAAAGCAATGAACAATTTTTTTAAATGTTTATTCATTTTTGAGAGAGAGAGTGCAAGTGGGGGAGGGCCAGAGAGAGAGAGAGGGAAACAGAATTCAAAGCAGGCTCTAGGCTTGGAGCTGTCAGCACAGAGCCTGATGTGAGGCTCGAACCCACAAAATGTGAGACCATGATCTGAGCTGAAGTCAGGCGGTTAACTGACTGAGCCACCCAGGTGCCCCAGGAATCAACTATTTATACATGCAACGATCAATGACACTTCAAGGTACGCTGAGTGGAAGAAGTTGTATCAACAAACAGTTCACAGATTGTATTTCTCATTCGTACGTCATTTTTAAATTTTTAAAAAATGTTTTTATTTATTTTTGAGAGAGAGACAGAGCACAAGAGAGGGAAACACAGAATCCGAAGCAGGATCCCGGCTCCAAGCTGTCAGCACAGAGCCCGACACGGGGATAAAACCCACAATCACGACCTGAGCAGAAATCAGACGCTTGACAAACTGAGCCACCCAGGCGCCCCTCATATGTCATTTTTATATGAAATTTTTGAAAAGACAAATATTGATGGATCATACATCAGTGGTTTCCAGGGTTTAGGAGTTGGGGAGGCTGTGATTATAAAGGGAGAGTATGAGGGAATTTTGTGGAGTGATGGCGCTACTTTGTACCCTGGTGTGGTGGTTGCATGGATCGAAACATGTGTTAAAGTTATGTAATTGTATACAAGGGAATCTCCTTGTGTGATTTAAAAAATAAAATTAATAAAATTGTAGAGGATGGACAGTGGATTCTAATTCCTCCTCACTAAGGTGAGGCTGGTGATCTGTAATCTTTGCAGCTACTATTAAAATGTCAACTTGACTTTGCGCCTCTTCTCCAAGGTCTGTGTATTTTGACTTGGATTCTTTCTTTGGATCCATTATGACTGAGCAAAAAGACTTCCTTTTTTAAAAAACTTTTTAGTGCATTTGCTTCTTTGGAGAGAGAGAGAGCAGGGGAGGGGCAGAGAGAGGGAGAGAGAGAATCCCAAGTGGGATGCAGGGCTTGAATTCACCAACTGTAAGATCATGACCTGAGCTGAAATCAAGAGTCAGATGCTTAACCAACTGAGCCACCCAGGTGCCCCTGAACAAAAAGACTTCCTAAGTTTTCCTTGTCAACTCCAGGAAGCTGCTAACAATCTTCTTCTCTCAGCTGAGTGCTCAGTATGGGCCTATAGCTGTGTTCTCCTGCACACTTTGATAATGGAGATTTTCCTCTCATTTATTGAGGTATCATTCTTCGATGGTGTAATACATAGGTATTAATCATATAGTTTGATGAGTTTTGACAAAACTGCACAGTGGTGTGTTCGTAAATGTTTAACGACTGGCTCTCTGGTGGAATAGAAAGCCCCTGCGTTGTAGTATTCGAATTGGTGTGGTATGAATACTTTTACCATGGTGAATTCCAAGCTACCGATGTCAACCAGCTTGCCAACTTCCTGAAAATTTAACAATCAGCACTCTTGATGGCTACTGTGGGTGCCAGCACAGCACTGCCTGTACATACCTGTGTAACCATCACTGAAATCAAGACCTAGGACATTTCCACCACCCCACAATTTCCCTAGTGTCTCCTTGTAGTCCCTCCCCAGCCCCAACCTGTGCAAACTACTGTTCTGATTTCTACCAGCACAGATGAGATGTTTGTATTCTAGAACTTCATAAAATTACAGTATTTATTTATTTATTTATTTATTATTTTGGTCTGGCCTTTTCTCCCCCTGATATTTAAGATTTACCCCGATTGTCGTGTTTATCCAGTTGTCTGTCCCTTCTATCGTGCTGTGGTATTACAGTGTATGGATAGACTACAATCTATCCTCTTGATAATGGGCACTTGGGTTCTTTCCCGTGTTGGGTTTTTCTGAGTAATCTTGAAAGGCTATGAAAGCAGGAGGTTCTCCTAATCTTGGCAAAGACTTTTTCTGGTGGAAAGAAGGGATGCTCTTGAAGCTTTATATTTTACTGGTGATAATAAAAGACCATCTCTGAAAGTGTTTAGTACATGGCAGGCATTATCAATAAACGTTAGAGTCTCAATTTGGTAGAATTCTGTTTCCAGGCCCTGTGACCAGAAACAGATTGCCAAGGCACCTGGGTGGCTTAGTCAGTTAAGTGTCCAACTCTTGAATTTGGTCAGGTCATGATCTCATGGTTCATGGGATCAAGCCCTGCACGGGGCTCTGTGCTGACAACACGGAGCCTGCTTGGGATTCTCTTTCTCCCTCTCTCTCTGCCCCTACCCTGTTCGTGCTCACTTGCTCTCTCTCTCTCTCTTTCAAAATAAATAAACTTAAAAAAGAAATACATTGTTTTTTGGAGAAGGGCCAGAATTAACCACTCTAGAGAAAAGAAAATCTAGACTATTTAAAAAAGTTTCAGAGATTCTATTTTTTCATTTGGTACATCCATTTCAGGAATATTTCACAATTTTAACAATGAGGAAAAAAAATTTCTATGTTAAATATTTTCTGTTATACTTTTGAAGCCTATTTATCATAAATAGTATCTGGCTTACTTTATACACATTTCATTTTTAATTTATGTACATTATCTCATTTAACTTTTGCTGTAACACACTGCAAGGACCCTCTCCTTTAAAGATATGGAACGCTAAAGCTCAGAGAGAGTTAAGTAACTTTCCCAAGTTCACAGAGCTAATGGAAATTTGATCTCAGTTGTCTGACTCCAAAATTTATGCTTTTTTTCACTGCAACATGCTTGCTGCCCTGTGTTCCACAACTCAGTATTGATAGGCAGCACCTATTATTGAAATAATGGCTGCCTATTTTGCTTTGATTCCGACTATTCTAGTAAGCACACCATCTTGTATTTTCACTTGCTTTTTCCATTTCACCAGTACACTTCCAATAAGCCCAATACTGCTTAATTTAAGTAAGCAAATTACCTACAGGAAAGTTTGAGTTGACAAATCAGCATGTTACAGAATGTTCAGTAGGTGGCGCTGTTTCCCCGACATTGCAATGACCTCTACACGCCTTCCGTCACTAGGGGGTGTTGTCCTGCTCCTGGAGAAGTGTTACTGCTAGGAGAGCTCCGGCTGACTCTTGATTCCCCAGAGCTGACACCAGAGCCACCGAATCAATCTCAGCATATTCTTTTCCTTCAGTGGGGGACCTTGAAGTCCTATTTCTCCGTGTGCCCATTCAGCTAGAGTTCTTATGTTAATAGTCTTCTGGACCAAGTTTAATCCAGAGACAGGTTCATGTTCAGCTCTCCTAGAAAAGTACAGGACTGAGCAGAGCTTGCCCACTCAAGTACTAGGCAAAAGTCTATCTCCTCTCTCTTTTCCTCTTACCTTCCAAGGTATATCTCGGGTCCTACACATCCCAGGACCAAGACCGTTTCACGCAGTATTCTCTCGGGCTTCTTAGGCTCTTATCACTCTGAGAGGTGAGAAGTCACCAGGGTTTTGAAAAAGTCAAGGCATGAAAAAGTCGTCTGAAGAAGCCAAATGTAATGATCAATAAAGGTGTCCCAGGTCCACCCTGGCATTTGTCTGTCAGGAGAAGCCTGTCATTGAGACACAAAACTGGATCCTGTTAATATGCTATCACTTAACACAAATATGAATTTCTTTGGCAAATTCTTCTCAAGGGCAAAAGGAGTGCGCCTCCTTATCCCTGTTCTTGCCAAGTTAGCACCCTGGGGGTTTCATCAGAGACAGGTAGGAACAGGAGACAGGGAGGCTGGGTGACCTCCGTCAGAGGTGAATGCTGCAAACCTGGGTTATCCCTTCCAGAACCATCTTCTCCAACTGGCCCTGGGCAGAGAATAGAAGGCTGCAGGCTTCCCAGCATCTTACCTCCTTACTTTATTCTAGCCATGAGGCCAACAATTTCATGGAGTCCAAAAGCCCTTTTATTTACTGCCACAGGTTTTTGGCGTCCAGAAGTTCCTCTCTCTCAAGCAGGGGCAGGAGGAAAGAGGGAAAACCCAATGCTGGAAATGAAAGGATGTGAATCTGGTAGGGATAGAGACAATCTGAATGTCAGAGAAGGAGTGGGTGAAATTTTGGATGGAAAGGACCATGAGAAAATGATATCTTATCTGAACTTTTGCCCCATTCACAGAGGTGATGTAGGAGGGGCAAGAGGGAAGGAATGTAACATCCACTGAACTCACTTCTTAGACGTTTGACTGCAGTACCCCATGCCCTGTGTGAGTCCCAGGGCCAGCCCAGGATGTTGGTAATGGAGCAGAAAGACCTGAATTTGAGTCCCTCACCTGCCATTTATGTGTAGTTTGAGTACAGACTGAGGCTACTTTTCTCCTTTGTGGAATATGGATAGTAATTCTCCCTGTAAGTTTGCTATGAGTATTAAATAAGATTATTTATATATATATATATATATAATATAAAATATATATTATATATATATATACACACACATACATAAAATATATATTTACCTTGTTCTGTGAGTGTTCCACATGACAAGCAAACATTTCTAATAAATTATAACTTGATAAACGAGCGATGTCTTGCAACACAAGTAGTACACGACACCAAACGTCACATGATCACAACTGAGCCAATGCTTCAAGTGGGGGAGGGGCAGAGAGAGAGGGAGACGCAGAACCCAAAGCAGGCTGCAAGCTCTGAGCTGTCAGCACTGAGCCTGAAAAGGGGCTGGAACTCGTGAGCTGTGAGATCATGACCTGAGCCAAAATCGATGCTTAACCGCTTGAGCCACCCAGGCACCCCAATGGTTCTTGCAATTTGCTTTGATATACAAGTGCTTTGGATTACAGGCATCTTTCTGGAATGAATTACGATCACAAGCCAAGGTTTTACTATATATATATATATATATATATATATATATAAGCCATTAGTACAGGACCTGAGAGCTGACACACAAGAAATAGTGGTGACCGTTCTATTTTACTCCCTTAGGTTTAGTACCTTTGTTCCACCTTATAGAACTAATTCAGAGACAACACATATCCTACTGCCCAAAAGCAATCACATGAAAAAATCACCATAGTTTTGGCCAGTTAATATTTATGATATAACAAGTATTGGGCTGAGCACCGTGGACAGAAAGGAAGAAAGAGCACCCTTGAACTTTAGGCAAAGTCAGGTGTGTGAAGCAGCCAGCACTGCAAGAGGAGCCTAGTTGGCACTTCACCATGAAGGGTTCAGGTGCCTGGCTCTATTGCCCTCGTGGCCTTCACCCAGGGCCAGTCTCCTGAGGGCCTGGGTTCCACCAGGGCCAGCCATTCCCTTCATGACAGTGGAAGGCTTGTTTCCTTCCTTGAAGACTTCCAGACAATTTTGACCAAAGAAAGGACTTTGAGTCAAGTTCTTGGCTACTTCAGTAGGAAGTGCTTACAGAAGCCAAATTTCAGTGTATGATCTGACTCCTGCTCTGACTCCTGCTCACCTCGCCAATATATTAATTTTCACATCTGCTGTGCAGCTCACAGCGCCCTGAACCTATGCTTAGTATGAGTACCTACGTACTCTTCAGGATTTCCAAAAGCACTCTTTGTTCCATAATGCACTTCCTTAGCCCCTTGGTAGATCTAACTATTCCCCCGCCATGGATTCCCTTTATGGATGTCCATCCCAGTCATTGCACATGACTATTTACTTAACCTTTCTGAGTCTTCTAGGCTCTCACACCTTCACATCTTCAGTGCGCTGCCCAAGGAAGAGCCCAGAACATGGTGGACATTCAGTACCAGCTTACTGAGTGGATGAATGAAGGAAAAATGGTATACTCCACTTTAGAAAGAACTTATGTAAGGTAGAAATTTCTGGGAGCACCTGGGTGGCTCAGTTGGTTAAGCGTTCAACTTGATTTCAGCTCAGGGCATGATTTCACAATTGTGAGATCAAGCCCTGGGTCAGGCTCCATACTGGGAACAGAGCCTACTTAGTTCTGTCTCTCCCTCTTCCCCTCCCCCTCCTCCACTAGCTCTCACTCCCTCTTTCTCTCAAAAAAATTTTTTTCCCCATAAAAACCAAACTAAGCCAGTGTCTCTTTCAACCACACTAGTATTTTATGACTTGGACAATTGATCTGATGCTTTAGTCACTGTTTCTCTATAGACCCTAGAATGTATTTACATTTTTAAATAATTACCAGAGCAAGATGTTTACTTTTTACTTCATATATTAAGTCCTTCAAATAGTTGCTACCTTCAAAGGAAAGACTCTCCCCCCACCTCATGGAAAGCATCTTCTCAGGCGACATGTGGCAAGGTCCTTTCCTGTGAGGTGGTACATGGCTGCCATGTCCCTTGGCCTGGACTGAGGTTGGGAGTGTCTCTCGTGGTTTTTGGAATGGCCAACTGGGATTGGGCTTTAGAGGTGGGGCTCAGGGATGTCAAATAATCTTATGACTTAGCATCAGAGGGTTTGAAAAAGTCTGTGGCAAGGGGCAGGAGGTGGGGTGAGGGACTTTTTTTTTTTTAAGTTTATTTTTATTTATTTTGAGAGAGAGAGAGAGAGAGGAAGGCAGAGAGAGAGGGAGAGAATCCCAAGCAGGATCCACGATGTCAGCATGCAGAACCTGACACAGGGCTCGAACTCACGAACTGTGAGATCATGACCTGAGCCGAAATCAAAAGTTGGATGCTTAACCGACTGAGTCACCCAGGCGCCCTGGAGTGAGGCATTGTTTCAATTTTGGGGTTGCTTTTCTAGGGCAATGAGAGTTCATTTGCCAGTTTGGGTTTGGTGCAGCCCAGTGGGGGGTTATCCCCAACAGGTGACTCCACTGACAAATTCCTCCCAAGATACTGTCCATTGACAAATTCCTCCCTCCCTGCTTCCTCCAATCAATGCAGAAGCAGGAAGGATCGGGGGGGGGGGGGGGTGAGGGGGAGGGGAAAGGCTATGGTTGGTGTAGCAGAGGGAAAAGTTGACTTGTCAGGGGCTGAGCCCAGAGCTGAGACACTGGAAAAAAGCTCATTGCGTTTTTGCTGCCAGTCATTGCAGATTGAGCTGGGGGGGAAGATTCTGGGGTCTAGTTTCCTTTTTCTGGGAAGCATTATACTTCTTCCATTTCTCTTACATCATCTACCTCTCACGCGTCCACAGGGGATAGCTCTCCTGCAGCATTAGGGTGTGTATAGAGCCTGGGTTCTGGAACTAGACTCCCTAGATTCAAAATGTGGCTTTGCTTCTTTGTAGCTATGTGACCCTGGGGCAATTCACTTAACTTCTCTGCAACTAAATCATCTCTTCTATAATGCAGGGTTCACCTCAAAAAGTGGTGGTGAAAATTAAGTAGATTGATACACATTAAATGCTTGCAACAGTACTGGCACATAATTGGTACTCAGCAAACATTAGCTATTATTACTACCTTCCTCTTTTCCCAACCTCTCTCTTTGATGTGGCCTCTCTGTTCAGAAGGTACTCATTGACGTTCGTGTGGAAAATACCATGGTGGACGCTGGGGGAGAGACTGAGATTACATGTGGTCTCTGCACTCAAGGGCTTATGATATGGAGAGGTGGAGACAGAAGCAAAATACTAAAAGTGAAGAATAAGTTTGTGCTAAAATATGTGCTGCTGATATATGTATTAGGAATTCAAAAAAGGAGAGAGTAGTGTGGGTTGAAGAAGGGCTTCGTGAAAGAAACAGAACTTGATTTGGGTCTAAAAGACGGAAGAGTATGGAGACTTAATTTGCTGACTTGCTGCCATTTACAGCTCTCTGAATTGTTCTTGCTTTTATGGCAGTATGGCAAAAACAACTTTTACCGCTTAGCTCAGGAACATCCCCATGATGGCAGTTTACCAGGGAGCTTACACATAGGCTTAGCCACTGCTGCCTTTTTTTTTTTTTTAAGTTTTTATGTATTCATTTATTTAAGTAATTTCTACACCCAACATGGTGCTTGAACTCAGGACTCTGAGAATAAGAGTCACGCTCCTTGGACTGAGCCAGCCAGGCACCCTGCCACTGCTGTCTTCATAACTGGAAAAAAATGCAAAAAGTTTAGGGACTCTCCCATTCCACTGAATATGGCCCGAGAGCAAATGGTCCCACTCTGGGGTTCAGCATCCCCCCCCAGGTCCCCCACACAACCACACCACAGATGACTGACTTCTAGGTTGGTAAATTCTACGCCACTTGCGTTGCCCTTGTTCCCCTCCACAAGTCTGCAAAGCATTAGGCATTGTATTAAAAGAAAAATACCTGCCATTGTGCATCCAGACCGGAAAAAGAGGATTGTCTTCCCAGAGGACACTCAGTTATTGTTCACTGAGAATTTTCATCTCTTTCTGTCTCTTTCTTTAGCTTTTGGGTAGGCTCAAGTGAAGCTGAGTCAATTTTGGTGACTTTGGTAGTTGAGGGTCAGCGGGTAAGAGTTGCTGACCAAGTGCCCTAGCCCAATGGTAGACCTCAAACTCTGGACACATGAGAATCACGTGAAGAGCCTGTTGAAGTTACACATGATGGGACTTTATGGCCAGTGATTCCAAGTCAGTAGGCCTTAAGTGATGCTCACGAGTTTGCATCTTTAACAAGCAAACCAGGTAATTCTGCTGAGGGTGGATCATGGACCACACTCAGTGAAAAACATTTAGAGACCACAGCTAATGGGGACTTTAGCAAAGGATGCAAAGGAAAATAGCCAGAGGCGGAGCTGAAGGCAGAGGGAGTGATTTTGAATGGTTCATAAACTGAATTGAATAGGACATTAGTTAAGGAAAACTGTCAGATCACAGACTCAAGAAGACCCAATGCAGGGATTTCCAGCTGTATTTCAAGGAGTACTCCAGTCCTCTGGAATCACCATCATGGGGATGCGGATGTTGAGGATGCTACGGGAATGGTGGTTTGCGACCAACCCTACTTCACCCAGAACACCGTCACTCTGATCTACTTTTATCTATGTGGCTTTCACGTAAGATATCATTTGAAAAGTGGGAACTGCTGAAAGAGGTTGAAAATTCACTGACCTAGAGACAAAATTTCAGTCCCCGGAAATAACCATACTCTCCTTGAGTAGCTTTTGGAGCAGTATTCCATCAGGTCTTGATTGCTCTCTTTGCAAAGGAGGACAACATTGGGCAGGATGCTTCTGTATTACCTGCTTCATTTCTCCCTTTAAGCCGCTTGTTCTATAATTTTCGTGTATTCCAGATCCATTGGAGGATCATCTGAAAGCTTTGGAACTTTCCTTAGAAAAATGTGCACATATGCGCATACCTATAAACTTTAGCATTTATTTTCAGTGGGTCTCTTGGGCTTCATGAAGCCCATCCATGAGCTTGGTGATCATCCCCCATTCTAAACTTTATTTTATTTTATTTTTAGCAGAAGTTCCAGTTGTTTTTTTTTTTCCCAAGTCTTCTCAAGTAGACTGTAACTCTCCTGAGACTGAGTGTAGAAATTGCGTATTCTCCAGTGAGGTGGTCTCTAAAGTGGAAGGGCAAGATGATCCATTGCAGTATAAGAAGAAAATATTAGAACTTCTACTTATATTTAATCATACCCAATTTTCTATAGCAACTTCTACTTTTCTGTGTGTTCTGTAAAGCTCATTATATTACTAGGTTATGTTATTTAAATAAACATGGCTCTATTGGGGTTGCCTGTTAAAAACTTACTATAAGGATACCTGATTTTAAAAGTTTGGAGTACCCTACCTTACAGAATTTTCATGGTTTTTTGATGCATTCTGTTGGGCAGTGAAGACTCACAAAAAAATTGTGTAATTGCTGTTCTCTGGGAACTTACAGTTTACTCTTATACAAGTAAGTGTCCATTGTGGATGGGGGATCTGACTGTGCATGGTTCACTTGACTCCAAGTCAGTAACTATATGATTAGATCACTGTTTGGAGAAGAGTCCCTTGATGAGTACTTAGAAAGTACCTGTTCATTTATAGAGGTTCCTCAAGAAACTAAAAATAGAACTACACTATGACCCAGCAATTGCACTATTAGGTATTTACCCAAAGGATACAAGAATACATATTCAAAGGAGTACATGAACCCTGATGTTTATAGCAGCATTATTAACAATAGCCAAGATATGGAGACAGACAATGGCCCAAGTGTCCATTGTCTGATGAATGTATACAGAAGATGTGGCATCTATCTATCTATCTATATGTATCTATATATCTATATCTATATCTATCTATCTATATGATGGAATACTACTCAGCCATCAAAAGGATGAAATCTTGCCATTTTCAAGGACATGGATGGAGCTAGAGTGTATTATGCTAAGTGAAATAAGTCAATCAGAGAAAGACAAATACCATATGGTTTCACTCATATGCGAATTTAAAAAACAAAACAGATGACTATATGGGAAGGGTTGGTGGGGAGAAGAGAGGGAAACAAACCACAAGAGACTCTTAAAGATAGAGAACAAACTATAGGTTGATGGAGGGAGGTGGGTGGGGGATGGGCTAGATGGGTGATGGGGATTAAGAAGGGCACTTGCTGTGATGAGCACTGGGTGTTGTATGTTACGTGATGAACCACTGAATTCTACTCCTGAAACCAATATTGCATTGTATGTTAACTAACTAAAATTTAATCTAAAAAAGGGGAAAACCAAGAAAGTATCCGTTCATACCCTTTGTGTATGTATGTGTGTATATGTATAAATATAAATGTAAATATAGATATAAATTTATATGCAATTCCTGGTCATGGCTTCTAGGAGAGATACCCCAGAGGGATGCCTAAGTTGATATGGAATGTGAAAGAGCTTGTCACATTTTACAACCATTTTAGGTAGAGAGGCACTATCAGTAATCGTTCTAGAATTTTTATATGTGAAGAGCTCAGGAATGGCAATCTTTTTGGAAATACAAAGCTCGGGGGCTTATGTAGCAATTCCATTCCTGTTACTCAGGTTTGGTCTTAGGCAGATGGTGGACACTATGGGGTGAAGATGAACATTCCACAGTTCTTAGTGCTGCCTCGGGATCTTACGGGAAACCAAAACAGAGTTTTGAGGAAAAGGTAGCAAATTGGAGAGACCGGGGCAGAGGAGTCAGGATGAGGACTCAGCTGAAAAGAGAGCATACCAGCCCTTCTGAGGACTTCGCAGTGGGGGGAATCAAACCCCCAAAGAGAGTATTTCTCATCGCAACTGCCAGACTGGACCCATCTCTCAACAGCTGTCAACCATTTATTAGTGGGACTCAACCGAAGCCAAGGGAAGGGGGAGGGGGAGCAGACAAAAGGAGAGAATAAAGTTGTGTTAATTACCAGTCCATTTCCATGATGCAGAGGTGACCCGGTCTGTCATCTCCTTCCCTGTGGCCGGTGTTTTGTCGGGTCTGACATTTGCAGCGAGTGCTCCCAGCCGGGCATCTGTTGCCCCCATCGCCATGGCGACAGCAGCTGCAGCAACGTGTCCTCTGAGAATGTGCTGCCCGAGGTTTCAGGAACCATTTTGGAAGCATTTGTCCCGACAGTGTCTGCTAATCTCCCTTTCATTTGTAATTATTTTATCGCCTTGATTCTCTGCTTTGGCATTGTTCCCAAAGCTAACTCTGCTCCCCGACACTGGGGTCCGTGGGGAGGTGTCAGCCGCCTCGGCCCCGTCTGGGTGGAGATGAAAAGGAAGTGGAAGGAAAGACTTGCTAGGGGCATGGTGTCTTCAAACGCGCCCTGTCTCCTGTAGGCAGCCCTGGGAGGGCCCGGGCTGATTGAAGTAGCCCGAATTATGAAGCCCAAAGCCTTTGAGGCCAGCCGCCCCATCGAGGCCAAGAATAATTGAACAAATAGTTTATCTGGCTAACCAACAGCTGTAGAGCCTAGGCGATTTGGAGAGGATTAGGGGCGAGCAGTGAAAGGATACTCCCACAGGGTCCTTCAAATCCTCATCCTGAATTCTACCAACAAAGAACACATGTTGAAACCCGGGAATTGCTTTTTAAGTCCGTTTTTCTCCCTTTCCAAGTGACTCTGTGCAGTGCTTCTGAGAATTTTAAGTGGCTATGGCAACCAACTTTGGGGTCCCTGCTACTGGATTCTTGGCAGTCGCTGCCTTTGGTTCCCCTAAACCTTGTTTTCACCCGAGACAGCTCAGACTCGTGTGGAAATTCTGATCACTCTGGGAGGTGCCGGAGGGTTGCTGCCTTTTCCTAAAGTCTACATTGCTGGCAGCTGTTGTAATGTCTAAGTACAGTGCCAGGGCCAAGTTCAGGTTAGGATGAAAGAGAGTTATGAGGGTGGCTGGATGGAGAGAGAGGGCATAGGAATCCCCTTCCCCATGTGAGAACAAACTGGCGGGGGGGGGGGGGGAAGCTCCAAACAGACCAAAGATTTAATTTTTTAAAATGCATATTTGTACTTAGATGAAAATTTGGGAGAATTTCTATGTTCAAACCTTTGAAACCTTGAGGTGAGTCATGTGTTTCTGTGATTGAAAACCCAGAAATCACACAAGCCATAGAAGATTGAGAAATTAAACACTATAAAAAAATGCTGCACGGCAAAAACACTGCGTGCAAATATGATTAACTGGAGAAAATATTTGTGATTAGGATCAGAAGAAAGGGCTAATCTTCCTAACAGATAAAAAACTCATAGACATCAATCGCCAAAAGAAAAATGAGTGAGGATGTGAACCGATAGTTCATAGGATAGAAAACAGAAAGGGGCCCTATATATATAAAAATGATGTTCAACTTCATTCATAATAGGAGCGATGCAAATTAAAATTATTCTGAGATACCATTTTTCAGCCATCAGATCGGAAAAAGTCCAAAAGTTTGAGAACACACCGTGTTGTGTATCTGTGAGGAAATAGAACTCTCTTGCATTCATGCTGGCAGGTAAAAGGGAGAGTAATTTGACAATATCTATCAAAATTACAAACACATGTAACCTTTGACCCGGCAGTAACACTCTTGGGGATTTACTTTATAGAAAATTTCATCCTTGCAAAATGACGTACACAATTATGCCCCTGGTGTTTAACAACAAAAGACTGGAATCAATCCACATATCCATCGAGAGGGGAGTGACTCAATTAATTATGATACTGCCCTACAAGAGAGTGCTACACAGCTGTAAAAAAGAACGAGGAAGCTACCTGGGAACTGATTTCCAAGGTATATTAAGTGAAAAAAAGCCCAAGTGCAGTGCGGTGTTTATAATATGCCCTTCCTCCTGTAAGTAAGAGAGAAAACATTATCTGCATTTGTATTACCTTCAAGGGACTCTGGGAAAGATGCACAGACTACTGTTAAAATTAGCTGTAGAGTCAGGAACAAATGGATAGTAAGTGGGGTGGGGTGATGTCACCGGATACCTTTTTAGGTAATTTGATTTTGGACTATTGTAATACTTATCCCCAAACAAAATAAAACTACTTCATGTAAAAGACCAAACAAACAAACCTGGGGAAAACATGTTCCCAAATCGGTCACAGTTGTAACAGCTGAGTTTGAGTGGGGTAGAGCAGAGAATGCACCCCCAGACTCTTCACAGGTGCAAGCACCCTGCTTGGGCTCCATGAGGCCAGTGCCTGGGGACAGTGTGGCTCCAGAACCCTCACCACTTCCGTAGGCCCATCCTGACTGGCCTGAGAAGGGGCTGGCACCAGAGAACTCTGGCCTTGTGGGTGACAGCCCGGGCAATGTATGCCTGTAAGCTATCTTGTGTGGCTTCTCCAGAGGTCCCCAATCTCCCTTTTCTTCACAAGAGTTTCAAATTTCTTAAAAACAAGGCTCTGCCCATAAAGAGTCCCATATTCTAAGGCACTTGAGAATTTGGGTCCTAGACCAGAAGCCCCTATTCATTTTCGTTGCATGAGAATCTTTAAAAAAAAATTTTTTTTTAAGTTTATTTATTTTGAGAGAGAGAGAGATGAGAGAGAGAGAGCTAGTGAGCGCTAACATGAGCAGGGGAGGGGCAGAGAGACACAGAGGGAGAGAATCCCAAGCAGGCTCCACACTGTCAGTGCAGAGCCCGATGCAAGGGGTTAAACTCATGAACTGTGAGATCATGACCTGAGCCAAAACCAAGTGTGAGAAACTCAACACACTGAGCCACCCAGATGCTCCCATGAGAATCTTTAAGAGAGGAGCAGTGACATGGGCTGAGTGCAGCAGCCCCCACGTTGCACCCGGCTCCCCATAGAGACCATCCTATGAGACCAAGAACCACAGACCTGGAGAGAACCACCTGGAGTCTGAGCAGCCTGCTTGGAGCATGCTGGGGGCTCATGTATCCATTGAAAAACATTGACATGGTGCTAGAATATGAATAGAATACGGTTGAGGTGTTTTACAAATATTAACGTATTTAGTTTTCATAACAACTCCATGAGGAAAGTATCCCCCAGTGTAGGATAAGGAAACAGGCTCAACGAGCTTACCCAACAAGCTTGATGTAAGCGGCTTGCCCAACATCCCATGACTGGAATACGGCATGGCTGGATTTCCAAATCAGGCAATCAATATTTACCTAACATACTATGCTAACTTTTATTTTCAAAATTGAGGTAAAATTCACATAACATAAACTAACCATTGAAAAATGTACAGTTCAGTGGCATTTAGTACATTCAAAATGTTGTACACCCATCACCTCTATCATGCCCCAAGGGCAACCTGTGGCATTCACTCCCCGTTCTCTTCTCTCCCCTGCCTCTGGCAACCCTCCATCGATCTACTCTCTGACTGGAAGGATAGGATAGATATTTTATCTAAATGTGACCTCTGTGTCTGACTTCTTTCACTTAGCGAAAGTTTATGAGGTGGTAGCATGTATCTGCATTTCATTCCTGTTTATGGCTGAATAATAGTCCCTTGTATGGATGTGCCACATTTTGTTACTCTTCTTCGGTGATGGACATTTGGGTCATTTCCATCTTTTTAAGTTTATTTCTTTCTTTATTTTGAGAGAGAGAAAGAGAAAGTGCCAGTGGGGGGAGGGGCAGAGAGAGAGAGAGAGGGAGAGAGAGAGAATCCTAAGCCCGCTCTACACTGTCAGCCCAGAGCCTGACGTGGGGCTGGAACTCACCAGCCATGAGATCATGACCTGAGCCTAAATCAAGAGACAGCCGCTTAACCGCCTGAGCCACCTGGGCACCCCTGTGCTGCATTTTAACAGAGGTAAGGATGCTCCCACCTTCATGAATCTTAGTTCTTGGGGCTGTCACCTCTGCCATACTCCTTATCTTTTCTCCTGGACAAAAACAAGACAAGGAGTCAAAAGCCGTCAGAGGCTGCTGAGTTGGGAAAAGCCTCCACTGGGGGAGAAAAGTGGGAAGTTAAAGTTGGTAGTGGAGCCCTAGAGGCTACGCTCACTCCCAACTGTGGAGTCATTTTTCAGCAGCCACTCAATCTCCTATTGCCAGGAAGGTGCCAGGGGGTGGAGGCCTTCCTGCCCGGCCTCAGTGTGGCAGAACAGCAGGCTTGCTGAGGCTGAACTCCTGTGGCGGGGGCCTCCGGGGGCCTCTCCCAGCAGCTCTGAAGTGTTGCCAGTTCCCCTCCTGCCCTGGGGCATCGGGGACAGTGCTGTGTCAGAAGACTGGCCGTGGAGAACTAGCTTCCCACCGTGTGGACACCCCCCTCCCCGCCCACAGAGTCTCCTTCCATGCTCCTCAATCTTCCATGGTTATTCTTTCGCCATTTCCAGCTTTTGTCAAGTTCGTCATTACATCATCTGTCAGCTTCCCCACTCCCCAACCCCCCCACCCCCACTCCTCTGGGGCTGATCGATTCCAGTTTCTCTGATTGGTCCCCATTTTCTTCATCTCAAGTTCTTCATGCCTTCCTTCCATCAAGTGGCCCAGAAATGACCTGTCTGGGGTTTGATTGGATCAGAATGAAGGCAGGGACAGTCACATTGTGCTTGAGGGTGGGGCCTCTCTCCTCTCCTGAAATTTCAAATTTTTGCTAAAAGCTTGTTTCTCCTTTTTTCCCCTTTGCCTTCACCCCCACCCCACCTTCGCCACCCCCATGGCTTTTGGGTTTTGTACCTCTTTCTTTTTTCTCTGAACTTTTCAAACAAAAACCACAAACTGGTGACTGTCGGGTTACGCCTGACCGGCAGGTATGTTTTTGAACATGTTTTTAAAAGTGCTTTTAAAGAATATGAGCTACCATTGAACAATCGGGGAGTTTAATATAAAAATCCAGTTAGCCGGCTTCTCATAAAAAATTGGCACATCTGGCTGTGCAGTGCCTGTGCTCCTTCAGGGAGCAAGCAGCTGACCCTCGTGGTGGCTGCCTCTCTCTGCAGGGTCTCAAGTTCATCAGAGACCCACAGCTCACACAATGTACACCTGTGACCCTCTCCTGGCCCAGAGGCCCTCATTTTTTAAAATTGTTTTTGTTTATTTATTTTAAGAGACAGAGAGTGAGTAGGGAGGGCAGAGAGAGAGGGAGAAAGAGAATCCCAAGCAGGCTCTGTGCCATCAACACAGATCTGGACTTGGGGCTTGATCCCATGAACCGTGAGATCATGACCTGGGCCATGAAATCAAGACTGGGACACTTAACCGACTGAGCCACCCAGGTGCCCCTCAGAGTCTCTCATTTATATGACCTTCCCGACCTCTCTTGTACAGTTAGAAGCAGAACAGAATGAAATTACTTTGGAGATGTGGGTAAAGAATTCCAATCAACTCTGGACAAATGCCTTTACTTTTCGGTGAGTTCCCAGACCAGCCACGGCATCAATCGGTGGTCACCTACCTCAGAGATTTATTTTGGTAGGAGGCTGGTGGAAGCTAAGGAAACACTGCTGGGGCTTCAGTGATTTCGACTTCAATTTTGTTGACTTTGCAAGATATTCACTGAAAAGTTGCATCAGTATGTAAAATGCTTTATAAAACCGAGCAAGTATTGTTCCCTGAGGGAAAACATCTTTTCGCGGATGCAGGCTTGGTTTGCTGGAATGCTGAGAGAAGAGAAGACATTGCCTAAGACTCTAAGCATCCACCCCGTCACGAACACGACACCCGGAACACCCAGGGAATTAAGAAAATCCTTAATTAAAAAAGTAGCGTCGTCACTCAAGTCTGGAAGGAACAGAGGCAATGGGAATGTTTCAGGAAAGGAAGAGGGAAGAATTCTAAAAAGAAAAATGTTTGTGAAGGTGGGTACCTGTGTGTGTGCCGTTGAATGTCCATTTTTGCCCATAAGCCGACGAGTGCGGCAGTGTGAACATGCGTGACTGTGAAACTGGGGCATGTGGTTTGTACGTGAGAAAGGGAGATTGCACACTCGTGTGTCAGAGTAAGGAGATTTCTCTTGCATTCATTCCCCTTTCCAGATGTTTCCAGAAGCCTGAGCATTTATGAAGTTTCTACCGCTGTTGTCAACCATGATTCTTGACTGATGTGTCTATCACATCATTCTTACTCCTTCATTCTTCCTTCTTTGCCAAAGTGTCTTTTAGGACAGGAAAGATTTATTTTCAAAAACATTTATTGAGGGGGCACTTGGGTGGCTCAGTTGGTTAGGGGTCCGACTCTTGATTTCGGCTTAGTCTTGAGATCGAACCCCATGTCGGGCTCTGCACTGAGCCTGGAGCCTGCTATGGGATTCTGTCTCTGCCCCTCACCCACTTGCATATATGCATTCTCTCTCTCTCTCTCTCTCTCTCTCTCTCTCTCTCTCAAAATAAATAAATAAACATTAAAAAAAAAAAAACCCAAAGCATTGATTGAGATCCTGTGTCTTGCCTGGAATAGTTCTATAAGCTGAGGATCTTGGGACAGAAAAGGGAGAGGAGGCCACCCTTCTCACGAAGTTTTTGTTTCTGGTGTGGGAAGACAGATGATGAAAATGGATGTGAAAACACAGACAAGTAGGATGATTTCAGGGAGTGTAAGTGCCACACATAAATGCTGCTCTAAAGGGGGTTAGTGGAGGTCCTGTGCGATGGCCAGGCCACCAGGCGGGGATCTGGAAGGAAGGTGAGTGCAAAGGCCTGAAGTGAGAGGAAGCTTCCTGTGTTCTGAAACAGCAAGGGGGGGGGGGGGGGCGCGGGGCGTGCGCTGCAGCCTCGTGGGGGCAGCAGAGGGCGGCCGCTGGCCCAGCCCTCGTCTCTTGCAGAAACAGGTTTGTGTATTACTATAATTGCAGTGGGAATCCACTAAAGATTTTAAGTAGGGAGTGAGATAGCTTGATTTATATTGATTTATATTCCAGCTTCTGCGGAGATAAGCACTAGAAAGAGACAAAAAGGATGCTTTTGTTTATGTAAATTAGAAATCAAAACGGAGACATTTCCAAAAGTGTTCATTAAAAATAATAAACCCACTGTGGGGTGCCTGGGTGGCTCAGTCGGTTAAGCGGTTAAGCGTCTGACTTCAGCTCAGGTCATGATCTCACCATTTGTGGGCTCGAGCCTCCTGTTGAGCTCTGTGCTGACAGCTCAGAGCTTGGAGCCTGCTTTGGATTCTGTGTCTCCCTCTCTCTCTGCCCTCCCCTGATCGTGCTCTCTCTCTCAAAAATAAATAAATGTTAAAAACATTTTTTTAAAATAATAAACCCATTGTACATTAACACAGGTAAAATGATTTCTATAAAAAAAATATTTTCCAAAGCAAATACCTTTTAATAAGAAGAGTGGCAATGTTTTACATGTTTGCAACTCTTTCTAATGTTTGGCTTAAAAGAAGATGGTTGATGTCTCATGCTTGCTTCTAATAAAATGTGTTGTAAGGTGTTTCAGTGGACATTTATGGAGAAAATATGGCTTTGCAAAGGTATGTAATTGTAAAGAGAAGTATTTAAATTTTTTTTAATGTTTATTTATTTTTGAGAGACAGACACAGAGCGCGAGTGGGGAAGGGGCAGAGAGAGGGAGACAAAGAATCCGAAGCAGGTTCCAGGCTCTGAGCTGTCAGCACAGAGCTGGACTCAGGGCTCCAACTCACAAACTGCGAGATTATGACCTTAGCCGAAGTCAGACGCTTAACCGACTGAGCCACCCAGGCTCCCTTAGAGAAGTATTTAATAGATAATCACGGATACTTTTCTACATAAAAAATTGGTAAGTGGTAGTTTCCGAAAGTGTAGTTGCATTGTGGAATCTGAAACCATGTGAATGAATTTCACATTCTGCTACATTAGAGTCTATTGGTCAATCTTGCATTTGAACGGATCTTTATGCATGCATGATTTTGTAACCTCATGCATTGGTCATTTGGAAAATAATGACTCACTGAGTTATGCACATCTTCCAAGTGTTGACAAATTTCATTATGCAAGATAAAAATCGTCGCATTTGTTAATAACACACTGACCTCACTGGAAAAGTCTTTACAGCTGGGGAAGCTGTCAAGTTTATAGGGCAGATACAAGTTTTCCAAAATTGTGATTTTTAGTTGAAGGGTCAAGTATTAGTAACAAATACTGTCAACTGCTTTCATTGAAACGACAGGCTCTTCTCATTTAGTTTTTATGAAAATATCTCTAAATATCCATGTCTGAGTGAATGCAGTTTGTCAGTCACTCTTTCAAGTAAAAATAGCATTCCATGAAAAAAGCAGCTAGTTCAACTCCCAATTCAAATAACTCTCAATTGCTTACCCCCTAGACAGGGTTGTACTTCACTGTGCTACAAAAATGCTGTATGTAGAGTGTGTAACATTTTAAGAAGCTGTGTACTCAAGGATTAAGATTTAATAAAATCAATATTTTTTACTGTTTCATCAAGGAAATTCTTTTTTTTTTTTTCCAAGTAGGCTTCATGCTCAACGTGGAGCCCAATGAGGGGCTTGAACTTATGACCCTGGAATGAACACCTGAGCTGAGACCAAGAATCAGATGCTTAATTGACTGAACCACCCAGGTGCCTCTCATCAAGGAAATTCTTTTTTTTTTAAATATAATTTATTGTCAAGTGGGCTGACATATAATACCCAGTGCTCATCCCAACAAGTGCCCTCCTCAATGCCCATCACCCACTTTCCCCTCTCCCCCAACCCCCATCAAACCTCAGTTTGTTCTCTGTCTTTAAGAGTCTCTTGTGGTTTGCTTCCCTCCCTCTCTGTTTGTAACTATTTGTTTCCCTTTCCTTTCCCCATGGACTTCTGTTAAATTTCTCAAGATGCACTTATGAGTGAAAACATATGATATCTGTCCTTCTCTGACTAATTTCACTTAGCATAACACTCTCCAGTTCCATCTACGTTGCTACAAAAGGCCATATTTCATTCTTTCTCATTGCCAAGTAGTATTCCATTGTGTATATAAACCATAATTTCTTTATCCATTCTTCAGTTGATGGACATTTAGGCTCTTTCCATAATTTGGCTATTGTTGAGAGTGCTGCTATAAACATTGGGGTACAAGTGTCCCTATGCATCAGCACTCCTGTATCCCTTGGGTAAATTCCTAGCAGTGCCGTTGCTGGGTCCTAGGGTAGATCTATTTTTAATTTTTTGAGGAACCTCCACACGGTTTTCCAGAGTGGCTGCACCAGTTTGCATTCCCACCAACAGGGCAAGAGGGTTCCCGTTTCTCCACATCCTCTCCAGCATCTATAGTCTCCTGATTTGTTCATTTTAGCCACTCTGACCGGTGTGAGGTGGTATCTCAGTATGGTTTTGATTTGTATCTCTTCATCAAGGAAATTCTTAAGTGAAACTGGCATTTTTTTCCCCTGTGAGCACTTGGCACAAAGAAGGATGCAACGATACCGGTGGAGTCTGGTGTTGCCACCTTGATTTGTGCCAAGGCACCAGATGTTTTGCCCACCAGCACAACTGTGAACACGGTGGAAACAATAAATAATATCTTAACGTGATTTTGAAAATAGTTTGGACCTCACAGGCTCCCAGAAGAGTTTTGGAGACTCTTTACTGGTCTGTAGATCACACTATGAGAAATACTGATCTAAACGACTGAGTGTTCAAACCACATAAACATTTAATGTCTTGACTCATAGTCATGCTGTATTAGAAACACCAATCTGATAAATTCAGCTTGTGCCACAGATGGTAAAGAGAAAGTGTCCTTATAAGACAGTCTCTGGCCCATGAAAAACCATGTCTACTCTTCTCATTGTGCAGTGACCATTTTGCTGCACATCAATAGATATTAAATCTACAGCTCCCCCTTCATCTTTTTCAAGCCCTAATGTCTCCAAGTATTGACACTGAAATAGGTCGGTCTCATTCCGACTCAGCAGAAATGGGGTCGAGCTATATCTGATTTAAGGATAATAGCTGAAAATATCATTCGTTTTGTTGTGCCTGCAGGTGCCAGTACACGTCTAGACATAAAGATTTCTCACTTCATATGATTACTAAATTTGACCAGAATGTTTTATTATAGGGATGATTGGTATCTGTGAAAAATGAAGTTTTGCAGTGCTATTCCATCTTGCACAATTTTGGAAAAGAGATTCAGGAACAGAGTTCCCCCACAGAGAGGACATTGGCTCTCATTTGGTACTTTAGACCTCTGTTACCTCGCTGTGAAACACACTTGCGTGAGTTACAATTACAGTCCTTCCTGCTGTTAGAGAGGAAAGGGAAACAGACTTGTGTCCACCCAAGGGGTCTGCCTTGGCTGACTCTGAATTTACGGTGGGGTGGGTTTAGAATGCTGCAGGGGGTGGGTACTTGGGGGGTGAAGGGGACACCAGACCAATATTTTCACCATCTTTCTTCTTCAAGATCTTATAGTCAATTTTTCATCTGTGAATGAAGGAGGCTGTGCTAGACGACTCCTAACAGTCCTTCCAGGTTTACACCTAGTGATTCTGGTGATTGCCTGCCGCCAGGGATCCAGGAGGAGGTGCAGATGGTTTCTTACAAAAGTACTCACGGTCATCTCTAGGGGGCGTGCCAGACCTCTTTACAGCCTTGAAAAGTCAGGCAGCCAATTCAGCAGCCGCTTCTGAGTTCCTTGGCAGGATGAAATTTACTGCTAGGGCAGGAATATGAGGCTGAATTAGTGAGGGGATAAGAAAAAGTGACAATGGCAGGTATTTCAT
Organism: Neofelis nebulosa; assembly: GCF_028018385.1. Classification (NCBI taxonomy): domain Eukaryota; kingdom Metazoa; phylum Chordata; class Mammalia; order Carnivora; family Felidae; genus Neofelis; species Neofelis nebulosa. Next base: position 26,424,397 of record NC_080791.1, on the reverse strand, counting down.
TGGGAAGTACGCCAGGTAAATTGGTCTAGTGAGAATCCCAGATACGAAATGAACTAAAGGCTAATAGTGGACAAGAGTTTTGGAGAGATAGCAGAGAGGCGGAGATTCATAGCTGTTCTGAAAATGAGTGTATGTTTTCATCTAGCACACATTTACTGATCCGGGACTGGCCTGGGCGCTGGGAAAGCAGTGGTGGGCAGAGGAGACACCAGGGGCAGCTTTCATGGGAAGCCTGCCCATTACAAAGTGTTAATGAAAGTTAAGACAGGCTAAGTTCAGACAGATGTTAATAGACAGCTGGGGGGTGTAACCTGGTCTGGGGATCAGAGAAGATCTCCTGAGGGCAGCAGACCGTAAGGATAAGTAGGAATTAGTGAGCATAGGGGTAGGTTGGAAGCAGCGGGGAGGGAGGGAGTTAGAGGGCTGGAGGGTGTCGAGGTGAAGGAAATAGCATCCTGGAAGACCTGGAAGGGACAGAGGCATGACAGACGTCCCGGGGACAGTGGAAGGGGGTCGAGTATGGCTCTTCTGTTGAGTAGGAGACGGAGGAGTGGGTAAAAAACGAGACTGGAGTGTTTGAGATCATTCAGATCACGTTAAGGAGACTAAACTCAACCCTAGGGACAGTGGAAACCATTGGAAGGTTTTAGGGAAGGGACTCAGGGAAGGTCTTTCTAGCTGGAGCAGCGAATGGGTTTAGAGGTAGAACAACAGGCTGGGGTAGCTGTGAGGGGTGGGTGTGATCATCCAGATGAGAGAGGAGGTGGGCTGGGGTAGTATGGAGTGGAGACATATTTAGAAGACAGGGAAACTGGGTTTTAGCTGAAGAACTTAGGGGGATTTCCCCCTCCCCAAAACTTATAGCTTCATTGACAAAATTAATAATGTTTTGTTCCTTTCAAGCAATACAGACAATGTGTAGAGATACTTGCTTCCAGTGAAACCTCCTCCCCCACGGAGGCAGATTGTTGCCTCTGTGTGGACAGGTAGCTGTACAGACCCGTCACTCTTCCTAAGGGGCCCTGTTTGCTTCACAGCTAAAATATTCTGGCATTTTCAGCCTTAGAGAGAAAGAGGACACTCAACCAGAGACCCGGATTAACGTGATGGTGTCTATTACTAGGGAATGGTTGCAAAAGGCTCTCAGCTCCATTTAAGAAACACTCTCCTTCTGTGATCTGTCAATATTTTGCAGCCCAGCTGTTTCCACCAGAGACCGTGGCAGAGAATGTAAGCCACTCGGAGCCTTGACTTGGGAGGACAGGGGGTGTGCCTCTCCCAGTCAGAGACACTGGCTGGGCTGCTTTGCAACAAGCCTCAAAAGTGAACCAAAGGCACTCAGAGGACGGGGGACCAGGTGCTGGGCCGTGTCAGAGGGCCAGTGATTGGGATTCTAACAAAGGGTTTTCCATCAGGTGCTGAACACGGGGTCCTTGCCTTCCTACAACTCCAGATTAGCTGTCCTGCACTAGGAACTTTGGAGGCCTGAGCTGGAGCAAACTGGAGTTTGCTGGAGATGTGGTCCTAGGAGCCCCAGGGGAGGGAACGCACACCCTATAACTCTAGAACTGCCCAGATGTTTGTGCAGTGACACACTCAGATCTGATGGCTGGTCTCTTCTCTTCGCAGCCTCTTGCGCGTTCACAGGGACCCCAAGCAGCCTCATAGGCTTGGATTGCACAAAGGCTACTGTGGTTTCTTCTCCGGTCCTTCTTCTTCACAGTTTCTGTGGGAGCAGGGGTGCAGGGATGCAGATGGGAAACAGAAGTGCTGTGTGATCGGGTGCTATTTCATCCTGGGAATTCTGCAGAACTTACACAATATACTCCTGAAATGCTATGTCAGATCTTTTTTTTTAAACATTTATTTAGAGTGTGAGTGGGGGAGAGGCAGAGAGAAGTGGGGACAGGGTCCAAAGCAGGCTCTGTGCTGACAGGAGCCAGCCCGATGCAGCGCTCGAACTCATGAGCCATGAGATCATGACCTGAGCCAAAGTTGTATGCTTAGCTGACTGAGCCACCCAGGCGCCCCAGTTACTGTCAGGATCTTATTCATCGAGTTATTCAATAAAATATTTATTGATGCATACTATGTACCAGGCCCTGTTCTAGCTTTACAGACTACATCTGTCAATAAAATAATGGCACTTTGGCAAGCAAACTATGGCACTTTAAAAAAAAATTTTTTAAATGTTTATTTATTTTTGAGAGAGAGAGAGAGAGAGAGAGGCAGACTACAAGCGGGGGTCAGCGTGGTGGTGGTGCAGAGAGAGAGGGAGACACAGAATCAGAAGCAGGCTCCAGGTGGCTCTGAGCTGTCAGCACAGAGCCTGCTGCAGGGCTAGAACCCACAAACTGTGAGATCATGACCCTAGCCGAAGTAGGACGCTTAACTGACTGAGCCACCCAGGCACCACTATGGCACATTCATTGTACAGATAGCAGATAATAAACACTAAATACAGTATTTTGACCCCTTTGGAGAGCATAAACTCCAAATCTGGTTCCGTCCATTCAGGAGGATGCATCATTTTCTCTTGACATCAGTTGTGGTGAAAGGGCCAATGCCGGTCAGGTTCTCAGAGCTCATCAAGAAACCTGGCTTGTAGACATGCTGTGGCAGCTGCTGAGTTAGGAAGATCAGTTCTGTTCATGATGTGGGGAGAGAGAGCAGGGTCAATGGGCAGATAAGTCATGGTAGGAGAGCTGACAATACTGACTCCATCTTTGGCCCTCCACCTTGCTCACATTGGGTCACTCAATGGCCTCTCTTGGGGCTACATGTTCCAGGCCCAGTGGAGATGAATATCCGTACCTTAGAAATGCACGCTAAGGCTGGGATGGGGGGAGGCTTGTTTTGGCCTCCCCTGAATCTGTTATCAGCTTGGCATAGTTGGAGATGCAACGTAGTCAGGTGGTACCACAAGATCTAATTAAAGGCAAGTTGTCAGTTGGGTGAATGCAAACCCTTGAGGTGTGTGTGAGCCCTTTAATCTCACTATAGTGCCCTTCTGTGTGTCCCCTCACTCTATGGAATCTGTGCACCAAGGTCTGGATTTTGCAGAGAATATGAGGCTGCCGGATCCCCTGTCAGTAAGTTACCCTGGATGAAACTATGAACTATATGGAGCGGCATGCTTCGTTCTCTGGTCTCAAAGTGCCTTCTCGATTAGGGGGATACTTTACTGTTCCTCCTCCACCTTCTAGCAGCAGTTCATATAGTAAATGAGCTGGTGAGTAAGATGGTAAAAGAGAAAAAATAGAGTTGATTAAGCAGAAGTTAGGTATAGTCCCTGTTTCCAGTCATCTATAGCGCTCTACACAGAGGCCCTGAAAATTTGGGCTAGATGAACGTGGATGGAGGTCAGAGAGCTGGGGGGTAATCGCTTCAGAGCTAGGGAATGCTACGGCAGAAAAAAGGTGGGAAAGGCATCAGCCAAAGTGATGGCTTGGTTATTACAGGATTAATGTTCCCTGGTTTTCCCCTTCTCAGTCAAAAATGTAGGCGAAACCTGTGGTTCTTTCATCAGAGGGCTGGGATTGTAACCGACCAAGGGGCACAGGTACTTAGAATATCCCTGAACGGGTAAAAGGATCAGGCAAAGGGCCAAGCCTGGGCTGTTGCCGTGCATGTTTCAGTCACGTGGGCTCCACACGGTTTCCTCCTGACTTTGGACGCCCAGATTTCAGGGTTTAGTTTATTGTCAATGGAGCGAGAGTCAGGGGCATTTAGTAAACCTCTTCCTGTGTTTGCCAATGATTATCACCCAGTTCATAATGGGCTCTGCAATGCTCCTACTTCCTTTAATTAATTTGTCCTGTATTAATTATTGGGGTATTTTATTTTATAAGGGTGATGACTAACCCAGCCTGGCAGGTTCAGAACTGCCCTGTTGGCACTTGACTGACAAGGGCTTGGTCCTCCGATTCAGCCTAAATCCATTCAGGAGGATGCATCATTTTCTCTTGACATCAGGCGTGGTGAGGGAGCTGGTGCCTGCCAGGGAACCTGGCCTCCCGGGGCAGAGATCTTGTCAGAGCTCGAGCTGCTGAGTTGGGTAGGTCAGTTCTGTTTGTGACTCCCATGGGGAGAGAGCAGAGCCAGCCAGCAAATAAAACCCCAAGGGCTGAGGGTCCCTCCGAGGAGTCTCTTCCAAGGCAGCCTTCAGACTGGAGGCCCCTTTACCAGGAACTACTTGAAGATCAGATACTTGATGCCAAAAACATTCTTTTGGAATATAACTTCAAGTTCTTCATGGACTAGGAAGATATTTCTTCCAACTTCTTTGTTCTCCTAGGTACTTTTCCTAAAGCTGTTCTTTATCCTTCTGGATCTGTGTTGTGGTACTTATATTCCACCCCCAGCCCCCAGGGTTTCTGCATTTTTATTCCAATTTTATTTTCAACTCCTATCTGAAATGTTATGAAGTTTAAGATGATAGAATTCGTAATTGTGGCGGACGCCGAAGCGTAATGCATTGTCGATCTCCAATACGGAATATGTCTCCATGCACAGACCTCTCCCACGCAGAGTCTTGTGGCAGCATCCCGCTTGGTCTGCACCTTCGCTGTCCACACAGCAGGCTCTGTCCATCCTTCCACGGTGATTTTTCCAGATCTCAGTTGAATTGTGTCGCTCCCTTCCTTAAAGTTCACTGGATTCCTATTGCCTACATAACAAGCCTGTAAGTCTTCAGCTTGGGAGACAGGTAGACAGGGCTCCCTGGGTCCGGCCCCACCCTCCCCGCCCCTGCGTCTGCTCCCACCACCCTGTCATTCGTATTCATTCAGTCACAGAGCCTTGGGGAGCATTTCTGGAACATGTGATGATGGTTCTGTCTGCACACGTTCGTACATTTTGTTTGCTGCACAGACTATCAGGTCTCAGACTCATCCCCAAACGTGTCCTCTGCTTGAGCCCCTCGCTGTGAACTTACTTAAATGTTCCTGCCCCTGTGAAGCCTTCTTGCCTCATGCCAGGCCTGGTGATTTCTTCTGTTCTCCTCCCAGAGTTCCCTACAACCCAGACCCTGCCCAAGTGGCAATTATTCACTCTCTTTTGCTGGCTCCCTCTGTTATATCAGGCCCACCTCGAGGCTGGGACCTCGGCCTTATTTGTCTATATAATCCCAGGCCTAGTGGAGTACTTTGCCTGCAGTAGGAAATGAGTTCCCACTTCTGTAGAACAGATGAAGGAATAAAGCTGGAATCTCCATCCTTCCTTTGCTTTAACAAAGATGTAGGGGCGCCTGGGTGGCTCAGTTAAGTGGCCAACTTCAGCCCAAGTCATGGTCTCACAGTTTGTGAGTTCGAACCCTGTGTCAGGCTGTCTGCTGTCAGCACAGAGCCCACTTTGGATCCTCTGTCCCCCTCTCTCTGCCCTCCCCCGCTCACACACTCTCTCTCTCAAAAATACATAAGTATTAAAATAATAAAAATGTTAATAATAATAAATAAGAAAATAATCATTTAATTAATAAAATTAATAAAAAAATATTTTAAAAAGATGTACATTATCCAAGAACAGAGTTTCTCAATTCTTTTTTTTTTTTTTAATTTTTTTTTTTCAACGTTTTTTATTTATTTTTGGGACAGAGAGAGACAGAGCATGAACGGGGGAGGGGCAGAGAGAGAGGGAGACACAGAATCGGAAACAGGCTCCAGGCTCCGAGCCATCAGCCCAGAGCCTGACGCAGGGCTCGAACTCACAGACCGCGAGATCGTGACCTGGCTGAAGTCGGACGCTTAACCGACTGCGCCACCCAGGCGCCCCGAGTTTCTCAATTCTTAACAACCTTTGCCTCTTTTGAGAAACATCAAAATCTTTTCCTTTTCTTTAGTGTTACTGAAATTTCTGAACAAGTCAGACGTTGTTATTAAACCAAAACAAAGTGATGGCATTTTTGAATGTGCTTGTCCGGTCTACACACACTGTGCCCTGCAGGGGCTGCAGTCCTCTTCTGCCCTGTCACTGCCCTGCTTAGGCCCTGGTCAGTCAGTTCCCTGAAATTTTGCTGAAAGTCTTGGTTTTAGCACTGTGGCCGTTTGGCAGTTGGCTCTCAGCGAGGTGGCCTTATCACAGGGCAAGAGCACCCTGGTGTCAGGGAGACCTAATCCCTCTGCCAAGCATGGCCCTGCCCAAGCTTCCCCAGAAAGACATCTTCCACGGTCATGTGGAAAAGGACTTTCAGAACTTTGTTAAGCCTGAACTCCACAACTCCATGAGCTGCAAGTTACTTTTCATATCAACCTAAATTCCTTCATGCTATGCTTTCAGTCATTTCCCTCCTGTTCAGCCCGAGACGAGGGCAGAGAACCAGCATCGTTTCATGCCGAGTAGGTCATGGCTTCAGAGGACGAACACTGCAGAGCAGATTTGCTTTTACAGCTGGCCACACGCCAAGTGTGTGTGTGTGTTTGGGGTGAGGTCCAGGTGGGGGTTCAGTCTACATGAGGGGCTGTTTTACTTGTCCAGATTTATGAGGGAGAGATTGGAAGGCAGGGGGAGTGGTGAGCCCTGATATCAAAGTCAATGAAGGGAGTTAAGCTAGTGTGATTTGAAATCAAAGTGTTGGACAGAATACAGACCATGGAAGAAGGAGGAAGAGACAGTGGCTGAGTGTGGGCTTCAAGGTGTGGGTAACAGGAGGGGACTCAGCCACCCTCCTAGAGTAGGTGATAGAGGTTCTCACTTGTCTGAGGCAGCTAAGGATGCTGTGTGAAGCAGAATCCCACGTTTGGGAATTGGGGGGAGGAGTTGGGGACAAGCAGACATGAGCAAATGTGTAATACCACCTGGCATGAGTGCACCTCCTTAGACCTGCGAAGTGTTGCATTAGGTTGGGTTGAAATGGACCATTCATTCAGTCTTTCCTTATGCTATGAGTCAGGCTCATATCCTGTATTAGGAAATGTTCTAGAAAAATCCCTTGGCCTGGGTCAGATATTTTGTGTCTGGTCCTCCCGCCAGCCCTCCATCCCTCACTCGCTGGCCTCTAAGGAGCCCTAGTCTCTGGGCAATCTCATACCCCCTTCTCCCCGCCCTTCCAATTGCCTGACTTTCTCTGGGTTGCTGCTCTCAGAATTGATTCACCTAACTGGTTAGGCTCCAAGCGAGGGGGTGAGAGGAGCCAGAACTACTTGCTCTGCCCTACTAAGTGCTCAGTTATGCTGGGCCTTGATTTTCCCCTCCTGTGATGTGGGCAGCACGCTGTTTCGCCTCCCTTGAGCTGCCTGGTTAACCATCGCGCTGAGTTCCCAGGGACTGCAGTGCCCTGCAGCTTTCCAGGATGCAAATCTGTAATTCTTACTTTTTGCCAAGCCTCTAGCATCAGCTCCAGTTTCATAACCTCGGTCACCCTGCCCCTTCCCCTCCCTTCCTGCACGTACAGAATTCTCCTCGCTAGCCCAGATGCACACCTGCAGGAAAACTTGGCCTGGACTCCTTTCCATCTGTCACCGCTTCACATAGCCTGAGTGTGCTGATGACAGATAAAGTAATTGCAGAGCATACGAATGACTTAATATTTGATGTGTTAAAATAATTTTTTAATGCCCAGCATTTGTTTAATTTATAGCTGGGATCCACGGTTTTTTCTCCTGCTTCCCACTTTTCACTTGGTCGCTCCCTCACGAGAGTGGCAGGAGCTCCATGGTTCGTGGGTTACAGGAGGAAGTAGAGATATTCTGCAGCATCTACGATGCCCATTGATTTCTGAATCTCCAGGCCCCTCGCTCAGCTGTCAGCATGTCTGATGAATGCATGATTAAATAGAAGTTGGCATTTCATTTAACAACTATTTGCTGAGTACTTATATGTCCAAACACCACGCTGGACAGTACAACACAACAACGAACAAGATGGACAAGGCCCCTGCCCTCCAGGGGTTTAGAGTTTGGTGGGGAAGGGAGATAAATGAGTGATAGTGGCAATGCATGTTGGTTGCTTCAATGCAGGGAAAGTAGGATCTTGGTAGCCAGGGTGTCAGGAACTCACCTATGCTAGAAGTAAGGGACGAACCTCCACAAGGAAGTGAGTTAACTGGAGGAACCAGTGTGGAATTTGGGCCAGTTGGATGGAAAGGTAGAAACAAGTTGTGTGAAGGTAGGAAGCCAAGACAGAGAATGGTTAGTTTGAGCAGCTAGAAGACGTTCATTACGACTAGAACTTAGGTCAGAAGAGAGAAGTGAGTCTGTAGTGATGGAGAAGAGTAGACCACAAGCGACCTTATAGACCATGCTAAGAAGGAGTAGAAAGATTTGAAGCAGGAGAGTGACATAACTAGAAAGATTCCTATGCTGAGACAGTCAGAGAAGAGTGGTTTGGGAATAAATCCAGCCAAGGAGGCAGAAATCTTCATCATCTTGACTCTTAGAGGTCATCCTGGCTCGGATTTGGGCTTGGGGGCTGGAAGAGACAATAAAAGAAATGGGCTTGGAGCACCCGGGTGGCTCAGTCAGTTGAGCATCTGACTTTGGCTCAGGTCATGATCTCATGGTTCGTGAGTCTGAGCCCCACATCGGGCTCTCGGCTATCAGTGCAGAGCCCGCTTCAGATTCTCTGTCCCCCACCCTCCCCCCCATCTCTCTGTCCCTCCCCTGCTCATGCTCTCTCTCTCAAAAGTAAATAAAACGTTAAAAAAAAAAGAAATCAGTTTGATCTGTTAAGAAAAATTTTTTTTTGAACAGCAGAATATTCTCAGCTAGCAGCCATTTTGCCCTTTCCTTATTTGTGTCTCAAATGCTTCCTCACCTGTGGGTGTAGATGATCTTGTATTTAGAGTGAAGAAGGACAGATGAGAAGACTATGGCCTTCAAAGGGGCATGCGAGGTGTTAATTCCTCATCCCTGGTTGCAGACCCCTCAAAGCTGCCAGAGGTGTGCCGGAGCCAGTGGCATGGGCTTGCCAGAGCTGAGAGCCAGTCGCCGAATCTCTTCCCAAATCCACGACCAGTCACATCACATTCAAGTTTGACACTGGCTATGGGTGTGGGGGGAGATTTACAGCATCGAAATCAAGCAGATGCTTCCATGATTCAGGACTTCTATTTTTCCTCAAAAGCTGGTTGTTAAACATTCACCAGCACACCCCTGTCCGTCAGTCAACAGTCTCAAGCCCCAATGGTGAAGGACTTCTCTTGTCACATGTGTGGCATGAGGTGGCTGATCCTTCTGTAAAGTCTGCCCATCTCAGCATGGCTGGTTTTGGACTTTTCCCTGACTCTGAATTGGTTTCTCTTTTCCTACCCACCTCAGCTGTCTAGGGTGTTGCTGATTCTAAAGACAATGCGGACAAGGGTGTTGGGAAGGGGGGAGCAGGTGTCCGATCAAACAGCCTCCCTTCTGTCCACCATCCCAAGTGTGGGTTGGCAGCCTGTACTCCCACTTGTGTAAATCCTAATGTGTGGGCCGTTCTTCAGCCTAGGGCTGACTTCCCCATCCTTCCTCTGACTCCTTCTCCAGCGCCCACTTGGGGTGAGTATTTATGTGAACAGAGAGATGGGGAAAGTATAACAAATTAGTTTTGCTCATTACTTACCACTTGGATGATGGTTGACAGATGATGTAATGAACTTGGTGGGATGGAAACAGTTCTGCACGTGAAATGAGAAGAACTGGGCTCGAACCCATGCCTTCCCTCTTACCAGCCACACGACCTTGGCAAGTTCCCCAATGTCTTTGAAGTTCAATTTCCTTATTTGTCAGTGGGGATGATGATAATACCTACCACTGAAGGTCATTCTGAGGATGGCATGTGGAAATTCATCAATATGTTAATTCTTCTCCTTATTTAGGTGTTTTCTAGAACTAGAGCGACTTTTTAATATATGCAATTCACATGTTTACTCTGAAGAGATAATGGAGCATCAGCCTTGAGGACACACAATCCCAAATTTGTCCACAGTGGCCCAGGAACAATGCCAAGGTCACTATCCAAGCACCTGCCTCGGCTACAGTCCAGGGAGAGCTGGTCATTTGTTCAGTGCAAGAGCCAGTCCCACAGCCTCTGGAAAGGTATGGAACAGAGGGGACCACACAGGATTAGATGGAACTTTTCAAAATCCTACCAGAGATTAGGTTTGAATGGTAGGACCATGGGAGTTTTCTTGTTGCTCAATTTTTACGTTTTTACTTACGCATCAGGTCCTTCTGTCCTGTAGGGGGGTTGTCCTTTACCAGCTTCTGGTGGGGGGCAGGAAGGAGGAGGTGGATTGGGCCTTAAGGTCTGTCATCATCTTTGCTGTAGGGGAAGGGTTGACGCTTGCTCAGCATGGGTATTGCCCCCTTATCCCAAATACCATCATACCTGTCCTCTCAAGGTCAAGCATATCATTTCTTAAAGGGTTCCAAGAGTGTTACAGAACACCACCTCCTCTGAGAATTAGGGCAGGTGCGGTTATGTCACTTACCCACCACCTTTTGCCTCCTAGTAGGTGTGAGGGAAGAAGGGATGGGATAAGACCTCATCACTCAGGACTTTGTGACACGTCCCAGGACAAAACTCATTGCTCTCATTCTGAACATCTCTCCAATCCCTCATCATGTTCATCCACAGTCCCCGCCTGAAGCCTCATCTTCCATTTGGGACACTCATCCTCACGTGATAATGTATCTCCTTGAGACTTCCAGAGCCTTCTGCCTCCATCATCAGCTGGATCTGATAGTGGAGTCTGCTTTGACTTAGGCTTTGCATGGTTCTGAAGGTGAGCACGATTGGGCAACTGAACAGTGGGTCCTTCCACCTCAGGGAGCTTTATGAGAGGCATGTGATTTTATTGTAGGCCTATTAGAACCAAACTAGGCATAGGAAACGTCGATTCCACTCTGGGCTGATGCAATAGAAGGTCAGGGTCAGTGGTGGTGGAGACAGAGGGATTGTAGAAGTAAAGGTCTGGAGAGTTCAGTGTTCCTGCAGGCATCAGAGTATGCAGGCAAGAAATTCACAGGACAGCTACAAAGTGCCAACCAGCAGAGGAAAGTGCACCAACATCACCAATCAGCAAAGAATGCAAAATAAAACGGAATAGCAAGAATTCTTGGAAACTAGCCTGTGGAAAAACAGAAGTACAAAAAGATGAGTACTATTTGTAGCAGTGGATAATTAGAAACAATTTAATGGTACATCAACAGGGGAATGATTAAACGTTATGCAACAAATACTATAGCAGACACTAAAGCAACAAGTTAGCTCTTTACGTGTCTTGAATAGGAAAATGCCCTTGCTACATTAAAAAAATGTAGGTGCAGAACACTTTGTATAATATGTTCCTGTCTGTGTAAAAGAATTCTATGTGGACTGTGAGTGTGCATGTAGAAAGAGTGGAGGGATACATACCAAACTGTTAAGAATGGATATTTCTGGGGATTGAGATTAACTAGGAAGAGTGTGGGGGAAGCTATTGCTTTATTGAGATACAACTGACATATAACATTACATTAGTTTCAGGTGCACAATGTAATGATTTGATGTCCATATATATTGTGAAATGACCACCACAGTAAGTCTACTTAACATCTATCGGGATATATAGTTACAGAGGTTTATTGTTTCTTGTGCTGAGAATTTTTAAGATCTATTTTCTTAGCAACTTTCAAATATACAATACAGTTTTATTAACTATAGTAACCATGCTGTACATTATATTCCCAGGACTTACTGTTTTTTTATTAAAAACTTTTTTAAAAAATTTATTCATTTTTTCAGAGACAGAGACAGAGCGTAAGCAGGGGAGGGGCAGAGAGAGAGGAAGACATGAAACACAGCACAGAGCCCAATGCGGGGCTCGAACTCAAGAACCGTGAGATCATGACCTGAGTCGAAGTTGGATGCTCAACTGACTGAGCCACCCAGGCACCCTAGGACTTACTTATTTTTTAAGTGCAAGTTTGTACCTTTAAAAAATTTTTAAATTTAAATCCAAGTTAATAATGGTTTCAGGAGTAGAATTTAGTGATTCATCAGTTTCATATAACACCCAGTGCTCATCCCCACAAGTGTCCTTCTTAATCCCCACCACCTATTTAGCCCATCCCCCACCCAATACCCCTCCATCAACCCTCAGTTTGGTCTCTGTATTCAGAGCCTTTCATGGTTTGCCTCCCTCTCTCTGTTTTTATCTTATTTTTCCTTCCCTTCCCCTATGTTCATCTGTTTTGTTTCTTAAATTACACATATGAGTAAAATCATATAATATTTGTCTTTCTCTAACTTATTTTGCTTAGCATAATACATTCTAGTTCCATCCACGTTGTTGCAAATGGCAAGATTCCATTCTTTTCGATCGCTGAGTGATATTCTGTTATATATATACATTATATATATACACACACCTCATCTTAATCCATTCATCAGTCAATAGACATTTGGGCTCTTTCCATAATTTGACTATTTTTGATAGTGCTGCTATAAACATTGGGGTGCATGTGCCCCTTCAAATCATCAATTTTGTATCCTTTGGATAAATACCTACTAGTGTCATTGCTGGGGTTGTAGGATAGCTCTATCTTCAATTTTTTGAGTAACCTCCATGCAGTTTTCCAGAGTGGCTGCACCAGCTTGCATTCCCACCAGCAGTGCCAGAGGGTTCCTCTTCCTCTGCATCCTCGCCAGCATCTGTTGGTGCCTGAGTTGTTCATTTTAGCCATTCTGACAAGTGTGAGGCGGTATCTCGTTCACCCTTTTGGGAACTATTAATTTTAATTGTGCACACAATTTTTTTGTTTGGATTTTTGTAATAAAGCTAAAAAAAGATATTTATAAAACTGAATTTGTAACACCACCTTCGTACTGTTCTCAGAGCTAGGAAACCCAGACTGTAACATGTATCTTGGAATCTAGTCACTTTGACTAGTGACACTCAAATGAATGGAAGAGGGGTCTGGAAAGAGCAAGACTAATTGAATCAGGGTTTCCTAGAAGGGTCAGCAAGTTATGAAGGCACAGAGAAAAATAGAGCCAGTCACAAGCAGGAGCAAGGTGTCACGTCCCTGGCTGGTACCAATGGGGCCCGCTGCCGAGGGTAACAGTGCTTCCTCCCTGTGTGTTTAGATTAATCCTCCGGGCAGGTGGGGCTTGGCCTGTGAGTGAGAGTCAGATGGCCCCAGCTGTGGAGACACAGGGCTGCAAGTCTGTGCATGAGGCACAGCCCCACACAGCTGTGGTCTGGCCTGACAACGGATGGCTTTGAGGCTTGTTGGAGCTCTAGCCCAGATGGGTCCCTTCTGCACCAAGTGTGCTCCCTGCCTGTTTGCAGACAGGCTGCTGGGCAGGGCTGGCCGTTGGAGCCCTGCCCATGACTCCAGGAGACCGCAGGAGGCAGACATCATGTACCGTGGCTGCCCAGGCCCCAGAGAAGACGATGCCTGGGGGAGCTGCCCGACCCCACTGATGCAGGCTGCCAGTTCAGCCTCTTTGCTGCCTTCTGTTCATTGTCTTCTAACCACAGGTCTGGAGGCCTCAACTGCTTGGAAAGTCGATAAAACAAGCTGGTGTATTTCCCCTTGGCACCCTGACAGGCTCCACACCGTGGGAACCCTTCTCTAGGAGTCTCCTTCGGGAACAGGCCTCCTAACAGGCGCTAGGCCTAGGCTGGCCCCTGCTGTCAGCGGCCCCGGAGTGTCCTGCTGGGCAAGTTCTGGAGGCTCATTGGGTGTGGAGGGAGGGGTCAGAGCTGCAGTGACAGCAGCTTCTCTGCCAGTGGGTCCCCTCCAAGCCTCACCACCCCTGGCCTTCTCTCCTCCTCATGGAGCAGCAGAAGAGGCAGGGAGCGAGCCTGGGAATAGGAGTCAGAAGGCAGACTCTGAGTCCTGGCTTGGCCTTTGTGAGCTGTGTGGTCCTGGGCAGGTCATCAACCTCTCTGAGTCTCAGGGGCTCACCTGTAAAAAATGTAGTTTGGAAGCCTGTCTACTGCTTCGTGTCGCTGAGAGACGGAGCGCTTCTGAGGTGCCAGGCCCTGTGATCCCACTCAGCCGGCTCAACTGTGTTCCTAGCTCGCCTTCCCCTGATTTATATGACAGCACATTCATTCGTTACGGCAATTTTCGGTCTTCCCCACTGGAGAGAACACTCTAGAGAGAAATCTTCTGACATAATTTGCTCCCTGTGCTTAGAGCGGTGTTTGGCATTGAGGAGTTGCTAGGAACTCTGCTGAATGAATGAATGGGTGTCTCTTTGAGTCCCCATAAGAACCCCGTGAGATGAGAATCCTTAAGTATCTCCATTGTGGGGCCCTGGGTGGCTCAGTCAGTTAAGCGTCAGACTTCGGCTCAGGTCATGATCTCACGGTTCCTGGATTCGAGCTCCGGGTTAGGGTCTGTGCTGACAGCTCAGAGCCTGGAGCCTGCTTTGGATTCTGTCTTCCTCTCTCTCTCTCTCTGCCCCTCTCCCACTCTCACTCTGTTTCTCTCTCTCAAAAAAAAAAAAAATAATAAAAAAAAGTGTCTCCATTGCATGAACGGGGAACCCAGGACGTAGGGAAGAAAATAATTTTCATTAAGTCACATAAGAGCATGTGGTGTGGCTGGTGTTCAAACAAAGCACCTTAACTCGAGAGTCTAGACTACTTAGTCTCCTAAATAAAACGATGTCCTTGGAACTGTTGGCTAAACTGTAAAGTGCTGTGTAAATGTAAGGGTAGAATAATTTACCTGATGATCTAAAAAGGCTCTTCATTTTTGTACAGGGGAGTGGCCTCCGCCTTGAGCCCTGCCCACCCCCTCGCCGCCTCCATGTTTTAGGTAGCACTGTCAACTGTGGACTTCTTGCTGGTATTTCTTTTCTATATTATCCATAGCCAATCTTTAATCCAAGGCTGATTTACCCAGACCGCCCAGCACATTTCTCCACCACCTCCCGCCACGGTCAGCTGGTGGGGAGTGTGCTCAGGAGGTTATAACTGCATTTTATTGCCAGCCTGAGCCCAACTTGGTCAGAGAGTGAAATTCCGGTCTGAGGCACGTTGCTCTCCAAAACCGAACAGATTTCTGAGGTATATTTTGCTAAGATAGGTTCCTGCTTCTCTCCTCTTTATCCTTGTTACCTGAGAATTAGTTGTCAATCCTTAAAATGGTTTTACATATAACATGTACTTATGGTACTCTGCTCCCATCGCGTCACTTGTCTTGGCCTGGGTTGCACCTCCAGAGCCTGACTCGGACTTGATCCCACACCTTCCTCTTGTGCTTGCCTGGACTCCTGGCCCCTGTCTGCCTCTTGCTTTCTCCCTGTGTCCCAAACCACGAGTTTCACCTTGCTGGCAGGGCATGGATGTCCTGGTTGGGAATCGTTGGGGTTGAGGGAGGAGGGAGTGAGGGGCTTGATTAGGGACATGGAAGAACAAATACAGGAAGGAGAAAAGCCAGAGAAGATGTCTCCCTCCTGACCTGTGTCCTCTGTTCAGCAGCGTGTTTCCTTCTGCTCCTGGGAAAGGCCTCTTGAAGATTGTTGCTGCTTCCTTGGTGGTGAGACAACAAGGCTTTCCACCAGGGAGGTGGGGGGGGGGGCGCGTATAGAGGTAGGGTTTCCTGTCCTCTTGGCAGGGAGAGGATGGCTTGCCAATGTCTTCCCGGGAGCAGGTGATCACTTTGGTGAGTCCTGAGGGGATCCTTGGCATCCGAAATCAAGACCAGGTGATAGAAGGAAAAGCACAGGCTTTGGAATCAGCTTGGTGTTGAATTCAGGCCCAACCTTTCCCAGGTGTGCAATGTTGGTGGTCATTTAACGTCTCTGAGCCTCAGTTTCCCCATGTGTAAAATCGTACTTTCTCAGGGTTGTTGTGAGGCTTGAATGAAATGGCCTTTAAAGTGCCCTATAAACAGAGTGAATCTGTGCAAGTAATTATAACTGTATCCAATGGGGAAAAGTTTATTGACCAGCATTTCCCTTAGAAGGAGAAAACTAGTTTATTGGGGAAATACTTTGATCTGTACTTTGGAATAGAAGCTGAAATTTAGGGGGACTTGGATGCTGCACAGGCATGGGGACGGTTTGTATATTATGCTAGGGAGGTACAGGAGAAGGAGTATGGAGTGACCCCCCACTCCTTGGCCAGCTGCTCCATATTGAATTTCTCTGAATCCATGAGGTGCTTGTATACAAGTATATTTTTCATGGCAGTCGGGGGCTGGGCTCACATCTGGTATGATGTGGGGGCACGACAGAGGTAACAGGCACCAACAGACACCTGGAGGCAGGAGAATCTTGAAAAGGGAGGCACAGGAATTCACAGAAATTGTGGAAAGGGCTGTGCACCCTTGTAGGCCAAGAAATTGGGGTTCAGATCAGATTTAACAGATCATTTATGGGCTAGGAGTTACAGTGGGCATCTTGTAACTTACTAGCCCATCATCATCATCACTGCCCTTATTTAGCAGAGAGAGAGAGAAACAGGTTCAAATTAAATGCTTTGCTCAGTCAAGGTCACATAGCACCGATGGTGACAAAACCAGTCTTAAATTCCCTGTTGCCTGCTTTCAACCATGGCTGTGCCCTCTGAGCCAGACCACCTGCCCATCACGAAAGGCTTGTGGTCTCAGTTAACAGATGAGGAAATTAATCTCCAGGGGTTGCACAATCTGCCCAAGATGAGAGCTGGGCTCAATGCAGGGCACTTAGAAGGGGCAGAGGATGCCAGCAGGGAACTTCAGGTCCATGGGGAGCCATTTTCCTTTTATTTTTTAGTTAATTAATTAATTAATTAATTAATTTTTTGAGAGAGAGCACAAGTGAGAGAGGGGTATAGAAGAGAGACAGCACCCCACAAGGGGCAGAGAGAGAGAGAGAGAGAGAGAGAGAAGTGGGGCTCACCCAAAGCAGGGCTCCAGCTCACCTGAAGCATGGCTCCAACTCACATACTGTAAAATCATGACCTGAGCCAAAGTCAGATGCTTACCCAACAGAGCCACCCAGGTGCCCCGCCATTTTCCTTTTAGACAAATTACTTCACTTATCTGGGATGATCACCCCTATTACTCCTGTCTGTTAATTGCACTAAAATTTCCCTCTATGCAAGGGGATTAGGATTACTGTCACCCAGGAGTCTGGCTCCCACACTCCTGCTTTGACTTCATGTCTGCACCTGCTTCATTCTTGCAGAGCCTTGGTCACACTTCAAAGCATCATCTCACACATAAAGGCTAAATTTAGCCTTAATCAAATAATTGCTGAACACTAAATCATTGAACGATCATTACCAACTCCAATTATTGATGACTAAGAAAGAATGCTTGAGGAAGAGAGGAATCAGTTACATAACTGAACCCTCATGGAGGTTTTAAAAAATAATCCTGTGTACATACAATTGTCTTCTTATTTCAGAAAGCTTAACACCTCTATCAGATGTCCTCCTAGAAGCCGTGGAAACCTCATTGGCCATGGAGATAAAATGGATGATCCCAAAATAGTTATAAGGGGAGCTGAGAGGAGTGTGTGTGTGTGTGTGTGGGGGGGGGGTCAGAATAGGAGGCTGGGGCAAGGGGTCAGGGGTCTTCTCATGGCTTCTAGATCAGTATTCATCTAAACTATTCCATCAAATGGTCACCAACTAAATTCTTCAACAAGGGCAGGACAAATGAGGAAAGGTGAGGGAGAAAAGAGAAGAAAGAGTTTCCCCCAAATAGCTCAACAGAGGGAAGGTATAGGGTGACAGAGTCTTGGTAGCATAAACCTTTGTAGATAACTTGGGGCAAAATTTTATAGAGGTTGGAAGACCTTCTCTAGCACCAGACATTGATAAGAATGACTTAGTGATGGCCAAATGCCCACTTGCTATCCTGCATTCTGTACAGGAAGCTGCTTACATGATTTCCCCTCTCTGAGCACTAGGACATCAAATTCACGATTGAATAGTGGCCATCCAGTCAAAGAAGATGACAGAAAGATTCGTGAAGAATGGTTAAGCCCACTCTCTGTACTGAGCATTTGTACATGCACCCACTCCTGTACTCTGTGTTCAGTGACATCACTTTGGTTGTTTGCATTGGCTGTGGTGGGAGCATTTCCATCAAGAAAACTGGGAGACCTTCGGAGTTTCCCCTTTGCTGGAAAGCTGGTTTAAAAATTTACTAGCAAAAGGGGCACATGGGTGGCTCAGTTGGTTGAGCGTCCAACTCTTGATTTCAGCTCAGGTCATGATCTCACGGTTTGTGAGTCTGAGCCCCACGTTGGGCTCCATGCTGACAGCATGGAGCCTGCTTGGGATTCCTTGTCTCCTTTTCTCTGCCCTTCCCCAGCTCTTGCTCTCTGTCTCTCTCAAAATAAATAAGTAAATAAATAAATACAGTTAAAAAAAAGAAAAAAATTACTAGCAAAACAATGATAATGGCTAAAATAAAATAAAAAAATCTACTAGCAAAACACCTATGGGAATGGCTAAAGTCAAAACCACGGTTTAGACTAAATACTGGTGAGGGTGTGGAGTGAAAGGAGTTCCCATTTGCTGCTGGTGGGAATGCAGAATGGCCCAGCCAGTTTGGAAGACAGTTTGGCAGTTTCTTACAAAGCTCGACAAAGTCTTTGACAAATGGGGTTACTAGTTATTTACCCAAATGTGTTGAAAACCTAGATCCACACAAAAACCCGCACACCAGTGTTTATAGAAGCTGTATTCGTAACTGCTGAAAGTTGCAATTGACCGAGATGTCTTTCAATAGGTAAATGGATAGACAAACTGTAGAATGCAGAATTTGGGATATATACTTGCCAAAGCCCATAGAATGTACAACATAAAGAATCAGCCCTAATGTAAACTGTGGATTTTAGTCAGTAATAATGTATCAATCTTGGTTTATTGGCCTCACGCTATTGCAGGCTCATCACACAAATGCAAGATATTAATAATGGGGGAAATTGTGGGTGGTTGGGTGGGGCAGGGTGAGAGGAAGGGTATGAGAATTCTCTGCATTTTCTGCTCAATTTTTTTTTCTGCACACCTAAAACTGTCCCCCAAAAGGCTATTAATTTTAAAAAATGTGGCCACATAACTGTTAATGACTTACTGAACAAACCACACATGTTGGGCACAAGCAGAAAGCAACTTTACTCTTTTACACCATTGCTTTTGTCTGAATCTCTATTTCCTCTCCTTACAGATGTCGTTGGTTGATCCTGTAGCTTTTCTGGTCCTTCTCAAATATTAAAAAATCTTGTTTTGGAGCTATCACAGAGTCCAGTCCATTGAGTAATTCAAGTTTGACTCTCTGGCCTGACCCAGAGCTTGTCCCTGCCCCCGGGTGCACCTGTCTCAGGCTGGGAGATGGGTGAGGGGAAGGGCATGGGTGGCTTCCTCACTATTTTACTTCTTTTCCCTTCCCCTCTTCCTTCCCCAGTCACAAGTCTGCTGTTGACTTCTCTGGAGATGGAGGAAGGGAAGCAGGATATAATCTGGTTTTGGTGGCCTCTGGGATGGTAGCTGAACTCATCCTGGCTCACGGTGGAGGGGTTTCTATGGCTCCCTGGAGGTCTCTGTGCTGGGGTCTTGGGTCCGGTCAGCCCACCTGTATCTTTTTTTTTTATTTTTTACATTTATTTATTTTTGAGAGACGGAGAGAGACAGTGTGAGCAGGGGAGGGGCAAGAGAGAGGGAGACACAGAATCCGAAGCAGACTTCAGGCTCCGAGCTGTCAGCACAGAGCCTGATGCGGGGCTCGAACCCACAAATGATGAGATCATGACCTGAGCCGAAGTCAGATGCTTAACTGACTGAGCCACCCAGGCACCCCCCCCCCTTTTTTAAACATTTATTTATTTTTGAGAGAGCATGAGGCAGGAGGGTCAGAGAGAGAGAAGGGGACAGAGGATCTGAAGCAGGCTCTGTGCTGACAGCAGCAAGCCTGATCCGGGACTCAAACCCATGAACCTTGAGATCATGACCTGAGCTGACGTCTGACGCTCAACCGACCGAGCCACCTAGGCGCCCCCCACTCTGTGTTCTCACCCCCTGGCTCCCAGTGGCCCCCTCCTCAGCAGACAGTGCCTGTTGGGGTTCCTCTGCCCTGGAGGTGGTCCTTGTGACTCAAGGTGGTCCTCGGGCTCACACGGCTCTCTCCCAGTCTCCCTTCTTCCCCTTCTCTGCAGTTGGGATCTGGCTGGCCTCTCACCTTTAGAGATTCCTGAGGTTCTCACCTTTGAACACTTTTGTGGTTTGTGGCTAAGGGTGAGGGGAAATCCCTCCTGCCTCCATGAGTGATATTCTTTCCAACAAACTCCTGGCTCCAATCTATGCCTATTGATCTTCAAGACTCAAGTGGGTGATGGGCCCAGGGTTACTGGATTGGTATTTGTGTCCTGTTTATCAAGTTCTATACTGATGTCATCCCCTCTTTATTTTTCTTAAAATTTTTTAAATGTTTATTTATTTTTGAGAGAATGAGAGAGACATAGTGTAAGTGGGGGAGGGGCAGAGAGAGAGGGAGACACAGAATCCGAAGCAGGTTCCAGGCTCTGAGCTGTCAGCACAGAGCCCAACGTGGGGCTCGAGCTCACAAACCAGGAGATCATGACCTGAGCCAAAGTCGGATGCTTGCCCGACTGAGCCACCCAGTCACCCCAGTCACTCCCTCTTTAGAATGTGGGGCCCCTGAAACCCTTTTTTCCACAGCTCTGGGCCTCAGCTGACATTGAGATGAGAAAGAAAAAAAAAAAAAGCACAGCCCCTGACATTCAGGAGCTGGCCTGGCACTCAAGGCTGGGCCACGTTATTCTCCCACTGGACATAAGTACCAATCTCAGAGTGCTCTGAGGCCATGATAAAACGAGGCAGAGCGAGGTGGCTTTACAACCGTGTCTGAGCACAGACAAAAACAAGTCACTGCATTTCATGCAAATACCAAACACACCCTCTCTTGGCTGCAGGAAATGACTGCTACTTTACCAATGACAGCTCTATCCTCATCCCGGCCTCCCCTCCGCTAGATAAGATTTACTGAGATACCTGGTCATACAACTGCACCTACTTTCTGAAAGCACCCACTCTAGCATGAACCCCTCCTCCCTTCAGCCCTCTTGCCAATCACAGAATAAAAGGCTAAATCTTACAGCAAGCTCTGACGTCCTCTTACTGAGACACTCCATGGTTCCCTCACATGTACGTTCTTCCCCCCTGTGACAGGTATCCAGCCCAACCTGTGCGTTCCTGTGGCCTTTGGCTGAAGAGCTTTGGGAGAAACAACAGCAAAATTACGTTTTAACTTCTTATTGCATGTAATTTGCCCTGGACACCCCTTCTAGGACTTTTATTTATTCCACCCAGATAATAAATGATTCGCTCCTTCCCCCTCTCCCTCCCTCCCTCCCTCCCTCCTTCCTTCCTTCCTTCCTTCCTTCCTTCCTTCTTCCCCTAATCACAAAATATTTTCCATAATACCTTATCTGAAATCCTTGGGGACAGATTCTTCGGGGTTCAGATATTTTTGAATGTTACAATAATAATTGTACAAATACTATGTGGCACCTCCAGGAGTTTGGGCAGTATCCTTTCTGCAGTGAAATATAAGCATGTTCACACAATATGGGATAAATATAGACTAGGTAAAGACGAATATTTATAAACTACGTAAAGTTTCTTGTCAATTCAGGCCAGGTTTTTGTTGCAAAATGAGTTGGCACTCACTTTATTAAAACTTTTCATCTTGAAAGCTTTTTTTTGGATATCTGAGTTATAAGTAAGGGATGGTGGGTTCCTACAGATACATACATACATACCTATAATTGGATAAAAGTTAGAAAATACAGGAAACTACCAAGAAAAATATTCACACCCTTACCAGTCAGAAGTAACAACCATCAACATTTTGGTATATTTACATATGCAAAAAATACACACATAAATTAAACATACACACATATGTATATGCAAATATGTTTTGTTTCTTCCCCCCTCCAGAAAAATGATATTATATTCACATTGTTTTTCACTTAAAATATATAACAGACATTTCTCCATGCCATTAAATATTTTTAGCAGTTTAACATTCACTTCAGTTTTACTGTATTGTTGCACCATAGTTTATCAAGCATTTAGACTGATTACAATTCTTCATATTATAAATAATATTGTGATGAATATACTTATCCATATATCTTTCGGTGTGTCTCTAATTTCTTTCCTAGGATAAATTACTAGATGTGGAATTATTGGGTCAAAGGGTATATAAGACTTTTTTATAAAAGATTTTATTTTTTAAAATTTATTTTAAATGTTTATTTTGAGAGAGAGAGAGAGAGAGAGAGAGAGAGCCTGAGCAGACGAAGGGCAGAGAGAGTGGGAGAGAGAGAATCCCAAGCAGGCTTTGCACTGTCAGCACAGAGCCTGACACGGGACTTGATCTCATGAACTGTGAGATCATGGCCTGAGCTGAAATCAAGAGTTGGATGCTGAACCGACTCAGCCACCCAGACTCCCCAAAATATTTTATTTTTAAGTAATCTGTACACTTAATATAGGGCTTGAACTTACAACCCTGAGATCAAGAGTCACATGCTCTGCTGACTCAGCCAGCCAGGAGCCTCAGGATTTTTTGAGTATATTTCGAAGTGCATATTTTTTTTTGTCACAGAGCTTAAAAGAGAAATTACTAAATGTTTTTCATGCATGCAAATGATTTTTCTTACATAGTTACTATTGATTTTGCTCATTATCATTGTTTTAGAGAATTCACTTATATTTAGTAAAAAGCGAAAGATTTGTACGATCTGAAGAGAAACCAGAGTATTCACCTATATTTAGAATAAAAATTTGTACTCAGAATAGATTTCCACGTAGTAAACAGTACAAAAATTCCAAAGAAACAAAGTTCACATTCCATATTAATTTAGTAAACATTTTTAGAGAGGTATAAAAATCACTTATACTTTATATTTGTTGAACCTAGGAGGAATTTCTTGATTTAAAATTCTACTCATTACTGTTTTTTAAGTGATACTTCAGAAGCCCTGGTGTTAGATATCCATAGAATACCGCTTACCTCGTATGGTGAATCTGGGGATGTCAACATTTTAATAGGTTTATTAAAGTATAATTTACATATAATTAAGGGCCCATATTTAAAATGTACATTTTGCTGAAATCGGACATGTGAATATATCCATCACCCCAGATGTTTCCTCATGCCCCTTTATAGTTCCTCTTTCCCATCCCTGCTGACCACCCATACGCAGCTGTTGATCTTCCTGCCACAACAGATTAAAGGTGTGTGTTGTGTGTTGTGTGGTGTGTGGTGTGTGCACGTGCGTGCAGGCACACATTCTCAACACTGAGAGGTCCTGAGAACAGTGACACCCTAATAGCAGTAAGCACACTGAGAGCTCAGATCTTAGTCTCTAAATTCCATTCTCCACGAAAATGAGCCAGGGCTCCTTGGGGAAATGAAAGATTTCATGCATGTGGCAGAGAAAGGACATAATGATCCTGGAATATCTCCTTGCGCTAGAAAGTAAGGAAGTGCTCATACAGCAATGGACACAGGTAGAGAGGACCCAGAAGCCAGGGGCCATGGGGTTCCCCATGACCAAATCTGGTATAATTTGAACATGAAAATGAATAATGTTAGTAACCAATTATATCCCATTGAATAAAGTTGAATCCAGGAGTCTGTAGGGACTCCTTATTTGCTTATTAAAGGGAATAAGCAGATGAAGAGAAGAGAAAGCCTCTCCTTGCAGTGGAATGCCAGCTAATACACTTAGAAGGAAAGATGAAATTGGAATGTCACCATTTGGCACCCATTGTGGAAGTGAATTCATCCAAGAAACATCAATGAATGTTAGAACTAGTGGGTGAAAGTTTGATGTGGATTGGAGTATTTTTATAGTCTCAAATAGTCTCCTACCTGCAAAGAGAAAAGGAACAACTTAATAGTGCAGAAGCCTGGCAGATACCGCTTTAACCAAGTAGACTTAGCATCAGCTGTAATAAGGCAAAGTGTAATCATGTACCCACTAGTAGAATGTAAGCAGAACTTAATATCACTTCTGGGGCATTTTTGCCAAAAAAATGCATCACCTGAATCTCATCATGAGGAAACGTTAGACATATCCAAATGGAGGGACGGTCTACAAAATAACTGTCATATAATCTTCATAGGTGCCCTGGCCACGAAAGTCAGGGACAGCCAGGGAAATGTCTCGGATTAAAGAGGAGAAAAGAGACAGGATGACTAAAGCTACGTGCTGTCCTGGATATTACTGGGACAATTGGCAAAACTTGGATGGGTGTGGGGATTTGATGATAGTAAGGTAAATGATTAATTTCCTGATGTTTACATTGCATTGTTATTGTGTAGGAAAATGTCCTTGTTGGTGGGAAATACATACCAAAATGTTAGTGCTACTCTTGGAACTGAACTGACCATTGTTTGACTCAGTTGCCCCCTGGCTCTAGTGTTGCATGATCTCCAGCCCCCTTGAGGGGCCCGATCCTTCTGTTCCGTATGAAGGGTTCTCCGAGGGTCCCCCACTGGGGGCAAGCCTGGGTTCTCTAGGTGTAGAGGACAAGGACTATTTGAAGAACAATATGAAAGTGGGAAGTAAAGCAACTGAACTTTGTTCTATGCCTGGGACTTCCCCTACTCTTGCTGGAGTGTTGAAACCAGGAAACTTATTAATGCTATCTCGATCATATCAACATGGCATTCATATTAATATCTTGTGTGGAGAATGGATTGAGTTAATTTTGGGAATTCCCCATTGCCATAGACGCGATCCCCAGAAGGATTTGGCCATGGGTTAGAAGGTTATTAAAGCTATAGTCTACACAGGTAGATACTGAGCAATCAGATCCTTGCTTCTTAAAGCTGTACAAAATCTGGACATCTGTTTCACGTTTATACATTTCTTCAGGATTATGAAAATTAACCTACCATCAAATACAAAAATCCAGAATTTGTTGGAACCTGGCAATCTTCATGTGGGTGAGGCAGTAAAGAGATAGCTCTTTTCTTTTTTCTTTCTTTTTTTTTTTTTTGAGAGAGAGAGTGAGAGAGAGTGCGAGAATGCAAGCGGGGGAGGGGCAGAGAGCATCCCAAGCAGGTTCCATGCCCAGCACAGAGCCCGATACGTGGCTCCATCTCACCACTGTGAGATCATGACCTGAGATGAAATCAAGAGTCAAATTCGTAAGCAATTGAGCCACCCAGGTGCCCCAAGAGGCAACTCTTCTTGCTCTCATAGTTACTCAGCTTTGTTCCCTGTACTCAGGCTACCCTTTACTCACACAGCTGTCTCAGGACCCATTGCTACTATGATCTTCTCTGTTACAGGTGAGTAGGCAGTGGCCTCATTCCTAAGATTCCACCCCTTCCCTTGATTTTCATATAGTTAGCTCCAGGCCATTTGAACTGGCCCCTAAACTGGGTGGACCAGTTATCTCCCCAGGCATCTGAAGAAAATGACTATCTCCGGTCCTCTGCACCTGCCTCTCCCTCCACCTACCCCTCCTTCCATCACAGTCCTTACCTCTCTTCTGTGAACAGAAATGAAATGCTGGCTCCTGAAAAGCGGTCAGGGTTCCATCACGCTCAAGTGTGTTCTGTTCAGCATGATCAGGCTGACAGTGGCAAGACCCAGTCCTTTCGGGGACTCACTGAAGTTTTTCACTATATAGAACTTGGCAGATCGTTTCGGTGCTACCTCCAGATCCCGTAGGTGAGCTGTTGTTTCATGACAGAGCTGGAACTGGAACTCCCGGACTAGTGTCCGTGACGTTACATCACACCATCGTCTCCCTTTCCTGGGGTACCCAGACTACTGCATGTCCTGTACAGAGATAACATTGTTTTCACCACCCTCCTCCCCCGCCCCAGCTTTAGAGGGCTTGCTCTAGTCAAGGCTTTGTGAAGTAGGACAAATGCAAATGCCAGTTCAGCAAATCTCTTATCAAGAGTGGCTCTAAATACGTAAAGAGGGATGACGGGAGACACGGCCAGGAGGAGAGCATAGTGCCTTGGGGCTGGGGACTAACCCTTTGTAACATGAGAGGATCCAGAGCCAAAAGGGATGAACTGGGAGATTGTGCATCTCTCTGGCTATAAACCGCCTCCTCAGCCCCATCTCCCCATAAAAAGTGATTTGGGATGAACGCTGGAAAACAGCCTGTGCGTACTTGGGAAAAGCAACTTTTCATGACATAATGATTTTGGATACAATCCCATTACGCTGGTGCCCTGCGGCTGTTTTTTCCATGAAGGCATTTCATAATCTATGATCTCCTCTTTGGGAGAAAGAGAGACACTTGGTCATGGGGGTCTGAGTAGGGAGATGGGTGAGAACTGACTTTGTTTTCTTTCAGCACCTACGTATGTTAAGGTTCTCCCTTAATATGGGTTTTCCTTCGGTAAATGCTGGGAGGTCCTTGGCTTGGCTCTGCTGTGTTTAGCAGTCCTGAGCTCTGAACAAGTCAGTTCTGGATGGAATATAAGAAAAACGTCTTATGGAAAATAGAGCCTTAATAGTCTGGATAAACAATGGCACAGCCATAGCTATGGCATCAACCACTACAGAAGAATAGCAAAACCCAAATACACCAAGTAGGACTTTATTCCTGTCATAGTTTGGTTGGCTCTGTGAGTTTGGGGCCAAACAAGACCAAGGTGTTTCCCCTAGAATGTGTGGTGGCCTAAGGTGGGTGGGACTCAAGTGTTCTTGGTTGGGGGCCCCTTCATGGTTGACTCTAAGAGATGGGGTGCTGAGCAGGCATTTCAGTGGAGAGAGACCACCCCTGACTCAGGGTGTGTCCCATGGAAAGAAGGAGAGGTGGTCAGCCTGCAAAGGGCAAGAGGCCCAAAACAGAGGAGGACTGTGACTACCTAGGGTCATAATAATAGCACATTACTTTTCACTGATGCTTAATAGTTGACAAAGCACTTTGTGCATTGCTTCATCTACAGAAATCTTGTGAAATAAGCAGGACATATACTCTAGCTGCAATTTATGGGCAAGGAATTCAAGATTCACAGAAATTAAGAGGTCTGTCCAAAGCCACACTGCAAACAAGTGGCAGAGCCAGGTCTGGAACTCAGATGTCCTGACCCCATGCTCAGTGTGATTGCCAAATGCAGGTAGAATGTGCTGGCACTTGAGGGATGTTAACAGGCTCACCTGTCTTGTAATCCTTACCTCTACTGCCCTAACTTGAAGCTCAGTATTCCCACTATGGATTCATTCTTTTAGGTCAAGGCATTGTCTCCAGCGAAGTCCCAGTTAGAGGCAAAAGGTAGGTATAGGAGATTATGAATTCCGCAAGCCTTTGCCTCATGCTAATGCCTTAAAAAATGTCTCTGTGGGGGCGCCTGGGTGGCTCAGTCGGTTGAGTGTCCGACTTCGGCTCAGGTCATGATCTCACAGTTCGTGAGTTCAAGCCCCGCGTCAGGCTCTGTGCTGACAGCTCAGAGCCTGGAGCCTGCTTCAGATTCTGTGTCTCCCTCCCTCTCTCTCTGCCCCTACCCCACTCATGCTCTGTCTTAAAAATAAAAAAACATTAAAAAAATTAAAAAAAAAATGTCTCTGTGACTTTTATGCTGTGTTGTGGTGGCAAGATCTCTCAGAGGTACAAACCTGTGTTTAGCCCTTAGCTTCTTAGTTCCTCACTGTATTTGCTCTCAAAGATACACAGAAAAATCTTGTGTGGTGCCCTATTCTTGGGCCATCTTGGACTATTTATTTATTATTTCCTGGATACACCTTCACATTCTTAATTTCATACCTTTATTCAAGCACTTCTGTTTGCCTTCCTTGCCATAGTCTTCTTCTTCAAGTATAGTGAATGCTCTGTGAGCCCCTAAAAAGCCATCTCAAAATCCCACCTTTGAATATTCTGAAACTTTTAATGCAGTTCCTGACAGGGACTGTGGATGGAAGTTTGGGTGGGGCTTGTTGGCAAGTTTCTATCCAATGTGGTGCAATCCCTTACACCTTAGTAGCCTTGGGAAGCTGGGGACTTTCTTGGGGATGGGCAAATATTTTATGTGACAGACACAGTTGAATCCTGCTAATGGTGTGGAATGATTGTATCAGACCCTTAAAGGACATGTGGAATTCTTGAATTGTTCAGTCCACTTTTTCTATGTTGGAAACACATGAGTCTGTGCTATAGTCTGCAGCCATGTTGCCATTTGGGTAGTTCCCAGTGGAACTACTGAGATCCAGTGGTATCTGGAAAAGGAATTTAGACAAGATACTGTCTGTGATTAAGAAGGAGATAGCATAATTATGTCAAGTTGTCATTGTTTTCTTCCCCTTCTTCTTCCCGGTTTCTTTTTTCTCTTTTTCTTTTTTTTGAGAGAGGGTGAGAGAGCACAAGCATGCGCATGTGCACAGGGGAGGGGCAGAGAATCTTAAGCAGGCTCCACGACCAGTGAGGAGCCCAATTCGAAACCTGACGTGGGGCTCCATATCTCACTGACTCACCGTGAGATCATGACCTAGCCATTGGTCCAGCATCTTTAGGGATACATAGATCATTTGCCCTGAACCTAGACTTCCAATACCGCAGGACAAACAAGATTTCCCCCAAAGAAGCAGAATTGTCCCATGTAGTTACAGTACCCTTAAGCAAGACCACTACGTATTGAAATCCATGAATTCACACTCCAGCTCCAACCCCAAACTGCAAAGTTCATTCTAATTGTTTTTCTCATTTTGGGTCTTTAACTCTCCTTGCTGATAGAGAAAGACTTGGTTCGCATTATCTTTAATATATCTACTTATTTAATCAATTCTCTGCATTAACAAATCTCCCATTAGCACCACCACAGCCATTCACACAGGATGCCCTCTTTACCACAGGGCATCATACCACAGGATACCATGGTATCCTGGGCTGGTGTCCCACTGTGCAAAATCCCTCCTCTTTCTGGAGCCCCTGTGTGGCTCAGTCCGTTAAGCATCTGACTCTTGATTTTGGCTCTGATCATGCTCTCACGGTCTTGTCATGGAACTTCATGTTGAGCTCCACACTGTCATTGCAAAGCCTGCTTGGGATTCTGTCTCTCTCTCTCTCCCTGTCTCTCTCTGTCCCCCACCCCCGCTAGCATGCTCTCTCTCAAAATAAATAAATAAATAAATAAATAAACATAAATGAAAACAAAACAAAAATAAAAATCCCTCCACTTTCTGCCTGGGCACCAACATTCCACGCTGGTCCATGGGCGCATGGATGCTCTCTTTAGGCACCCAGCTGGGCCGGTCCCCTGGCGATGCTTTACCTGTTTTGGCTCTTATACTGCTGTGCCAGGTAGCCCTTAAATGGACGCCCTCTTCACCTCGCTTGGGCTCTGACCACCTCTGTTCTGGGCCATCACACCCCCCATCCTCTGACATGGAAGCCTGTCTTGTTCAGTTGCACTCATGGATTTCAGACTGACTTGTTCTGGAAAAGGAGGGAAGGGAGAGGAAGAAGAGAGTGACCGTGAAGTTGTTTTATTCTTCAGTGAATTCTGTGACTAATAGGGTATGTTTCATATAGTTTCTTTACTAGGGAGAGTCAGCCTTTGAGAAGACAGTGTGTAGAGGCACAGAGTGTGGGCAAGAGCAAAAGCTCTGGAATCACCTAGAATCTGGCTTTGGTGCTTTGAGTTGGTGACCATTAACGCCTCAGTTATCTTGTCTACACCATGAGGAGAAGAACTGTACTAACCCCGCAGAGTTGTTGAGGATTAAGTTAGACCATCCATGTAGAGTGCTTAGCAGAGATCCTAGCACAAGATAAGTATGCAATAATAATGCTCTTATTAAGGACCCCCCTGTCAGGCAGCATGGAGTCACTTTTCCTACCTGTGACAAGAGGAGTTGGCTGACCTCAAGGGATCATTCTAGCTCAATATAGTAGTATTCTAGCATCAAACTACCTTAGGAAACTAGAGGGAGGGATGGTGAATCAAACTTGAGGCAGTTAGATGCTGCTTCCAAGGATGGTGTTTACCTGCACAGGATGGTGTCTCTGAAGAAGGCTCCAGGTCGGGGTACTAGGATGACAGGGCCACACAGATGATGAGAACAACAGATCGTAGCGTTGTTCTACGTTGCGTAGCGCTTTGCAGTTTGCAGACACGGTCCACATGCACCATCTCCTGTCATTCCTACAACAGCCTTATGGGATCTCTTTCAGAGATCCTGGGGCTGGAAGCTTAAATGACATTACTCATAAGTAGCAGAAGTAGTAGGGGGTGGGACTCAGTGAGTGACTGCGTGGCAGTGCTGTGCCTGGCCTCACAGGCTAGCTAAATGGCTTTCCAAGAGGGACAATTCCAGGTGCTGATTCATGGTCTGCTCTCAATGAACTTTTCTTCAGCTGATGCACCCACCTCTCCTATATGGCTCTTTGCAGCCATACAAGGGTTGGTATATTTGGTAACAGAGCAAATATAACTACTGCTCTACCTACCGGGGCTTAAGTTCTAATATCAGAAAACAAAGGAGACAGCTAGTGATCAACAGAACTCTATTATTAGGATCACGAAAGGGCACAGAGAAGAAAGGGTGAGTCAGGCATTGGGGTGGGGATGTCAGACTGGTTTAATCTAAGACACCTTCCTGGAGGAGGTGCTACCACTGACTTATGAGTTAAAAGAGGGAAAAATGTAGTAGTTAAGGCTGGAGAAACCACGCCCTCCCTTCCTGGCCCTTCCCATTTCACCTCTTGTGGATCTGACAGTCCTGCTCAGGCATACTGAGGTTCAGTGGCAAAGGCCAGAGAGAGATCCCAGGCCATCTGACATCCCTAGATTGGGGCCCGGAGAGAGATGGCACTCCTCCCTCACCCCATCAGTAATCTTGCTCAACCTCTCTTGCAAAACGAGAGTCTCAGCAGCTAGGGAGGAGATGTGAGAAGGAGTGCTTGCAGACTCCTCAAGCTCCCTGGAAGAAAGAGACGGTGTTTGTGCGAGGCTCTCCCAGAGCTGCCTGCCACAGCCCTGTGCGCTCCCATTCATGCCCTGAACCCGGGGGCTGGGCACGACTGCTGAGTGCGACTGCACACCAACAAGCAGCAAGAGGAGCGTGTCTGGGCAGGTGGTGGACAGGGGCCAGATGCCTCCAGGTGACAGTGCAATAGATGATGGAAGACCAATTAATTTTTTACAACGGGAGAGATAGCTATATGATTAACAAGCATTAATTATTTATTGACGTGCTGCCTATGCAAAAAGGGGAAAAACTGCCCTGTATGGGGAAATTAATCTCTTCAGTAATCTCAGCCGTTGCTCACTCCCCCGCCTGTGCGCGGAGGTCTTGTAGTCCGTCTCCAGGGAAGGGGTGAGATCACTCAGGAAGCAAGGAGTAACTTTTAGCAGTTTCATTCAGGGTTGTCAGAAACACTCAGAAATCCTGGAGTTTCTACCTTTCTCTCTTTCAGTCTTTCTAGCCCCTGTACAGAAAGAGCAATGCTCTAGAACCCGACCTGTATCCCAGGTCTGCAGTTCTGACCCCAAAAGAGGCAAGTTGGGACAAACATTGGCACGTCACAGATGAGCTCAGCAGGTGGCAGGCACTGGGCACGTGGGCTCAAAACAGGGTCAGGGAGGCACGGGGGGGGTTCCTCTTTTGACTGAGGACAAACCTGTTAGAGGCTATTTCGGAACAAATATAGGGTTTCTGAAATATCCCTCTTGGTCAGAGGAAATTGCTGAGATGTGTGGAGTCTGATCAGCAAGCTGGGTCTCTCTGTCCTTCGATGGGATAAGGCTCAGTGAGTGAGGATTTGGGGGTCAAGATGTGGCAGGAAGATCTGGATTGCTTGGCTCTATTTCCCCTTCACCCCACTTCTGCCCACCTCCAAACTGAGCTCCAGGTCCTTTCCTGTTCCAGATGCTTCTCTCCAGTTGTCTGTATCATACTGTCGTAGAGATCATCTCAGTAAAAAGTCTGAGGGTCTCCCATACTTTGCCTAAAATCCTTCCACAGCCCCTCAACCTATCCCTTGCTTGATATTCCGAGGTGGTCAGGAACCTCTGCGTCCTTCGCCCAATCTTGTACTGCCCAGCAGGTGCTCCGAGGTCCCCACAGTAAGTTCTGCGCTTGCCCCTGGGCCTCTGCACCTCTGTACACATGGCTCTGCTCTGCCAAGAACCACCCCCATCCCCACGCTCACCCCTCCCACCCCCCCGCCCACTGCCTGGCTTTACTAATCCTCTCTCTAGACTGTTCCACTCACTCCTCTGTGAAGCCTTGGCTGACCTGCTAACACAATGGCGGCTGTTTTATCGTGAGCTCTAGCACAGCTGCACTATGAAAAGTGTATGAGAAGTGACAGAACTGTCTTCATCTTTGCATCGCCAGCCTCTGACGAGGGCCTGACGTTCATCCACTCACTCATTCATTTCTGTTGACTTCATTCTGTGCCGGGCCTGTACGATCACCAGAAGGTGCAGACATGAACGCGGCACACCCCAGCCTCGTGGATGTTAGTGCTTTGCCATGAGCGCTGGTATGTGGCTGGAAACCTTAAGGAGTCAGCCTTTTAGAGGGAAGTGGTGGCAGGGAGAGGCCCGCGTTGCTGGCCTCCGCTCTTTGCAAGGGTCTAGCTCTCCTGAGGTGAAGGGGTGTTGGTGCAGTGGAGCCAAGAGACCTGGGACTTTAGCACATCCTTTCAAAAACGTCATTTAGGGGAAGCCTGGGTGGCTCAGTCGGTTAAGCACCTAGCTTCGGCTTAGGTCACGATCTCGTGGTTTGTGAGTTCGAGCCCTGCATTTGTCTCTGTGCGGACAGTGTAGAGCCTGCTTGGGATTCTGTCTCTCCTTGTCTCTCTCTGCCTCTCCCCCATTCATGCTCTCCCTCTATCTCAAAGATAAATAAAAAACATTTAAAAAATAACACTTTAAAAAAGTCATTTAGGAGCACAGATAATATGCTCGAACCTGACTTTATGGGAGGGGTGGAGGCTTTCACTGAGGTGGACACTGGATGGTAATCTCCCCAGCAACTAATAATTACAGTTGGGAGGAATACGGTGAAGGAAGACATCTGCGCTATGACAGCTTGTCATAGGCCCCAACATAATCTGGCCAGAGCAGGCCTCTCAAAGGAGTGACATTAATGGATTTAATTCCCACATAGGGAGTAAGTTCCTTTAGGTCTTGAACCCACCCATCCTGCAAATAAACCCTCTGACCACAAGGGGGCCCAGTTGAGCCTGGCCTGGCATGAACTCTTCCCTCCTCGCAAACTGTATGCCCTTTGGTCAGTGCCTGGAGAAGCCAACAGCTGTCCTCAGAGGTCAAGGCCACCTTTGGGGTACCTGGTCACTCCACACAGGGAGTTGGGAGGGAGCTCTTCCGGCTGGACCAGTCCTGGCATGTTGGAGTGTGCTCTTAGCGGGGTGATACCACCTGCCCTGGGACTTCTGCATGTAGTTCCATTATCTCCCCCAAGGTCACCAGGAGCCGTTTGCACACAGTTTGCCCAGCATTTAGGCCAAGTCCAAAGGTGCAAAGTGAGACCGAGAATCCAGACCTGAAATAACAAACTATTTGGGGCTGTTTCCAGCTAGCGTCCTTGTGATAAATCATGGGATCCACCTTCCTCTCAGGCAGCCGCAGCCACCTCCTTTGCCAGGGCTGAGGGAGCAAGGCATCTGAGTCCCCTGTAGGTCAGGAAGAGCTGTTTGTTCAGGGCTCCTGGCTGGCTACTCCCAGCCTGTCTCAGATGGGAAAGAACAGGATAGAGCAGTTTTTTTCCAAACCCGTCTTTACCCCTTGGCAAAATGGGTGAGCAGGCAATTTGAGAAACATCAAGGAGGTCCAATAGAACCAAAGTCTTTTCCTCACCAAGATTCAATCACACCTAAAATTCCACAGTTGGAAACGAATTCAAGACAGGCAGTGCCCTCACTTCAAGGCATCCCGTAAAAATCGCCAATCACAGCTAACCTTGCTTTGCTGTTTTGTGGTCAATAAGGTGCTTCTTCATACACGCCTCATGAATCCTCGTGACTTTTCTGGAGGACAGGCACCATCGTCTACTTTCCATTTTATGAAGGAAAGACTGCCCACGGTCATCAGCCTCAATTCCAGGTCTTCTACCTCTCAGTTCGGTATTCTCTCCATGATCTTGTGTACCATTCAAACTCCTTGATGTGGATGAATTTGTCTGATCGCTGGGCTATGTGGCAGCAAAGCTGGACAGCCCAGGAACATCAGGAAAGAGGCAATGTAATCCACCTGGGGGGAAGGGGAGTAAGAGCCAAGGGCCTGAAGATGGGAAAACTCAGAAGGAAACCCAGGTGCACTGAGGGCAGTGTTCTCTTCATGCCAGGCAGAGCCTCCATTCTTAGGGTGTTTCAGGCCCCTTAGAACTGTGTGTGCGTGTGTGTGTGTGTGTGTGTGTGTGTATTTTCACACTTACTGGTTTTTTGGATTGGATGAGAGCAGGCATATAGGCATAACTAGATTTAGTTAACTTCCATCACTATACACAATTGCAATTTTTTTCTTGTGATGAGGACTTAACATCTACTGTCTTAGCAACTTTCAAATATGCAATATAGTATTATTAACTATATACACCACACTGTACATTATATCCCCATGACTTAATTATTTCATAACTGGAAGTTCATACCTTTTGACCACCTTTACCTATTTCTCCCACCCCCTGCTTCTGGCAACCACCAGTCTGTTGTCTGTATCTACGGGCTTGGTTTGCTGTTTTTGTTGTTTAAATTCCACATATAAGTAAAATCATACAGTATTTGCCTTTCTCTGACTTATTTCACTTAGCATAACGTCCTCCAGTTTCATCCATGTTGTTGCAAACAGGAAGATTTCATTTTTTTTTTTTTTATAGTCGAATAGCTTTCCGTTTATGCCACATCTTCTTTATCCATTTATCCATTGGTGGACATTTAGGCTGATTCCATATCTTGGCTATTGAAAATATAAGAACATGGGATGCATATATAATGAACATACATTTCAGCTAGTGTTTTGTTTTCTTTGGATAAATACACAGAAGTGGAACTGCTAGATCCTATTTTTTGAAGAACCTCCATACTCTTTTCCATAGTGGCTGGATCAATTTGCATTCCCACCAGCAGTGCACAAGGGTTTCCTGTTCGCCAATCCTCACCAGTATTTGTTATCACTTGTTTTCTTGGCGATAGCCAAAAAACATGTGTGAGGTGATAGCTCATTGTGGTTTTGATCTGCACTTCCTTGATGATGAGTGATGTTGAGAATCTTTTCCTGCGCTTCTTGGCCATCTGTGTGTCTTCTTTGGAAAAATGCCTACTCAGATCTCTGCCCATTTTTATATCAGATTATTATTATTATTTTTTTGCTATAGAGTTGTATGAATTCTTTATGTATTTTAGATATGAAGCTCTTATATATATGATTATGAAACCCTTAGATATATGATTTGCAAACATTTTCTCCCATTTAGTAGGTTGTCTTTTACATTGTTGGTGATTTTTTTTGCTGTGCGGAAGTTTTTTAGTTTGGTGTAGTCCTATTTGTTTATTTTTGATTTTGTTGCTTTTGCTTTTGGAGTCAGATCCAAAAAAGGCCAAAGTCAAGTAACTTAGCGCCTATGTTTTCTTTGAAAAGTTTTATGGTTTCAGGTCTTACATGAAAGCCTTTAATCCATTTTGAGTCAATTTTTGTGTATGGTGTAAGACAGTGGTCTAGTTTTATTCTTTTTCATGTAGCTGTTCAGTTTTCCCAACACCATTTATTGAAGAGACTGTCCTTTTCCCATTGCATATTCTTGGCTTTTTTGTCATAAATTAATTGAGCATTTTTGTATGAGTTAATTTCTGGGCTCCCTCTTCTGTCCATTAACCTTTGTAACTATTTTTAATGACAATACCATATGATATTGATTACTATAGCTACGTAATATAGTTTGAAATCAGGGAGCATAATGCCTCCAGCTTTGTTCTTCTTTCTCAAGATTGCTTTGGCTATTTGGGGTCTTTTGTGATTCCACAAAAATTTTGGGATTGTTGTATTTCTGTGAAAAATGCCAGTGGAGTTTTGATAGGGATTGCATTGAATCTGTAGATTGCTTTGGGTAGTATGGACATTTTGACAATATTTATTCTTTCAATCCATGACTACAGAGAACTTTATTTTTTTAATTTTTGATGTTTATTTATTTTTGAGAGAGACAGAGTGTGAACAGGGGGGGCAGAGAGAGAGGGAGACACAGAATCCGAAGGAGGCTCCAGGCTCCAGGCTCTGAGCTGTCAGCAGTGGCCAATGCAGAGCCTGAATTCACAAACTGTGAGATCTTGACCTGAGCTAAAGTCAGACACTTAACCAACTTAGCCATCCGGGCTCCCCTAAAGATCTTTCCATTTATTTGTTTCTTCTTCAATTTCTTTCATCAGTGTCTTATAGTTTTCAGTGTACAGGTCTTTGGCCAGCAGGAGCTATTTTCTGTTTGGTTGGTACCCGTCTGAGCTGTGGTAAGCTCAGCTAAGCTTTTGGTAAGGACTGGTTTCCCACTAGTCTGTAGGGTGTTCCCACGGCCTCCTAAGCAGGGAGCTGGGAGTGGGCGCTGCCCTCAACTCCTAATGTGGAGGTTGGAGGGACCAGACGGACAAATTTGAAAAAGCAGGTGTATTTTTTGGTACATTTGATATTAAGCCTGTGGGGGAAATTTAGAAACATAAGTAAACATATAGCACAGGCACACTTTAAAAAGCTCATTTAATCATTCGTTAAGCAAATACTATTTGCATTAGGCCCCCCATAGATGCTGGGGTCACAGAAGTGAGCAAAACAGATGGTGCCCTCCCTTGTGGAGCTGACATTCTGGTGGCCAGAAGCAGGCAATAGCAGGAAACATCATAAATAAGGACATTGAGGGGTATGTTAGGTGGGAAGTACTGGGAAAAACAAAAAGGCAGGCTGGGTAGGGCGATTAGAGTGGCAGAGACGCAAGGTGACTGGTTGAATCATTAAATGAGATTCCAGAGAGGCCCCACTGGAATGGTGAGATTTAGCCAAGACTTGAAGGAGGTGAGGAGCTAGTGACACCAAGATTGAGGGGCAGGGTGTGAGTCAGGTCCGGGTGCTCAGGGAGCAGCTAGTGCAGTGGGGTGGGTGGGGGCAGGGGGGACAAGGGGAGGTCAGAGAGGTTTGGGGTTGGGGGAAGGAAGGTGGATCATGTGGGACCTTGGAGGCCACCATAAGGACTTCAGATTTTATTCTGGGACAAGAGGGAAGCCACTGGTGGGTTCTGAGAAGAGGTAAGATCAGCCAGGAGAACTCCTTCTAGTCCTGGTGCTGCCACACACCTGCCATGACCCTTGGGCAAATCTTTGCTTTAGGGGTGAGATGAGTGGCTGGATTGGGGTGTTTCAAAGGCCTATTCTTAATTCCAAGGTGTTAGATGCAGACCACCCCAAGCAAACTCTTCACCAGTTTCTCTACCACAGAAAGTGCCATGGCTCCCTGGCTAACATTTCATTTTCCTCACTGTCCTTTCCCAGTTTGCCCCAGAGGCAAACCCAGGTCCCCAGGTGCATCTGGAAATGAGAGCCAGGGGCACTGGGAGAGATGGCTGAATTCCTTGGCTTGCCCATGGGAGCTGAGTGCAGCTCTTTCCAAAGCAATGACTTCTCCTGGCTGGAACCAACAGTAGAGCAGTCTCCACAGTGAGTCACGCCCATGGTCTGCCCCCAACAACCCCTACTGGGCTGGCAGGATTGCGTAGGGATAGGAAACAAGTGACATGCCTGGATGAGTCCTTCTGGGAGGACAGCAGGAAGAGGCAGGCAGTGCTCTTTCCTTGGCAGGGTGGCCGGATTTGGGTGCAGTGTCAGTGACAGGCCATCAGGAGGAGGCTGGGGCAGCCTGCCTGTCACCGGAAGTGCATCTCTTTTACTCTAAGGGTATCAGAGACAAACACCTCAGTCAGGAGACACCCTCCTTTCACGTCTGACTGCCAGGAGCAGGTGCCAAAGATTCTTTTGATGCAGGATTGTTAGAAGGGAGGAATTTCCTTTTTCTTGGCAGAGGGAGTATGAAAGTTAGAACAGGAGTGTTCAGGGCCCCTTTCTCCCCCACTATCTCCCTGCCCAGCTCTGGCCTTGCAGTGGGGACAGGCCATTTCCGCCTTTGCTTCTGTGTCCCTACCACCTCCAACAAACCATAGCTTCTGCTTCTCCTCCATTGCCAGCTGGCAGGTCCCCATTAGCCCGGTTTCAAGAGCTGGAAGTAAAACGTCATCCAGGCAATGGTTTTGAAACTCATGGCTATCAGTGGGCATGGCTGCTAGGCCTGTATAAGAAGAGAGTCCAGGGGCGCCTGGGTGGCGCAGTCGGTTAAGCGTCCGACTTCAGCCAGGTCACGATCTCGCGGTCCGTGAGTTCGAGCCCCGCGTCAGGCTCTGGGCTGATGGCTCAGAGCCTGGAGCCTGTTTCCGATTCTGTGTCTCCCTCTCTCTCTGCCCCTCCCCCGTTCATGCTCTGTCTCTCTCTGTCCCAAAAATAAATAAAAAACGTTGAAAATTTAAAAAAAAAAAAAGAAGAGAGTCCAACTGAAGGAACAGATTAACTACTGAGTTTGGACTAGTGGATCCATAGCTTTCCAAAAGCACAGGCCAACTTTTCTGCATTAAAAAAAAAAAAAAAATCAGGTTTATGAGGCGCCTGGGTGGTTCAATTGGCTAAGCGTCTGACTTCAGCTCAGGTCATAATCTCACGGTCCGTGAGTTCGAGCCCCGTGTCGGGCTCTGTGCTGACAGCACAGAGCCTGGAGCCTGTTTCAGATTCTGTGTCTCCCTCTCTCTCTGCCCCTCCCCTGCTCATGCTCTGTCTCTCTCTGTCTCAAAAATAAACATTAAAATTTTTTTTAAAAAGTCAGGTTTATTGAGGTATCATTTACATAGAGTAAAATTGATCTTTTTAGCTGTATATAGTTCACCGAGTTTTGACAAATGTAAATCATCATGAAACCACCATCACTGATAAAATATAGAATATTTCCATCATCCTCATGCCCCTTTGTATTCAATCTCCTTTCACCCCCTGACTCGGCCAGGAGTATTTTTCCTGTATCAGATGGAATCACATGCTTCCTTTTCTCTAAATGTCTTAGTGTCTGTCTTCTTTCAGTTAATATTATGTTTTTGAGAATCATCCAAGTTGTTGTATCACTGAGGAGTTCCGGAAGATGGCGGCGTAGGAGGACGCTGGGCTCACCGCGCGTCCTGCTGATCACTTAGATTCCACCTACACCTGCCTAAAGAACCCAGAAAACCGCCAGAGGATTAGCAGAACAGAGTCTCCGGAGCCAAGCGCAGACGAGAGGCCCACGGAAGAGGGTAGGAAGGGCGGCGAGGCGGTGCGCGCTCCACGGACTGGCGGGAGGGAGCCGGGGCGGAGGGGCGGCTCGCCGGCCAAGCAGAGCCCCCGAGTCGGGCTGGCAAAAGCGGAGGGGCCGGACGGACTGTGTTCCGACAGCAAGCGCGACTTAGCGTCTGGGAGGTCATAAGTTAACAGCTCTGCTCAGAAAGCGGGAAGGCTGGAGGACAAAGGGAGGGAGAGCTGCTGAGCCCCCGGACGGCAGAGCTCAGCTTGGCGGGGAACAAAGGCGCTCGCCAGCGCCATCTCCCCCGCCCATCCCCCAGCCAAAATCCCAAAGGGAACCAGTTCCTGCCAGGGAACTTGCTCGCTCCGCGCAAACACCCAGCTCTGTGCTTCTGCGGAGCCAAACCTCCGGCAGCGGATCTGACTCCCTCCCGCTGCCACAGGGCCCCTCCTGAAGTGGATCACCTAAGGAGAAGCGAGCTAAGCCTGCCCCTCCCGCCCCCGTGCACCTTGCCTACCCACCCCAGCTAATACGCCAGCTCCCCAGCACCACAAGCCTGGCAGTGTGCAAGTAGACCAGACGGGCCACACCACCCCACAGCGAATCCCGCCCCTAGGAGAGGGAAAGAGAAGGCACACACCAGTCTGACTGTGGCCCCAGCGGTGGGCTGGGGGCAGACATCAGGTCGGACTGCGGCCCCGCCCACCAACTCCAGTTATACATCACAGCACGGGGGAAGTGCCCTGCGGGTCCTCACCACTCCAGGGACTGTCCAAAATGACCAAACGGAAGAATTCCCCTCAGAAGAATCTCCAGGAAATAACAACAGCTAATGAACTGATCAAAAAGGATTTAAATAATATAACAGAAAGTGAATTTAGAATAATAGTCATAAAATTAATCGCTGGGCTTGAAAACAGTATACAGGACAGCAGAGAATCTCTTGCTACAGAGATCAAGGGACTAAGGAACAGTCACGAGGAGCTGAAAAACGCTTTAAACGAAATGCAAAACAAAATGGAAACCACGACGGCTCGGATTGAAGAGGCAGAGGAGAGAATAGGTGAACTAGAAGATAAAGTTATGGAGAAAGAGGAAGCTGAAAGAAAGAGAGATAAAAAAATCCAGGAGTATGAGGGGAAAATTAGAGAACTAAGTGATACACTAAAAAGAAATAATATACGCATAATTGGTATCCCAGAGGAAGAAGAGAGAGGGAAAGGTGCTGAAGGGGTACTTGAAGAAATTATAGCTGAGAACTTCCCTGAACTGGGGAAGGAAAAAGGCATTGAAATCCAAGAGGCACAGAGAACTCCCTTCAGACGTAACTTGAATCGATCTTCTGCACGACATATCATAGTGAAACTGGCAAAATACAAGGATAAAGAGAAAATTCTGAAAGCAGCAAGGGATAAACGTGCCCTCACATATAAAGGGAGACCTATAAGACTCGTGACTGATCTCTCCTTTGAAACTTGGCAGGCCAGAAAGGCTTGGCACGATATCTTCAGTGTGCTAAACAGAAAAAATATGCAGCCGAGAATCCTTTATCCAGCAAGTCTGTCATTTAGAATAGAAGGAGAGATAAAGGTCTTCCCAAACAAACAAAAACTGAAGGAATTTGTCACCACGAAACCAGCCCTACAAGAGATCCTAAGGGGGATCCTGTGAGACAAAGTACCAGAGACATCACTACAAGCATAAAACATACAGACATCACAATGACTCTAAACCCGTATCTTTCTATAATAACACTGAATGTAAATGGATTAAATGCGCCAACCAAAAGACATAGGGTATCAGAATGGATAAAAAAACAAGACCCATCTATTTGCTGTCTACAAGAGACTCATTTTAGATCTGAGGACACCTTTAGATTGAGAGTGAGGGGATGGAGAACTATTTATCATGCTACTGGAAGCCAAAAGAAAGCTGGAGTAGCCATACTTATATCAGACAAACTAGACTTTAAATTAAAGGCTGTAACAAGAGATGAAGAAGGGCATTATATAATAATTACAGGGTCTATCCATCAGGAAGAGCTAACAATTATAAATGTCTATGCGCCAAATACCGGAGCCCCCAGATATACAAGTTGTTGTATCACTAATTCTTCCTTTTATTGTTGGGGAGGGCCATCACTCTATTTTTTTTTTAATTTTTATTTTTATATTATTTTATTTTTATTTTATTTTCTAAAATTTACATACAAATTAGTTAGCATATAGTGCAACAATGATTTCAGGAGTAGATTCCTTAATGCCCTTTACCCATTTAGCCCATCCCCCCTCCCATCTCCCCTCCAGTAACCCTCAGTTTGTTCTTCATATTTATGAGTCTCTTATGTTTTGTCCTCCTCCCTGTTTTTATATTATTTTTGTTTCCCTTCCCTTATATTCATCTGTTTTGTCTCTTAAAGTCCTCATATGAGTGAAGTCATATGATATTTGTCTTTCTCTGACTGACTAATGTCACTTAGCATAATACCCTCCAGTTCTGTCCACATAGTTGCAAATGGCAAGATTTCATTCTTTTTGATTGCTGAGTAATACTGAGTAATACTCCATTGTTTATGGAGTTTATATATATATATATATATATATATATATATATATATATGGAGTATATATATATATATATATACACAACAGCTTCTTTAACCATTCATCCATTGATGGACATTTGGGCTCTTTCCATACTTTGGCTATTGTTGATATAGCCAAACATATCATGTTATAGCCCTGCTATAAACATGGGGGTGCATGTGTCCCTTCGACATAGCACACCTGTATCCCTTAGATAAATACCTAGTAGTGCGATTGCTGGATCATAGGGTAGTTCTATTTTTACTTTTTGAGGAACCTCCATCTTGTTTTCCAGAGTGGCTGTGCCAGCTTGCATTCCCACCAGCAGTGCAAAAGAGATCCTCTTTCTCCACATCCTCACCAACATCTGTTGTTGCCTGAGTTGTTAATGTTAGCCATTCTGACAGGTGTGAGGTGGTATCTCATTGTGGTTTTGATTTGTATTTCTCTGATGATGAATGATGTTGAGCATTTTTTCATGTGTCGGTTGGCCATCTGGATGTCTTCCTTGGAGAAGTGTCTTTTCATGTCTTTTGCCCATGTCTTCACTGGATTATTTGTTTTTTGGGTATTGAGTTTGATAAGTTCTTTATAGATTTTGGATACTAACCCTTTATTGTATATGACATTTGTAAATATCTTCTTCCATTCTGTAGTATGCCTTGTAGTTTTGTTGATTGTTTTGTTCACCATGTAGAAGCCTTTTATCTTGATGAGATCCCAATAGTCCATTTCTACTTTTGTTTCACTTGCCTCTGAGACGTGTTGAATAAGAAATTGCTGCGGCCAAGATCAAAGCAGTTTTTGCCTGCTTTCTCCTCAAAGATTTTGATGGCTTCCTGTTTTACACTGAGGTCTTTCATCCATTTTGAGTTTATTTTTTTGTATGGTGTAAGAAAGTCATCCAGGTTCATTCTTCTGCATGTCGCTGTCAGGTTTTCCCAGCACCACTTGCTGAAGAGACTGTCTTGATTCCATTGGATATTCTTTCCTGCTTTGTCAAAGATTAGTTGGCCATAGGTTTGTGGGTCCATTTCTGGGTTCTCTATTCTGTTCCATTGATCTGAGTGTCTGTTCTTGTGCCAGTACCATACTGTCTTGATGATTACAGCTTTGTAGTATAGCTTGAAGTCCAGGATTGTGATGCCTCCTGCTTTGGTTTTCTTTTTCAAGATTGCTTTGGCTATTCAGAGTCTTTTCTGGTTCCATACAAATTTTAGGATTATTTGTTCTTGCTCTGTGAAGAATGCTGATGTTATTTTGATAGGGATTACATTGAATATGTAGATTGCTTTGGGTAGTATCGACATTTTAACAATATTTGTTCTTCCTATCCAGGAGCATGGAATCTTTTTCCATTTCTTTGTGTGTGTCTTCTTCAATTTCTTTCATAAGCTTTCTATAGTTTTCAGTGTATAGATTTTTCACCTCCTTGATTAGATTTATTCCTAGGTATTTTATGGTTTTTTGTGCAACTGTAAATGGGACCGATTCCTTGATTTCTCTTCCTGTTGCTTCATTGTTGGTGTATAGGAATGCAACTGATTTCTGTGCATTGATTTTATATCCTGCAACTTTGCTAAATTCATGAATCAGTTCTAGCAGTTTTTTGGTGAAATCTTTAGGGTTTTCTATATAGAGTATCATGTCATCTGTGAATAGTGAAAGTTTGACCTCCTCCTGGCTGATTGGGATGCCTGTTATTTCTTTGTGTTGTCTGATTGCAGAGGCTAAGACTTCCAATACTATGTTGAATAACAGTGGTGAGAGTGGACATCCCTGTCTTGTTCCTGACCTTAAGGGGAAAGCTCTCAGTTTTTCCCCATTGAGGATGATATCAGTGTTGGGTCATTCATTTATGGCTTTTATGATCTCAAGGTATGATCCTTCTATCCCTACTTTCTTGAAGGTTTTTATCAAGAAAGGATTCTGTATTTTGTCAAGTGCTTTCTCTGCATCTATTGAGAGGATCATATGGTTCTTGTCCTTTTTACTTTTTATTGAAGTAAAATATATATAACCTAAGATTTGCCCTTTTAACCATTTTAAGGGTACAATTCAGTGGCATTAATTACACTCATATATTGTGCAACATTCACTATTTCAAAATATTTCTAAAACTTCATCACCCCAAACAGATACTCTGTATGCATTAAGCAATAGCTCTTCCTGACCCCCATCACCTCAAATCCACTTTGTTTCCATGAATTTCCCTATTCTACACATTTTTAAATAAAATATTTTTATGTTATTTATTTATTTATTTTAAAAATTTTGAAAATGTTTATTCATTTTTTTTGAGAGACAGAGACAGAGTGTGAGTGGGGGAGGGGCAGAGAAAGAGGGAGACAGAATCCAAAACAGGCTCCAGGCTCTGAGCTGTCAGCACAGAGCCCAAAGCAGGACTCGAATTCATGAACTGTGAGATCATGACCTGAGCCGAAATCGGATGCTTAACCGACCGAGCCACCCATTTGGATCGTTTCCACGTTTCAACTATTGTGAATAATGTTGCTGTGAACATTGGCATACAAGGATCTGCTTGAGTTCCTCTTTTCAATTGTTTTTTAAAGTACATACATAGGAGTGGAACTTCCAGGTCATATGGTAATTCTTTGTGTAACTTTTTGGGGAACTGCCAGATTTTGTCCACTGTAGCTATAGCATTTAACATTCCCACCAGCAAAGTGTGAGGGTTCCAATTTCTCCCCATTCTTCCCAACTCTTATTTTCCATTAAAAAAATTATGGTCATTCTAGTAGGTGCAAAACAGTGTCTCATTTTGGTTTTTTTTTTTTTTTTTTTTTTTTTTTTTTTT
Organism: Neofelis nebulosa; assembly: GCF_028018385.1. Taxonomy (NCBI): domain Eukaryota; kingdom Metazoa; phylum Chordata; class Mammalia; order Carnivora; family Felidae; genus Neofelis; species Neofelis nebulosa. Next base: position 26,379,752 of record NC_080791.1, on the reverse strand, counting down.
TCAACGTTTTTTATTTATTTTTGGGACAGAGAGAGACATAGCATGAACGGGGGAGGGGCAGAGAGAGAGGGAGACACAGAATCGGAAACAGGCTCCAGGCTCTGAGCCATCAGCCCAGAGCCCGACGCGGGGCTCGAACTCACGGACCGCGAGATCGTGACCTGGCTGAAGTCGGACGCCCAACCGACTGCGCCACCCAGGCGCCCCTCATTTTGGTTTTGATTGCATCCTAGTGACTAATGATGTTGACCATCTTTTCATGTGCTTATTGGCCATCTGTGTATCTTCTTTGCAGAAACATTTGCTCAAGTCTTTTGTCCATTTTTAATTGAACTGTAGGAGGTGTTTTTTTCTTATTCTGGATATTAAACCCTTACCAGATCAGTTATTTGCAAATATTTCCTCCCTTTCTGTGGGTTGTTTGTTTCATGCTCTTGATAGAATCCTTTGACATGCAAAGTTTTTAATTCTGATGAAGTTCAATTTACCTATATTGTTCATGGTGAATAATATTTAAAAAATTTTTTTTAACGTTTATTTATTTTTGAGACAGAGAGAGACAGAGCATGAATGGGGGAGGGTCAGAGAGAGGGAGACACAGAATCTGAAACAGGCTCCAGGCTCTGAGCTGTCAGCACAGGGGCCCGATGCGGGGCTCGAACTCACGGACCGTGAGATCATGACCTGAGCTGAAGTCGGCGCTCAACCGACTGAGCCACCCAGGCGCCCCATGGTGAATAATATTTTAAAGATGCTGCTGAATTTGGTTTGATAGTATTTGGCAAGAATTTTTGCATCTATATTAAGAGGAGATAGTGGTCTGTAGTTCTCTTTTCTTGTGATGTCTTCATCTAGCTTGGTAATGCTGACTTCATAGAATAAGTCAGCAAGTATCCCTCCTCTTCATTTTTTGGGGATGAGTTTGAGAAGGATTGGTATTTATTCTTCTTTAAATGTATGGTAGAATTAACCAATGAAGCTATCCGTTCTTTCTTTATTAGAAGGTTTTTAACTTTTGATTAAATCTCCTTACTACTTTTAGGCTTACTTAGATTTTCTATTTATTTCTTTTTTTTTCTAAATTTTTTAAATCTTTATTTATTTTTGAGATAGAGACAGAGACAGAATGTAAGCAGGGATGGGAGAGGGGCAGAGAGAAAAGGAGACACAGAACTCGAAGCGGGCTCCAGGCTCTGTGCTATTAGCACAGAGCCTGATGTGGGGCTCCAACTCACAAACTGTGAGATTATGACCTGAGCCACAGTCAGACACTTAACTTACTGAGCCACCCAGGTGCCCCTAGATTTTCTACTTCTTCATGATTTAGTTCTGGTAGTGCTTTTCGAAATCTGTTTAATCTAAGTCATCTAATTTGTTTTATTTCTGTAAAATCAGTAGTAATGTTCCCACTTTGTCAGTTTTGCTAATATTTTGAAAAGCCAACTTTTGGTTTCCTTGGTTTTCTTTTTGGTTTTTCCATTCTCTATTTTATCCTTCTCTAATCTTTATTATTTCCTTCCTTCTAAGGCATCTTAAGCTTTAGTCCCAGAGTTGTTTTTCTTTTTCTAGTTTATACAACACACCTTAAATCATAAGGTTAGGTTTTTGAGATCTTTTCTCTTTTTTAATGTAAGCACTTACAGCTATGAGCTTCCCTCTTAGCCTGGCTTTAGTGATCCTCTTTGTCACTGTGTACTGTAAGTTTTGGTATTTGTGTACTTGTCTTCATTTCCCTTGAGATTTCTTCTTTGATCCATTGGTTAAGAGTGTGTTGTTTAAGGGGTGTCTGGGTGGCTCAGTAGGTTAAGTGTCTGTCTCTTGATTTTGGTTTAGCTCATGATCTCACAGTCATGAGAGTGAGGCCGTATCAGGCTCTGCACTGAGTGTAGAGCCTGCTTAAGATTCTCTCTCCCTCTGCCCCTTTCTCTCCCCCCCCTCAAAAAAAAAAGTGTGTTGTTTAATTTCTATGTAATTGTGGATTTTCCAGTTTACTTATGTTATCGGTTTCTAATTTCACTCCATTGTGATTGGAAAAGATACTTTGTATGATTTCAGTCTTTTAAAATTTATTATGACTTGTTTTGTGGCCTAGAATATGGTCCATCCTGGAGACTGTTCTCATGTGCACTTGAGAAAAATGAATTTCCTGCTGTTTTTGAGTGGAGTGTTCTGTGTATGTTAGGTGCAATTGGGTTATAGTGTCATTCAAATCCTCTATTTTCTCATCAATCTTTTATCTAGTTATTCTACCCATTATTGAAAGAGGGGTATAGAAATTTCTAATTATTATTGTAGGGTCATCTATTCATCCCTTCAATTCTGCCCATGTTTGCTTCACATATTTATGAGCTCTGATGGTTAGTGCATATATGTTTATAATTGTTATATCTTCCAAGGGAATTAATTTGTTTATGAATATAATGTCCTTCTTACATTCAACACAATCCCTATCAAAATAACACCAGCATTTTTCACAGAGCTAGAAAAAAACAATTCTAAAATTTGTATGGAGCAAGAAAAGACCCCGAATAGCCAAAGTAATGTCGCAAAAGAAAAACAAAGTGGGAGACATCACAATCCCAGACTTCAAGATGTATCACAAAGCTGTAATCGTCAAGAAAATATGGTACTGGCACAAAAACAGACACATAGATCAATGGAACAGAATAGAGAATCCTGAAACAGACCCACAAGTATATGGTCAACTCATCTTTGCAAAGCAGGAAAGAATACCCAATGGAAAAAAGATAATCTTTTCAACAAATGGTGTTGAGAAAACTAGACAGTGACATACAGAACAGTGAAACTGGACCACTTTCTTACACCATCCACAAAAATAAATTCAAAATGGATGAAATACCTAAATGTTGACAAAGGAAGCAATCAAAATCCTAGAGGAGAACATAGGCAGCAACCTTTTTGACCCTGGCTGCAGCAGCATCTTACTACACACATCATCAGCAGCAAAGGAAACAAAAGCAAAAATGAACTATTCAGACTTCATCAAGATGAAAAGCTTCTACACGGTGAAGGAAAAAATCAACAAAACTAAAAGGCAACCTATGGAATGGGAGAATATATTTTCAAATGACATATCAGATAAAGGGTTAGTATCCACAATCTATAAAGAATTTATCAAACTCAACACCCCAGACATGAATAATCCAGTTAAAAAATGGGCAGAGGACATGAACAGTTATTTATCCAAGGAAGACATACAAATGGCTAACAGACACATGAAAAAATGCTTAACATCACTCATCATCAGGGAAATACAAATCAAAACCACAGTGAGATACTACTTCATACCTGCCAGAATTGCTAACATTAACAACCTAGGACATAGCAGATGCTGGCAAGGATGTGGAGAAAAGGGAATCCTATTGCACTGTTGGTGGGAATGCAAACTGGTGCAGCCACTCTGGAAAACAGTGTGCGGTTTCCTCAAAAAGTTAAAAACAGAACTACCCTATGACCCAGCAATTGCACTACTAGGTATTTACCCAAAGAATACAAAAATACTGATTTGAAGGGGCACATGCACCTCAATGTTCATAGCACCACTATCAACAATAGCCCAATTATGGAAAGAACCCAAATGTCCATTGGATAAAGAGAAGGTGGTGTGTACACACACACACAGGAATATTACTCAGCCATCAAAAAGAATGAAATCTTGCCATTTGCAATGACACGCGGATGGAACGTATATTATGCTAAGTGAAAAAAGTCAGTCAGAGAAAGAAAAATACCATGTGATTTCACTCATATGTGTAATTTATGAAACAGAACAGAGGTACATAGAGGAAGGGAAGGAATAAGATAAAAACAGAGAGGAAGGCGAAAACCATAAGAGACTCTTAACCATAGAAAACAGACCGAGGATTCCTGGAGGGGAGGTGGGTTGGAGGTAGGCTAAATGGGTGATAGACATTAAGGAGGGCACTTGTGATGAGCCCTGGGGGTTCTTTGTAAGTGATGAATCACTAAATTCCTTCCTTGTCTCTTGTAACTTTGACTTAAAGTCTATCTTGTTGTTTGATGGGTGCTTGGGTGGCTGTTAGTTGAGCATTGGGCTCTTGACTTTGGCTCAGGTCATGATCCCAGGGCTGTGGGATTGATCCCCACGTTGAGCTCTGCACTGAGCGTGGAGCCTGCTTAAGATTTTTTCTTGTTTTCCCTCTCCCTCCTCCCTCTCTCACTCAAATTAAAAAAAAAAAAGTCTATTTTGTCTGATATTAGTATAGCCACACTTGCTCCTTTTTGGTTACTATTTGTATGGGATGTTTTTTCTAACCTTTCACTTTCTACCTATGTGTGTCCTTAGATAAAGTGAGTTTCTTGTAGACAGCATACGTTTGGATCATGATTTTTATCCATCTGCCTGTCTTAGTCAATTTGGGCTACTATAACAAAATACCTTAGAATTGATGCTTTAAAAACAATAGAAATTTATTTCTCACAGTTCTGGAGGCTGAGAAGTCCAAGATCAACGTGGTGGCAGATTTGGTCCTGGTGAGGGTCTATTTACTAGTTCATAGTTGGCATGTTCTCACTGTGTCCTCAGGGTGGAAGGGTTGAAGGAGATCTCTGGGGTCTGTTTTATAATGTCTCTAAACTCATTCATGAAGGTTACACCTTCATGACATAATCATCTCCCAAAGGCCACACCTGAGAATACCATCACATTACAAGTTAAATGTCAATATACGAATTTTGGGGGCACACAAACATTCTGTCTATAGCACAGCCTATCTATGCCTTTTAGCTGGGGAGTTTAATTCATTTATATTTAAAGTAATCATTGATAACAAAAGGACTTGATCTCTGCCATTTAGTTGTTTTCTGTATATTTATGTGTTTTTTGTCCCCCAACTGCTCCATTATTGCCCTTTTTGATATTTAGTTGATTATTAATTTTTTCTAGTACACTACTTTGATTCCCTTTTTCCCCTTTTCTGTATACTTTTTAGTTATTTTCTTTGTGATTGCCTTGGGAATTATAATTAACCTCTTAAACTTTAACAACCTAGTTTCAATAATACCAACTTAGTTTCAATAGTATACAAATACTCTGCTCTTATATATCTTTCTCCCTCCCCTTTATATTGCTGCTGTCACATTAATCTACATACATTTTTGTTTAATATCCGTTTATAATTTTTTATGTATTTGCCTTTTAAATCATATAGAAAAAGAGAGCAGTTACAAGCAAAATGGAAAATAATACTGACTTTTGTATTTACCTATGCGGTTACCTTACCAGTGTTCATTATTTCTTCATATGGTTTTGAATTATTGCCAGTGTCCTTTCAGCCTAAAGGATTTCTTTAATGTTTATTTATTTATTTTGAGAGAAAAAGAGGGACGGAGGAGCAAAGGGAGAGTGAGAGAATCCCAAGCAGACTCTGAGCTGTCAGCACAGAGCCTGATGTGGGGCTGGATCTCATGAACAGTGAGAGTAGGTGAGCTGAAATCAAGAGTCAGAGGTTTAACTGACTGACCCATTCAGGCACCCTTCAGCCTAAAGTTGTTTTTTTTTTTTAAATGTTTACTTATTTTGAGAGAGAGAGAGAGAGAGAGAGTTGGGGAGGGGCAGAGAGAAAGAGAGACAGAATTGCAAGCAGAGCCTGACTCAGTGCTTGAACCCATGAACCACGAGATCATGACCTGAGCAGAAATTAAGAGACAGATGCTTACCCAACTGAGCAACTCAGGTGCCCCCAGCCTAAAGGGTTTTAAAAGATCTTCTAATAACCAACTTCCTTAGCTTTTGTTTGTCTGTGGATGTTTTAAGTTTTCCTTCATTCTCTTTTTTTAAAGGGATTTTTTTCAAAGTTTATTTTAAATTATTTTGAGAGAGAGTGAGTGCCTGCATGTGCATGGGAGAGGAACAGAGAGAAGGAGAGATAGAGAATCCTAAGTAGGCTCAGCATTTTCAGCACCAAGCCCATGTGGGGCTTGATCTCATGAACCCAACTGTGAGATTATGACCTGAGCCAAAATCAAGAGTCGGATGCTTAACTGACTAAGCCACCCAGGTGCTCCTTTTCCCTTCATTCTTCTTCTTTTTTTTTTTTTTTAATGTTTATTATCTATCTTTGAGAGAGAGACAGAGTGAAAGCAGGGGAGGGGAGAGAGAGGGAGACACAGAATCCGAAGCAGGCTCCAGGCTCTGAGCTGTCAGCACAGAGCCTGATGCGGGGCTCAAACCCATAAACCACTGGATCATGACCCAAGCCAAAGTCAGATGCTTAACCGACTGAGCCACCCAGGTGCCCCTTCCCTTCATTCTTGAAGGATGGTTTTGCCAGGTATGAAATTTCTGGTTGATGGTATTTTTTCTTTCAGCCCTCATAAACTAACAAACAAAAAAACAAAATATATATACAGATATTTCCTTACATGTCAAAGTTCAGTAGCCTCTCCCTTCATCCATCCTCTGGTAGCATGGACGTTGCTGTGATTTTCTCCATAGGTTACATTCTTTTTTCTTTTTCTTTTTTTTAGTTTTATTTATTTTTAGTCATCTCTACACCCAATGTAGGCTTGAACTCATGACCCTGAGATCAGGCTGTGACCCTGAGAATTGCATGCTCTTCCGATTAAGCCAGCCAGGTGTTCCCTCCATTGGTTACATTCTTATGACAAATTAATAAATCAAGGATGTAGTCACAAGTCAAAGGTATTTAATATTTCCAAATACCCCCCAAAATGTTTTTTGCCAATTTAGATTCCCACCAGTAGATTATGAATACCTATTTTCCCAGCTGTGCTGCAACATCAAGTATTATTTTAATTTTTTAATCTTTGCCAATTTGAGAAATGAGAGTGATGTTTCTTTGTTGTTTTGATTTTAAGCTACTTGTTTATTAGTGAGTTTGAAAATATTCTTTGGTCATTTGTATTTATTGTTAATTGCTATTTCATGTTTTGGGCCAGCGTGGGAGTCTCTCTCTCTTCTTATTCTCCATTCATTTATGAGTAGAAACTGTTTTCTAAAAGATCATAATACTTTTGGAAAAAAACTTAAAACATTAGAATAGGTTATTTGGTTAATTGCATTGGGAACATTTGCTCTTTATATGGCAAAAGTTAACTGGTATTCCTACTTTACATATATAAGAAAGTAAGGATTCTAAATGGAATAAACATCTAAATATAAAAGGCCTAACTACAAAGCTAATGAGAGAAAATTCAAAAGAGTAAACTTTTGACATTGGGGTGGAGGGAGGACTCCCCAAACACAATACATAAAGAGGGAAATAGAGTTATTTGAACACATTAAAATGAAAGATTTCTCTTCAGCATAGGATGTCATGAGACATCAACAGAAAGCTGATAAACCAGAACATATTTTCTCTGATCAAAAGTAACAAAGGATTAAGATCTAGCACATGAGCCAGAAAAATGTGGACACTGGAAAGAAAACTAGGAAAAGCATATGTATAGGTAATACACAGAAAAGGAAACATGGTTCACCAGATCTTCCTCAATTTACAGTGGGGTCACATTTCAATGAATCCATTGTAACTTGAAAATATCTTAAGTCAAAAATGCATCTATTATATCTAACCTACTGAATATCATAGCTTAGCCTAGCCTGTTGTAAACATGGTCAGAACACTTACATTAGCCTTCTGTTGGGCAAAATCATCTCACAAAGCCTATTTCATAATGACGTGTTGAATATCTCATGTAATTTATAGAATATTGTACTGAAAGTGAAAAACAGAATGGCTGTAATGAATTGGTTGTTGACCCTTGTGATCACGTGGCTGATTGGGAGCAGCCTGGCATCTTGTGAGACTATGGTACCATAGCCTACCAGCTAGCCTGGATAAAGACCAAAATTCAAAATTCAAAGTATGGTTTCCACTGAATATCACTGTCACATCATTGTAAAGTTGAAAAATCATAAGTTGAACTATCAGAAGTCCGAGACAGTCTGCATATAAAAAGATGTATGATCCTACTAATAATCAGAGAAATGCAAACTTAAGAATAAGGTGATACTTTAAACTCACATGACTGGCAAAAATTATGATGCCACATACTAATAAGTGCTGGTGAACTCTGCTGTCAATGCTGAGCCCACTTCAGATCATGTCTCCCTCTCTCTCTGTCCCTGCCCCGCTCGTATTCTCTCAAAACTAAGTGAACATTAATAATAATAATAATAATAATGATAATAATAAGTGCTGGTGAGGATGTGGAGAAATGGAAACCCTAATGCGCTGCTGGTACAAGTGTAAATTGGGGCAGCCATTTTGGAGAGTTAGCTTTCTTGAACTTAAGTGTGCATATACCTAATGACCAAGCAATTCCACAGTAGAGCTCACACATGAGGGCAGAAGGAGACTTCAAGAGCAAGTTTATCACAGCACTGGCTGTGATAGCCAAGAGATGGAAATGTCTTAGGGGTCCATCTATGGGAAACTAGTAGCAATAAAATGCATTATATGTATATGATAGAATACTGTCTCGTATTTGGAAAAAATAAACTTGAGATACATTTAATAATGTGGATATAATGTTGAATAAAAAAAAAAAAGAAAAAAAAGAACAGACTAGGGGCACCTGGGTGGCTCAGTCGGTTAAGTGTCCAACTTCAGCTCAGGTCATGATCTCACAGCTCTTGAGTTTGAACCCCACGTCGGGCTCTGTGCTGACAGCTCAGAGCCTGGAGCCTGCTTCAGATTCTGTGTCTCCCTCTCTCTCTGCCCCTCCCCTGTTTGTTCTCTGTCTGTCTCTCTCTGTCTCTCAATAATAAATAAATGTTAAAAAAAATTTTAATTAAAAATTATTTTTAAAAAAGTAAATTAATTAAAATTTAATTAAATTAATTATTTTAAAAAATTAAATTAATTAAAAAATTTTTTTAATTAAAAAATTTTTTTTAACATTTATTTATTATTGAGAGACAGAGAGAGAGCATGAGCATGGGAGGTACAGAGAGAGAGAAAGACACAGAATCTGAAGCAGGCTCCAGCCTCTGAGCTGTCAGCACAGAGCCTGACGCGGGGCTCGAAGTCACAAATTATGAGATCATGACCTGAGCCGAAGTTGGACGCTCAACCAACTGAGCCACCCAGGTGCCCCCCAAAAAATTTTTAAAAAGGAACAGAATTAGACAAAATGGGGTCTTGCACAGACCACTAATGATAGCATTTCATGAAAGGAAGAGTATGATCTACTTAAACTTGCCCTTGAGATAAAATTGAGATAAAAATATAAATACCTACATACAGACAGGAGAGTTTAAAAAGTTGTGTGTGTGGGTGTGTATTTGTAATAGCTGGACAGAAAATTTAGAGGAAGAGAAAGGAGGATTTTATATTCTAGCAATTTAAATAATGTCAAGCAGAGCATTTGAGATCCCCATGCTCAAATACCATTTTGCTGATTAGCCACCAGAGAATTTCATCCAAATAAATTTCCATCTTAAAAGTACCTTACTGATTCTTTTTATCTCCTTGTCCACTGTAGTGTATTAAGTGACCACCTCCAAGACAAATATGTATGTTCCAACCCTATGGAAACTGTAAACTGGACCTCACTTGGAAAAAGGGTCTTTGCAGATGTAATTAAGCTAAGGATCTTGAGACCATCTGGCACTTCAGGTGGGCATTAATCCAATGACAAGTGTCCTTATATGAGATAACCGGGAGAGAGACACATAGGGAGAAGGAGGAGAAGATAGGCAGAGATCAGAGTTACGCAGTCACAAGCCAAGGAACCCCTGGAGCCGCCAGAAAGTGGGAAAGGAGAGGAAGAAATCTCCTGTAGAGCTTTTGGAAGAAGCACAGCTTTGCCAACCCTTTGATTTTGGACTTCTGACCTCCAAAATTGTGAGAGAGCAAATACGTATCATTTTAAGCTGCCAGGTTTGTGGCCATTCATTATGCAATTTGTCCTAGGTAACTAAGACACCCATTTGGTTTCTTTTTCCTTTACAGCTTCTCATCTCTCCCTGCAGAGGAGCAAGACCACCTTCCTCTTATTGTCCCATGCAGGATAATTTTCCATGTGCTGTGTTCACAGGGTCTCATCCTCCACCCGTGTTTCCCAAAGGCAGAGATTTAAGGTGATAGAAGCACATGGCATTAAATGAAATGTAATCATATAATGAAATGTTACACTTTGTTTATCCATAAGGGTAAGTGGTCAAAAACAAAGTCTCAGTTTGGTGGGAATGAGTATGTAGCCTGTAACAACAGTCTCCCTTTTTATCAAAGAGAAAGCAGGATGTAGGCTCAGCTCTTTGACAGCTGGCAAGAGGATCTGGTGAGATGGTAGTAACATTGCTTGGGCTTTGCTGAATTTATTTTCATGCTTGGCTATCTCCCATTTATTGTAAGTGATGCCAATTTTTCTTTTAGGCTTATAATAGCAACTATACTTTATAAACAAATGAATCTAAATTGAGAAGTGAGGGATTTTAAAGAAACAATTTAAGTAAATAACAGCAGAGATAATATACAGATATGGAAGAGTCTGTGAAGGTGAGAAATACTATATTGCTCCTGGAAGCTTATCAAAGTATTTTTTCCTAAGGAAAGTTCCCTTTGTAAGAAGAATTCTGATGCCAGTACTTGTCCATTTCTAAACTGTTTTGTTTCATATCTTAGTTGAATGTGTTTCGTTTTACAAGAAGGGCTCATGGATGTTATGTTCCCTGAGTTTTTATATGTTTGACATTGTCCACCAGCTCTGATTCACAGTGACCTCTCTGGTGGAAAATTCTTGTTCCATGTTACTTTCCTGTCTTGTTCCATGTCTATACAGACATTGTTCTACCACCTTCTTGGATTAAGTGCTGCCTGATTCTCAGTGTCCTCTCCCACTCAGCTTCCCACCAGTATATGTAAACTACCTTTTGTTCTTAGGTACACAAGACCTTTTTCTCTTACTCTGAGGTGTAGCAAATTCATCAAGACATGTCTCAGAGTTGAGCATTTTGTATCACTTTTCTCCTGAACGCAATGTACCTTTCAGTTTTCTGACATCTTTCTTCCTGTTCTAAATATTAGTAAATAATTTTTCTGTTTAATGTGTTGTAGTATTTCCTCTGGGGACACGAATAACCATCGAATATATTGGATCATTATTTATTCTCTATCAATCCTTTATATTCCTGCTGGCTACTTCAATTCTGTCTTTTTCCCCATGCATTTTCTGTGACTTATCACAGGCCTTTCCGGAATGGGAAGGATTCAGTATTTAGATATGTTAATTTTATCTCTTGCTGTTTCAAAGTTATTTGTTAACTCTGTAATCGTTATTTTGCTCTTCAGTTTTTTCTTAGCTCTGTTATGGCCATTATTCATCTCCTTTCATTTTCTCATCGGATTACTTATTTTTGCTTCACAGAATTAATATTTTTCTTACTTTTCTTCCCTTAAGAACAAAACATTTGTTTTGTTTTTCCCTGTTTCTTAGGGTTATGTTATCTTCCAGAATGGATCCTTCGTTACCCATTCCCATCATGTTCCTTCCTTTCTATTCTTGCTTTAAGATCTTGGCATAGTTGCCATAGATTTTATTCTTAAAACGATGTAACACAAGCCCTACCAGTACATCCCATTTGCCTGGATATAGTGTGAGTCAGTTTTTCTCGGTGCTCCTCTCCACATGTCTGAATCCTTTTGTCTTTTTCTCAATATTGTTTGTTTTGATTCTTACAATATTTCTTATTCTTAGCAAGTTACTTAAACTTGCTGTCTCTCGATTTCAACAATCTATAAAATGGGAATTATAATAGTACAGGTTGAGCATTAAGTGAACTGTAAAATGCAAAGTGCTTATCACGATGACTGGCATATGCTAAGGGCTAGCATCCTGAGGGAGGGAGGTTTTCATCTCCCTGACTTCTAAGTGTTGGGTGCCTATGCAAGCAAGAGGTCCTTAAACCTCTTCTCTACCTACACTAACTCTCATGGTGATCTCACCCTCTATTGTAATGTTAATATCATTCATAAGCTGATGACTTTCAAATTTCAGATTTCAGCTTGGACTTCTCTCCTACTCTCTAGACTTGTATTTCTTACCACTTACTTAACATTTCCTCTGAATGTCTATGAGACAACCTCCTGATCATCAGAATCTTCCCTTCCCTGAACCTACTCCCCCTGTAGTCTTCACCATAATAGTTAGTGGTAACATCACCCTTTCATTTGCTGCGAACAAAAACATGGGGATCTTCCTTGACTCATCTCTTTTTTATATGCCTCACATTCAACTCAATCCTTCAAAATAGAATCCAGAATCTTACACTTCTCATCACCTCCACTGCCACTGCCATCAACCATATGCATCATTGTAAATGCCGTAAATGCCACTCCTCTACTTCTGTCCTTGACCTCACTCTTCCCCCCCCCCCCCCCCCCCCCCCCCCCCCCCCCGTGTACCCTCAATACAGCAGTAAGCGTGATCCATTAACATCTAAATGCAAACAATGTCAGTCCTCTCCTGAAATCCCCTAAAGGCATTTCATGACACTGGGAGAAAGATAAAGCCAGTCTTTACAAGATCTTGTATGATCTAACCCTAGCCACCTTGCTGAGGAATAGATGTAAAATTTTATAAAATCTGCATATATTGAGATGATGATATGGTTTTTAAAAATCCATCAATAGGGTAAATTATATTGATTTGTTTTCAAATGTTAACCTAACTTTGCATTCCTGGTTTAAACTCCACAGTCATTATCTATTTTATATATTGGTGGATTCTACCTGCTAAAATGTTGTTCTTCTTTTTCCAGTTTCTTAAGATGGCAGCTGAGATCATTAGAGACCTTTATGTTTTCTAACGGAGGCATTAGTACTAAATATTTCCCACCAAGTACTGCTTTAGCTGCACCCCACTCTTTGGACATACTGTTTTCTTCGCTTTTCTTCTATTCAAACGCTTTCTAATTTCCCTTTTGATCTATTTTACTCCATGGGTTATTCCATTATAGGTCCATTAGTTAGTTTCCAAATATTCGGGGTTTGTCCAGAGGGCTTTCTGTTATTGATTTTGAATTTAGTTCCATTGTGGTCAGAAAATATACTTTTTGTGACTTGAGTCCTTTTAAGTGTATTGATGGCCCAGAATATGATCCACCATGGTAAATGTCAACAAGAATGTGTGTTTTGGAGTTGTTGGATGTTGTGTTCTATGCATGTCATTTAGGTCAAGTTAGTTGAAAGTGTTCAGATCTATATTCTTACTGATACTCTGTCTACTTGTTCCATCAGTTCTTGAGAGAAGGGTGTTGAAACCTCCAAGTATAATTATAAACTTTTTGATTGCTCTTGAAATTCAATCAGTTATTTTCTTCGTGTTTAAAGCTTTATTGTTAGGGGACTAAACATTTAGGATTTAATGTAATCCTTATGAATTAATCTCTTTACCATTGTGAAATGACCTTCATTATCCCTGGTAATATTCTTTGTTCTGAAATCTATTTTGTCTGATATTAATATACTCACTTCAGCTTTACTTTGATAAGTGTTAGTATGGTATACCTTTTGTTATTCATTGACTTTTGACTTCTTTGTGTATTTATGTTTAAAGTAGGTTTCTTCTGAGAAAATAAATAAACATTAAAAAATCCATAATTTTCTTAAGAGACCCTAAAATATGGAGAACAAACTGAGGGTTGCTGCAGGGGTATTGGGTGGGGGATGTGCTAAATGGGTGACAGGCATTAAGGAGGGTACTTATTGGGATAAGCACTGGGTATATATGTATATGATGAATCACTAAATTCTATTCCTGAAACAAAAAATAATTACTGATAAGCAGGAAAAAAAAAGTAATTACTGATAAGCAGAAAAAAATAAAGTAGGTTTCTTCTACACCACTTTCTTACACCACACACAAAAATAAATTCAAAATAGATGAAAGACTTAAATGTGAGACAGGAAACCATCAAAATCCTAGAGGAGAATACAAGCAGCAACCTCTTCCACCTTGGCCAGCCATCACAACTTCTCAATAGACACACCATTGGAGGCAAGGGAAACAAAAGCAAACGTGAACTATTGGTACTTCATCAAGATAAAAAGCTTCTGCATACTGAGGGAAACAATCAGCAAAACTAAAAGGCACCCAACAGAATGGGAGAAGATATTTGCAAATGTCATATCAGATAAAGGGTTAGTATCCAAAATATAGAAAGAACTTATCAAACTCAAAACCCAAAAAACAAATAATCCAGTTAAGAAATGGGCAGATGGGGGCACCTGGGTGGCTCAGTTAAGCGTCTGACTCTTGATTTTGACTTAGGTCATGATCTCACAGTTTGTGGGTTTGAGCCCCATTGTGGGGCTCTGCTGACAGCATCAAACCTGCTTGGGAGTCTCTCTCCCTCTCTCTCTCTCTCTCTGCCCCTGCCCCACTCTCATTTTCTTTCTGTCTCCAAATAAATAAATAAACTTAAAAAAAAAAAGAAATGGGCAAATAACATGAATAGACACTTTTCCAAAGAAGACATCCAGATGGTTAATAGACACATGAAAAGGTGCTCAACATTACTCATCATCAGGGAAATACAAATGAAAATCATGATGAGATACCACCTCACACTTGTCAGAAAGACTAAAATTAACAACACAAGATACAACAGGGATTGGTGAGGATGCAGAGAAAGGGAAACCCTCTTGCACTGTTGGTGGGAATGCAAACTGGTGCAGCCACTTTGGAAAACACTATGGAGGTTCCTCAAAAAGTTAAAAATAGAACTACCCTATGATCCAGCAATTGCACTATTAGGTATTTACCCAAAGGATACAAAAATACAGATTTGAAGGAGTACATGCACCCTGATGTTCATAGCAGCATTATCAACAATAGTAAAACTATGGAGAAAGCCCAAATGTTCATCAGGTGATGAATGGACAAAGAATATGTGGTCTATATATAAAATGGAGTATTACTAAGCCATCAAAAAGAATGAAATCTTGCCATTTGCAATGACATAAATGGAGCTAGAGTGTATTATGTTAAGTAAAGTAAGTCACTCAGACAAAGACAAATACTATATGATTTCACTCATATGTGGAATTTAAGAAATAAAACAGATGAACATATGGGAGGGTGAAAAAAGAAAAAAAGAGAGGCAGACAAACCATAGAGACTCTTAAAGATAGAGAACAGGGGCTCCTGAGTGGCTCAGTCGGTTCAGGGTTCAACTCTTGATCTCATCTCAGGTCACAATCTCATGGTTTGTGAGTTTGAGCCCCGCACTGGGCTCTGCTCTGACAGAGTGTGGCCTGCTTAGAATTCTGTCTCCCTCTCTCTGTGCCCTCTCCAACTCACACACAGACACACACTCTCTCTATCTCTCAAAATAAATAAACATTTAAAAAAAGATAGAGAACAAACTGAGGGTTGATGGAAGGAGGTGAGTGGGGAGATGGGCTAGATGGGTGATGGGGATTAAGAAGGGCACTTGCTGTGATGAGCACTGGGTGTTGTATGTTAAGTGATGAACCACTGAATTCTACTCCTGAAACCTAAATTGCACTGTTAACTAACTAGAATTTAAGTAAAAATTTGAAAAGAAAAAAAAAATAAAGTAGGTTTCTTGTGGGCAGCATATAAGTTGGGTCTTTCTTTCTAATCCAATATGACAATCTCTTAATTGTCATAACTGACAATCTTCTAACTGAATTGTTGGGTGACTTACATCTAATATATTTATTGATTTGCTTGTGTTTAAATCTATCATATTGCTATTTGCTTTTTATTTATCCGTCTGTTCCTTGTTCCTTTTTTCCTTTATTTTCTGTCTTCCTAAGAACTACTTTTTAGGATTCTATCTTATTTTCTTTGTTGACTATCAGCTTCAACTCTTTGTTGTATTATTTAATTTCCAAATTCCCAGCAACTACGTCTTCAGAATCCTACCTTTTCTCTTTTTATTCTCTCCTTCTCGGGTCCATCCACCAATTGTTGGTCTGCAAAGTGTTTGTTACTGGAAAGCATCATTAAGTACATTGCTTAGTTCAGCTGACATTTCTAAATTAAAGCTTGCTGGATATAAGAACAGTATGTTGATTTAAATTCTGGCACAAGCTCCTTATTTCACAGGGGGCTGGCTCTTTGTGCAGCACTGTTCTAGATATTGTAGAAATAAGCACAGAGACAGTTCTGTCTCAGCAAGACCAGGAAAGCTTTTAAGGCTGGTGTGACACAGGGTGGGGCTTCAAGATGCCTGGCTATCGTCAGCTGGATGAATAGGAAAGAACATTTTGGGTGTTATAAGCTTGAAGAGGCCTTGTCCTCTTCATCTTGGTGGCCTCAGAACAGTGCCTGAGACATAATAAATGCTCAATAAGTGCTGATAAAATTGAACCAAACATACAGGGGGAAGGAATAATATCAGAAAAATCCAGAGGAAGAGAGAAAGGTGTCTTATGGAAGGCTGCGGCAGGGGTGAGAGATGATGCTAGAGAAATAGAAAAGAACCAGATGTGGAGGGCCTAGACAGACATGTCATGAG
Source organism: Neofelis nebulosa (assembly GCF_028018385.1). Classification (NCBI taxonomy): domain Eukaryota; kingdom Metazoa; phylum Chordata; class Mammalia; order Carnivora; family Felidae; genus Neofelis; species Neofelis nebulosa. Next base: position 26,363,257 of record NC_080791.1, on the reverse strand, counting down.
TTTCACACTTTTCCTTAAAACTTATACTGGCTTGTTTGAAGGGTTTCAAGCATGATATGACCAAATCCCTCACAGATCCCTCTGAGTCCACTGTAACAGGTGGTTCAGAGTGGGTTACACTGGAGGCAGAGCAACCAGATTGGAGGCCCTTGCCATAGTCCCTAGGGAATGTGGTGAGAATCCAAGCAAAGACTGGCTTCTCACCAGGAAGTAGTCAGTTCTCCCTGGAAGCACAGACTGGGTGGACTTCTCCTAGCTCTGCCCCCACAGAGCGCTCAAAGGGATTAGGTAACAGCCAGTGTCTTGCTCTCTCCTCCCAGACCTAGTGAGCCCATGCCTACCTTGTTCTGGACGTTTGTGATGAAGGAGTGAACATGTCATAAGGGTAAAGAGGAAGAGGAGGAGACGGTGCCCGCTAACTATGCCCAACGCTATTCCCTGCGATCGGGAATGAGACACCTCCCTGAAGGGTTTATGTTCACCCAAGACCGTGTTTCTGTCAGAATGAAAGACAGTCAACACTCATCATTCTGAGAACTCCTTCTGGACACAGAAGTCATTCTAGCCCCAAATACGTCTTAACCAGAGAACTAGAAATTGTTCTTCCTACCCTCATACCCTCGGGCCCCCTCACCTCCCATTTCTCCCTCACATTCAACTTTCTTAACACTTCAGGATGCGAATCCAGTTTCAAATTCCTTTCCCGCAAGCCTTGTGATTTCTAAAGGAGCTGCGTGTGAGGGACCACGTGTCTGGTTCACAAAATTTGCAAGACACAGAAAGGACAGGAGAAGCGGTATCAATGATAATAGGGAACACAGTCAGGAGGAAAATTGCCTCACACTGATATATGACATCATCAATTAAATGAGTATATGTGTGTCTTTAACTTCAGCAAAGTACAGATGGGGAAGCTATAGGTGTATACAGGTGCTTTTGCAATTTATTTTCTGGGTGAACAAATGGCTCCTGGCCAAATTTCCCTGTCCTAGATAACAAGCAAATCCAAACTTCTCCCAAGGTGCAGTCTTTGCTAACATATCCAGCATCCTGCTATCACTGTCTTTGCCCCAAATCCCCAATGATTTGAAAGAAAAAAGAAAAAAAAAACATGAAAAGATTTATTCACTTTGGCTGGATTGATTTTTTTTTTAATTCTATGAGAGAGAGGGATGAAAAAAATCAATAGAGTTAGCTGAAGTTACATAATGGATAATGAGTGTCCAATTACAGGATGATTCCCTTTGTAAATAGATTATTATCACCAAAAGGTATTAAATTCAGTACTCTAGAGAGTAGTGCTGTCCAATGAGAATTATGAGGTATATTCATAATTTAAATTTTTCTGGTAGCCTTATTTAAAAAGGAAAAGGAAACAGAAGACATTAATTTTCATGCTATATTTTAACCTGATATATAAGAAGTATTATCATTTCAACATGCTATTAATATAAAAATTATTGACATATTTTACATATTTTTTCACACTAAGTCTTATATATCTGGTGTGTATTTCATGTTTTATAGCACATCTCAGGACTAACCATAATTTTTTTTCAATATATGATATTTATTGTCAAATTGGTTTCCATACAACACACAGTGCTCATCCCAAAAGGTGCCCTCCTCAATACCCATCACCCACCTTCCACTCCTTCCCATCCCCCATCAGCCCTCAGTTTGTTCTCTGTCTTTAAGAGTCTCTTATGCTTTGGCTCTCTCCCCCTCTAACCTCTTTTTTTTTTTTCCTTCCCCTTCCCCATGGGTTTCTGTTAAGTTTCTCAGGATCCACATAAGAGTGAAACCATATGGTATCTGTCTTTCTCTGTATGGCTTATTTCACTTAGCATCATACTCTCCAGTTCCATCCATGTTGCTACAAAGGGCCATATTTCATTCTTTCTCATTGCCACTCCATTGTGTATATAAACCACGATTTCTTTATCCATTCATCAGTTGATGGACATTTAGGCTCTTTCCATAATTTGGCTATTGTTGAGAGTGCTGCTATAAACATTGGGGTACAAGTGCCCCTATGCATCAGTACTCCTGTATCCCTTGGGTAAATTCCTAGCAGTGCTATTGCTGGGTCATAGGGTAGGTCTATTTTTAATTTTTTGAGGAAACTCCACACTGTTTTCCAGAGTGGCTGCACCAATTTGCATTCCCACCAACAGTGTAAGAGGGTTCCCATTTCTCCACATCCTCGCCAGCATCTATAGTCTCCTGATTTGTTCATTTTGGCCACTCTGACTGGTGTGAGGTGATATCTGAGTGTGGTTTTGATTTGTAGTTCCCTGATGAGGAGCGATGTCGAGCATCTTTTCATGTGCCTGTTGGCCATCCGGATGTCTTCTTTAGAGAAGTGTCTATTCATGTTTTCTGCCCATTTCTTCACTGGGTTATTTGTTTTTCAGGTGTGAAGTTTGGTGAGCTCTTCATAGATTTTGGATACTAGCCCTTTGTCAGATATGTCATTTGCAAATATCTTTTCCCGTTCCGTTGGTTGCCTTTTAGTTTTGTTGGTTGTTTCCTTTGCTGTGCAGAAGCTTTTTATCTTCATAAGGTCCCAGTAGTTCATTTTTGCTTTTAATTCCCTTGCCTTTGGGGATGTGCCAAGTAAGAAAGTGCTACGACTGAGGTCAGAGAGGTCTTTTCCTGCTTTCTCCTCTAGGGTTTTGATGGTTTCCTGTCTCACATTCAGGTCCTTTATCCATTTTGAGTTTATTTTTGTGAATGGTGTGAGAAAGTGGTCTAGTTCCAATCTTCTGCATGTTGCTGTCCAGTTCTCCCAGCACCATTTGTTAAAGAGACTGTCTTTTTTCCATTGGATAGTCTTTCTTGCTTTGTCAAAGATTAGTTGGCCATACGTTTGTGGGTCTAGTTCTGGGGTTTCTATTCTATTCCATTGGTCTCTGTGTCTGTTTTTGTGCCAATACCATGCTATCTTGATGATTACAGCTTTGTAGTAGAGGCTAAAGTCTGGGATTGTGATGCCTCCTGCTTTGGTCTTCTTCTTCAAAATTACTTTGGCTATTCGGGGCCTTTTGTGGTTCCATATGAATTTTAGGATTGCTTGTTCTAGCTTCAAGAAGAATGCTGGTGCAATTTTGATTGGGATTGCATTGAATGTGTAGATAGCTTTGGGTAGTATTGACATTTTGACAATATTTATTCTTCCAATCCATGAGCATGGAATGTTTTTTTTTCCATTTCTTTATATCTTCTTCAATTTCCTTCATAAGCTTTCTATAGTTTTCAGCATACAGATCTGTTACATCTTTGGTTAGATTTATCCCTAGGTATTTTATGCTTCTTGGTGCAATTGTGAATGGGATCAGTTTCTTTAATTGTCTTTCTGTTGCTTCATTATTAGTGTATAAGAATGCAACTAGGGGCGCCTGGGTGGCGCAGTCGGTTAAGCGTCCGACTTCAGCCAGGTCACGATCTCGCGGTCCGTGAGTTCGAGCCCCGCATCAGGCTCTGGGCTGATGGCTCGGAGCCTGGAGCCTGTTTCCGATTCTGTGTCTCCCTCTCTCTCTGCCCCTCCCCCGTTCATGCTCTGTCTCTCTCTGTCCCAAAAATAAATAAAAAACGTTGAAAAAAAAAATTTAAAAAGAATGCAACTGATTTCTGTACATTGATTTTGTATCCTGCAACTTTGCTAAATTCATGTATCAGTTCTAGCAGACTTCTGGTGGAGTCTATCGGATTTTCCATGCATAATATCATGTCATCTGCAAAAAGTGAAAGCTTAACTTCATCTTTGCCAATTTTGATGCCTTTGATTGCCTTTTGTTGTCTGATTGCTGATGCTAGAACTTCCAACACTATGTTAAACAATAGTGGTGAGAGTGGACATCCCTGTCGTGTTCCTGATCTCAGGGAAAAAGCTCTCAGTTTTTCCCCATTGAGGATGTTAGCTGTGGGCTTTTCATAAATGGCTTTTATGATGTTTAAGTATGTTCCTTCTATCCCGACTTTCTCGAGGGTTTTTATTAAAAAGTTTGCTGAATTTTGTCAAATGCCTTTTCTGCATCGATTGACAGGATCATATGGTTCTTACCTTTTCTTTTATTAATGTGATGTATCACGTTGATTGATTTGCGAATGTTGAACCAGCCCTGAGTCCCAGGAATGAATCCCACTTGATCATGGTGAATAATTCTTTTTATATGCTGTTGAATTCGATTTGCTAGTATCTTATTGAGAGTTTTTGCATCCATATTCATCAGGGATATTGGCCTGTAGTTCTCTTTTTTTACTGGGTCTCTGTCTGGTTTAGGAATCAAAGTAATACTGGCTTCATAGAATGAGTCTGGAAGTTTTCCTTCCCTTTCTATTTCTTGGAATAGCTTGAGAAGGATAGGTATTATCTCTGCTTTAAATGTCTGGTAGAACTCCCCTCTGGACTCTTATTTGTTGGGAGATTTTTGATAACCGATTCAATTTCTTCGCTGGTTATGGGTCTGTTCAAGCTTTCTATTTCTTCCTGATTGAGTTTTGGAAGTGTGTGGGTGTTTAGGAATTTGTCCATTTCTTCCAGGTTGTCCAGTTTGTTGGCATATAATTTTCATAGTATTCCCTGATAATTGCTTGTATCTCTGAGGGATTCCATTTTCATTCATGATTTTATCTATTTGGGTCATCTCCCTTTTCTTTTTGAGAAGCCTGGCTAGAGGTTTATAAATTTTGTTTATTTTTTCAAAAAACCAACTCTTGGTTTCATTGATCTGCTCTACAGTTTTTTTAGATTCTATATTGTTTATTTCTGCTCTGATCTTTATTATTTCTCTTCTTCTGCTGGGTTTAGGCTGTCTTTGCTGTTCTGTTTCTATTTCTTTTAGGCGTGCTGTTAGATTTTGTATTTGGGATTTTTCTTGTTTCTTGAGATAGGCCTGGATTGCAATGTATTTTCCTCTCAGGACTGCCTTCGCTGCATCCCAAAAGTGTTTGGATTGTTGTATTTTCATTTTTGTTTGTTTCCATATATTTTTAAATTTCTTCTCTAATTGCCTGGTTGACCCACTCGTTCTTTAGTATGGTGTTCTTTAACCTCCATACTTTTAGAGGTTTTCCAGACTTTTTCCTGTGGTTGATTTCAAGCTTCATAGCATTGTGGTCTGAAAGTATGCATGGTATGATCTCAATTCTTGTATACTTACGAAGGGCTGTTTTGTGACTCAGTATGTGATCTATCTTGGAGAATGTTCCATGTGCACTTGAGAAGAAAGTATATTCTGTTGCTTTGGGATGCAGAGTTCTAAATATATCTGTCAAGTCCATCTGATCCAATGTATCATTCAGGGCCCTTGTTTCTTTATTGACCGTGTGTCTAGATGATCTATCCATTTCTGTAAGTGGAGTGTTAAAGTCCCCTGCAATGACCACATTCTTATCAATAAGGTTGCTTATGTTTGTGAGTAATTGTTTTATATATTTGGGGGCTCCCGTATTCGGCGCATAGACATTTATAATTGTTAGCTCTTCCTGATGGATAGACCCTGTAATTATTATATAATGCCCTTCTTCATCTCTTGTTACAGCCTTTAATTTAAAGTCTAGTTTGTCTGATATAAGTATGGCTACTCCAGCTTTCTTTTGACTTCCAGTAGCATGACAAATAGTTCTCCATCTGCTCACTCTCAATATGAAGGTGTCTTCAGGTCTAAAATGAGTCTCTTGTAGACAGCAAATAGATGGGTCTTGTTTTTTTATCCATTCTGATACCCTACGTCTTTTGGTTGGTGCATTTAGTCCATTTACGTTCAGTGTTACTATAGAAAGATATGGGTTTAGAGTCATTGTGATATCCGTAGGTTTCATGCTTGTAGTGATGTCTCTGGTACTTTGTCTCACAGAATCCCCTTTAGGATCTCTTGTAGGGCTGGTTTAGTGGTGACAAATTCCTCCAGTTTTTGTCTGTTTGGGAAGGCCTTTATCTCTCCTTCTATTCTAAATGACAGACTTGCTGGATAGAGGATTCTCAGCTGAATATTTTTTCTGTTCATCACATTGAAGATGTCTTGCCATTCCTTTCTGGCCTGCCAAGTTTCAGTAGAGAGATTGGTCACCAGTCTTATATGTCTCCCTTTATATGTTAGAGCATGTTTATCCCTAGCTGCTTTCAGAATTTTCTCTTTATCCTTGTATTTTGCCAGTTTCACTATGATATGTCGTGCAGATCGATTCAAGTTACATCTGAAGGGAGTTCTCTGTGCCTCTTGGATTTCAACGCCTTTTTCCTTCCCCAGATCTGGGAAGTTCTCAGCTATTATTTTTTCAAGTACATCTTCAGCACCTTTCCCTCTCTCTTCCTCCTCTGGGATATGAATTATGCGTAGGTTATTTCTCTTTAGTGCATCACTTAGTTCTCTAATTTTCCCCTCATACTCCTGGATTTTTTTTATCTCTCTTTTTCTCAGCTTCTTTTTTTTCCATAATTTTATCTTCTAGTTCACCTATTCTCTCCTCTGCCTCATTCAATCCGAGCCGTGGTCATTTCCATTTTATTTTGCAGCTCATTTATAGCATTTTTAAGCTCCTCCTGACTGTTCCTTAGTCCCTTGATCTCTGTAGCAATAGATTCTCTGCTGTCCTCTATACTGTTTTCAAGCCCAGCGATTAATTTTATGACTATTATTCTAAATTCACTTTCTGTTGTATTGTTTAAATCATTTTTGATCAGTTCTTTAGCTGTTGTTATTTCCTGGAGGTTTTTTTGAGGGGAATTCTTCCGTTTGGTCATTTTTGGATAGTCCCTGGAGTGGTGTGGGACTGCGGGGCACTTCCCCTGTGCTGTCTTGAATAACTTGCGTTGGTGGGCGGGGCCGCAGTCAGACCTGATGTCTGCCCCCAGCCCACCACTGGGGCCACAGTCAGACTGGTGTGTGCCTTCTCTTCCCCTCTTGTAGGGGCGGGATTCACTGTGGGGTGGCGTGGTCTGTCTGGGCTACTTGCACACTGCCAGGCTTGTGGTGCTGGGGATCTGGCGTATTAGCTGGGGTGGATCGGCAAGGTGCACGGGGGCGGGAGGGGCAGGCTCAGCTCACTTATCCCTCCGTGATCCGCTTTGGGAGGGGCCCTGCGGCAGCGGGAGTCAGTCAGACCTGCTGCCAGAGGGATGGATCCGCAGAAGCATAGCGTTGGGTGTTTGTGCGGTGCAAGCAAGATCCCTGGCAGGAACTGGTTCCCTTTGGGATTTTGGCTGGGGGATGGGCGAGGGAGATGGCACTGGCTAGCGCCTTTGTTCCCTGCCAAGCTGAGCTCTGTCATCCGGGGCTCAACAACCCTCCCTCCCATTGTCCTCCAGACTTCCTGCTCTCTGAGAAGAGCTGTTAACTTATAATCTTCCAGATGTTAAGTCCCGCTTGCTGTCTGAACACACTCCATCCGGCCCCTCCGCTTTTGCAAGCCAGACTCGGGGGCTCTGCTTGGCCGGCGGGCCGCCCCTCCGCCCCGGCTCCCTCCCGCTAGTCCGTGTAGCACGCACCGCCTCTCCGCCCTTCCTACCCTCTTCCGTGGGCCTCTCGTATGCGCTTGGCTCCGGAGAATCCGTTCTGCTACGGACTAACCATAATTTAAGAGCTCAATAGACACATGCGACCAGTGGCTACCACATTAGAAAGTGCAGCTTGATAAAGGTTATTCAGTAATTTAGCTTCTCCAACGGGTTCTACCTCAAGGCCTAAGAAACCTGGACTTACTTTCCTAAGACTTTTTCCAATAACTATATGCACGGTTCTAGTGGGATAAGGGCAGGGATGGAGTGAGAAGAAAAAAAGAGGAGGGAGATACTGAGCCCAACTCATCCAATCCCCAGGGAGGTACTGGTGTCAATGTCAAACTACCTTGGCAAGAACCTGATGTCACAGATGCCACTGAGCCAAAGTGTAGAAAAAGGAAGCCTAGGGGCGATTGGGCAGAGAAGGCCCAACTCCTAGCCTCACTGGTGGCTCTGTAGTACTTCTTTTAGCTGATTCTCAGAAATTTCTAGTTCATGTTCCCTGCCTACACTGATCCTTAAGAAGAATTAATATTCCGTAGAAGATGAGAGCTGGGAGAGGCTTTAGAGGTCCTTTGGTGCAACCTCTTCATTTTACATTTGAGGACAGTCAGATCTAGAGTGTCAAGGACTTGCCAGAGGGGACACAGCTGGCTAGAAGCAGAGCCTCTCTTAGCCTTGAGCAATTCAGGCTGGTATCTATTCTTGTGCACCAGAAAGATACAAGAATGTGCTCAGCGGGAGTAATTCACAGCTCATATTCTCTAGGCCTTCTAGGGCCCCGTGTACACAGGAAAAGACCAATGTAGTCATTAGTGCAGGCTGGGTTAACACATCTGGATGTCATACGTGTTGAGAAAACTCTCAGGATGAAAGTTGAGTGTTAGGAACATTGATACACAGACCAGGGAAGGTGAGGAAGTGCTAGGAGACAGAGGCACTAACACCCTCCCCTTCTAGTGCCCCTCACCCACCAAAGGTCCAAAACTGGTTCAAATAAAAGGCAGGTTGTCAGACTTGTTAGACTAGCAGGACCTAAGTATGTCCTGCCTATAAGAAATGTGCTCAGATACAAAGGAAATGTACTCAAATATAAAGAAAAAAAGGTTACTGAAATCAAGATCCTAAAGAGATATCTGCAGCCCTGTGCTCCCTGAGGCATTATTCACAGTAGCCAAGACATGAAAGCAAACCCATGTCCACTGAAGAAGACTGGGTAAAGAACATGGAATATATGTAGTCTACAAACAATAGTACTCAGCCTTAAAAAAGAAGGAAATCTTACCATTGGTGACAACATAGATGAACCCGGAGGACATTATGCCAAGTGAAATTAGCCAGACATGGAAGGACAAATACCATGACATTACATACACGAGGAGTCTAAAATCGTCAGACTCATAGAAGCAGACAGTACAAGGGCAGCTGCCAGAGCCTGGGGGACAGGGGAAGGAAACAGGTAGGTATTGGTCAAAGGGTATAAAGTTTCAGTTATACAAGAGGAACAGCACCCAGAGATCCACTGTACAGCATAGAGCCTATAGTTTAAACTGTAGACTTAAAGTTTGCTTAGAAAGTAGATCTTAGGTTAAGCGCTCTTACCACAAAATAATAATAATGATGATAATAATAATAATAATAAATAAGGAAGGCAGGAGGAAACCTGGAGGTGACATGTTTATGGCACAGAGTGTGGTGATGGCTTCACGGGTGTATACTTACCTCCAAACTCAAATTGTATACAATTAAATATGTATAGCTTTTTGTATGGCAATCATAGCTCAATCAAATGTTATTTAAAAAATAATTAATAGGGGCGCCTGGGTGGCGCAGTAGGTTAAGCGTCCGACTTCAGCCAGGTCACGATCTCGTGAGTTCGAGCCCCGCGTCAGGCTCTGGGCTGATGGCTCGGAGCCTGGAGCCTGTTTCCGATTCTGTGTCTCCCTCTCTCTCTGCCCCTCCCCCGTTCATGCTCTGTCTCTCTCTGTCCCAAAAATAAATAAAAAACATTAAAAAAAAATAAAAATAAAAAATAATTAATAACATTAATTATTTAATAAATAAATAATTTAATAATTAAATAATTTATTTAATAAATAAATTTAATAACATTAATAAAATGTTATTTAAAAAATAATAACATTAAAAAACATAATTCTATATTTCTATGTACCTAATTACAGAGTTTCAAGATACATTAGGCAAAACCTGACAGAACAGAAAGAGAAATAGGTAAATCTACAATTATAGTTGGAGATTTCGAGCTCTTCTCTCAGTGACTGACAGAACAAGTAAACAGAAAATCACTAAGAATGCAGGAGCCCTGACAGTGCTAGCTGTGAACTTGGCCTGATTGATATTTAAAAAACAATATATCCAACAGTAGAATACACATTTTTTTAGTGCACATGGAATATTCATCAAGATTAATCATATGCTGATAAAACAATTCTTAATAAATTTAAGAGGGCTGAAATCATGTGTGACCACAAAATTAAAATTATAATTCGATAACAAAGAAATGTTTGAAAAATTCCCCAAAATATCTAAAAATTAAGCAACATACTTTTTTTTGAGAGACAGAGAGAGAGAGAGAAAGAGGGAGTGCCAGCGGGGGAGAGGGGCAGAGGGAGAGAGAGAGAGAGAGATTGAGAGACAGAATCTTAAGCAGGCCTCATGCTCATCAAATGAGCCACCCAAGGGCTCTAAACAACATATTTCTAAAGAGCCTACGGGTTGGAGTGCCTGGGTGGCTCAGTTGGTTAAGCATCTGACTCTATCTCCGCTCAGGTCATGATCTCTCAGTTTGTGAGATCTAGCCCCGAGTCAGGCTCCCTGCTGATAGTGCAGAGCCTGCTTGGGATTCTCTCTCTCCCTCTCATACTCGTGTGCACATGCTCTCTCTCTCTCTCTCTCTTGCTTTCTCAGAAATAAAATGAATAAACATTTAAAAAAATAAGGAAATTATGAGTCAAAGAAGAAATCACAGAAGAAATTAGAAAAAAAATTTTAATTAAGTGAAAATGAGAACACTACCTAAAAATCTGCGGGGAGGTCACTAAAGCAGTACTTACAAAGAAATTCAGCTATTAATAAGAAGGTGTGAAATGAGCTACACTCCCATTTTAAAAGCAAGAAGCAAGCAAATTAAACTCAAAGTGAATATAAGAAAGAAAATAACAAAAAGTGGAAGTTAATGAAATGGAAAAGAAACATCAATGAAATCAAAAGTGATTTCTTGGAAAAGATTAGTAAAATTGGCAAACTTCTGGCTAGACTGGTAAAGAAGAGAAAAGGCGCAAATGACCAATATTAGGAACGAAAGAGGGAACATCATGAAAATACTAGAGATGATAAAGGGGCAATGAGACATATTTTGAATACTTTTATTGGAATAAATTTAATAACCTAAATGAGACAAATTCCTTTAAAGACACTAATTATCAAAATGGACACAATAAGAAATAGAAAATCTGAATGAGCCTGTAACTATTAAATAAGTTGAATTTGTAATTAAAAATCTTCCCATTAAGAAGACCCCAGGCCCACACAGTTTCATATATGCATTCTAACAGTTAAAGATAAAATACTCTGAATTCAACACAAATTTTTCAGCAAACAGAAAAAGATGGAACAGTTTCCAGCTCGTTTTTATTCTCATAAACTCAGAATCACCCTGATACCCAAACTAGACAAAGACATTATAAGAAAACTAGAGCAATATTCCCCATGAACACAGACTCAAAAATCCTTAACAAAATATTAGCAAATGAAATTCCGAAATATATGAAAAGAATGATACACCACTTGCCTGTCCAGACTTTAGCTCCTTTACCTATAAACCAAAAAGGTTAAGCTAGAACAGATCATTTCTTAAGTACCATCTAGGCCCTAAGTTTTATGGTATGTTCAGCATGGCCTCTGGTCTCAGACTTCTCTCCTTTTCATTCTCTCTCTCTTTTTATTGAGGTATAGTTGACATACAACATTATATTAGTGGCAGGTGTACAACATAATGACTTGATATTTGTATATGTTGCAAAACGATCACCACAATAAATCTAGTTAACACCTGTCACCATACAGTTACAGAACTTTTTTTTCTTGCAGCAGACTCCTCTCTTTTAAAGGCGCTTAGAGTTGCTGAAATTCCAGATCCTAGTAGCCTTGGGGAAAAAGTCAAGTTTAAGTGTCATATAACAAGGCTCTAATATACAAGCATACCTGGTTCCATTGCATTTTGCCTTACTGTGCTTTGCAGATATTGTGGGGGTTTTGTTTGTTGTTTTTTTCTCAAATTGAAAATTTGTGGCAACTCTGCATTGAGAAAGTCCATCGGTACCATTTTTCCAATAGCATTTGCTCATTTCATGTCTCTCTGTCACATTTTGATAATTCTCCCAACATTCAAAACTTTTTCATCATTATTATGTTTGCTATGGTGATCTGTGATCAGGAATCTTTGCTGTTACTACTGCAATTATCTTGGAGCACCATGAACCACGCCAGTGTAAGATGGTGAACTTTATTGGTAAATGTGTGTGTTCTGACTCCTCCGCCAGCTGGCTGTTCCCCCGTCTCTCTCCCTCTCCTCAGGCCTCCCTATTCCCTGAGACAAGACAATATTGAAATTAGGCCAATTAGTAACACTACAGTGGCCCCTAAGTGTACATGTGAAACGTAGAGTCACCTGTCTCTCACTTTAAATCAAGAGCTAGAAATGATTGTTTAGTGAGGAAGGCATTTCGAAAAGCAAGAAAGAAGCCAGGTCTCTTCTACCAAAAATGGCATGCTATAGAGAAATTGTTCGTGTAAGGGAGTTGATCGATGTGTCAAACTTCATTGTTGTCTTATGTTAAGAAGCTGCCATGGCTTCCCCCCAACCCTCAGCAACCACCACCCGGAACAATCAGCAACCACCAGCATCCAGGCAAGACCCTCCACCAGCAAAAAGATTACAGTTCACCGTGAGCTCAGATGATGGTTAGCAATTTTTAGGAATATTTAATTTAATTAATTAATTAATTTATTTATTTATTTTAAAGTATATTTATTTGAGAGAGAACGAGTGTGTGTATGTGTGTGTGTGTGTGTGTGTGTGTGTGTAAGTGGAGGAGGGGCAGAGAGAGAAGGAGAGAGAATGAGAATCCCCATTAGGGATTCAGGTGCAGAGCCTGACTCAGGGCTCAAACTCATGAAACATGAGACCATGATCTGAGCTGAAATAAAGAGTCACTTAACCGACGAGCCATCCCAGCATCCCCAAATAGGTTATTTTTAAATTAAGGTATTTACACTGCCTTTTAGATATCGTGCTATTGCACATAAATTTAATTTTTTTTTTTTTTAGAGAGCGCACATGCAAGCAGAAGAAAGGGGCAGAAGGGAAGAGAAAGAGAGACAGAGTCTTTTTTTTTTGTTAAGTTTATCTGTTTATTTACTTTTAGAGAGAGACAGAGAGAGTGGGCAGGGGAGGGGCAGAGAGAGAGGGAGAGACAGAATCCCAAGCAGGCTCCGCTCTGTCACCACAAACCCCGATGTGGGGCTTGAACACACAAACTGCGAGATCGTGACCTGAGCCGAAATCAAGAGTCGGACGCTTAAACAGCTGAGCCACCCAGGTGCCCTGAGAGAGTCTTAAGCAGGCTCCACGCTCAGCAGGGATCCCAACATGGGGTTCTATCCCACAACCCTGGGATCAAGACCTGAGCAGAAATCAAGAGTCAGATGCTCAACTGACAGAGTCACCCAGGTGTCCCTAAACATAACTTTTATATGCACTGGGAAACCAAAAAAAGTATTTGACTCACTTCATGGCAATATTCTACGTACTTCAGTCATCTGGAATGGAACCAGCAATGTCTCTGAGGTATGCTTGTGAAGTTACAAGGTGGTCCTGTCCCCCATTTTCTCAAGTAGCAGGAATTTCAGGTCAGAAGAAGCAGATTAAATGATATCGACAGAAGAGATGTGTTGGTGTCACACTACACAAGTAATTCCTTGCCTCATCTGGAGCTTTCCTGGTGCTGATACATTGCATATCTTAGTAGCAGTGGTCACTGACTGCTTCACAGTCTTGTATTCAGCCTTGGTGGTACTCAACCTGAACGTCAGTTATATCCTGACAGAAGTCAAGGAACCCCCCCCCCCGAAACCTCTTCCACCATTTCTTAGAAAATCAGGGGAGAAAAAAGCTATTTGTGGGGTAATACAAAGAACACACCAGAAATTCAGTCTCCTTTGTTCCGGCATCGCGCCTATGTGTGAGGTTCTAAAATCGAATCACAAACTGCGACTATAAAAATACTATTGTTGTATTTGTGTTTATTTAAACTGAGGGCTTAAATTGCAGACCGTAAAATGATAATTTTCTGCAACTGGTCAACAGTCTAATATATGGAAATGCTGAGCCCAGTGCAGACTAATGTTGACTTTCATCATAGGGCACAGAATAGGATTGGCAGGCAAGGCAGGAGGAAGCAAGGGGAGATCTTGACAGATCTAAAAACACCGGGCTGAGTTTAACCAGTTTCTTAATGAGGAGGGATTGGAATTAATCATAAACCCATCTTGCATGTCTCTTCAGGTTTATTGTAGAGATAACCTTAATTTTATTTATTTATTTATGTTTATTTCTTTTTGAGAAAGAGAGAGACAGAGAGACAGCACAGGTGGTGGAGGAGGCAGAGAGAGAGGGAGACACAGAATCTGAAGCAGGCTCCAGGCTCTGAACTGTCAGTCCAGAGCCCAATGTGCAGCTCGAACTCACAAACTGCGAGACCATGACCTGAGCTGAAGTTGGACACTCAGCCGACTGAGCCACCCAGGCACCCTGAGATAACTTTAATTAAAAAAAAATTTTTTTAATGTTTTATTTTTGAGAGAGAGAGAGAGAGACACCAGGGGAGGGACAGAGAAAGAGAGAGACACACAGAATCCAAAGGCAGTCTCCAGGCTCTGAGCTGTCAGCACAGAGCCCAATGCAGGGCTTGAACTTATGAACCATGATGAGCCGAAGTCGGATGCTTATCTGACTGAGCCACCCAGGCGCCCCCGGATAACCTTAATTTTTAAAAGGATAGTATATTACATAGAATTCTTTAGTTGTAGGGAGTCAATCATTATCATCTAACCCTTTATGCTTATGTACAAAGCCTCAAGTATAAGACCCCCTTCAGATATTCTGAATTGTGGCCACATGGACCCCAAATCATTAACTGCAGTCAAGATTTTACTGCTCTGAAAGGCTGGTACAGTAAAAATATTCACAGATGGCACTGAGTGGGCCTTTTTCTTACCTGAGGGTGCCCACACGCCACACTGGCATATTTGACAAAAGGCAAAAGGACAATTATTTCTTTCTTTGGGTTCTCACAGCTATTAATGTTTCTTTATTGTTCTAGCTGTCTTTGGGAAGAGAGGTGTGTTAACTCTTTGAAGATTTTCTCTTCGTCTTTGATGCCCTTTAAAATCACTACCAGAGCATCTGGGTGGCTCAGTCGGTTAAGCATCCAACTCTTGGTTTCGGCTCAGGTCATGATCTCACGGTTCATAGGTTCAAGCCCTGCATCAGACTCTGCATTGACAATGCTGAGCCTGCTTGGGATTCTTTCCCTCCCTCTCTCTCTCTCTGCACCTCCCATACTCTCTCTCTCTCTCTTTCACTCTCAAAATAAATAAGTAAACTTCAAAAAAAAAATAAAGTCACTACTAAACATCTAAGTTAGTATTGGCTTTTACTTATCCTGTGTGGAATTTGGTATACTTTTTCAATTTAAGGTGTTTGTTTTAATGTTTATTTATCTTGAGAGAGAGAAAGAGAAAGCACAAACAGAAAGAGAGGGAGAGAGAGAGAATCCCAAGCAAGCTCTGCTTTGTCAGCACAGAGCCTGAAGGGGGCCTTGAATCGTGAGATCATGACCTGAGCCGAAGTCAAGAGTCAGGCACCCCCAACCAAGGGTCTTATGTTTTTCTTCAATTCTCGGAAATTCTCAGCTATAATCTCCTTGAACATTTTCTCTCTCCCTTTATTCTCTACATAATGCTTTGGTATCTCTATGCTTCTGGAATGCCTGATAGTGTTCACCTGTTCATCCTATTCTCCAAATCCCAACTGCCTTTTGCATTCCCCCCCCACCCCACTCCATGTCACTCTCGATCCCTATCTCATTTCTTATTTCTGTATGTATAATTTCAACTATCCTTCTATTCTCTAGGTGTCTTTAGCTGTGTCTAATTGACTACGGGTTTTAAAAATCTCAGGTCACAGAACTAGGTTATGTTAATTCTTGGTTCATTACCTACTTTCTTCATTTGTTAATACCTGGCCCTCTTTTGCTTATTTATATATGTATCTATTCATTAATAATATTAAAAAAACACAAAGGGACTAGAATGTTAGCAATAACTTAAATCTACCTAAGCACTTCCACCTAATTTTGTTCTAGTGCTTTCCTCTCAACCAAGGAAACCACTACCCTGAATCTTGTGCTTATTATTCCTTTACTTAAAAAAATTTTTAATCAAGGGTGCCTGGGTGGCTCACTCGGTTAAGCTTCTGACTTCGGCTCAGGTCATGATCTCACTGTTCGTGGGTTTGAGCCCCGTGTCGGGCTCTGTGCTGACAGCTCGGAGCCTGGAGCCTGCTTGGGATTCTGTGTCCCCTCCCCCACTCGTGCCCTGTCTCCCTCTCTCAAAAAATAAATATTAAAAAAAATTTAAATCAAATTTTAAGAATAAAGGGATCCCTAGAAAGTGTGTTATTCTTTTTTTTTTTTTTTTTTTAATGGTGTAACTATAAAAATGGTTCTATACTAAAATAGTCTTCTGGGACTTGTTCATTCACAATTATGTTACTAAGATTCATGAGGGGTGACTGGGAGGCTCAGTCAGTTGAGTGTCTGACTTTGGCTCAGGTCAGGATCTCACGGTTCATGGGTTCGAGCCCTGTGTTGGGCTCTGTGCTGACAGCTCAGAACCTGGAGCCTGCTTGGGATTCTGTGTCTCCTTCTCTCTCTGCCCCTCCCCTGCTTGTGCTCAGTCTCTGTCTCTCAAAAATAAAGGTAAAAAAAAATAAGACTCATGCAGCGTGCTGCCTGTAGCTATAATCCATTTGTTTTGACTGCATTATAATGTTCCATTATGTCATCGTGTGATTATATCACAGTTTATTTATCCACTCTTTGGTCAACAAGCATTTGGGTTGTTTCCAGGTTTTTGCTATTATGAGCAGCACTACTGAAAACATCATCGTTCGTGTCTCCTGGGTTTCTCTTGGTTATGCTCCAAGAAATGGAATTACTGAGATATAGAATATGGGAATGTCAGCTTTCGAGAGAGTGGCACACTCTTTTCCTATGTGGTTATAAAAAGCAACCTGTCCATTGAGTTTTTAATTTTCAGGAACTGTACTTTTTTCTTTAAAAAATTTTTTTTAATATTTATTTATTTTTGAGAGAGAGAGAGAGAGACAGAGTGCAAATGGGGGAGGAGCAGAGAGAGAGAGAGACAGACAGACAGAGTCTGAAGCAGGTTCCAGGCTGTCTGAGCTGTCTGCTCAGAGCCTGTTATGGAGCTTGAACTTGTGAAGGGTGGGATCATGACCTGAACCGAAGTCAGACACTTAACCGACTGAGCCACTCAGGTGCCCCAGGGACCGTATTTCTCACTCATAAGAACATTATGTAGTTTTGTTTCCAAACTGTCTTCTGCTGTGATTATAGCTTCCATTGCTTATCTGTCTGATGAGTTTAAACATCCATCTATTATCATCTTTTTCAAATTGTGTAATCATTCCAGTTCTTGAGGTGCTAAGTCTGTTTGGTGCATGTGCTTAACACCAATACGCTCCCTCACCCCATGGTGGTTTGTTTCTTCATATGGTTTATAAATTTTGGTTATGAGCTTATCTTTAGCACAACTTTTTTCCCCTAGAGGAATCTTATCTCCTCTGGCTTTAGTGCTTCTATAAAGTGACTTTTCAATTGCTTCTACTGGAGCCACAGGGATTTCAATGGTGTCAAATGTATGTCTTATGTTATGCTGATGTCTTGGTTTGGGGTTTCTAGCTGGATATATAGCATCCGTCTAGACCTCACACACTGACACGGCACAGGCCTGGAGTCTTCTCATAGATGACGTTTGTTTGTTTGTTTGTTTGTTTAACTCCAGCAAAGCCTCAAGTGAATGTCAAGGCTCCTCGCCATTTCCAAGGTTGATGGATGTTTTCCTAGCTCCTTTTCCAGGAGTTGGGAAGCTCTTTAGGTCACTGGGCTTTAAGGGGATGGGAATTCAATTGTAGTTTCCAAATTTATGCACGCTCAAGACCATTTAAACTATACCAGTGTAAACACGAAAAAAAAAAAAAACATGCATCCACAGTTTCTGGGGCCTAAATGTAGGCCTGAAGAACCTCTTGGACCATTATGATGTTAGCTCCCACTTTTCCCCCTCTCTGGGTTTGAGTTCCTTCTCTTGTTCATTTGTTTAGATAGCATTTCTAGGTGTAGATGAAATAAGGGGCAGGGAGCCCTAGTCAGTGCAATCAAGTTTTGTTGCCAGAAATTCTACTGATGCATTTTTATTAAAGCACTGATGTCATTCCTCCTCGGACTGTTGAACATTGATTAACTTTAGGCCTCTCACACTGAGGGCAAACTACTTGAAGGGCAGGCACATTTTATTCATCTTTGTCTTCTGCACATCCATGACTTGTGCACCAACATATTAACACAGAACACACGCCCAAATATAATTGTGAAATGCAAATATAATGAGAGAACAAGTTAATGAATGAATGCCACCTGGCCTCATCTTCTTAATATACTCCACATCTGCTTTCCGATAAAACCCCATTTCTCCACTTCGTTATTCAAAGAACTCTTAAGGCACAGTAAGGCAGAGGCTTGTTCAAGGTCATAGAAGGTCAGTCAAGGAGCAGGGCAGAGAATTTGGGAATCCTGAGCCCTGGAGAGCTGATGACCTGTCGTCTCTATTCTCCAGGGAGCGTGGGCAAACAGGGCAGCTGCCACATGGAGGCAGTGCGTGGTGCATTTTACAGGATTGGTACACTCACTTTTTTGTTTTGGACGGAGCCAGCACTTGTACAATTTCAGGAGTGGGAACACCTCCAAGAAAGTGGCAGAACACAGGTGGCTTTTGTGCAAACTCTCCTTCTCAGGGTTGCCAGAACTTCTCTCGCTCCACCTGCATTATTCCTGCCGTTCCAGTCATGAAGGGGGATATTTAACGCCACAGAGTTTGTGTTCTGAGTGAGCATGTATGGTGCCCACACGTGTGTGCCTGTGCATGATGTGTCACCGCCCGTGTACTTGGGAAGGGAAAGCCAGTGCTCCGTGAACACACCTGCCTCAGCATTTAGCCATCACAGGGAAGCTGTTCTGTGTATGCCTCCCCCATTGACCTGTGAGTTGCTTCAAAATGGGTACTTTGTCTACACCATCTTTGTACCCTCTGTGCCAAGACAGGAAACGTTTGCTGAATTAGATGATCAACACGGAAGAAGATGCCCCCAGACTCAGCTGCTTTTCTGGGCCAGGATCTGTGTCTCTCATGTTCACCTAAAGCTCTAAGGTTGCGGGGTCCTCCCACTCCTCTTTCCAGCAACAAGGGCCGAAGCCAAGCCACCCCCATCCCTTCTTGCTTGACCCAATTCTCTAGCAGCTTTGGTCTCTACTTAGGAATGTAATAACAAGCATACCTTCTGCATGATAAAAGAAATTACGGCTTGCATTACAAAAGGGATACTCCTTCGTGGCTTCAGTAATGAGAGGCAATGTGAAATTATTGTAATATTTCCATCAAATATGTTTAAGTGTAAATAAAATCGCAAGTAGGCCTATTCCCAACTTTGAGAGCTAGAACCAGTCTGTGGCTTCTTCACGGAATGTGTGGCAATGGTGTCCCCAAATGGCTGGGGGTGCTGAAAGAAATCGGCGTGGAGAGACACCTCCCTGTTTGTCCTCTCAGCCTTGGGAGTGGGCCCCAAGAGGGCTTTGCCCGAACCCTGGCCTCTCTCTGCCCTGGGCTATGAGGGACTCAGAGTAGCTGCATTCTGAGTATGTGAAAAGCGCAAAGGGAATATGAGTCAGAGAAATAATTCCTAGGGCCAACCTCACCCTAGAATTGTTTCATTAGAATGGGGAGCTAGAGATGGGGGAGCAAGCCCTTTGCCAAAGTCTCCACACTGTTCCAACTTGCCTTTGACTTGAGGCCTCAGCAAACACTGACACAGGGCTGACAAAGTGAGAAGGGCTTGATTTACAGAGCATTCCTCCATCCAAAGACACCAGACACTGTAAATAGAGGTTCTGAAGTGCTCACACCCAATATGAGCTGACCCTGCGTCTCTCACTGCCTAGCGCCCGGGAGTAAATTTCCCCAACAGCCAACATGCCCTGTTAATTGGCAGGACAGAAGAAAGCTTCTTCTGAACAGATGCCATTAGGAAAGTCGGACAAAGAGCCAAGTCGGGTGCTGTGTTCTTCAAGGCAGGAATCTTGAGGTCACTGGGGGAATTTTGTAACTCCTGCTTGCTGTCAACCAGCTTTAGGGGGCTTCTGTCAGTACTAGGGCTTATATTATTTTATGACATGAGTATGGAGAGTCCCTCTGATTTTCATAGCCTGGTCCTAATAGCACAAACATCTTGAGTTTCAATGAACGTTTTCCAGAACACTCTTCCAACGAGCACAGCCCTAGCCCACTTCCCAGAACACCGGAGTGTGTCACATGTTTTCCTTATAGTGGTGACTCCAGACTTTCTACAGAAGAGGATCTTAGGGGCACCAATTTTGGAAGTGGAGGCCAGGAATCTGTCTTAAAGCTGGGCTTTCATGCACCATGTGATCAACTGGATGGAAATGTTCACCAGAAAGGAAACAAACAGAAAAACGTGATTAGAGAAAAACTATATACTTTGTTTACATCAATGAGATCCTCCTTTGGGTAATATGGACTTGCAATCTGGGATTTATTTTTTCTTTCTTACAGTTGGTCAATTATTCCAGCTATATGGCATTTGCTCCTGCTTAATGTCTTCCCTCTAGATTATTCTGTGACCTTCCTGGCCTAGGAATTTAAAATACACACCTTGTGATTATTTACTTAGATGAAATTTACTTATTTGCTGACCTGATATTTGGGGACTTTGGATATGGGGTTGATGCAGATGGGTGTGGGGAAGGTAATATTGGCCCTGCCCATGTCCCTTGGCTTCATAGGACCCTGGAAGGAATGCTGTTGTTTTGGAAATAGGCTGACTATATGTCTAGTAGAAGCAAAAAGGATCTGATTGAATCCACACACAGAGACTTTCACTAGCATAGGAGAGCAAATCACTACTCCACTCTGAATTTCAAGATCCCATAAAATGAAGATATTGGCCTGGAGACTCAGGTCTCTTTTTGCTGGTTCTATCTAGCCCTCCACCATCCATCCTCAGCAGATTGGATTATGGGACCTATTTTCACCCCTCCCATCTATTTACTATAATCCCAGAATGAGTTCTTTTGTGCCTCCCGGATCTCATGTTCTCCACTTGCAAAGTGGGGACACTTATTGGCTTCTCTTCTACCCACAAGCATCTCAAGGAATCTCAGCCTCTTGGACCAGAAAGGTGATTTGACTCATCCCTTCCTGAAGAATCTCCAGAGCACAATCAAATCTAGGGAGAAAGACCCACACAAGCATAAGCCATACACTTCCTCTCTTGGAAGGAGGTACACAAAGAGGAGGAAGAGTAGCTCAAACATGGGACCACCCAGGATAGCCTGGACCACAGTGCTGGGGCTAGGGCTCCAGGACTTGCCCATGAGACCTTGGTCTCTTATACTTGGTCACAAAGTGTTATAGCAGGAAGGTCTGCAGAGATCATCTCAACAGCCATAATTTTGAAGGATGGTAAGAGCTGTGATCAACCTTTATTAAGTTTGAGGACATCTTTTTCCATTAACAGTTAATCCAAAGAGAACCTGTTATGTGGACAAATTCAGAGCCAAATCAGATGAAAAAAAAATGTGGCACCTTACTTCTAAGAGTTTATAGTCTAAATTAAACAGCACAAACTCACAATGGCGAAACAAATCCTGGACAGCCTTCAAGAGCATTGAGTCCAATGTTGACACTACTTACATCCCGGCCTCAGGTCAGGGGCTCTGGTGTATTCAGGACGGGGTAAGGGCTTTGGGTTTCGTTATGGGGTAGTGTTCACGCAGGAAAAATCACTATGTCATGCCAGTCAGTAAGAAAAGTTTCCACGCTGGAAAGCATTGCAGGCAGTCAAATGGGTTAACATGACATGGCAGCTGGGGAGGAGACGAGGTGGTACATGCAAGATGTTGAAGGCTGAGTGGACAAGTTCATCTAATGAGTACCAACATTTCCAGATCTTTAAAGTACACGACCACTTGAATCGGAAGCTGTTAGGCTGACTTTCTTTTTCTCATTATTCAGTTGTCTCTGGAAATCCCACTTCCCGCACGACACCTTCCCAGGATGAGGATCCAATCAGACCCAGTATCTTGACCTTCTGCATATGGGATTAGAACTCAGATGGAGGTGTTATATTTGCTCTATCTATATTCACACTGGTCTGTGGTGCATCTTAATGGCTTAGTAAATTATGCCACTGTGTTCTTTTAGCAAGCAGACAGTACACATCACATAGCTGACGCATGTTATAGTGGGAAGAAGGGCTAACTAGTCCTGCCCACTCAATTCTCAGAGGAGAGCACGGAAGTTACTGGAGACTCTGTGAAACCTGCCTAGTCAGTGACTCTGGGGAGCACAAAGATAATGTTTGTCAGTGCAGTGCTGTTGTTCTGTGGCTTGGGTCTTGGATCTCCCTTACTGATGTGCTCCCTCCCCTGTCCTGGCTGCCTTGGTCCGCTTCCACTATCCCCGCCCCTGGCACTCACCTGAACACGCACACACCCCTCCTGTTTGGCTCGAGCATGAGGGTAGCAGAGTAGGAGAAAAGCTTGGACTCTAGCAGATAATGTGGAGGGGAGGAGAGAGAGAAAGGGGAAGTAAAGAAAGGCTACAGACAAATGAAAATTGGCCTGTAAAGACAAAGCCAATGAGATTCATAACCTGGATTATACCGATTCTACAGACAACTCACAATTCAGAAAAGCTTTGACAAAGGCAGCCACTTTGGAAAACTACCACGAATTTGGATCTCTATGTTCCAGTATGCTTGTGGAGAAAAGCAGCAGCTCGTTAACTTAAACATATTCTAACTATTCACTCTTTTAGACGCCCCCTTCCCCTTTTTAATGGAAAGTACATTTCTCCCCTAGAGGCTTCAATTCAACCAAAGCTGCAAAAGGATGAATTCTGGACTCAGGACCAGCCTAATGATGTATATTAACGAGTTTGGCTATAATTCCAGGCCAGGAATGGAGAGTTCTTGACACTGTGAAACAACAGAATAGGAGAGAAAATGGTGGAAATTTCAATGCAAAGGTTAGGTTGTGTGCCTTAAAAGGAAATTTTTTAAAGAAAGCGTGCCTAGCATAAGATCTGGTGTAAAGGAGTAGCTTGTGCTTATGGGCAGGAGTTCAGAAAACAAAACACAGAGTTCAAATACAAAGTGGCCAATTATTTGTTGCTTTGTACATTGGCTGGCTGGAAGCAAAGGTCCACCAGCAACTTGGAAGCAGGAATGGACATCCCTGGGTTTATTTCTGAAAGCTCCTACTTCCTCAAAGTCCTTCTTCTTTTTTTTTAATGTTTATTCATTTGGGGTGCCTGGGTGGCTCAGTCAGTTAAGCCTCCGACTTAGGCTCAGGTCATGATCTCGCGGTTTGTGAGTTTGAGCCCCGTGTCGGGCTCTGTGCTGACAGCTTGGATCCTGGAGCCTGCTTCAGATTCTGTGTTTGTCTCTCTCTCTGCCCCTCCCCTCCTTGTGCTATGTCTCTCTGTCTCTCTCAAAAATAAACATTAAGAAATATTTATTCATTTATTTATTTTGAGTGAGAGAGAGAGGGAGGGAGAGGGAGAAGGAGAAAGGGAGAAAGAGAGAGAAAGGGAGAGAGAGAATTCCAAGCAGGCTCCGCACAGCCGGTGCAGAGCCTGATTTGGGGCTCTAATTCACGGATTGTGACCTGAGCTGAGGTCAAGAGTCAGACGCTTAATTGAGCAACTCAGGTGCCCCTCCTCAAAGTTCTACTGAAAGATTCTTATGAGAATGTACCCAAAGATTCCCTTGAAAAATGCAAGTTCACTTTCTAGTCATTGTGGCAAATATAATAAAAATCATTAAAAAGATATTAAATGTTTAATTGATTTTTATACTACAGTGATTGGCTTCTGTATTGCCTGGCTGGTGTCTACATTTCACGAAGTTTTGTACTGACCTGTGTACAGGTACGTAGTTTGCATTTAGTCAGATGTTGCACTTGTGATCATATTCTATAAAAAGTTGGTCATTTGGCTGTTGGCAATGCAAGTGGCTTAGTTTCTACTGGAAAATCTGATTCAGCTTACATCATTTTGACTTAGAGCACTTTTGCCAGGAATGAATTCTAGGAGTGCAAGGCAGCCCTGTTTTTCCCCAGGTCTGCAGAGGCCTGTTGGTTTTAATGGGTTGTGTGTAGGACACAAGGATGTGACTCACCTATCCACTTAACAGTCATAGGAAAGTACATAAACAGCTCAGCTTCAGTCACAATTCTCATTGTGTGGACCATACTGAGTATGCATTACCATTTAGTGTTTGTGATTTCACAGGAAAATGGACATTGGTGCCCAGGGAACAAAGTCTCTGTTCAGTTCAATATCATGAATGTCATTAATGTAACGGTAATGAACCATTTTCATAGGACAAGTATGCCAAACTGTGTTGCCAACTTGAACATCACTGACTTCCCTGTCTTCCTGCCTGGTAGGAGAGAAACCAGGAGCCACATTTCCCAGAATCTTCTCTATACGGTTCCAAGGGAGATCATCCCGTGACAGGCTAGTAGGGGAGAAAGGAGGAAGACGGACACCATTATTCTCCAGAGGCAGATGTGAGCAGATGCACAGAGAAATGTAAGGACCGAACAGTTTTCAGATGGACTTATTGAGAACTGTATACTGTGCTACAGACTGAAATAGTTGGTGGGAGCACCTTATAGACTCACAAGTTTTGTGGTTTCCCAGGTGAGCTCTTGAGGACATTAACAATGGCTTGCTTGGTGGCTCAGGTGGTTCAGCATCTGACCAGCTCAGGTCATGACCTCACAGTTTGTGGGTTCGAGCCCCGCGTCAGGCTCTGTGCTGACCATTCAGAGACTGGAGCCTGCTTCGGATTGCGTATCTCTCTTTCTCTCTCTCTGCCCCTTCCCCGCTTGTGCGTGAGCTCTCTCTCTCTCAAAAATAAATAAACATTAAAAAAAAACGGCTTGCTTGATCTTCTCTTTCCAAGTGGCTGCATAAGCTTTATTTTTCTATCTTAAAACTCTTAATACTTGTAATACACAGAGTAGCTTCTACTTTCCTGATAAAACCCAACTGCTACAATAAGTAATTATTAAATAATTTAATACACAATGAGGAAAACAGAATGGAGAGAAGTATAATGTGTGTTATAGGAACACCTGTGAAGAGAAATGAATCTTGAATTTGGGGGCGGGCAGGGAAGAGAGACTCTCTGAGAAAGTGGCCTCTAAGCTGAGGCTTGAAGGATAAAAGGGGGTTAGGTGGTCCAAGTGCATGGAGTGGAGATGGAGATTGTCTTCAATTTGTGCAAAGACCCAAAGACCAGAGAGAGCGCAGGGAGGGTTTTGGCAGGTGCCCCACTGAGGAAGGAAGGTGGATGGTAAAACCTAAAGGCAATGGAGAGATACTGCAGACTTTCAAATAGTCAAGTGACATGATCAGGTTTATGACTTCAAACAATCACTCTGGCTATCGGATTAAGACTGGATTTCAAGAGAGCAAGACTGAATGTAAGGACACCAACTAGGAGGCTACTGAGATTTCCCCAGCCTGGACTTGGCCCCTAGCAGTGGGGCTGGGAAGGTCGCAGATACAAGAAATGTTTAGTATATGACTGGTGGAAGGCTTAGAGAATGGAAGTCAAGGATGACCCATTTTACACATAGGGAAACGGAAGCTCAGAGGGGTCATGCAGCTCACCTAAGATCAAACAGCTTGGAAGCGGAGGAGTCAAGATCCAAGCCCCAATATGTCTACTTCTGGAGCCTTGGCTTTTAATTCTAAGTTCTACAGCATGCAAATCAGAACACAGTCACAGATGTTCAATTAAAAATAATTAGCACGAGGTACTTATGGCATGATAGATTCATGTATCGGTGGTTCTGCCGGGCTCTCTTCACCTCTTCTTTGATACCGTATAACTTCCTAGTTGCCGTAACTTATTTTCATCAGTCTTCCCTCTACATTTGTGTAAACGTTGTTGTGATTAAAGGACAACGAAGGGTTAAATCAGATTTCTTCCCCTTGCTAACATTTTGGTTTCAGTTTAAAGTAAAACCAAAAGGCATTTCTGCTTTACTCTTTGAAGTATATAAATCTATAACTCTAGAAGTTCTAGAGGCTAACAGCCATGACCAGCTGTCGTATTTTGTTTGGCAGAATGACTAAGATGATGTGTAAGGTTGGGAAAGCTGTAAAATAATTATCGCATATTGCTCCCAAACACCCACCTCATCTCGTATATTTTAGGTGTATTAAACAAGTCAGAAACAGTCGGAAACAAATACTGACTTGCCCACAATTCTCACTCTCTTCCGTTCACTGCTAAGTCTCAAGCTTCCATCTCCAGAACAAACCTCTTTGCTGAGTTCCAGACACTGGAGGACATCCCCAGACAAATGACTCAGGCTCCTTAGACCTTCTATGCTCCAACAATCTCACTGCCCCACACACACTGCCTTTCTTCCTACAATCCACATCAGTCGAGTCAACAAAACCAGACCCTCAGAGGTTAGTCTGGATTCCTTTCTCTCCGATTCCTCACATCTACTCAGTCAATAAAGCCTGATGATTCTATCTCTTTCCTACCCATGTTCTTTTCTTTCCTCTCCACGTCCACAATGGCTGCCTCAGCCAGTGTTTCCAAATGTCTGACACAATAATCTTTGTGATGCAGAAACAAGAAATCAGAATTTCCGAAAGCACGTTATTCTATAGTTTTTGTAACACCTTACTTAAGTGTTTTTTAAATAAAAAAGATTGGCCACCATTAAAAACAATGTGTACTTTTTCTGTGATAGGGTTATAATAAACATTTGAGAGGTTTTCTGTAAGAAAAAGATATATTAATATATACTTAGTTATTACTATTATGAGCCAAAATATTGTGATCATATCACATCATTCTGTAGCATGAAAAATGACCTCTGCCTAACATAGACCCTTGATAATAATTAGAAGATAAAATAATTAGAATATAAAATTTAAAAAAGGGAACATTAACACAAAATAAATATCAATAAATGATTTTCTTTTGTTTTTTTACTTGTTATTTACATTCCCCTTAGTTAACATACAGTGTAATACTAGTTTCAGGTGTAGAATGTAGTGATTCGTCACTTACGTACAACACCCAGTGCGCATCACAAGTGCCCTCCTTAATGCCCATCACCCATTTAGCCCATCCCCAGCCCACTTCCCTTCTAGTAACTCTCAGTTTCATCCCTATAGTTAAGAGTCTGTTTTATAGTTTGCTTCTCTCTCTCCCTTTTTTTCCCACCTATGTTTATCTATTTTGTTTTTTAAATTCCACAGATGAGTGAAATCATATGGTATTTTCTTTCTCTGACTCACTCACTTATGTCACTTAGCATCATACTCTCTAGCTCCATCCATGTCATTGCAAATGGCAAGATTTATGGCTGAGTAATGTTCCATTGTGTATATATACCACATGGTCTTTGTCTAGTCATCAGTCGGACATTTGGGCTCTTTCTGTAATTTGGCTATTGTTGATAATGCTGCTATAAACACCAGGGAGCATGTATCCCTTCAAATTAGTATTTTTGTTATCCCTTGGGTAAACACCCAGTAGTGTGATTACTGGATGACAGGATAGTTGTATTTTTAATTTCTTGAGGAAACTCCATACTGTTTTCCAGAGTGGCTGTACCAGTTTGCATTCCCACCAACAGTATAAGAGCGTTCCTATTTCTCTATATCCTCGCCAACACCTGTTGTTTCCTATTTTGTTAATTTTAGCCACAAGCAATGATTTTATATCATTGATTTTAAAATCATTTTAAAAACTTAAATATAGTATCACAAATATTTAATATTTTAAAATTATTCTTAAAATTATAAATCATACATGCATGAATTTCCTTAAACAATAGTCTTTATCTTTGTTTTCTGGTAAGCATTCCAGATGCAGAAAAATGTCTTTTATTTTGTAATGAGGTTAGTTCAATTAGTTGGTTGAGTATGTGTTAAAAACATCTTGTAATTGGGTGTTAGTGAACATGTTGCTTCCAATAAGTCATTTCCTTTTTTTAACAATGACAATATTTTGTCTGCTTGCCTTGGTTTTTGCTTTGCCATTGAAATAGATATTGCTTTTTTACATTCAAATTTTAGATCCATTCGTGGTCTTTTATTAGAGCATTGTGTAACAACATTAATCTATTCTTCTCCTTGTATTTTTTTTTTTTTTTGTCAAAAATACTTGCAAAGACCTATAGCTTCTGGTGAATATTTAAACACTAGAAATGCTAATGAGCATTTGGTAACATTCAAATAACATAGCATTTAGATCTTCTAACAATCTCAGCAGCATCCCATGGGATTGCATGCCCAAATTGCCCATTAGGGACGTATTTTGCTTCCAAGACCTGTTATTTCTTAGCACAGCACTGAGAATTTGTATAAAGTATACTGTGTGCATAAACTTATTAATATTTATTTCATTTGCAAGACTGACATCATTATTAGCAGACAGGGCCACAGAAACAAACCTACACCACATCAACCACCATAAGCAAGGCTGACTCATTGGATCGTGACTGCTTCTCTCTTACATGCCTCTGCTCCAGTACCCAGAATGTCAGCTTCGATACTTGACTCTGTGGCTCAGTGTTTCCTGCTCTTGTTTCTGACTTGATGTTAAGCGGATTTCTTTGAGCCATTAATGTCTCTATGTTAATCGTTAAGCTCTAACTCTTATTGGCAAATTATAATACTTTCTCTCATTTTTCTGATTTCTCAACTGATTATTATTATTTTTAGGTCTAGGATTTAGAAAAACGTAAAATTTTTAAAGTAATGTTAGGAAGGAATACCTACATGGAAACAGTAGTACAGATTCCCATTCTTACAGTCAAATATCACTTTTCTGGTCTCTGGCCTCTTGCCATGTATCCTCCATTCTCTCCAGTGCTTATTCTGTAAAGTGGAATGTATTTGCCAAGTTGCATTATGATTTTTAAGTATGTTTGTATTTCCCCCTTGATGACAAATTTCTTAAAAGCAGTTGGCTGAGTCTTATTTAGTTCTTTGTCTCTGATGTATTACGATGAATTGACAGATTTTAGATTCTCAATGAATTCTTGATGAACTTAGATAAACTAACTTAAATTTATTTGAAATAGATAGTGAGGACTTCTGATTCTAGAAGCCTGATGGACTGAGACAACAAGACCCCTCCCCACTACAGATTCCTAGAAATTCTAGATAACATATAATTAAAACTTTTAAAACATTGTTGAGCTCAGAAGAAAAAAAAAACAAAAAACAAGGAAGTCTTTAGATACCACAGAGAAAGCTGACAAACAGAAAATCCAACAAAACCTGAGAGTTAGGGTTGTAAGTTAGAAGCAGAGATTGCAATGGCAGGGGTTGGGACAGGGTAGAAGTCAGTGGGTAGGGAGAGAATGGTCAGGGAGTCTGGAAGGATAGTGCAGTTTCAGACCAGGAATTAAGCTTAGGTTTTTATAACCAAGTAAAGAAAGAAGGCCATCTATGAACGTGACAAGAGCTTACTGCTCTCAAGAATGCTGAGTGGAGGGGCACCTGGGTGACCTCGCCTCAGGTCATGATCTCATGGCTCACATTAGGCTCTGGGCTGACAGCTCACAGCCTGGAGCCTACTTTGGATTCTGTGTCTCCCTCTCTCTGTGCCCCTCCCCTGCTCACGCGCATGCTCTCTCTCTCTCAAAAAAATAAATGCATAAAAAAAAAATAAAAAAAAAAGAATGCTGAGTGGAAGGAATATTTCTTTTACGAAAAATTAAAGGCCAAGCTTCCACCATGCACAAAACTGGGGTCTAAATGTTAACTGAATCATGTGGTTCAGGAATCCCAAGCCCGAGAAATTAACATAAAATTTGGACCTGGGCCAGTAATAGCTCTAATCCATTTGGCAAAGCAAGTGAAGGGCCGCTCTGGAGGGAGTACCTCCATAACTCAGGCTGTACAGGACTTACATAGAAAGTGCAATCCTACTAAAGATGAACTCATCACAATTCAAATTGCAAAACATATACCAGGTCATATTTTCAGGTGCTCCTTTATTGGCAGAATGTAATAGGAGTGGGTTCTGGAGGTAAGAGATGCAGGAATATAGAACATAAAATTAGGTCAGGCAGAATTTATTGATATTGGAGTGCTCACCTGGTATTTTAGATTTTCTATATTGACTCAAACACCTAGAAGTGGCACTTAATTTAAACCTGGACTCAACAATAGTGTATGGCATGGTTTCTTTCTTTCTTTTTCTTTTTTTTTTTTTAAGATGTATTTATTTTTGATGCAGGGAGAGCAGAAGCAGCACGGGGGGCAGAGAGCGAGGGGGACAAAAGATGTGAAGTGGACTCTGTGCTGACAGCAGCAAGCCCAATGCAGGGCTCCAACTCACAAACCCTGAACTGAAGTCGGACGCTCAACCGACAGAGCCACCCAGGCGCATTACAGTGAGGTTTCTTAAAGTTTAATATACAGAAAATCACCTGGAAATTTTGTTAAAATGCAGATTCTGATTCTGTAGGTCTGGGCTGGGCCTGGGATTATGCATTTAGATCAAGTTCTGATTCATGGATCATAGCATTTTTTTCATGTAGCAAAAACCTACAACCAATAACCTAGAGAAGATTCTCAGGAGGTGAGGATGTTGGAGTGGACTTATGAGCTCAGCCACTGTTTATCTCCCCAGGAGGCCCTAGGGGATATCCCCTTCATTAAAATATAATCACTGCATTACTCAGGAGAACACCGGAATTATTGAAACAAGTGTAGTCATGTGACATGGGCCAGAGACTATGGTTGCAGATGATGCAGTGGAACTGGTTCCCTTATTTTGGTAGAAATGATGGATCCTGGCATGGTAGAGATCTGGTGGTGGTGCTTAGCCAACAGAGACATGTTGGACCCATTGGGATAAAGGGCAATCTATATTTTTACTCATATGGATCTGTGTGATAGCAAATTAATCAAGCTTACGAAAGAACAGAATGGATAGTCAGTCTGCTATGGTGCTAACTGGAATATAGAAGTGGAACTATTCTAGGTCCGGTGGGGAACATGATTCACGATACTCTAGTGGGGTTTCAAAGCCTCTTACCTAATTCTCAGACATAGCTCATTCAAAAAGACTTGGGGTCTCTCGATTGAGGAGAAAGTCGAGGCCCTTTAATGCTGTCACATGTATATACTATGACTGTTTCTCCAAATCATTTCCTGAGAAGCTGGTACCCATTCACCAGGGTGATCGTACACTGGTGAAAGATGAATATGCAGAACTTCTAGGTGTTCTTAGATATTGGCTTCAAGCTGATTCTAATTACTGGAGTTCAAAATGCCTCCAGAGCTCACTGTTAAGACTGGAGACTTATGGATGTGACGTGATAGATGGAGTTCTGACTCAGGCTCAGCTCATGATAGGTCCAATGAAATAAACAGCCCAACTGATAGTGATTTCTCCAACCCCTGAATGTATGGTGGAACTCAGACCTGCTTAGTGACTAATAAAATCTCCACATTAGTTATCTGATCTGTGGACTGACAGCTAATAGGATGCAGTGGGCCAAAAAAGAAATCATTGGAACTGCCCTTCCTAAAGGAATTTGAGATGTATTTCTCCCATTAAGGACATTTAAGTGCAGGAGGTAGTGATTCCTATACCATCCACCTTTAATGCTTATGTTTGGATGGTGAAAAAGTTATGTGGGTCTTTGAGAATGAAGCTTAATCATCTGGCAACTCCAATCTAAGTTGCTGTCCTGATGCATTTACTGGAGAAAGTAGAGGGATCTCCTGACATCTGGCATGTAGCTTGGATCTAGCAGATATTTTCTATTCAATTCCCATCAATAAAGGTCAGAAGCAGCTTACATTCATGTGGCAGGATCAGCAGTACACTTTCATTGTCTTTTCTGAGTCCTGCTCTCTGTCATAATATAGTATGAAGGGATCTTGAGCATTTTGATATTCCACAGAGTATTACTTTGGCTATTACAGTGATGATATTAGGCTAACTGATCTGGTGAACAGGAAATATGAGGTATTTTAAATGTCCTAATAAAACACATACATGCCATAAGATGGGAGATAAACCCCATGAAACTTCAGGACACAACAAAGCCAGTTTACCAAAAAAAAAAAAAAAAAAAAAAAAAAAAAGGTCATTGGCCTAGCTAATGGTGTAATATCCTCTTCTAAAGTGAGACAAATGGCTATATCTTGCACTGCCTACCATGCAGAAAGAGGCATATTACTTGATGGACCTCTTTAGGTTTTGGAAGCAAACACTTCACTGAAGTGTTAGATTTGGGGCTCAGTCAGTAGAGTATGCAACTCTTGATTTCAGGGTTATGAGTATGAGCCCCATGCTGGGTACAGAGATTACTTAAAAAATGAAATCTTAAAAAAATGCAGGGCAACTTAATGTACCACTGGATCTATTCCCAAATAATTTATAAAGATGTCAGTTCTGAATAAGTCCCAGAGGAAGAAACTCTAAAAGAGAACCAGATGATGGTGCAAGTTTCTCTGTTGCTTAGATCTTATGACCTAGCAGTTCCAATAGTAGTCCGTGTCTTTGGTAGATAGAGATGCTAATGGAGATTCGAGTAAGACCCAATGAGAGGATCATGGCATAGAACCCTGAGAATTTAAAGTAAGGCTGTTTATTTCCTGCTAATAATGACAAAAAACAGTAATTGGTTTGCTAGTATGCTCTGGTAGAGAAACTGAGTGCCTGACCATGAGACAAGAAGTAACTATGTGATCTAAAACACTCACCATAAGCTGGGTATTGTTTGATCCACTAAATCATAAAATTGGATATGTACAGTATGTTAAATGGAAGTGGTGGTTCTGGAATGCACAAATAAATTACATGAACAGGTGGCTTCAGCTCCCATGGTATCTCCTCTTACTCCTTTGCTGCCATACCCTCAACCCATAGCTACAACCTCATGCAGTATTTTTTTTTTTGGATGACCAATTAACAAAATAATCACAGGCCCAATTTTAAAATGGGTATATATTGGCCAGTATACTGGCCCTGGCTAAAAATGGATTGCTCCTGCATGGCAATGCAATCACTCAAGAATGCCCTGAAAAACTATGGTGAAGGAAAGTCCCCTCAGTGGGCAGAATATATGGAAATACATCTGATTGCTCTCTGTGTGGAAGGAAAGATGCCTTGAGGTAGGACTCTACACTGACTTACGGGCAGTTACTAATAGGTTGGCCAGCTGATCAGGTACTTGGAAAGACAAGATTGGAAGACTGATAACAAAGAGATTTGGGAGACAGGAATGTGGATGGATCTTTTGCACTAGAGCATGAAGATGGCTTCCCGGGCATCCACCATGGAGGAAGTACTCAACAATCAACTGGATTAGACGACCCATCTTGTGAACATCATTCAGCTTCCTTTTTCAGCTACCTTGGTGCTTGCTCAATAGACCCACGAAAAATGGTTACCTCTGTGGCAAGATGGACATTATTTATAGGTGCAACAACATGCCTTTTCCTCATCAAGGATGCTCTGGCTTCCACCACTGCCAAATGACACCTGCCAACAGGAAAAGGCAACACTCGGTCCCCAATATGGCGCATTACTTAGGGACAGCAGCCTACCACCTGAGGACAGGTTGATTGCATTACATGCCTTACATCACTGAAGGACAGTGGTTTGTTTTCATAAGAAGAGACACAGATTTATCTGCTTTGCCAGTAAAGTTGATGCCAGTATCATTATTCATGGACAAAAAGAAAACCTTATTTGTTGTCATGGCATTACTGTCAATATACTTTCCAATGAGAGAAAATATTTTACAGTGAAGAGAAAGAGGCAACGAGCTCATGGCCTCAGATTTCAAAGGCCTTACCTCATGGCTCATCAACTACAAGTTTGGTAGAATGATGAAATGGCCTGCTAATGGGTCACTTATGAAACCAACTGGGGACAACGTTTTGTAAGGCTAGGATGTCCTACAGCATGACCAGGTCATGTCCAAGAGCGTGACCAGAAAGCACTGTATAGTGCCATAAATAACCTACTTAAGACTTTTTGCTTTCTATCTATGCATCATTAGGCTTAATGGGAGTGAGATCATAATGCCCAATGTAGAAGTATTTTCACCATGAAAAATGGTTAAGTTGAAAGCTGAGACTTCCCACTGGCCATTTGGGGCCTTTCAGGTCTAAGAGGAGAGTCACTCTACTGGCTGGAATAAATGCTTTGAATTAGCAAAGGGAAATATGGTTTTTTTTTTTTCTTCTGTATAATGGGGACAAGGAAGACTATGTCTGGAACTCAGGGTATTCACTAGGGTGATCTTCAGTATTTCCACGCACAGACATATTGGTCATGCGAGATGTGGTAACCCAATAAAAATAGTAGTTTTTAGGACAGAACAAAGAGTAAAGACCTTATATTTGGGGAAACATGGTTTGTGGGAGAAGGGAGAATCAAACATGGAATAAGGGAAGGTAAATAAGACCCCTGTACTACTGGGTTTTATTTGGAGTTATCAGTATATACTGTGTGTGTGGGGGGAAGTATGTGTGTCTGTCTTCTGAAAGTATTGAGAAGCAGTGGCATCAGAGGTTAACAGTGAGTATGCTTAACATCCATCTCGTGGTTTCTAACTATCATTCCTCACTAAAAGAAGTTGCAGTTGTGTAAGGAAACGCGAGAGGTTCCCTACCTGGAGCAAAAGGAAAGCACAAGGGGAACCCAACACATCTATTGTGCCATTAAGCAAGGAAGTGCTCATAGATTAGTGGTGTATGTCCAAAGGACACAGGAATTGACAGGAAGGAGATCCCAGTGATCACACTTGGGAAAACTGGAGCATCAGAAAGATGGGAATGATACAACAAATGGAATAAAAGAATTTACAAGTTAACAGTCTTTTTTTTTTTTTGAAGGAGAGATTGAGAAAGAAGTATAGGAAAAGGGAGTGCTTTTCTTTATAAAGGAATACCGGCTGGTAAATTCTGAGACAGTGGTGTTTCAAACTCAGGAAATTGTGGAGCTTTCTCCACGTAATAAGGCTATTAAAAAACCACACAGCTAACATCCTACTGAATGATGAATTCAGAACTAGATTTTCCTTAAGATCGGGCAAGGCAAAGACCTCGCTTTCATTACTTCTATTCAGCCTTGTACCAGAGATCCTAGCCATTGCAATAATATAATAAAAATATATAAAAGATATCAAATAGGAAAGGAAGAGGTAAAACTGTCCCTGTTTACTCATAATATGACTGTTTACAAAGAAAACTCAATGAAATCTAGAAAACAATTTCCTAGAGCTAATAAGTGAATTTAGCGAAGTCTCAAGTGATAAGGCTAATATGCAGAAATCAGTTTTAGCAAACCAGTGGCAGGTAACGTTTTTAAATGGTTTCATTTATAGCAACAACAAAGAGCCTGAAATATTTAGGAACAAATATAACAAAAGCTGAAAGAAACTAAAGAAAACGAACATGCAAATGGAAAGGCTTACTGCATTCATGTACCGTAAGGTTCAGTATTGTCACTACGATTGTCAATACACAATATAATTCTCCCCAAATAGACCTCCAGAGTCAATACAATCTCAATTAAAATCCCAGCAGGCTATTGTGTATAAACTGGCAAACTGGTTCTAAATCTTATATGAAAATAACAAAGGGCCTAGGATAACCAAAACAATGTTTAAAAGGAACAAAATTAGAAGACCTACACCACCTCGTTTTAAGACTTACCATAAACCTTCAAAAATCAAGCTAGTTTGGTATTGGGAAAATGGTATATAATTCTATTGCTTTTCAACACAAATACAAAGGAGATTCACTGGGGAAAAGAAAGTCTTTTAAAGAAATGATGCTGTACTAAACTGGGGTGCTGGCTGGCTCAGTTGGAAGAGGATGCAACTCTTGGTCTCAGGTCATGAGTTTGAGCCCCACGTTGAGTGTGGAGATTATTTAAATAAATAAAACCTAAAAAAAAAAGAGAGAGAGAGAGAAAGAAGAATGCCTAGGTAGCTCAGTCATTGAGTGCCTGACTCTTGCTTTCAGCTCAGGTCATGAACTTGTGGTTCATGAGTTCGAGCCCTGCATCAGGCTCTGTCCTGACAGTGCAAAGCCTGCTTGGTATTCTCTATCTCCTGCTCTCTGCCCTTCCCCCGCTGGCTCGCGCACTCTCGCTCTGTCTCTGTCTCTTAAAAACAAACATAATTTTAAAAATTAAAAAAGAGAAATGATGGTGTAACAACTGAATATTCACATGAGAAAAAATGAGCACCAACTGTTACTTCTCACCATACGTGAAAAGAAAGTTTAAATGTATTATATATCTAAATACAAAACCTAAAACTAAAAACTTTCTAAGAGAAAACATATGAGAAAATCTTTGTAACCTTAGCTCAGGCAATATTTAAAATTTTTTCTTTCTTACA
Source organism: Neofelis nebulosa (assembly GCF_028018385.1). Classification (NCBI taxonomy): domain Eukaryota; kingdom Metazoa; phylum Chordata; class Mammalia; order Carnivora; family Felidae; genus Neofelis; species Neofelis nebulosa. The sequence goes on along the minus strand of NC_080791.1, from coordinate 26,326,861 downwards.
TTTATTTATTTTTGAGAGATAGAGCACAGTGGGGGAGGGGCAGAGAGAGAGGGAGACACAGAATCCGAAGCAGGCTCCAGGCTCCGAGCTGTCAGCACAGAGCCTGATGCAGGGCTTGAACCCACAAACGCTGAGACCATGACCTGAGCCGAAGTCAGCTGCTTAACCGACTGAGCTGCCCAGGTGCTCCTCAGGCAAATATTTTAGATACTAAAGGATAGGATACTAAAGACACACAGCATTAAAAAAAAAAAATCGATCAATTGGACTTTACAAAAAAAAAAACAAAACTTACTTTTTGAAAGAGCAAACAAAACACAAGCCAGACTGGGAGAAAATATTTACACTATATATATATATATAGTGTTATATATATATATATATATATATATATATATATATATATAGTGTTATATATATATATATATATATATATATATATATATATAAAATCAGACAAAGTACCTATATTCAGAATATAAAATGAAATCTTGAAATCTGGTAAGATAGCAGCAAGGTGAGAAAAAAAGTGAAAGATTTGATCAGTGTCTTCACAAAAGAAGATATATGACTGGGCAATAATCACACGCAAAGATACTGAACACCATGACTCCTCAGGGAAATGCAAATTAAAGTCACCATTACATATGAGCACACACTTATCCACAATGGAGAGTACTGACCGTCCCCACCACGTAAGGAGTGCAGTGGAGCTACTGGAACTTTCATACACCACTGCCGGTGATGTAAAATGGCACATCCATACTGGAAAACAGTTTGCAGATTTTTAAAAGTGTAAACATATACCTACCGTATGGCCCAGTCATTCCATTCTGAGGTATTTTCCCAAGGGATATAACAACTTATGCTAGGACAGAGGCTTGTACCAGAATATTTTCAACAGCTTTGTCTGCAATAGCTCCAAACTGGAAACGACCCAAATGCTCATCTACAGATGAACAGATAAGTAACTTGTGGTACAGTACACAAGAGAATAATGCCCAGCAATAAAAAGGAACAATGATGAATCGCTAAATCATTATGCTAAACGAAAGAAGCCAGGCAAAAAACGAGTGTCTAGGGCATGATTCCATTTATGTATAACTTTGGACAAAGCCAACAAATCTGTAGTGACAGAAAGCACATCAGTAGTTGCCTGGGGTATGGAAAATGAGGAAACTTTTCGGGGTGATGAAAATGCTCATATCTTATTGTGGTGATGGCTTCATCAGGGTACGCACAGGCCAAAGGTCACCAAAGTATAATGTCAGCTAGCAAAGAATGCCAGCTGACAAATATAGAAGGAATGACAGAATCACAAAATCACTATTTTGTAACTCCTTCATGTAATGCCTGCGTAACTCCTTACACAGGCAAGGAACACCAGTCAATGCTCAAATAACTGAGTGAGAGAGATTTACTTGGTCTCAAGGTACCAATACACAGATTACTTTTTAGTTAGAAAGGAGGAAACATGCCTTTACAATGGAGCACATTGAAGGATGCTAACTTAACCACGGAGTCAAGCCTGGCATTACTCGCAGACATAAACCATCTCCTACATGGTCTCCTTACCCAGAATGTTTAAGATGAATGGCATAATGGAGAAACAGATAAATCTAGAACGTGGAACTTATTGTAGGCCCACAGGTCTGGACTCTATACAGAATTCAATCTAATGGAGAACAGAAGGAAATGCTAAGGAATACCTAGGTGGATGGAAATTAAAGAGATATACGGCCAGATTCAATACATAAATTTTGAATGGATCCTAAATCAAAGGTGAAAAACCACCTTGGAAAATTTGAATATCACAAGATATTATTGAATTAACGCTGATTTTCCTAGCTGTGGTAATGGCGACACAGTTGTATGAAAAATGTTTTTTGTAAATGTGTGTTGAAATATTTAGGAGTGAAGTGTCATGTCGAGTGTGATATAGATATATGTGCACATACACGCATAGAGAACATGAATTTAGCAAGACTTTTTAATAGTTGGTGAATCTGAGTTGAGGGGTATAGTGGTGTTCATGGCATATTAAACATTTTCAAAAGAAAAACAACAAAATAAATTTATTCAATAATTCCAATCACCACCAGCAGCTGATGTTATTTGAAAAGGACACAACTTAAATGTAATGACACAGAAATGTTAAAAGTAAAGGGAGGAAAAAGATAAATTAGGCATAAACTCATTTTTTATAGTTGTCATGTAGCTTCCTTAATGTCATCCAAAATAATTTTTTTTCAATGAAAAAGTAATATTAGTCATGAAGTCAATACACAATAATAGAGAAAGCAGTTCTCCAGGAAGATGAAACCATTTAAAATTTTTTTAATGTTTATTTTTGAGAGAGAGAGACAGATAGACAGACAGACAGAGAGTATGAGCAAGGGAGGGGCAGAGAGAGAGGGAGACACAGAATCTGAAGCAGGCCCCAGGCTCTGAGCTGTCCCCACAGAGCCCGATGCGGGGCTCCCACCCACGAACTATGAGCTCATGACCTGAGCCGAAGTCCGACGCTTAACCGCCTGGGCCACCCAGGAGCCCCAAGACAAAACCATTTTAAACGTGTAGGTGTTTGCTAAAGGAAACACTATTTGCTCCTAGTTTCCATAAGGAGAGGTCATGCTCCCCCTCTGTCACCTGACTCACTCAGCCCTCAGGAGTAACTTGTCTGACTGCCACAAGGGCACTGATAGATGGCACATGTAGTTCACTTTGCCCTTGCCTTCTTCCCCTTGGAAGCGAGCTGTCCTCAGGGGCTCTGCTCCTCTTAGAGGGGGTTGCCCTGGCCTATGGCTTCCTGCTCCTTTTGGGGTTTGTGTGCAGGCCCTTTTGGTTCTCAAATCAAGATATGTCTTGCAATGATGGTGATACTTTGTCCTTTGTCTTTATTTCTTGTTTTATTTCTCAATATAAGTGGACTCAGGTAGGAAAGAGGGTGTTATTTATTGGAGACTGCCTCAAAAACCCCAATGGCACACAATCACATAGCCTTAAATTTATACAGAAGGAGGAAAAAATGTACAGAACTATGAGGAAAAATCGAGAAATCCATAGTCATGTTGGAAAGCTTAGAATGACATAGGTAATAAGTTTGATCTAAATGAAGAATACAGAACTTGGTTCTCAATAATTAGAGAACATACATTCTTTCAAGAATTCTAGAATATTTATAAAATTTTATCATGTACTAGGCCACAAAGCAAGTTGCTATAAATTTAAAAAATAAAATTTAGGGGTTTTTTTAGTTTTTTTTTTAATGTTTTACTTTATTTGTGAGAGAAAAAGAGACAGAACATGAGTGGGAGAAGGGCAGAGAAACAGAGGGAGACACAGAGTCCACAGCAGGCTCCAGGCTTTGAGCTGTCAGCACAGAGCCAGACATGGGGCTCGAACTCACAAACCATGAGATCATGACCTGAGCTGAAGCCGGACACTTAACCTACTGAGCCACCCAGACACCCCTAAAACATCCAGTTTATTTAATTAGACCAGATTCTCCAAGCTCAATGTAATTAAGTATGGAGCTAATAACTACAAAACCGACAAACGTCACTATTCCTTTGCATCTAGACAACTGAAACACACTTCTAATTAATCCACAGTTCACACAAATCATAATGGTGTTAGAAAATACTTATAACAACAGCAGTGAAAACAACAACAGCCAAACCTGTGAGGCCCGGATAGGCAATAACTAAAGGAAAATGTGTCACAAGACTGAAAATCAAGAGTTAACTGGACAGTTCAAGAAGTTGAAAAGTAAAATTGAGGCAACCCCTCCTCCCTTCAAATCGGATATTCTGATGGAGTTCCTAAGGTGATCTTATTTATGTGAAAGGATAAAGGGCCAAGGATAGCTTTGACAATTTTAAAGAAGTACAGGAGGGTAAATGGAGTCTACCAAACAGAAAGATAAAATATCAAAGCTCCACATAACTGAAACGGTGTCATATTGGTGCAGCGATAGATAGATGAGCCAGGGGTCATCGGGCTATGGCGTGTGTACCAAATCCAGCTCACTGCCTATTTTGGAAAAAAAGGTTTCTTGGAGCACATCCCCACTCGCTCGTTCCTCCTACACTACAACAGCAAGGTGGAGTAACGTGACAGAGACTCTAGGGCTCACAAACCATAAAATATTAACTACCTGGCTCTTTACAGAAAAAATTTGCTGACCCTTGAAATAGGCCAATGGAATAAAGACCAATGACAAATGGCATTTCAATATAATTGTGAAAGGGTGAAATATGCAATTAGTGGATTTGGATCAATCGATTATACATATGGTAAAAAATAAAAGTAAATCTCTTCTTTACACATTAGCAAAAAAAAAAAAAAAATATATATATATATATATATATATATATATATATATATATATATATATATTGTAGACAGATTAAAGACCTAAATATGAAAAGTAAAGCTCTCAAAGTTTTAGATAAAAATGTATGCAATATCTCCTGAACTTGTGATAGGGAAGAAATCTGTTAAATAATACATAAAAAGCTCCAACTGTAAAGGAAAAGATTGATAAATCTGATTTATTAAAAGTGGAATCTTTTGTACAATGAAAGCTTCATATACCAAGTTAAAAGACCAGTCACATGCAGGGAAGAGAGATTCACAACGCATATAGCAGACAAAAAAGGTTAGTTTCCAGAATATATAAAGGAGTATAAATCAGGGGCACCTGGGTGGCTGGGTGGTTGGTTGAGCATCAGACTTCAGCTCAGGTTGACCTCATGGTTTGTGAGTTCAAGCCCCACGTAGGCTCACTGCTTTCAGTACAAAGCCTGCTTTGGATCTTCTGTCCCCCTTTCTCTCTGCCCCTCTCCTGCTCATGCTCCCTCTCTCTCTCAAAAATAAATAAAGCATTAAAAAAAAGAGAGAATTAAAAATCATTAAGAAAAAGACAAACAACAGAAAAACAGACAAAGGATACTTCTGAATGGGTAATTAACAGAAGAGGAATCCTAGGTGGGTTACAAAAAGATTTTTACCTCATTAGTAACCAGGAAAATGAAAATAACAGTAAGATATTATTTCATCAGTTAGATTACACTGAGTGTTGACAAGATGTAGGGAAATGAGGTTTTATTCATTGTTGGTGATAGTATGTATCAGTGTGACCGGTTAGGAGAATAATTTAGTGATACTTGGTAAAGGTGAAGAGGCACAAACCCTGTGACATCCCCTTTCTAGGAATCTCCTTTTGAGAGCTGCTTGCACAAGGGCCCAAGGAAACACGACAAGCATGTCCAGGGCAGCTTCATTAAGAACAGAAAAAATTAGGGGCACCTGGGTGGCTCAGTCAGTTGAGCGTCTGACTTTGGCTCAGGTCATGATCTCATGGTTTGTGAGTTCGAGCCCCGCGTCAGGCTCTGTGCTGACAGCTCGGAGCCTGGAGCCTGCTTCAGGTTCTGTCTCCCTCTCTCTCTGCCCCTTCCCTGCTCATGCTCTGTCTCTCTCTGTCTCAAAAATAAATAAACATTAAAGAAAAATTACTGAGGATTCAAAAAAAATTACTGGGCATTCAAAGGATTTTGTGTTTATGTGGAATACGTATATTGATATTTATTACATTCAAAATTGAAACTAAGAATGTGTAATATTTTTTTAACTGTTTAAAAATAATAATAAACCCATTACACATTAACATAAATAACATATCTGTATTGTCCAGGAAAGAAATGTTCGGTTTAATAGTAGATAGCTGGGTTTTCATATCTGCATCCAATTTTTTGCAATATGTTGTCTTGGTTGAAGTATATGAAGGAAATCTTGCTTGACACAGATATGTAGTTGGGAAGGGAGAAGTATTTTAATAGCCTTTTCATATAATCATGGATATACTTTGATGCTACACTAAAATTTGGTAACTGGTAGTTTCTTAAAAGTTAGTTGCAATGTTAATGCTTAGGTTTTAATGTAACCTAAAGCCATGTTAATGCTTCAGACTGTTAACGTTAAAACCCATTGGTCCATCTTGCACCTGAACAGTTCTTTTTTTATAAACTTATGTGGATTTTGTAACATTAACCATTAGCCACTTGGAAAATATTGATCACCAAGTTATGCAAATCTTCCAAATGTTGCCACATCTCACGATAGAAGATCCAAGACAGGCCCCAAACATTTGTTAATGTCACCACCAATCACATCAGAATAGTAATTAAGTACTGGGATGCTGTCATGCTTATAGTGGCAAATGCATATTTTAAAAAATTCTACTTTTGCTTGAAAGATCAAATCTTACTGTAGGCAACAAACACTGTTAGATGTTTTCCTTAAAGCGGCAGGCTCACTTAATTTTTAAGAACATGCCTGCCCAATACCCAAGCCTGAATAACCAGAGTTAGTCCAGCAGTCATGCTTTCAGGTAAAAATGGTGGTATGTGGGGAGAAAGGGCTAGTTTAGCTTGCAACTCAAATGATCACACAATGCTTTTCCCTGAGACAGTCATCATCCTTTGCTATGCCACAGAATTGCTTTATGTGTACTTTTCATGTTAACACACAGAATATTTTTAGGAGATGCTTATTTAAGGACTGAGATTTAATCAAGTTAATAATTTGCACTGCTTCATCAGGGGCATTCAGCGAAACGCTTTCTTACTTTGAGTGCACAGTGTGAAGAGCACAACTGCTAGTACATAGTAGTGTTTGATTCCATGGTCCTAATTTGTGCTAAGGCACCTGCTGTTTTTCTCACCATTGGTTTTGTCCCATCAGTGCAAATGTCAACACAATTGAAAGGGTAAATAATACCTTACTATGATGAAAATCGTTTTGACCTTGTGCACCTCCTGACACTGTCTTCAGGTCTTATATTTTGAGAATTGCTGCTAGAGGAAAGGGTGGGACATGGCCAAATTTGCAATTCAGTAAGACTGTTCTCACAGCAGCATGGATGATGAGCTAGTTAGGATCCATCTGGGGGCAAGGACTATGGTAGTGTTCCAGGAAAGATGATGAAGGCCAATCGACTAGGACAGAGGCTAGAGGCATAGAGAGCATAGGGATATGAAAAATCCTGAGTCCAGGACAACTCTAGGCTTCCATGATTGTATGGCAGGATTCACTAAGATGGGAAACTCAGGAGAAGAAGCTGTGCTTGGGGGCACAGCTCACAGAGTTCAGTGTTAGTTATGTTGATATTGAGGTGCCGTCCATGGGGAGATGTCTGGAGGGAACTGATTATATGGACATTGAGATATACATTTGAGAACTAAGATCAGAGAAAAGGATCCAACCTTGGAGGATAAGTCTAAAGGCTAGAATACAACCAACCTAATGTTAGGCTTTAATGAGCAGGTAGAGAAAGAGGAATCCACAGAGGAGACTGAGGAGGAATGATATAAAAGATGGGAGAACCGTAGATCAGTGTCATAGAAAGCAAGAGACTTCTTCCAGAAGGCAATGAAGGCAAATGCTACAGAGACCTAAGAATTAAAAGGAGTCCACTAACACGTAAGCTCCAAGAAACGCTTTACAGCACCATATCCTACAGCCTGCAACAGTGCCTGGTTCAGAGGAGATGGATAATGAAATCTCACTGAATGAATAAATGAAGGTATTGGATATGGCCATTGAAAGGTGGTTCTGTGGGGTGTAGAGATAAAATCCTGGCAGCTGGGTATGGAAAAGTAAATGAAAGGAGGGGGTGAAGTTGGTTAGCCAAGGAAAGGAAGAGATGAAGAGCTTGGAACTGTCACAGGGTAAGGGAGGGCTTACATTGAGTTCAATTTTTCTTTTTTAGGATGAAAGACTTTTGAGTGTGTTTTTTAAGCTCTGGGGAAAGGGACCATTTGAAAGGTCCCTTGATTTGACAATCATGATGCATTCAAAACCTTTTATTCACAACTCCCTGTCTTCCTGCAACCTCTTTGGATCCCAGAGTCATAAACGGCTTGAAGAAATACATTCTCCTTGATACAAGGAGCAAATTGATGGTTGTACTATCACCCACAAGGAAGTCACTGCTGAGAAATTATGCCCCCTAATGTGTACTTCCTTCCTAGCACCAGACTAATTTCTCCCATCCTTCACAGCCTGGGCCTCTCATGCATTACTGGATTTCAAGGCATTCCACCCAAGGTGACGTGCCAATGTCTATCATGAGGCGTCCAGCCACAGGAACTACTTCCAGTTTCTCAGGAGGGCCTTCTTCCCTCTTCCCTCTGAGCCTCTTCATCCCCTCCATCTCAACTGGCTAATCACACTAGAGTTCCCAGTGTGGACACCCTCCCCTGTGCCTCCTCTATCATGGCACTCATCACACTAGACTGTAAATGCCTATTTGTAATCCCTGCTTCCCCCACTAGGCTAGGAGCTCTGTGAAGGTAGGTGTGCCTTGTTCTCTGCGTATCCCAGTACCTAAGACATAGGAAGGCTTACTCAAAGTGCAGTGCCATGAATGAACGGACAAATGCATATATTCCTTATCCTTTTTCGTCCCGATTCTCTTCGTGAGGAAAGAAGACCCAGGCAAAGCAGCAGAACTGAAGCCAGAATCCTAAGAGTCGCTTTAGGATATATGCAGTGTCTCTCTAGAATCTAATCATTAGCTGCAGACTTAAGCTGCAAGCAGCCTGCAGACTTGGAGGCAGTGAAGACTACATCATAATAACCGTCTATTAAACTTCAAAGGGAGAAAAATTAAAAACATGAATAGAGCTAATTGCTGGCTGCCACAAATTGGTTCCTGGGCATTATAAATGGTTTAATAGTTGGTCTAGATACCATTGCGATAGGTCGGTGCCATATATAAAGACAAACACAGAGAGATGCAGAGATAACTAACAGAGCCTGTGACCTCACCCAGTGGCAGCCCCATAGCCTAAAGGGAAGAATTTTACCAGTTCTGTGTGTTTGGCATAATTATCTGACACGAAGTAGCCAAAAACGACTCTCTTGTTTAACAATTAAATTACCTAAAGACACCCAGTCTAGGTGAAACAAACGACACAATTACTATCCTGGGCTGAGAGTCAGGATGCCTGGGGTCAGATCGGGCTCTGAAGCAACCAGCTGTGTGCCCACAGGCCAGTCGCCTGTCTCTACTACTCAATGTGCTTGTTATAATACTTAGGACCATACATTCACTTATTCATTTATTCAATTTGTTCACTTATTAATTTATTAAGCACCTGCTGCATTCCTGGCACAATGCTGGGTACTGGGGATATCCAGAGGAATAAGACGAAATCCCTGACATTATCACAGTCATACATACAAAGGTATGCAGAGAAACCAAAAGAACACAATATGACAATGATGTTGTATATACAGGTGCTACAGGGGACAAGGGAAGAACGCATAGGCGCTTCAGGGGGACAGGGGAGGTCTGCAGGAGGGAGAGCAGAGGTCTGCACAGGCGCTGTGTGTGGGGGGGGACAAGGAAGGTCTGCACAGGCACTGTGGTGGGGGACAGGGGAGGTCTGCACAGGTGCTGTGGGGGGTACAGGGGAGGTCTGCATAGGCGCTAAAGGGGGGGACAGGGGAGGTCTGCACAGGTGCTGTAGGGTGAGGGAGACAGAGGAGGTCTGCACAGGCACTGCAGGGTGGGGGGGGGGGTGGGACATGGGACATCTGTACAGGCGCTGCAGGGAAGGGGGACAGGGGAGGTCTGCACAGGCGCTGCGGGGGGGACAGGGAGAGGGTGAATGAAACTTTGCCAGGAGAAAACTGTTGAAGTCTTGAAGGGGAGAGATCTTTGAACTGGGCTTTAAATGATTAGGAGTTTGTCAAGTTAAGAAGCAAGCAAACCCACTGAAAATTACAGGCACAGTGTAGCAGAGATACATGAAAAAGAAATGTTTAGGAAACTGAGTGTTCGGGGGTGTAGTTAGACCATTGGGGGCCTACTGGGATCAGCTAACTCTCGGGGAGGGGTCTGGGCATTCTCCTGCAGGCTATCAGGCAGTTCTCAAAACTCAGGGTGTGCCAGTATGACCTTGGAGGCTTGTTAAAACACAGACTGCTGGGTCCCTCTCCCAGAGGGATCTGGGGCAGATGGAGAGGATCTGGGGCAGGGCCTGATGATCTGCATTCCTAACAAGCTTTCAGATACCAAAACTGCTGCTAGTCCTGGGGGCACCCTTTGGGAAGTAGTGTATTAGGGAGCCTGCTCTTTTTTTTTTTTTTTTTTAAGTTTATTTATTTATTTATTTATTTATTTATTTTTTCAACGTTTTTAATTTATTTTTGGGACAGAGAGAGACAGAGCATGAACGGGGGAGGGGCAGAGAGAGAGGGAGACACAGAATCGGAAACAGGCTCCAAGCCATCAGCCCAGAGCCTGACGCGGGGCTCGAACTCACGGACCGCGAGATGGTGACCTGGCTGAAGTCGGACGCCCAACCGACTGCGCCACCCAGGCGCCCCTAAGTTTATTTATTTTGAGAGAGAGACAGAGAGAGAGCAGGGGAGGGGGCAGGGAGAGAATCCCAAGCAGGCTCCACACTGTTAGTACAGAGCCCAACCCAGGGCTCAAACCCACGAACTGTGAGATCATGACCTGAGCTGAAACCAAGAGTCTGATGCTTAACGACGGAGCCACCAGGCACCCAGAGAGCCTGCCCTTCTGATGCTTGTATGAGCAGTTGGCTCTACAAAGAGCAGGTTGGAAGGAGACAGGCTGAGAACAGAAAGGCAACTAGGAGGCTTGTAGGGCTCTTAGAAATAAAACTTCTGTCAACTTTCATAAGTCAAGAGACTCCAGTGCATCTTAAGCCCTTGTGTTTACTTCTTTTACCAGCTTGTTACTGGGGTCTGACATTTTTACCACTGGAGCTTTCCTCATTTGGATTCTGAAATGCTTCGCATTTCAACACAAATACCTCTGGAAGGGGCAACACATGAAATTGCTATCAGCCATTTACAATATAGTGTTGATTTAACTATGGGATCCTTTCTACACCTGAGTCGGATGAGATGCTGATCATTTTTAATGCCCTGGGAGGGTACTTCGGCTCCAATGTGGTTGCGTCGCACCCTAATGGTGGGACACTACCCAAGCCACTTCACCTCCCTGAACCTCAGTCTCAGTTTCTTCCCTGGTGAAACGGAGATCATAACAACACCTGCCACACAGTGTTTTTTTTGTTCGTTTTTGTTTTTTCTGACGATTGCATTGAGAGAATGCATAAGAGCTCTTGGAAAATATCAAGTGTCAAACAGAAGTACTAAAAGATGTGAGCATGCACACACACATATACACACACATATATACACAGACATATCTCTTAGTACTTCTTTTAGCATACTGAAAACTCTAGAAGATTCTTAATGGATCCAAGAGATTTGTTAAGCCTCTTGGTTGTTGCTCTGTGTGTGCGCATGTGTGTGTATCAGAGAGAAAGAAAGTGGGGAGGTGGGGAGTGAGACAGCATATGTCAAAGTGGAAGGAGGAGGCTGATATTATTTCCATTTTTACCTTTGGGCTTCTGGTCTTGTTTCCAACAGCATTTTAGAAGATTTCTACATTAAAACAGATTAGGACTCAGAAGTTTTATAGTTGGCGATTTCTCCTTGCTATCAAAAATTCTTCCTGGGGTCTTTAAGAGACTTTCTGGGCTCTCTGTGGAATATTCACAGTTTTCCACAAGCCCAGGAATAGTCAGTATTGATGAGGCTCAGACTGAATGCATCTAATACTTTTAAACAAATTCATGTCTAGCCAGTTCTACAAAACCTTTCCTTAACCTTGGTGTCATTCTCTACCTCCAGGGTACTGACAGGCTAGGTTTAAAGAATGCCTTTTACTAAATATGATTGAAGTTTTCCTTTACTCAGGGAGGACTGCACAGAGGATGTAACATGTTATTCCGGAGTGTGTTGGCAGGCGCGCCCTGGAACTGCAAGCTATCGGCTTACCCACAAGTGAACAATTACCCCGGTGGCGTGGTTAATCGCACCAGCTTCACCATGGTGAAAGAAAAACAACCGCCTTGTCCCAAGGAAAAGAAAGGAGACATCTACCAATTTGTAAGAGGATAATTTCCTAATTACCCCATGAAGGCTGTTATTTCTGGTGGGTCCTTAAATCAGGTTGGGAAGGGTGAAATCTGATCCTTCCTTTAGTGATGAGAAATGTTATTGCAGGATTAGGTTTTCAAATAGTGTCTCCCCCTACAGCCAAATGAAGGACTGCTCATCACCTCCGTGTGAGCTGTGGAGGCAGCCGCGGTGGGTAGTGGAAGGTCCCCAAGTGGAAAGGCCAGGGCCTGGCGCGCCTCAGGTTGGTCGCAACTGGATGGTTTAATTACTTGGAACACCTCCCTCCTGAGTGTGAGGAGGCCCCAGCCGAATACATGACTCATAGCCCAGAACCTCTGAAGGTTTTAGAAATGAAGCCTGCCTCCGTTTTCAACAACCATTAAATTCCCCTCAAGGCATCTTGTGAAAAAAGAAGGGGTGTTCTGGTAGTGATTATCAAACCATAACCAATCCCCAGCCACACACAGAATACACCCAGACTGTTGCCTACTATTCAGGAAAAGAAACTAACATTTCGGTAAGGCGGATTATGTGTTCCAGAGCTTTTCCTTCTAGTGTCTTGACTTTTTGCAACAACTGTGCGGCAAATGTAACAGCTACTATTTGAAAGTGGGGAAACTGAAGCTACAAGTGGAAATTCCCTAATGAAGGAGCGAAGTGTGTGAGTGCCCGGTCTCACGGGATCATACCTTATGCTTCCAGAAGGGGGAGGCTGCCTCTCTACAGGCTGAGCCCTGCTCCTCTGCTTTCCCGTACTCCACTCTCAGTCAGCTGTGGCAACAGGCAGGAGACCCGGGAAACCGGACGGTCTAGGGGAGAGCGTGTAAGGGTAGGAGCAGGGAAGAAAATGTGGTAGGACCTGCATGTGGGGAAGGGCTGGGAGAGCCGGGGCTGGTACCAAGAAGAGCCAAGTAGGTGAAATGTGGCTTCGTTCTCCACTCTCTCGGGTTCCAGAACGGCCTCCCTCCACTCCTGGGATCCACTCATTAACTCAACAACTATTATTGAGCACCTTCTCCGTAGCAGGGACCCTAATAGGCACTGGGAGTATAGCAATGAACAATCAAACACAAATCCTCCCTCAAGGAGCTTACAATCTAGGGGTTTCCATCCAGTGGCTTCAGGCCTTCTTTTTAGGCCATTTGGAATTCCCTGTTCGGGGTCCCTTTCGGATTTCTGTTCACAAGCACACGGCACACACACACGGACACAAATGGCTCATCTCTGCACACGCATACACACGCTTTCTCGAGCGCACTCACACGCACACGCCCTGCCCCACTTTGCAGCCCCCCCTCCCATGCTCACGCCGGCACACGCACGGACAACGTGTACACGCACGCTCTGGCCCCCACCCCCCTGCAGTCTCCCTCTCACGCCGAGTGTCAGCGCGCAGGTGCCTACGGTGTGACAGATGGCAGCCGCCCAGAGCCCAGAGGACGGTCTCGCGGCCCCTGCGGTGGCAGCGCGCGCGGACGTTGCTAGAGTCCCGCGTGGTTACACCAGCCGACTTCCTCCCCCGGCCCAAGCAGGGCCAGGTGCCCTCGGGCCCCGCCGGACCCGCCTGTGGCGACCTCTGGGGACCCCGGGCTCACCCCTGCGCAGGCCCTGGCCTCCTTGCACTGTGACTCTCTCAGCATTAATTACTGCGGGGCCGGGCCTGACTGGAGGGGAGAGGGAAGGCGCGCTCAGAAGCGGTGGGGCTTGGGCAACGCACAGGTGGAAAACAATTACCGAGCTCTTTGAAAACGGCCCCAGCCCTGGGTCTGTGGCAGAAACTTGGACTCGGTGGCCTGAAACCAGGCCGAGGAGCAGTGTCGAGAGGTGCGGGCCTGTCCCTCGGGGCTGATCCACTGGGTGCTCTTTCTCCCAAGGCATTTCAGTGTGTTGTTTGTTTCCAGCCCTAGCAACTGCCTGCCGCGGCTTCTCCTCGAAACAAACTACGAACTCGGCCGCTACCCTAAGGCTGCGCAGATGACCCGGCAGTCATGCCTTTCCCAGGCTCGGGCTTTCGCGGGAGCTCCCAATCTGGGGCAGCTCTCAACCAAGCCACTTTGTTTTCTTAGGTCAGTGAGCACTTTTGAGAAGTTCTCCCAAGGCCATTTCCACTTTCGTATCCTCTCAAGGAGGAGAAAGGAGAGTGGCAAGACAGGAGGAGGGTTCCTCCCTCCCCCGAAGGACAGCTTGCTCCATTCAGAAAGCCCTAGCTCCGAAGGGCCCCTGTCAAGTTGGAGGGCCTCTATCAGGATCCCACAAGGTCAGGGTGCAGTCTGCTTTGCAGTTAGGTAGGTTCCAGGCGATGTCCTCCTGCAGCCCCTATGGCTTCATGTCAACAGCAAGGGACTCACACAAACCTGGTTCACCCTCCTCTGTAGGGCGGGAGTGAGTTCCAAGAGGAGAGAACAATGTCTTTATCCTCTGCCAGGAACTTAGTTGAGGTAGAGAGAGAAAGCAACTCCCGCTGGTCTGTGCAAAGAGAGATGGGCACCAGCTCGTGGGAGAGCATGGAAGGCATTTATTCTCCAGCGAGCTGGGAGAGTTGGGAGCTACTAACCCTGGAGTTTGAGCGGAGAATTGTTCTCTTTACCTGTCTGTTAGCTCTCATCCCTGGGAGCCTCCACACATGTCCCTTTGAATTCTCAGAGACTTTTCAACAGCTCTTGTCATCCCCATTTTACAGAGGAGGAGAGTGAGCTTCCGAGGGGTTTAAGCAGCTTGCCAAAGTTCATAGCTAGCTATAAATGGAGGAGGCAAAATAGAAGCAACGGGGCCAGCTTCAACTAGCTTTGTGACCAATAGGATTTCATTTTTCTGGTTCTTGCAAAGCGGTGGGTAGGTTTGGGAGTAAGGATGGGCTCCATCTGCTCCAGTCATGCCAGTTTCGCCTCTGCTCTGTAGACAGTCCTTGTTCTTTTCGACCTTGTAGATTTCTCTGGCCTTGTTTCCCAACTTGGACTGCTTTCTAACAGTAGAACTCCTACACATGCATCAAGGCCCAGGTAAGGAACCTCTTCCTGCTTGACCCTTTCCTAATCTAACCCCTCATTATATCACCGTCTTGTATAGTTTCAGTTTCATTGGTCTTATTTCATCAGCCAGACTGCTCTCCTTAAGGGCCGGGACCATGGCATAGACCCTTCCCTGATGCTAGGCACAAAATTGTCCTAGGTAACTCTTGTTTGGCTAATTGATCAGACACATTTGAAATGGGCCCAGTGTGGGCCAAGGAGCTTTTGCTCCAAGCCCTTGAAGGGTGGTATTTTGGGGATCGTGGCCATTAAATTGTTAGCAACAACTGCCCCTCACTGGGTGGCTTGCCTGCGTGGTTCCTCCAGACTGTCAGGGAGGATCGCAGCTGGATTACCTGAGAAAGAGAGACAGAGCGTAATTATATTCTCTGTTCACACAAAGACATCCAAGGGCTGCTTAGACCAGGCTCTGCTTCTTTAACACCTATGGCATGTGGTGAGGGAGGATTACTAAATGAAATGCAAGCAGCTAGACACAGGACTTAAAAGATCTGATCTAAAATTGAAGTGGAACAAACAAAACAAGAAGGCAAAGGATTGCTTTTTGGAGTAGTTCTGTGTTTTGTGTTGAAGGTTTTGAGACTCTTCGAGCACATCTTCAGAGGCCAAGTTTCTTTTCCTTTTATCCTGTCAGCATGTGTGACTGCTCATCCGTGATCTTTGCAGCTTACAGCATGTGTTTGCATCCATCATCTCATTTATTCCTCACAAAACTTTAAGAGGAAATAATAGTAACAACAAGAAAAATGTTTACAAAATACCTATATTTACTTATTAAAAAATTTTTTTTAATGTTTATTTTTGAGAGAGAGACAGAGTGTGAGTGGGGGAGGGGCAGAGAGAAAGGGAGACAGAATCTGGAGCAGGCTCCAGGCTCTGAGCAAGCTGTCAGCACAGAACCTGACTTGGGGCCCGAACCCACAAACTGCAAGATCATGACCTGAGCGGAAGTCAGACGCTCAACCAACTGAGCCACCCAGGTGCCCCGATACCTATGTTTATTTAATAACTACTATATAGTAGGCACCATTCTAAGGGCTTTATATATATTAATTTGTTACTCATTTTACAGATGGAGAAACTGAGGCACTGAGGGTAATGATTTCAGACCCTTACAGTCTTCCAAGTGGTAAAGCCTGCCCTTGAAGCCAGCTCTCCCGATCTACCACTTGGCAGAGAGAGGGACAACTATCAGGCCTCCTTGCCTTGTGCCTGAGGCTTCATCCGGTGCTCATTTCACTGAGTACTTCTAGGAAATTCTCTCATGCTGGCCTGTAGGAGAGCCCCAGCTTCCTTCCTAGGGGAGGTTCACTTGCTGGAGTTGGTATCCTGGGCTCAAGGGCAGAGAGACCAGAGAACCGGACTTAGAACCGGTGATTCCCCTGCCACTTGCTAGCCAGCTGTGAACCTGGTCAGTTCACTGAACCTTTCCAAGCTAAAATATCTTTGTCTGCAGGTTAGGAATGATAATCCCAAACTACTTGACAGGGTTGTTGTGAGGATCCAATGAAATAGCATAAAGAAAAAGCACTTGTAATCAACTTCCCCTCCTGTGCCATTTCTGCTGGACAGATGCAGGGTTTACTTGTGGTGGATTGATACGCTGTCCTCCTGAATGGAAGGAGGTGGGGTGGAGGGGACTCTGGGAAAGGAACACTTACTCTGGTGACCATCTGTGGAGAAGGCCTGTGTTCAGACTGGAAGTGGGAACTCCAAAAGTAGGTCTTGGGTGGGAGAGAGAGCTCTAGAACCTCAACGTCTTTCTCTTCAGCCTGGGCCCTGAGGACCCTAGACAGACTGGAGACAGTGGGGCTGGGCCGAGAGGCCTCCCTCCCTATAGTGGGCCACAAGGGGCACAGGTTCGTCTGGCTTTATGTCTTGTTTGTTATTCCCCCTTGAGTTACACCTCGTTACCAAGCTCCCACCTGGTCTCATCTGCACCACTGAGGGGAGCAGTGGCCCCGGGTCTGGGCCTCATGCTGGCCAGCCCAGTGTGATGCCAGCCGTTATGTGGTGGTGGGAATGTCCCAAGGCAGAGGTGAATCAAGATTCTTTAGCAATGAGAACTCTCCTGAAAGAGAGAGATGCACTGAATGAGGAAACTAACATTAAAGCCCTGCTCTGCCTGGCAAGTTGCTTTGTGGGCAGCTTCTCACTAAGCTTGATGGTAACCTACAGGGTGGGTGTCTGAGGAAACTCAGCCTTGCGGAGGTCAGCCAGCTTGCCCCAGGCACCCTGCGTGTGTATGGCTGAGCCAGGATCCAAAGCAAGGTCTGCGGGACTCACGCCTCTGCCCTCCACACACTGTGCTGAGTGCTCAGGACAGCTTTGCCTTCTGTGGCTCTTTGTTTCTGATTGAGACAAGGGGGGCAATGTTTACTTCATTGGCTGGGATGGTGAGATCTTTATCATGCTCAGAAAACACGTATTAAATCCCTAATGGTGTGTGGCATGGAGGAAAGCACGGAATAACTTCGGATACAGAAATAGTTAAGTCAAGTACCCAGGCAGGCTCTCTGCCCTCTGGGAACAAAGGCTCTCTGGCATGTGAAGACGGCACAATGGCTCAAACCGCCCAGGTCATGGCTGCCATTCTCTGAGGCCAGTACGACTCCCACCACAGCCACAGGATGGCACCCCTCCCAGGGAAAAGGTGTGCCCTGGCTGACTGGGGGGTGAGAGTGTTTTCACAAAACCATCCCCACTTCTGAGAAGTGCTTCTGAGAGCTTAATTAAGGGTTTGGAGGCAGATAGAGGTGGGTTTGAAGCCTTCTTATTAGCTGTGTAACCTTGCACAGGTTCCTTAGCCTCTCTAAGTGGCAGTTTCTCATCTATGGAATTGGACTGATGGGCCTACCATTCTGTTAAATGAGATAATATATGTAAAACCACTTAGCACAATTTTCCAACGTATGGCAAGTTCTCAATCATTAGTAGCTATTACTATAGTGGTTAGGTAGGTGGCTCGCACTCAAAAATAGATTTTAGGGACGAGGGAAAGGATTGTGGGGAGGAGAAGGGGGACTTTGGATTGCACAGCAGAGGGACACCCCTTTACTACCCCCACAGCTTTGTAGCTGTTGCAAGGCAGCAAGGCCCTGTGTGTCTTATCCGCCTCTTCTTCTGAGACGGCCAGGAGGCTTTGGCCTTTCTGGAGCAGTCCCTCAAATGTCTGTCTCTTAATCAGTGATTGTTCTTTAGTTTTTATTCCATGGAAGGCTTTCCTCAGGCACAAGGCACAAAGGGAACTTGAAATGCAGCATGCCCGAGTATCTACTGAACTGTATACGTTAGGAATTCAATAAAGGCAACCAATTGGGATATCTGGGGCTCCTGTCTCCCCAGACCCACAGAGGGGGCTGCTGTCCTGACCATAATTGCCTGTAGAGTTAAAGAGTCATAAACTGCATCGGGTAAGACATCTGGGGTGCCAAGGGGCTGCCATGGAAGGTGGAATGTTCCAAGATGTTCTCTTCAGCCTGTGAGAGTCCCCAGAATGCACACCCAGAGCTGGACGGTGGGGGGAAGGAGGGAGTGAGCAAGGACACACGCTGCAAAAAATCTTTTGTTTCTTCCTGGCAGAGGCCCTGTACAACACTGGCTTCGTGCTTAATGGCCTGTCCGGGGGAGAAAAACCCACAGAACCAAGGGAGAAAAAGATTAAACTCATAATAAAACCAAACCCAAACATCACCACCCTCCCCGTCCTCCTACCCAACCCTTACTTTATGCTGTGAGCTGTCTGCCAGCCAGTTCCCCTCCCAGGCAAATAATATTTATTCCATGAGGCCCTGACACACCGGGCCAGAACAAGACAATGCTTGATTGTTTATTCCTTCCCCCTGCGGCAAACGATGGGTTGGAGCAAAAGACGTGAAAAGGGAAAGGAGCAATATTGATGTTCTTCTCGTGGGACCTGGTTCTGTGAGCTGTCAAAACAAGCCTGAGATAAGGGCGGGGGATGGGGGCGGCTCGGGGATTAGTGCTGCTACTCCCTGACCTGCTCGGAAAGTTTTGCTCTTTCACCAAAGTTCCTGGCAGCTGTGACCACTTACATGGCTTTTGCTTCCATTAACCAGGAGAGTCATTAAGTCATGGAGCTTAATGAGGCTCTAAAGGGGCCCAATCGTCATTCCGCTGTGGAAAGTGCCAATTCATTGCTTGTAGGTAAAAACCCTGGAGATCGTGACTAAGTCAGAGGTGAGCTTTTCTAGCATTAGGGATTGACAGCTGACCCTAATGTGACCCCATGCTAAAAAATCGGCTTGTGTGAGTCAGAGGCTCCAGCACTTTGACCCGTCGGAAGATGGAAGGTGGGTGACCACTCAGAATGGCTTGGATCGCTGCTTTTCCCGGGGTTCTCGGCTGGTGTTAAGTCCTGAAAGGTCCAGGAAGATCTCTTATCATTATGGATATTCATCAATCAGGTGCTTGCTGAAGGCTGATACAGTTTGTATTGTCCCAAAGTTTACTCCCTCCTGGATCAGGCAGTCGCCACCATGGGCTAGGACTAGGGAGCTGGTTCTTCTTTCCTTCCTTGAAATTAGGGATTTTGTCCACTTTTTTCCCTGAGCAGTGCCTGGCACGGTGCTTGTAGAATATTTTCAGGAAAGAGAGAGGCAAACAAAAACCTCAGGACTCACCTCTTTTATCCTCCCTTGGGTGGGAGTGGCTAAACCAGCCAGGGTGCGGACACCATGACTGCTCAGGAGAGCAAAATGAGGACTTGGAATGGAGTACTCGTCCGCGATTCAAAGCCTTCATTTATTCTAACGCACTTTATTCTCACAATTACGTGAAGTGAGGCAGAGAGGTATTACCATCCCCAGTTTGCAGATGAGGAACCCCAGGTTCAGGAATGTTCATTAACACCTAAGCAAGTAACAGACCCCAGAACCTCTGATCTTGCACTCTTTCCATGTTCACTCCAGGAGCTCCCTCTCTCTCTCGCTCTCGCTCTCACTCTCACTCTCTCTCGTAGGTGGCTAGAGGGCAGGCACTGTTGAACTCAAGAACTTAACTTCTAACCTGGTGGTTGCCCCTTTTCACTTGTCAGGACCCAGCCAGACTGCCGCTCTCGTGCACAGAGGCCCGGCCTTGGAACAGAATCAAGAGAAAGATGAAAAGAGCCTGACTCTTGGCCTATTTCACTGAAGTCAGAAAGTGGTTTGCAGAATGAAAAAGGTTGGGGCTGATGCCTTTCTCAACAAGGAAGTGTTTTCCTTCCTTAAATGCATCTTCTCAGCAACTTCCCTCTTGTCTCTTGGGTCTGAGCGGGAGGGATTGACCTGCACCTGCACAGAGACCATGAGCATAAAGATTGGGAACTAGAGCAGGACATTTGCCAAAGCGAGGGGGGAGGTGGGATTTGAAGGAGGAGTAGCAGCTCCCAGGAACACTTGGCTTCCCGTAACTCCAGTGGGGGAATGTGCAGCCTCATGGCTGCCCAGGGGTTGGCCGGCGTGCTAGAAACACTACTCCTTAGAGGAATTGTGATGGACTGCATGAGCCAGGCTGGAAAACCTGGGATAACTGACAGTCTGGCTCATCCCATGTGGGATTACTCAGCCCATAAAAGTCGTATTTATTTGTTAAGGGAGAGGCAGGTCCACGTCCCCTCTGTTGACACCTGGACTGCTGAAGAGGGAGCTGTACCTCCTTCGCTTCTCCCAGCACCCTGGATGGGGCGCTCCCTGCCAGGCCAATGTGGTTGCTGGGAAGAACACCTGGTGGGTGAGCGATGTGAGAGCCTCCCGCTGGCAGCTGCCACCTCTGCTGAGAGCCGATTGTCACTCAGTGGAGTGCGAGGCCCGGGCAAGAAGCCTGAGAACACTGTTCCAGACACGTTTCTTTTTTTGTTTGTTTGTTTTTGTTTTTTAGAGATACCTGCCCCAGACTGGGCCTGACCTTACCAGTGAGACCAGCTTCACCAGCCCCTAGAAGCCAGATCTCCAAGCGCCTCCCTGAAATGTACCACCAATTCTTTCCATGGCTGAGTTAATTTTGGGTCCAAGACCAAATGAGTAGAAACTTTAGGAGGTTCTACATGTTAGATTACAGGTCTGAGCTGTGCACCTCTGGTTTCTTTATGCCATTTCAGTTCAGATAGCAGGAAAGTGCAGGGGAAGGCCAGCTACTGTTTGAGGTGGTGATTTACTTAGTGTCAAGGTGCTGCAAAAGAACACGTAATTATTGTATGAACTTTCAACATTTAGAAAGAACACAGGGTCAATGCTTAAGATACACGGGCTCCAGTCCTCGCTCTGGCATGAGCCCACTGTGTGACCTTGAGCAGTGAGTTAGTCTTTCTGGATCTCCATTTTTTCACCAGGAAACAAAAGAAATTGGATTGATGCTCTCCCAGGGCTTCTTCCAACTCCAATATTTTACAATCATACAATCACTATTCTCAATACTAATGTCCTTATTGACAAAGACAATGCTACTTATACACCTGAGGTAGGATGTGCATTTTGAGTTGTTTTCTGCTCTGCTGTTGGATCTGCGGTGCCCCACCTCCGCCCGGGCCCTATTCCCCTCGTCTGTCATAGTTCCCACGCGAGAGGGCTTGCCCATGGCCTCTGCTGTCCTCCAGAGTCCCTCAGAAGGTGCCACACAATGGCCACAACAGGGCTAGGAGGCCTGGGTCTCAATTCCAATCTCAGGAACTGATTTGCTGGTTGGCTGCAGGCAAGACTTGGTTTCTCTGAGCCTCATCCACCCAGTGGGATAAATAATCCACCCTGGGAAAGCACTTTGGTATGCTTCAGTGGAAGAAGCCAGAGGAACATGAAGCAGCCTCGCTCTAGAGGCTGAGTGTCTAAATCCCAGAGCCTTTGGGAGCCAGTGGCCCTTTACTAATGGGTGGCACACTCAGCGGAACTTTGTTACAATTTCCCAGTTTGCATGGACCAAGGCCTCCTGGCAGATGATGGGTGAATTGTTCCCATGCACTGTGGACTTGGATCAAGACACCTTCTTTTTGGATTAATTCTAAGCCTGGTTTTGAAGCATCTTACTGAGATAGTCAATGGCTTTGAAATGCATTTCGGTGAGCTCTTCATAACCTCACTCATCAGGCCTTGAGGAACTGTGCTTCCTTCAACCAGCTCAGCTCGGCTGCCATGCTAGAGGCTGCTGAGTCATACAGGCAAGGCCCGTTACCTGCCAAACATGGCTTTCCCGGACCCACCTTTCCGGTATAATGAACTTACAGGATTAATCTGAGAGCTCCTTCCTTCTTTTCTTTATTTTTAATGTTTATTTATTTTTGAGAGAGAGAGAGAGAGGGAGAGAGACAGTGTAAACGGGGGAGGGGAAGAGAGAGAGGGAGACACAGAATCCGAAGCAGGCTTCAGACTCTGAGTTGTCAGCACTGAGCCTGATGCGGGTCTCAAACCCATGGACAGCAAGATCATGACTTGAGCCGAAGTTGGACACTTAACCTACTGAGCCATCCAGGAGCCCCTGAGAGCTCCTTCATTCCATCCTCATTTTCCCCTTTCCATCCTCCCAGCTCCGCCCCACCCCCAGCTTCTGAACCTCAGGTGGGGGCCCCTAAGCTAAGGAGGGAGAGCAGTCAGTTCAGTCTCCAAGACTTTATATGGTGAAATGATTTATCACTTCCAGGAGAGGCACAATATGGTTCACAATCTTTTATAGTAATCAGTCAATAAGGATGTTGCATCAAGGAACTATTTAAATATCCTTTAAGTCTCTGGAGATTAGTGCCAGAGTCTTGATCTTTCTGTGAATATTTACACAGTGGCTAACAGTCCCTAGGTATGATAGAGCATACATCAGAAGACATGACTCTGTTCTCAGGAAGATAAGACATCCATGCATAACACTATATATAAATTAGTGAGAACACATGCAAATGTCTAATCATGCATTACAAACTTGAGATGAATTCTAGAAGAATGCAATAGGAAACTGCAACATCAATACCATAAATAATAACATTAGAATGGAGACGGTCGATTCATGTTGGAGTTGATTGGGGCTGATTTTTTTCTGTTAACAAGGCACGTGATTTCCCTTGAGAATCTCTTAATAGCAACAAAGATATACACATCTTTCCCCCTTTACATCTTGATAGTATAGAAAAATATAGTGAGCTTTGGGGTCAGTCAGAGTACATTATAATCCCTAGTTTTCAATTCATTAACTGAGAGCAGACTGAGAACAAATTACTTCTGTGAGTTTTAGTTTCCTTAACTATAAAATGGGAATATAATACCTACCTTATGGGTAGGTAAAGTTCAATGTAAATATGTGTATAAATGTAAGTTGCCTGGGATGATATTTGGCATAGAGTGGACAGTTAATAATAGCAAGTAGTATAATTAGCAGTACTCATAGTAGGGGAGGTGGTAGTGACAGGTGCAATAGGTCTCCTAACGGTGGAAATGGGAGGAACTGACTTCCAGCCCTTCTCTCCTTGCCCTCAATCCTGTCAGTAGATGGAAACAGGTTTGTTGATGACCCACCGCATTGGTCCGTATTGGGTTCACATGTTCATTTAATACTTTTTTGTGGAGTGCCTTGTAAGTTCCAAGCAATAAACTCTCTGCCCTCATGGAGCCTATGTGTTAGTGACTTTGAGAAAAAACCCTCTGTATCACTCTGGATTAAATATAGCTCTTTCAGATTTCCCATTTTTATTGCTTTAAGTTACAATCCATTCTCTGGTACAACCTGCTCCAGGTAAGAATAAACTGAGGCAACACAGCCCTCCATAGACACACACCAGCCACTAGTGATTTTCTTCTATTGTCACGAACTAGCCAAAGTTTTTCTTCCTCCTCCTCCTCCTCTTCTTCTTCTTCTTCTTCTTCTTCTTCTTCTTCTTTTATTTCATTTTTTAAAGTTTATTTATTTATTTTGAGGGAGAGAGAGAGAAGGAAAGAGAGAATCCCAAGCAGGCTCCGCACTGTCAGCACAGAGCCTGATGTGGGGCTTGAAGTCACGGAGTGGGAGATTATGACCTGAACCAAAATCAAGAGTTGGACGCTTAACTTACTGAGCCACCCAGGTGCCCCCTTTTTCATTTTAAAGAGATAAAGAGAGTGCACGAGTGGGGGAGAAGGGCAAAGGGAGAGAGAGAGAGAGAGAGAGAGAGAGAGAGAGAGAGAGAGAGAGAATCCCAAGCCAGTTCCTTGTTCAGCATGGAGCCTGACACAGGGGACTCCAACCCACAACCCAGGGATCGTGACCTGAGCCAAAATCAAGAGTCAGATGCCCAACTAAGACACCCAGGTGCCGCCAAGATTTTTCTTCTTAAGCTATTTTTATTTTTTTCTCAGAGTGGAAGGAATGTTCCCCTGATTAGTAAGGTATGAATTCAGACCTCTCTTCCTAGTATTTGGGATTTGGAGTAGACTGAGAATCACTGCCACTTTGGGCTGAAGTTGTCATGTGACTCAGTGCCTTGTTTTCCTCTTTTACAATGGAGGTGGGGGAAGGGAAAGGTGCTCAGCAAGGAGAAAAAAAATCTAGAAACCTCAGAGATAGATAGTGTGAAGGAGGTCAGGAGACAGAGACAGAAAGGTAGACCTGAAGAGCCTGGGCTCCACTAGAAGTCTCTGCTCTCCTTGAAATAGATCATGAAGTAATTTAATAAAAAAAAAAAAAATTAACAGTATTCGAAAAAACTATGTAGTTGCAGGTAATCACAGCCAGGTGTTTCTTTCCTCAGGTCTCAAGCATTAACGCTGTCCCCTGGATGTCAGTGTGAGTGTAGGGAAACTGCAGTCCTGTCAAGGGCGGACAGTGATGAGATCGCGGGAACTCTGTGTGACACCAATGTGAACCCTTCACCTAGAACTCAACTCCACCTCAGGGATTTCTGAGCTGTCGAAGAAAGTTTGATGACTTTTCTTGCTTAATCAGGTCCTGTTAAGCTCCCTTGAGGCTAAATGGGGAAGAAGGGGTGGTGAATTTTGTGTCTATCTGTGAGAATGTACAATTTCCAAAAGCAACAACCCTTCCTCCAAATAAATGTGTAACCAAAGAAAAAAGGTTGTCTGCTTTATAAAAATGAGGGCAAAGGATACTCTTCTGAGTATTCTCTTCCAATAAAAATACTGGTGCCTCCTTTACAGAAATTCTAGGATCTCTGTGGCCTAGCAGAGTAACGATATACACAGTAGTTTATTTTCACTTAAAAAAATTTTTTTAAGTTTATTTATTTTAATATTTTTATTCATTTTTGAGAGAGAGAGGGAGAGAGTGAGCAGGGGAGGAGCAGAGAGAGGGAGACACAGAATCCAAAGCAGGCTCCAGGCTCTGAGCTGTCAGCACAGAGCCCGATACAGGGCTCCCACCCACAAATTGTGAGCTCATGACCTGAGCTGAATTCCGACGCTTAACTGTGAGCTCATGACCTGAACTGAAGTCCGATGCTTAACTGATGCCCCTATTTATTTATTTATTTTAGAGAGAGAGTATAAGCGGGGGAGGGGTAGAGAGAGAAGGGGACAGAAGATTCAAAGTAAGCTCTGTGTGGACATTACAGAGCCCAGTGCAGGGCTCGAACTCACGAACCATGAGATCATGACCTAAACCTAAGTTGGACACTTAACCAACTGAGCCACCCAGGTGCCCCTACACAGTAATTTAAATATATGTGTGAAATCAAATTAGGTTTCACTGGTTCTCCCATCTCATTTCTTTGTCATCTGTCATTTATTTCTAGTATGCAGTGAGAGTTGCTAAGCACTCAGAAAAAATCTGTCCCAATGTCCAAAATATAGCAGCTTCTGTTTCTCTGACTTGATATTCACAGGAATGTCAGAACAGGAAACGCATCTTTAACTGAGTCCCAATAATTAAGGACTTAGCGAGCTCTTTATGTTTTACCAACTCTTAAGTCACAGTCTACTACTCATTCATCAGCACATTTTCTATGGGGTGTTAATTGCTGCTCTTCCCACAGTTACATTTTTCTAGGAAAAAAAAAAGTTCAATATCGGATAACTTTAATCAGGCAAAGAATACCTCACTCCCTTAACCCTATTTATTCCAAGGAAAGCTGCAAATTAGCAGAACAATAATGTTATTGTATAAAAATTAAGCCAATTATACCATCCCCTCCTCCCACCACCAAAAGGAATAGTATCCCATCATATATAGAGGCATTAGCGGGTAGTGATTAAGGTCCTGGAGTCAGATCTGGGTAGGGCACCCTGCTTTGAACCAGTAACTACTCATGGGAACTTGACCAAGTGACTTGACTCCTCCACAGGGCATTGTACAACATACGTTGAATAAGACAACATGGCACAGTGTTTACATGAGACATAGTGCTCAGTCACTTAAAACAAAGTTATTGTGATGGTCATGATTACAGCTAACACTGATATGGGCAGCCAAGCTGCAGATATTTACAGGCTAACAGGGGTTTACACAGCTACACTTTAAGAATTTCTGCTGTAGGGAAAGATAAAAATATTAGCTCCCATCACAAAAGACCATATATTGTATGACTCCATTTATATGAACTGTCCAGAACATAGAGACAGAAAGTAGTGGTTGCCTAGGGCTGGGTAGTGCGTAATGGGGGGTTATAGGGGGTGACGGCTAACAGATACAGAGTTTCTTTTAGAGTGATAAAAATTTTCTAAAATTAATTGTGGTGATGGTTGTACAACTCTGAATATACTAAAACCCACTGATTGTAGAATTGAAGTGGGTGAATTGTATAGGATGTCAATTATATCTCAATAAACATGCTATAAAAATATATTAGCTCTCATTGTTGTTCAGTTAATCCTTATAATAGCCCATGGTTTTTAGTTCCCACAGTCAAGAAAAATGGGATTAAGATATGGTAATTGTAAGCAACATCTGGCTTATATAATGCATGCGATGGGCCCAGGATTTCCTCTTTTTTGATTGATTGATGAGATCTTAGGTTCACATAATTGGATTAATCATAATCATTGGTTCATTATCCCCACTTGTCCCTTGAAGGCCATCTTTTATTTTACCTTATTTATGTATTATGCACACTAAATAATATAATAAACACTTCTGGACCGACTGCCCAAACCAAGGCTAGAATATTACCAATAACATATAGTTCCTATTCTGTTTCCTCCCAGAGACAAGCACTACCCTGAACATTGTGCTTAGCATTTCCTTATTTCCTTGCCTCTTTTTAAAAGTTTCTTTCTTTCTTTCTTTCTTTCTTTCTTTCTTTCTTTCTTTCTTTCTTTTTCTTTCTTTCTTTCTTCTTTCTTCCTCTTTCTTTCTTTTCACAGCAGTATATGTGCCTAAATGGTATATTATTTAGCTTGGCTTAGTTTCATTTTAATTTTGAATAGTTTTCAAACTTTGTAACAAGTCTGTTATGTTGGATGTGATCTTCTGGGACTTGCATTTTTTTGATTCAACATGATGCTGGAAAGAGTACCCCTGCGGCTTGTTGGTTTTCAGGCTGCAGAACATTCCATTTTATAAGTATACCACAATTTATCTATGCACTCTCCTTTCAAGGAGTATTTAGGTTGTTTCCAGTTTTTTGCTATTTTGAAAAGTTCAACTGTGGTAATTTTTATATACGTGTCTCGTGGTGTACATGAGCCGAATTGTCTCGAGTATATACTTACAGAAATTGGATACATACGTAATAGATTTGCTGGTATGCAAGCATCCAACTTCACAAGATAACGCTAAATGGTTTTCTGATTTCCCTCCCACCAGCAATGTGTATGAAACCCTGTTGATATCCAACACTTGGTATTGTTAGACTTCTTAGATTTGTTAATCAAATGGGTGTAAACTGGCATTTCATGGTAATGAATTGTAATCTACCTCTTCCTGAAGATTGATGAGGTAACTCTGTATTAATTTACATGCTTCTTTAAAAAAAATATATGAGACTCCACTTTTGCTTAAAATTTGAAGCAAATCAAAATATTCCTTTATTTTAATCTCATTAAGTCCTCCATAGACACAGCCTGCACTGACTGGTTCCATATATGTTTCTTACTTTGTGAAATCCTTCCTTGTGGTTTTTGTCCATTTTTAAATTGAGTTGAGTTTTTTCTTACTTGTAGGAGTGAAACTAATCTTTCGTTGGCTTTGTGTATCTCCAATATTGTCTTCACATTTGTAGCTTATATTTTGAGCTATTGGAGACTTTGTCTGCAAACAGAAATTCTTAGTTTTAATATAGTCATATTTATGTATCTTGTCGTTCATAATTAGCAATGTTTGTGTCCAGTTGAAGAAATCAGTACCTATCCCAAAGTCATAAAGATATTCGTTTATGAATGTCTTCTGAAAATTTTCCAGTTTTGCTTTGACATTTGTATTCTTAATCCATTTGGTGTTGATTTATAATGGTGTGAGACAGGGATCCATTTTCAATTATTTCCAAGTAAAAGCACCACCTTTTTCTAGTGAGGGGAGGATAATTGAAACCTAGATCTATCCAACTTGAAAGCCTGTGCTTTCAATTACTATTGTTGCTTGCTGTTTTAAGGAAATAATAGCATGGCATTGGGCTGCTTAATAAACACATGCTAGGGGCACCTGGCAGTTGGTTGAATGTTCAAACTTTGGCTCAGGTCGTGATCTCATGGTTTGTGAGTTCAAGCCCCGCATGGGGCTCTATGCAGACAGCACAGAGCTTTCTTGGGATTCTCTCTCTGCACCTCCCCCACTTATGCTCCTTCTCTCAAAATAAATAAACTTAAAAAAATCTTACTAACGAACACACTAGAAACCGAGTGAGAAGAGGAATATGGCAGTTTCTAGCCTCTGTCTACTGCACATTATTGGGAACTGAGGGCCGTATTGGGTCCTTGTTTTCAAACAATCTCTTCCCCTTCTAAGTTTCATGATAACATATTCTGGTTTCTCTTTTGCCATTGGCAGGTCCACAAAGGGGTCCCCGTGATGAGCTCTGGGTTCTACTTCTTTATTGCATGTTTCTTTCATTTCCTGGAGTTTATAGTGACACTGTACAGAAGAATATAGGCTTAGAGCCAGACAGATCTGGTATTAGGCCTCTGTTCTACCATATAGCAACCTTGGGGAAATTAAACCCTTCCCGAACCTCACTTTCTTCCCTCTGTGTCCCCACTCAAAATGCAGGTCCTCAGTAGAAAAGGGACTTAGTAGCTCAGTCATTCATTCCTATTAGAAGTCGGGGCACAGGAGACTATGGTGGCCAGCCCTACCAGGACCACTGGCGTTGTGGAAGGGTAGCTCCCCAAAGAGCTGACAAAAATGACAGATGTCCTCTACAGCCTCCTAGGATATGATACTGTCTTGTCTTCTTTTCCCTTCTACTTGGCTGGAGGATTCTTGTCACTTTAGCTGGCCTGTGAGCTCCTGGTGGGCAGCTGTCGTGCCTCAACAGCGCTGTGTACAAAGCAGAACCTTAATCGGTGATTTTTGAATGACTGGGTGAGAGAAAGAGTCCCTGTTCTCAGGGTCTTGTACTTAAGAACTAGCCTTTTGGTTTTGTTTGAATTTGGTTTCCCAGTAAAAACAAAAACAAAAACCAAAAGCCAGCCATCAAAACAGAGAGGAGAGAAAGGCCTTTCTCCACATGCTTTCCCAGGTGCCTAGAGCTGGCTTTGAGAAGCTTGGGTGTGACAGACAAACTCCCACTCCGTCCCTAATTGATCACCACCACCTGGCGGGAATGTTTACTGCTTGAGCCTCTTATCCCTGGGCAGAAGGGTTCTCTAGGTCAGCAAACACAGCAGGAAGAAAAGGGAAAAACTACCTTCACAGCACACAGCACCACCTTTAACTCTACAACCGATGCAACTCTATATATAGCCTCGTAATTAATCAACAAATGAGGAGGTATAAGAACATCCCTGGGTCCTGTAGCTGCCCAGGGCACTTTGTATTGTCACCGCGTACATTTTTCATCCAAGCTAAATAGAGCACTGGGCGGGGTGCTGTTTCTTGCACTATTTACAGGTCCCTGGGATTTTTCCTTATCCCAAAGGACTGAAGGGAACAGGCTGACTTCAGCAATTTCTGTGGTGAGGTCATAGGTGCTAGCAGGGTTACTGGAGCCTGGGAGGCTGCACCCAAGGCCACTGAGCTTTAAAGACAGGGCTAGGGTTAGAGAGAAAGAGAGGCAGGAAGGGGGAATTTGTTTCGACAAATTCTAGAAGTCATTAAAAAATGTTTTTGCTAAGTTTCCAATGATGTTTCTCAACAGAGCACATTTTTACAGTCTTCCAAATGTTGGAAAGACGCAACAAATGAAAACCATCAGGTGACATCTACAGTCAAAAACAAGCCGAAATTGATCTTAATTATTGAACTACCTCAGGCTAACGAGTTTGAATGACCTGTATATGCTAGAATCTAAATCAACCTTCCTCTCTCTTTCATAGAAAAGTCCAGAACTTGACGATCGGGGAACCGGGCTAACATCCCAGATGCACCACTTGCTACTTATGTGGTCCTGGGCCAGTAGCTTAAGCTGTCAGTGCCTGACTGTGGTCGTCTGTAAAATGAGGGCCACCAGGCCTGGCTCTCTCACAGGTTTGTGCAGAGATTCAAAATGAGTTCATGTGAATAAGTGCTCCCTGAGAAGCAGGGATGGCCCTGGACATTCATACCTCACAGTGGGGTCCAGGGGACTCCAATGCACACAACCATTCACATCTTTATTCTTCCAGTCCTTTATTTTTACTCCTTCTTCAAATGTCTTGCTCTTCACTTCTCACCATGTGTGTCTTTTTCAGATTCCTTTCTCTCATTCTCGACCTTGATGAGGATTTCCCAAAGATGTTTCATGGACCACTAGTTCCCCAAAAGTCCCACAACCGAAGGAGGTTCTAAGGACCTTTTGATTTCTCATAATCAACTTGAGAAATAATGAACACTAAAACCTCCTTTCAGAAAGTCACAAATTCGCACTAGAGCTTTGACAAGTCTTGCAGGAAGGGAGCTTGTCTGCCTTTGCTGTCTAATTAGTTAGCGATTTCCTAATCAGCTTGACCACAAACCCATTTTTCAACTGCCGATTCATAACCTGCTCCCCCACAAATGCAGCGTGGGAAACGCCCTGGATGATTCTGATGCTATAATGATGATGCCCATGGATTGAATGCGTACTACATGTCAGGCTTGGTAGTCGTTGTCTATAAATACTTAACTCCCAAACGCTCCAATGAGATGGGTGCCTTACACATAGCTAGAAAGTGAGACTGACCAAAACATCAACCTGCCTACTTCTGTTTTACAAATAAGAACAAGACTCACAAGGAGGGTGAGTGTCTTACCCAAAGATGTAGAGCTAGTAAGTGGTGCAGTTGGCCATGAACTAGGCCTTACACCCAGATCTAACTTGAAAGGCCCTACCTAATCACTGCACGTGTGGGCCTGTGGTCTGTGGGCCTGACCTGATGTAGGGAATTTGGACCAGAGAGGCTACTGAGGCATGGCCTCTGATCCAGAGTCCACGTGGCAGAAGATGGAATTGGGTCAGTGGGCAGCCAACCCAGTGGATGGCCCATAGCAACCCTGGAACCCATGAAATGGGACAGCCACACCCTCTCACTGGACAGATAGGAAACCTCGACTCAAGAGGTAGAGTGGCTTTGACCAGTGTGGTTTGGCCAGATCGCAGCCATGTTGAAGCCTGGAATGCTCCAGAATCTGTCCTTGAGACAGGTCTAACCTCACCCTCCTCTCTCTGGAGCTGTCCTCCATATTCATGGTACTCAGAGCTGCTTAGGTTGCCTGGCTGCTTCTCACTAATTGAAACCTCAGAGTGCTGTTGTGGTGCCTGTTGCTATAAACACTTTGCTAATTTGCATAAGTATGTGACATTATAAAAGTTCCTCAAAGATCTTATCCACATTGCTGGTGTGCAGCCCAAATGAAAAGTCAGGTAGAAAGACAATGTGTGTGTTATTTAAAAAAAAAAAAAAAAAAAAAAAAAGGAAAGATGTTTTCTTGTTTTTTGTTCCCTGTGCAGAAGGGCAAGAAATGGAAAGTGTATCCAATCCAGAGGCAGTGCCTGTAGCTTGCTTTGTTTTGTTTTGAAATTGGTTGAGAAGTATTTTTCTTGTACCTCCTAAATGGCCTGTCAAATTTGAAAAGCCAGAATGGGACTGTTAAGATTATATAAATGAATTTATGTTTTGGAACACCAGGTTCTTCGCAGGGCGGAAAGGAACGTCAGAGATCGCCAGGTCAAGCCGTGTTATTTCACAGGGCCCGGGACCTGGACAAGATAGTCCCCGGCCAGCAGCCCACGGAGCCCCGCACCCCTGACTTCCACCCCAGGGTTCCCTCACCTTCCCAAAACACTCCAGAGTGGACCTCCAAAGGCTCACCCTTGTTTTCAACAGAATGAAACTGGATTAGATGCAACAAGACAGCATCCGTCCCAAGCTTCAGAGCCTAGACTGAGCGAGCTCCCCTCAGCCCTAAAGACCTCTGTGACCTCTCCCACTGATAGTGCCAGCCAGTCCTGAGGCACCAGCCCCCCCGCCAGGAGGGTTCCTCACTGTACGATCTCTGAACCTCTAGGACTCCTCTCAGATGGGCACTGTTACCCTGCTTTTCAGCTGTGGGAATGAAGGCTGAGATTTTAATGTCCCTCAGTCACACAGTTAGGAAGCGAGACTGATGAATGCCTGAGCTGGCCAACCGGGCCCTCCAAGTTTCCCGGGCTTCGTGGGGTTGCTGGGAAGATTAAGCGGGACAACATAAACAAAGGGCTCATACGGCACCTTGCACACAGTGGGTGCTTCCAAAATGTTACATCCCATCCCTACTGTCTTTTCGAGCCCCTTTTCACCTTCATTTACATCCAGTAGAAACAGAGTCTATAGTACGCAGCTTTAACTCCTAATTCACCTCAAATGGCCTTTTCTTCAGAGGGACTTTATAACCCAATTAATTTACTTCAGTAGCCACCAAACACTCACTTCCAGATGTGCTCAAACTCACACTTGAGGGGTTGGAAGATGGTGCTTTGCCACCAAGAGGCCACGAAGCTGTGTTAAATCATCTGAACATTTAAAATTTCCAGGAAGGAATGTTCACCTTATCCCATCTCTTAGCCAGGAATGAAAATGTGCATCTTATCTCTCCATCTCAGGCAACCTCACGTGAACAAAGTGCTCGTTAGAGCTGCCTGGCTCCCACCAACTGGGCTCCCTAGACATACTTTCAGAGGCCTCTTATTGAGCAGTTAAGCAGCACAACTCAGAGTGTAAGGCTGGCTGAACACAGCGGGGTGGAGAGGGAGCAAGGAACGAAGAGACGGAACAGGCCAAGGGCTTGGGCCAGGAAGAGGTTGCTCCACGAGAGGGGGGGCCTGTGTCTCTCCACCGGTTCTGATGGGCTTCCGACATCTCACGCCAAGCAGGAGAGCAGATTTGTTCTGCTGCTCATGGTGCTAACGACACCAGAGCCAAATGACAATGGTGCCAATTTATCAGGAAAACCAGATTCCTGCTCCTCCATCCTGAGGTCCGCCCCACAGTTACCTCCAGGGCAGGACACCACAGTCTGGAAGACCAGTGTCCAGAGGTAAAGGGGAGGACACCCGGCGGGGGTGGGGAACAGTTGCAGCCATAGGACCACAGAGGTGGTGTCAAGGCTCCTGGAAGGAAGGAGACAGGGAGGGGAGGAAACCAGTGTTTATTGAACACATACTATGTGCCAAGAACTTGACACATACAATCTTATTTAATCCCCACAGAAATCCTGTAGGGTAGGAATTATTATCTGCTTTGTACCAGTGAGGAAGCAGAGGATCAGCAAGGTTAGGTAACTTGCCTGGGGTCACATGACTACTGGGGTGGAGCCAGAATTTGAATGCACGTCCTTTGGATTCTAAACCCTATGTTCTTTCCACTAGCGCTAGCACCCTACGCGATCAGTTGCAAAGTGTTGACTCTGCCATTTGTCAATGTTACCTTGTGAACTTGAGCAGCTCCTTCATTTCTCAGCCTGCTGACCTGCCAAACGGGGATAAGTCCAGTACCTACCTCACAGAGTGGTTGTAAGGATGAAGTGAGGTCTGTATATAAAGTGCTTAGAACAACACTCGTCGTGTCATTAGAGCTCTATTCAAGTCAGTCAGCCATTGCATTTACTTTTGCTACCAATACTGCTGTTCCTACTATCTTGGCAAAGTCACCCTTCCACTCTGTGCCTCGGTTTTCTCATCTGTGAAATGAGTCGGTTGGACTGGATGATGCCTCATCTTTCCAATAAAAATAAATGAAAATTTATTTCCAGCAATAAAATTCCATTACTGTGCTTGCCATTTAGTTTTCCCCGTTGGCTAGTCCAAGTTGATCTACCCAACCCACCTCCCTGTCGGAAGTCCCTGGTGGGTGCTCAGTTCTCACCACCATGCTGGCGCCCCGCTTGTTTTCGTCGCTGCCAAACTCCTCCGAGCCTTCACCCCTACCCTTCACCCCTCCTTGATCACCCTTGTGTTTCCTCTGTCAATTTAAATTCTATCCTTCTTTCAAGGCCCAGATTAAAACTCATCTCTTCCATGAAACCATCTCTGGCAAACCGCACCCTGTGATGACTTTCCCTTCACTTAAAATTCCCTCAGCTATTATGTCCATAATCTGAGTCACACTGATCCCAAATGGTTTATATTGTCTCATTTAAGTCTGTTTGATTTACCCAATTCCCTCAAAGTAAACTCCCCCAGGGCAAGTTTGCTTTCTACTTTGGTGTAGCCTCAGTCGTGCTGGCACAGTCCTGGGTGCATGGTTGGTGAAGGAAGGGGCCCACTGATGTGTGGGTCATTCCTTCCTCCACCAGTGGGTGAGCTCCGCTGCGGGAGAGGGGACTTCTGCAGGACCCTCAGGACTGGAGGCAGGGAGGTAGCCCCTCTACCTGTAGAGGAAGGGGAGGCTTCTGAAGGAGAGGAGCTCCTGGATGAGTGAGAGTTCCCCAAGAGAGCAAGAAGGCCTAGTATCCTCTGGTTTGTTCAGATGGATTAAAGGGCATATTTCAGAGGAGAGAAACAGATCGGGGACAGTGGTAGGAACTGAAGTTGGAAATGTAGTTTTCAGTTATCCTGCGGCATTAGATATTTATTCCCAAGTGCTAAGGACCATGTCAAAACAAGGATATGAAAAGCTATATAAAGAGGTTTTTTTATTTGGTACTAAAATACCTTCTTTTGGGTGGCTCAGTCAGTTAAGCGTCCAACTTCGGCTCAGGTCATGAGCTCACAGCCCGTGAGTTGGAACCCCGTGTTGGGCTCTGTGCTGACAGCTCAGAGCCTGGAGCCTGCTTTGGATTCTCTGCCCCTTCCCTGCTCGCACTGTGTGTGTGTCTTTCTAAAAAATAAATAAACATTAAAAAAAAAATACCTTCTTTTAAGGGGCACCTGCGTGGCTTAGTCAGTTAAGCGTCCGACTTCAGCTCAGGTTTCAGTTCATCTCATGGTTTGTGGGTTCAGGCCCCTCATCAGATCCTTTGTCCCCTTCTCTCTCTGCCCCTCCTCCGTTTGTTCTCTCTCTTTCTCTCTCAAATTAAAAAAATCAAAATCAAAAAAATCAAAAACTTAAAGTACCTTTCAAAAAAAATCCTAGTGATGATAATTGCTTGTTTTTCATTTCCTTTAGTTTTGTGTTAGCATCTTTACTTGGCAAAATAAAGATTTGCCAATGCTATGCCAGAAGGAAAGCTTTCCAGTCCAAATTCTTGGACCTACCGCTGGAGAATCGTTGACACATACGGGCTCAAAGAGCAAGTACAATGTTGATGTAACTCAGGAGGACAAGCAACCATCTAGAACTTTTAAATGATTTCTGCCAATGACTAGCAGATATGGCCTATGCTTACAATGCAGGCATTAGGGAAGAAGAAGAGGAGAGGAGTTTGATTTGTTTTGATGGCTTTAATCCCTGTTCCCTTTTGTCAGAGGTGTGAACTCTTGGAAAGGCCTCCTCTGTGTCTCCTCTTTGTGCTTCTTCCTACTGCGGGCAGTTTACATCTGCTGCCCCTCCCTGCCAGGGAGGGAATGGAATGTGTCCTTTCTCTGCGTGCAACTCTGACTTTATCACCAATCTTCCTGTCTTTCAAAGCCACGGCTGTCAACTGTGATTTCTCATCTCCAGGTGCGAAGGAAATTGCCCCTTGTAAGTGTTTGCACGTCTCAGTCCCCCACCCCCCCAGGGTTACCTCCAGTGCCTGTCAGGTGAATTTGCACTAATGAGATTAAAGTAGGTGTGTTGGAACTTTCAAACGTTTTTTGCCCAGATCACTCCAAAATTCCTGAGGTAAGAACTTGCCCAAATCGACGGTAGTAATTTCAAATCTTGAACTGTCCCTTGCAGGGTAGTTCAGTCACCGTGTGGCAATAGGAACGCAGTTGAGGGGGTCCTAGGAGCAAAGGGGTGTGGAGAGGGTGGGGCTGTGGCTGGGGCTGGTCTCTCAGGTGGAAAAGGTATTTCAACTCCTCTATGGCAACTTCCAGTTTGTTCAATAGGTGCTTATTCTAGTTGGGATTTACTCCACAGATGGTTTGACCCAGGACCCACAGCTGTTTGGGTTGAAAAAATAAGCGATTGTAACAGAAGGAAGAGGGGTTTCCAGAGGGCAAGGGAGAAGGCCTAACCAGGAGACGGGGGGGTGATCAGGGATGATGACAGAGGAGAGGGCCTCAAGGCTGCTTCAGGAGATGTGGGCAGGGGTACTGAGTGGGCCTAGAGCCTGGGAAGGATGGGGAGAATGAGAATTCACTGTTGCTGAAGCCATCATCACAACTTAGAAGAAGAAACTAAGGCTTGGGGAACCAGCGGAGACCTGAATTCGTGTCTTTGCTCCACTGTGTGACTTTGGGCAAGTTATGCCACACTCCTGGGCCTCAGTTTCCTCAGAGTAAAGGGAGCGCATGGCACCATGGAGGTTCCTTCCAGCTCTGAGGTCTTATTCTGAGACTCTAAGCAAAAATGCTTTCCACGTTTGCTCCTTCCTGTGATGTGGGCTCCCTGGCCTGGGCTTGAGGTAGGGAAAGGTGGCAGGAGGACTGAGTCAGCTGGAGGCAGCAGTGACCCTGCTGTAAACACATTGATGATGGCCCACCAGAAAACTAAGCACAGCCCGAGGTGACAGATGACATTCTGCAAACCAGTGCTTTAGAACACGGGTGCTACCTACCCAGAGGTAGCCCCACATGCTTGACATTTGAGCAGGTGGAATTCAGGCAGCTGAGTTAGCTAGACAAGGGTCTTTCCCATCATACACATATATATACACACCAGCTTTATGCCCACCTCTGGGTCTTTGTTCTAGTCTCCTATTTATGGACTCCTTCCATTTCTCCTTCAACCTTTCCCAATTACACTCATAGACAAAGGCTCTAACTCCTCCAGGATCCAGTTTCTTGTGTTGATTGCCATTGCTAATGGAGCAGAGATAAATTGTAGGCCTCCCTATATCGTTTCCTGTGCCACAGAATGACCTTGTTTAGGTAAATGACCACTCATTGTCTTCTAGAGTGGCAAGACATTGGGTAAAAATCAGAAGGAAATTCTGACACATGCTACCATATGGATAAAACTTGAAGACATTAAGCTAAGTGAAATAAGCCAGTCAGAAAAAGACAAATATTGTATGATTTCCCTCGTATGAAGTACCTACAGTAGTCAATTCATAGAGACAGAAAGTATAATTGAGCTTTCTAGAACCTAGGGGGGGGGGGATGGGGCGTTCGTGTTCCATGGGTACAAAATATCAGTTTGGGAAGATGAAAAATTTCTGGAGATGGATGATGGTGGTAGTTGCAAACAATGTGAATATATTTAATGCCACAGAACTGTAGGCTTTAAAATGTTTACAATGGTGATTTTTTTCATATGTGTATTTCACCACACACACACACACACACACACACACGCACACGCAAAAGTAGAGGACTAAATCCCTGCGCAATGGAACCTGGTTTTGTCCTCCACTGGGCTTCTTCAGCCAGGCTCTCAAGTTCTAGAAGCCTACTAACCTTTTGTTT
Source organism: Neofelis nebulosa (assembly GCF_028018385.1). NCBI lineage: Eukaryota > Metazoa > Chordata > Mammalia > Carnivora > Felidae > Neofelis > Neofelis nebulosa. The sequence goes on along the minus strand of NC_080791.1, from coordinate 26,288,830 downwards.
ATTGAAGTATCACCAGGTCTGGTGAGTTTCTATTTGCATAGTTAATAGGATATGTTGACATTTGACTTGATTTTGAATTTTTGATTCTTTTTTGTATGTTGGCCATCACTCAGTTCTTGATATCTATCATCCCACACCACAGTGCCTTGCTCATCAGCATATAAAGGAGGTAAGTGACTCAGTGATTAAGAAACTCAAATTAAGAGCAGGTGGATCCGGAGGGTGAAGGAAGAGGACAGAGATAGTTGGAGTTGATAGGAATGCAAAGCTGTGCTCTAATGGCTACGAAAGGGAAAGAGAATGGTGGGGGAAAATGATACAATAATAGGAGTTCAGTTTTCCTATGTCAGTGGGGGAGCACAGCTCGTCAGAGGCTGTCCATTCTAAATATGAATGCCTCATATGAGCCATCCACAACACTGAAATTCTGTCAAAACCAAAGTTCACCGAGACCCCTGGAAAATGAAGTTATCTTATCTCTTCTACTCCCTGTCTCTGGTTCCTGTCAATCTCTGTCACTTCTCCTCATCCCTTTCCACTGGCACCAGAAGCTTGAGTGCCAGGGGCACCCTGCTAATTAGTTACCCTTGGCCTGTGAGCACAGGTGTGCCTTTGTCAAGATTTCCATGCCTGGGGGAAAAAAATCAGTTTTTGGCTCTGATGACATCCCTGTTGGTTCAGGTTCCAAAAGTCTCTCTGCCTCGGACTTTTCTGGAGCATCACAAAATGCTGCCACTATTTCGTTTAGCATTTATTAGACACCTACCTTGGAGCAAGAAGTGACCTTGGAAGTCACCTAATCCAGTGCTTCCTCAAACGTCCAAGTGCATGTGAACCATAAGGTGATCATGTTAAGAGGAAGCTTCTGACTCAGTAGGTCTTTGGCCGGGCGGGGTCCCGATTCTGAATTTCTAACATATTTTCTCGGGTGATGCTGATGCAGCAAATCCCTGAGCCATATTTGAAGTAACAAGAATCTGGTCCAGTGATTCTCGGCCCTTACTATACATTAGTATCACCTGTGAGCTTTTGAAAACTATGACAGCCCGGGCGCCTGGGTGGCGCAGTCGGTTAAGCGTCCGACTTCAGCCAGGTCACGATCTCGCGGTCCGTGAGTTCGAGCCCCGCGTCAGGCTCTGGGCTGATGGCTCGGAGCCTGGAGCCTGTTTCCGATTCTGTGTCTCCCTCTCTCTCTGCCCCTCCCCCGTTCATGCTCTGTCTCTCTCTGTCCCAAAAATAAAAAAAAAAAAAAAAATGAAAACTATGACAGCCTGGTCTTCATTCCCAGATATTATCATTTAATATTGGTCTGAGGACAGCCAGTCTTTATTTGTCTAGAAAGGAGAATCACGTGAAGAATAGCAACTACTGAAAACTATAGCTCTTTTCAAATACCTTGATTTTATATCTTTCCTATGGAAACTATCGGCAACAAATCCCACCTTCACTGCCCTACCCATCCCTCTGGTTGACCTGGGATTTCATTTCCTGTTGTGAGATTATTAACTGTTATAATATAACAATGAAAAATAACATTGAATATGTACTATATGATACACATCATTGTAAGTACTTTATATTTAAATTACACAATACCCTATGAGGTAGATACTATCATTATCACCCTCATCTTTTTTATAAAGGCGAAAACGAAGCACAGAGAGGTAAAGCAACTTGCTATAAGCCACAGGGCCAGTGAGTGATACAACCAGAGTTGGAACTCTGGTTCCAATTGGAAGTCTGTTTCCAGAGCCAACTCTCTTAACCGTCACATCATTTAGCCTCCCCCTACAATGCCATGGATAGGACCAATGCTGGGCAAAGGTGAAGGAAATATGCTGTTTTTGATTAAAAACTTTTTTTACATTTATTTATTTACTTTTGAGAGAGAGAGAGAGAGACAGAGCACAAGTGGGGGATGGGCAGAGAGAGAAGACACAGAATCTGAAGAAGGTTCCAGGCTCTGAGCTGTCAGCACAGAGCCGAAAGCAGGGCTCAAACTCACAAGCCGCGAGATCGTGACCTGAGCCAAAGTCGGACGCACAACCGACTGAGCCACCCAGGCACCCCTGATTAAAAACTTTTTTATTGATATGCTGTTTTTTTCAGTCTGAGTTTTTGTTGCTTTTATGGATCAAGTTCATGTCACTTTGAAAAATCAACGTGGCTCCGTTAGTTAAGAATCCAACTCTTGATTTTAGCTCAGGTCATGATCTCACGGTTTGTGAGATGGAGCCCCGCGTGGGGATCTGTGCTGACAGGGCAGAGCCTGCTGGGGATTCTCTCTCTCTCTCTCTCTCTCTCTCTCTCTCCCCCTGCCTCTCCCCCACCCACCTTCTCCCTCTCAAAATAAATAAATAAATAAACATTAAAAAAAATCAATATGATACAAAGCTGTATGTGTATCTTTCCTATTTTCCATGCCGTCTCTCCACTCAGCAGCCCTTTTGCACGGGGCGCAGTAGGAATATTTACTCTTCACGAATGGGGCCTGACCCAGGTGCAGGATGACATTCTGACAAGAATTTCAAGCTGCATCTTCCCCTCTTATGGGGTTTGAAGAATCCCACAGGTTTCGATCTAACAAGGCTTATTTCTTGAGTGGTCGCCAACATAATCAGGCTCATTCACGCCAATGATCCTTTAGCATATACCTCTCCAAACAGAGACATTCCCCTTTGATTATAAAACAGCCCAGCACAGACCCATCTCAGATTCAGAGTTGGATGGTTTAGTTGCTAGAAATGCCAGAAGGTCTTGCTATTAATGGATAGTCTGCTCTTGTAACACCATTACACAATGTGGGATCCAATAGAGTAAGAAAAATCTCCAAACTATTTTTAGTCTAAATAAAGCATCATGAGATGCCCCCAAATCCGACATACTGTAAGATCAAACCCAATCAGTTTGGCAACTTGCTATTGGTTAGGATGTTATGTATTATTATGGTTCTCCTTTGGTGCAAATGACCAAGAACTGACTGGACTAGTCTCAAGCCAATGAGATCTAACTGGCCAGAGAGAGGAATAGTGGCAGATTTACAGGGTTCAAGCAAAATAGTTTCAGAGAATTCAGAGTTAGAAGTTTCGTGAGACCTTATCAGGCCCTCTTTCAAATGTCTGACCGGTCTTTAGATCATCCCCCTATAAACAGGTGTCCAAACTCTGCTTAAGCACCTCTGGTGTCAGAGAACTCATTACCTTACAAGGTGGTCAATTCTGTTGTCAGAGAGTTCATATTGTTAAAGTTCTTCCTTAGAATAAGTTCAAACCATGTCAATGTGACTTCTGCAAATGGGTCCTAGTTCTGCTCTTCAGAGTCACACACACACACAAAAGCTGGTTCATCTTCTATTTAACAGCTTTGCTCTAAGCAAATTCAAAGTTATTACATCCTCCTCTACCTTCTTCTCCTCCATGTGAAGTATTATTTCTTAAGATCCCCATGACCATGACAAGCCTTTCACCACGTGGCCTCTCTCCTCTGAGCACCCACCATGCTGCTGAGGTCAGTTAAAAGCCCAGTTCCCTCCATTGTGGCACGTGATGGACTGCTACCTCATTTCCCCTGGACACCCACTTTCTATTCATGATATATATCCAAGAGCATGCAAACCAAGGACACTGAGCTTGTGGTCAGCCCTAGCAACCCAAGCCCACAGCTTCCTTCTGGGCCTCCTGACATTCCCAAGCAGAGAAGGGAAGGGGACAAACTGGTGTGTATTCATTTAAAAAAAAATTTTTAATGTTTATTTCTGAGACAGAAAGAGACAGAGCATGAGTGGGGGAGGGGCAGAGAGAGAGGGAGACACAGAATCAGAAGCAGGCTTCAGGCTCTGAGCTGTCAGCCCAGAGCCCGATGCGGGGCTCAAGCTCACAAACTGCGAGATCATGACCTGAGCCGAAGTTGGTCGCTCAACCGACTGAGCCACCCAGGCTCCCCTATTCTTTACCTCCTCCCATAGCTGGTCTTGGCTGGGATGCAACACTGACAGATGACATCCGATAGACTTCGTGACTGGCACTTTTTCTGTGTAGCCTCATCATGGGGCTCTGAGTCAGTAGCTGGACCTCTTTACCAGCAGAGCCTTCAGGAGACCCAGCAAATGTCCAGGCATTCAGAGGCCTCTTTGCTCTGCTCCCTGACACCGACGAGACAGAATCGGTTCTCTGGTCCACCCCCTTCTCTTTTTCCAACAAAGCCCAGGTCAGACAGACTAATGGAGACAGGCAGATTCCTTTGGAAGCATCTGAGCAAATAGCTGGGCTCAGAATGAGCCATAGCTTCTTTCAAAATCTTTCTACCACCTTCCATGCTGGGTCTTCTTGCTGTGCTATGGCTACCAGGACCTGTTCCGGGCATATCATACTATATCTCTGTGCTCAGGGCGGCTAATTGCACAAGAGAGGCAGTGGGCATTGGTCACTGGGCTTGGATGCCCATGCCTCAAGGCAAGAGTGGCCCGTCAACTACTCTGAGTTGCTCACGGCTCTTCATTGCCCCAAAGCTCTTGAATTAAGTGAAGGGGATAGATAATAAATACATGAAAAAAAATGTCCAGTATCATTAGGTATTAGGGAAATGTAAATCATAACCAAAATGATATACCACTTCACACCCACTGGTATGACTATTGGTGATGACAAATGTTAGAATGTGGAGGAATTGGAGCTCCCATGCATTGCTGAGAACGTAAAAATAGTGAATGTAAAATAATGCAGCTACTTTGGAAAACAGTCTGGCAGGTATAGGTTGTCTATGTTAGGTATAGAGTTGCCATATGACCCAGCAAGTCAATCCTAAGTGTATACCCAAGAAAAAGGAAGATATATGTCTACACAAAAACATGTGCAAAAATACTCATAGCAATATTATTCAGAATAGCTGCAAGTGAAAACAACCCAAACATCCAAACGTTTGGAAAAGTAAAAAGTGCTATCTATACAATGGAATAGTATTAGGCAATAAAAAGGAATGAGGTAAAGAAAGACATCTCATCTTTGTAGATCAGAAGACTAATATTATCAGGTGGCAATAATCCCCTAAGTGGTCTGTAAATTCAACAAAATCCCTATCAAAATTCCAGCTGGTGCATTTATAGAAATTGGAGTATTAATTAGCCATAAAAAAGAATGAACTCTTGCTGCTTGCAGTGACATGGGTGGAGGTAGGGAGTATAATGCTAAGTGAAATAAACCAGTCAGAGAAAGATAAATACCATATGATCTCACTCATTTGTGAAATTTGTGAAATTTAAGAGACAAAACAAATAAGCAAAGGAGAAAAGAGAGAGATGAATCAAGAAACAGACTCTTTTTTTTTTAATTTAAAAAATTTTTTTTAACCTTTATTTATTTTTGAGACAGAGAGAGATAAAGCATGAACGAGGTGGGTCAGAGAGAGAGGGAGACACAGAATCTGAAACAGGCTCCAGGCTCTGAGCTGTCAGCACAGAGCCCGATGCGGGGCTCAAACCCATGAACTGCGAGATCGTGACCTGAGCTGAAGTCAGACGCTTAGCCGACTGAGCCACCCAGGCGCCCCAAGAAACAGACTCTTAACTATAAAGAATGAACTGATGGTTATTGAGGGGGATGAGGGAAATAGGGGATGGGAGTTAAAGAGTACATTTCTCATGATGAATAAAATAAAATAAAATGATTTTTAAAAGGAAAGAAATGATGCTGGTTATTCATATGCAAAAGAAGGAAGTTGGGCGTCTACCTCTTTGTGACCTTGGCTTAGTCAATGCTTCCTTAGATCTGACACCAAAAGCACAAGCAACAAAAGAAGAAAAATAGACAAACTGGGCTTCACCAAAATTAAAAGCTTTTGTGCTTCAGAGAATACCATCAAGAAAGTGAAAAGACAACCTACACAATGGGAGGAAATATTTATATATCATATATCTCATAAGGGACTTCTATATGGATTATATGAAGAATTCATATGTATCAGTCGTAGACAACCAAATTTAAAATTGGGCAAAGGATCTGAACAGGCATTTCTCCAAGACAAATATACAAATAAGCACATGAAAAGATGTTCCACATTAAGGAAATGGAAACCAAAACTATAAGGAGATACCGTTTCACACTCACTAGGATGGCTAAAATTAAAAAAGCAAATGATAGCAAGTGTTGGAGAGAATGTGGAGAAATTGGACCCTTATACATTGTTAGTGGAAATGTAAAGGGATACAGCTGCTTTGGAAAACAATCTGGCAGTTGTTCAAAATGTGAAACAGAGTTACCATCTGATCTAGTAATTCCACTCTTAGGCATACACCCAAGGAAATAAAAATGCCTGTTTGCACAAACATGTGTACATGAAAGTTTACAGCAGCATCATTCATAATAGCCAAAAGGTGGGAACAACCCAAATGTTCATAGATTAATGAGTCGATGAGTAAAACGCAGTATGATCGTCCAATGGAATATTATTTGTGCATAAAAGGGATGAAGTACTGATACATGGCTCTCAACATGGATGAACCTTAAGAACATTATGTGAGGTGAACACACCCAGTCACAAAAGACAACAGATTAAACGATTACATTCCCATGAAATGTCCAGAATAGGAAAATCTACAGAGACAGAAAGTAGGTTTGTGGTTGCTTGCAGCTGGAGGGTATGAGACAAATAGGGAGGTGACAGAGAAAGGGTACGGGGCTTTCTTTTTGAGATGACTGATGCCTGTGTCTGTGACTCTATCAAAAGGCATTGACTTGTATCCTATCAGTGGAGGGATTGTGTGGTATGTGACATAGATCACACATATATCAATAAAGCTGTTCAAAACAAAACATATAACAAATTATTATAAGACTTAAAACGAGTAAATAATCATTGAGTTAACAATTTGCTGGCTCTGCTTGAGGCTGGCTTTGTGACACTGAGCTGGATGACTTCTGCTCCCTTTCATTCCTCTGCCTCCAGTCTCTCTTCCCTTGGCTGTTCTAACTTGCACACATGTTCACTGACGTTTTCCTAAGGCATGAGTCTGATCATACCACTTCCGTGTCTCAAACCATCAGTGGCTCCCTGCTACCGAATAAAAGACAACATCTGCTCCTACCTTTTGTCCCCATGCAACCCCCCTGTTGGGCTCACCGTCTTCCTAGCAGCCACTTTCCAGAGGACAAACGAGGCTACTCACCTTTCTCCACACCGAAGGACAGCATCCCTGCCTCCAGGTCTGATCTCACATGGGTCTCAGGGACTGTCAGAATCTACCCACCCTCCACAGTCCTGCTGGGTGCCCAGGACCAGCACTTAGCCTCTCTGGTCTTGCTTCCCTTTGCCAGTAAAATCATGGGATTGAACTATCCACATTTTCCGAGGAAACAGAATTCCTTGGGATGCTCATCAGGGTTTTTCAAAAGAGGATGGCATGGTCAAGTGAGTTCAGGAAACCCTGGATTGAACAGACTTCCTTCCCGCAGGACTGTTCAGAGCCTTTAATTTGCTAATAGGCATTGTGGATCACCAAAAGTGGGATATGATTTGCAACCTTTCCCAGGATTTTAAAACTATGCACATACACACATATACTCCCTACACACACACACACACACACACACCCATTCAGCCCCCCCCCCCCACACACACACTTTAAAGGAATATCTTGCCCTATACAGCACACCCAGGAAATGCTGAACTAGTCTTTCAGGCTCCTTCTGGATCCAAAAAATAAGAATGAAACAAAAGTTACTATCTAAAAATTGCCACCTCACATGAGACCTTTCCTAACCCCTCTGCTTTAAAGCCATCTGACCCTGCTCTGTATTCCCATGACACCTTACATATCTCTAATGGAATACTCACCTCATTATACTTCATGAAGTGAAAAAAATCCCTTTGGATCTGTGGTCAGCATGCTGTAGTGAAAAAAAAAATACAGGCCATGAAACTACACAAAGAAAGTAGGTTTCTGCCTGCTACAACTTTGGGCAAGTTAAAACCTCAGTTTCCTCATCCTAAATATGGGACTACTAATACCTTACCTGGAGAGTTGGGGGGCAGGAGGGAAGCCAAAAGACACAAAACCCTCAGCACCTGGCACCTGGGGGACATGCACTAACTGGAAACTGTCATCATTATTATTACCTTTGAGTGGATTTGTTTTCTGACTCATATGACTCCTTGAGGGGCTCCGCACCCCAGGCACCTGTGTCCCCTCCCAGTGTCTCTGCATTTCCTAACACAGAGTGTGATTTTTAGGAACATTGAATGAAATTAATTTTATTGAAGTGAATTAACTGTGGGCTTCTTCACGAAGAAAAGCAGAATTTCTGCCTTCCACCCAGGCTGCTGGATTTAGGGTCCTGGTGCTTTTCTGTTGAGTAATCTCATGCAGGCCTGTGCAGCACCCACATTTGCTTTTTATTGGGGGTTAGAATTCCTTCTAGGCCTATGCTCTGCAGCTCAAAGAGAGGATACAAAGGTAGGACACAAGGCAAAGGAATGAAGGCAGCAAAATTTATAGAAAGATACCTTTTCTTTTTTCCCTAGGAGTTTCCTAAGTTCTACTTTTGGTGCCAGTCAGCGAGAATAAGGGAACGGACACGTCAGCTAGGGTGGGGACGGTGGAGAGGCTGCGGTGACAGGTTCCCTGCAGACATGGCTCACATGGGTTGTTCAAACTAGCAGGTGTTCTCTGATGATTTCTCACGGACTAACAGTTACGAAGGACACGGCGAAATCACATGCAGTATTGGTCTTGAAGCATACGCGGTTTATAGAGGACAAGGCTTAAATTCACAAAATGACGATAGAATAGGAAAATTCATAATCGGGCTGGCTTTCCTTGATTCCTTTGGTTCAGGTAACTTCCTTTGTTCCCTGCACCCAAGGCGTCTTTACCTCCCCCGTCATACTTGCAATTCTTTGTTTAATTTGTCTTCCACCTTCCCCCCCACCCGCCCCATGAGGTAGGAGTTACATTCCCCCCATCACCAGGAGGGAGAACTTCAGAGAGGGGCTGAGTTGGTGTAGAAGAAAGGAGAAGGTGTTCCAGGGGGAGCACAGCAGGAGCAAATAAATGTGCAGAGGAAGGAGTGGATGAGGTCTGTCACTGCCTAGGATGGGGGCCCTGGCTTAATGTGTGCCTACTGGGGTCAATGATGGAGGCATTTCATCAACATTATTAGGAGGAGGAGGAGAGGGAGGAGCAGGGAAATAGCAAATGGGTGGAGGGTGTTCCATTCAGACTCCTCTTTGTCTTTTTTCCTTTAAAAAATTTGAAAAAAATTTTAATGTTTATTTATTTTTAAGAAAGAGAGTGAGAGAGGGAGAGAGAGACAGAGCGCATGTGGGAGAGGGGCAGAGAGAGAGACACATGTGGAATCAAAAGCAGGCTTCAGGCTCTGAGCTGCCAGCACAGAGCCCATCGTGGGCCTCGAACCCACTAACTCTGAGTTCATGACCTGAGTCAAAGTCAGAAGCTTAACCTACTGAGCCACCCAGCCACCCCTGTCTCGTCTTTTTCTATCACACCCCATTTCTCCACCTCTAGGTCACTATGGGGTCCCACTGTGGCCCAACACGAAGAGTCCAGCTCAATGTGTGGCTCTTGCTCATGGGACTTCAGTCTGAGACTGGCCTGGTGCGGTGGAGGAAGCCACAGCAGACTGTCTGGCGGGCTTGGCATCTTCATACTGCCGGCATGTGGAGGACTGGTAGAGTAATTGGTCTTGCGACAGGAGAACCTCATGGCAAGAAAATGGGAAAGGCCATCCGCTTGGCTAGTGGGGACTCACACCCCACAGAGGAAGCTCCCATTTCTGTAGACTTCCTCCATCTGTGACTCAGCGTTCTGGCCTACAACTGAGAAGCTCACCTGTGCTTTGTCCAAAATAGCCATTGCTGCCTCGCTACAATGGGTGTAGGGCACCCTGGGCAAAGGCAGCAGTTCTCCTAACCGCCATCACTGGCCAGGTGCCTGCCCTTGGGAAAATTATAGACTTCGGTCCTGTGCCTGGAGCAGTGAAGCACTCAATAAATGTGACTATTATTAATAATAATCTCATTATTATTGGTGCAGACAAGTCTAGGAAAAAAAAGATATTACAGGTTTAGGGCAGATAACTTTTGTTCAGTTTTTATTTCCTGATGCAAGATCTCTGGACAAGAGTCTTTAATTCACTCCCAGAGCATCTCAGTAACACCTGTTGCCCATGTCCCAGTTTCCCCATGGGACAATGCATGGGCTCCAGGTGTTTCCCTGCTTGTGCAGTGAGGTTTATACCACAGCAGAGGAAGCTCAAAATTATGTGCCTCAGCTCATATGAGGAATTTGGAAAAGGAGAGGAGGAGAGAGAAAGGAAGGGGCGAAGAGGTGGGGGTGGGGGGAAGGGGAGGAGAAGAGTGAGCCCTTTGCTCTGGAATAAAAACAAGTTCTCTCTGGGAGAAGGGAAGGTATCTAGGCCCATTCCCCCTAAAATGTAAGAAGCGGTTCTGGAGGAGATAAGCCCTTAAATGTCCCCAGAACAATTCACTAAGGCATGTTTGGCCATTCAATCATCCATCAACCCAGGGTACTAGTAGTCTTTGCTCAGAAAGCATGGCCTATGCAGAAACATGAAGACGTTCATGGAGGATTGTCTCTCAGCCACTTTCTCTGAGCCACTAGCAGCATGAATTTTGAATTCCTACTCCCTAACACCCACATGTGTATGGCTGTGTGCATATATCTGTGCACAAGTGTGTAGTTTGTGTGCAAATACATGCTGGTCTTTGCGCCTGTGGGTGTATATATTTTGTGGGGAACTTGTTTATGTGCAATGCCTGGAGAGGTGTCAAGTTTTCTCTATAGAAAAGGGGTAAGTTGAGCATATGAAATACAGGCTGTGAAAAGCATTAGGAGCACAGAGGCTGGGAGGGAGGTTTTGCTGGAGGAGGATTCCAGAAACCTACCTTCAACACAACGAATTGCATGACTTTGTGTAGCCCCTTCTCTGTACATCAGTCCCCATCTCTCTGAAATGTGGTTGATTGTATCTACCCTGCCTGTCCCACACAGGTTCATGAAATTCAAGTAAGATGAGACATGGGAAAACACCTTGAACAGTATGAAAACCATACAATCAAACTCAAGTTTTGCCAACAAACTCTGGTAAAAATGTACATAAAGTGCACAGCACAGGATCTGACACATAGTAGTTGCTCTATAAATATCACTTCTTCTGTCACCCTCTGCACATAGTAGATACCAATGATATTGGATGGATGGATGGATGGATGGACAGATAGATGGATGGACAGATGGATGGATGGATCAGTGGATCGATGGGTGGGTGGATGGAGGCCTTTGTTAGTGCTCCTCCCTCAAGATTACGTTCAAGAAGCTTTGCACAGAGCATTTGGCTGCTATAGCTGTGGGAAGGGGGGGAAATCCACCCCCCACCCCAGCTCAGTTTTTTGAACTACTGCATAATCTACCATCTCACAGAGGGACACCAGAGTACCAAGAGACAGCATGATGGGGCAGTTAGGGTGGATTTTCCTTCCAAAATAATAATAGTAATTAGAGGATAAAAGAACAGTATAAGTTGTTTGAGTTGAAAGTCGCCCAAGGGTTGTTTCTTGCGTGTACTAGGCCTGGGATACAGACACTCTCTGCAGTCCAGAGGTTAAGTCTAGTGAGGAAGACAGACATTAAACAAGGGACCCCAGCGAAGGTTGGCAGGATAACTCAATGAGGTTTTATTTCAGCCTGGTATCCCTTACTCCTGGGGAAGTTTCTGTTGCTGAGTCAAAAGCAGACCCTTTCCACTCCCTGTCTACTATTTTCCAAAAGGTGAAGGAAATCCTTGGGTGACTCAGATGGAACATGGGGAGAGGATCAGAGTATGAGATGGGGAGGGGTCACCAAACTGGGAAGCTGATAGAATTCTGTGAGTACGGCAAGTAGAGGAGAGTTGGGAAGTAGGAGAGCCTTAGAAGCAAATGGCTTCAGGATATACTAGGGAGGTTCAGGGACTCACAGCCTCCACATTCACGGGTTCAGTCATGGTGCGGAAGCTACAGGACTATCTGTCGTCAAAGACCGTGTGAACTTATATAAAGAAGACATCAGCAGTGGCAGTGTTGGGCAGGCAGAATGACATCCATCCCCCAAAGATATCCATGTTCTAATCCCCAGAACTGTAACTATGTTACTTTACATGGCAAAAGGGACTTTGCAGACAAGTTTCAATTAAGGACTTTGAGATAGGGAGATTTTCATGGATTATCCAGGTGAGTCCAAGATAACCAGGGTCCTTAAAACTAAAAGACCCAGGCAGCTGAGTTATAGAGACAGAGAGAGTTGAAGATGCTGTGCTGCTGACTTTGAAGATGGAGGACAGGACCCTCCCCGGGCTGAGGAATGTAGGTGCTGACAAAGCATAGACATTGATTTCACCCTAGAGTTTCCAGAAAGAATGAAGCATGCAGATACCTTGATTTTAGCCTAGTGAGACCCATTTTAGATGACTGACTTCCAGAACTGGAAGATAATCCATTTGTGTCCTAAGTCACTACACTGGTAATTTGCCACAGCACTCCTGGAGGGGGGGGGGTGTCATAGTGTGAGAACTTCCCTCTTGACCTCTGACCCTGAGTCATAATTGCTTATGAATCGACAATTACTGAGAACTTTCTATGTACCAGGCAGAACATAGTTTTTAAATTTTTTTAATGTTTATTTTTGAGAGAGAAAGAGAGAGACAGAGTATGAGTGGGACAGAGGCAGAGAGAGCGGGAGACAGAATCTGAAGTAGACTCCAGGCTCCGAACTGTCAGCACAGAGCCCCACACAGGGCTGGAACTCACAGACCGTGAGATCATGACTTGAGCCAAAGTTAGTCACTTAACTAACTGAACCACGCTGGTGCCCCATATAGTTTTTTTAAAATGCTGTCTTGACCCAGTTTTGAGGCCCTGATTAGAAGCTAGCCAGTTCCCCTTCTTGAGGAGTCAACTGAGTCTACACCTGCAACCACCTCTTCTATTAGGCTCTCACACTCCAGACCACCCTACAGCTACCCTAATTGCCCAGGGCCATGTACTAGGGGAACTCTTATGCCTCAGAGCCTGGTGAAATTATTCAATCCACCCAATCTTAAGCCTGCTTGCCCTGCCCTGCCTGTTCTTTTCCTCAGAAGCCACAATTTATTATTATTCTATTATTCTAAGGGACCTGCCCATAGTTCCCACCTCTCTGTCTCAGGACCCACCCTGGTGCTTCCCTGAGTGGCCCTGCATGGTGTGCTGTGTTCTCGACAGAGAGCTGCAAGTCCAACACTTTAAACTTTAAAATTCTTTCCAATTTCTCTGTCTTGGTCTGTATCTGGCCTCACCCTACCTTACGCCAGGTATTGTGGTAAAAACACCAGGCAGTGTCCCAAAGCCCTCTACAAACATTTACTCATTTAATCTTCCCCACAAGCCTACAAAGAAGATATTTGTCATGCAAAGTGGGGATAATTATAGTAAATAGGTAATAATGAGAAGCAACGTGCCCAAGATTACATAGCTTGAAAGTGGCAGAGCTGGAATTGAAACCCAAATAACCAGGCTTCAGAAACTAGGCTTGTCACCACACACTGTGCTGCCCATAGTGACAGAGATGGCATTTGCCACCATCCTAACAGGACAGGGTGCTCAAAACTGATCTGACCAATAAGTGCTCAAGGGTTGGGGCTGGAGGTACCAATCTGGCAGGATGTCCACTTTGAGACAGGTCAATTCGCCAACGTTTAGCCTTGGGAGGAGGGAGCAGAGAATATTCTGAAGACACTTTGTTTCTGCTACGCTCCAGCAGGAGTTAGAGCAGGTCCCCTCCCCCGCAGCAGTGATGACCTCAGGGGAAACATAGCTAGTCCTGTCTTAAGTCTGGGCCACCCCCCAAGCAGAGCCTGAAACCAAAGCTAGCTTGCAAGTACTTGGGAATGTGATTCCAGTAAGCATTGGTCTATTTGTGCATTTGTCCATTGTCTGTCTCTAATTAGGTCAATCTTCAACACACTGGTTCTCTCTTGAACTGTGTTTAATCTGATTTTTGAACAATTGATGTCATAATTTCAATGATTGTATTTTCAGTTTTAGGATTCTATTTGAGATTTTTTTTCTATTTGATATTTTTAAAGATTCTGTTTCTCTGGTAAGATTTTTTGTTTTGTCATCTATTTTCTTGGATATGGTCATAGGTATTTAAACATCTATGCCAGATAATTCCTATCTGGATCGCCTATGCATACGTTTCCATTTTCTGGTTTTTCCATTGGTTCTATTTCTTCATATGCCTGGTAAGCATTTATTGAATATTATATATTATCCATATAATATTGTAGAGGTTCTGGATATGTTTCCTCACTCTGGAGAAGATTCACTTTATCTTCTGGAAGACAACTGGGAATCAGATCTCCTCAATCTAACATGAATCAAGTTGACTTGAGACACATTTGCAGTCTTTGTAAGACTCTATCTCCAGCTGGTTTGTTCTCACTCCTCGAGTGTAGACCTCCAGAGGTCCCCACTGAGAAGACAAGGTGTTTTCTAGGACCTCCCCACCCCCATCCTTGAGGGGATACTGAACTCCAATTTTTTTCCCATATACTGAGACACCTGTAAAAGCTTTGCCATGCATGTTGTCCTCTTCCACTTGACTTCTTAGTCTTTTGCTTTGCACAGATTAATTAGTAAAGGCCTCAGATATCAGTGTGGGGTGTCAGACTCACTTCTCTCCAGGGTCTTAGGCCTCAAGTCCTGGCCACCTTGGAGACACTTCCATTTGTATCTATTCAGTTTGTGAGGTTGCCTCAAGATCTTCTGATTCTGTACCTCTTAGCAGTATCCCCTCTACCCAGCGTCTTCACCTCCTGTTCCACACCAATAATTGACAAAGGCCCAGTGTGTAGAAAGTTGGGTTTAACTCAATAAGCTTCCCCCCTTTATAGGATGTGGCCCCTCAATTCCTAGCTGCTTGCCAGATCCTAGGGTCTTCAAGGAGAAAATCTGCAAGGAGAGAGAGAGGGACAGAGAGAGAGAATCTGCATTTTGCCTGGCTTTTACAGTTGTTATTAGCAGGTGTGGTGGCCTGCTACAAGCTACTCCATCATAGCTGGAAATGAATGTGCTGACTCTTAAAGATTTCTAAAACTACTTTACTGAGTTGGTCTCAATGGCCTTCAGGGTCTTTCCAGGTCTCATCACTCTGAATTCAAACATGTTGTCCTCCCATTTCAGGCCCTTCTTAGCCTCTCTGGAACCACCCTCCTCAGTCTTCGGGAGCAGCATGCCTGGTTGTTGGGCTCCTCCAGGAAACCTCTGAATCTTCACTCAGAACTCTGTGTGGCCTCTTACTCTGCCCACCCAACTTTTCTCCCACCCTCACTGACACCATATTCCTTGCCATTTCCAGTGTCATGCCCTTAACACTTATGCATGATAGTCACGTCCCCACAGGGATCATCATGGCCCCTTTACCCACCCAGTGTTCCCCATTTAGCATCAACCCTCACCTCAAGCTCAAATGTAGACATTGCTGACATCTTCTATTCTTTTTTAGATATTTGGGGACAAGGAGACAACTTCCATTTCCCTATTACCATCAGCACGAGCTTTCAGGCTTTCTTGGGGATTCCTGGGTTACTCAAATCTCACTGCTGTTCCTCTTGTCAGTCTCCCCGCCAGGTAACCTACCTATCAACATCCCTTCATTTGGCTTTCCACTTTAACCTCACCCTTCTACCTTGTAACATGTTGTCCTGGAAAAGTATGATTTTAGAGACAGACCGAGTAGAATTTGAATCATATCTGCACCATTTACTTGGGAACTCACCCAGTGTGTTTTTGAGTTCACCATCACAGATGATAAAATGAAGGTAGCAGATTCTTTTTTTTATGGTTGTTTATTTATTTTGAGAGAGACAGACAGACAGACAGACAGAACATGAGCATGGAATGGGCAGGGAGGGAGAGAGAGAATCCCAAGCAGGCTCCACACTCTCCATGCAGGCGCAGGGCTCGGACCCACAAACCGTGAGATCATGACCTGAGCCTGAATCAAGAGTTGGATGCTCAACTGACTGAGCCACCCAGGTTCTCCCATTTATGTGAGGTGCCTCACATAAATGTTGTAGGGACTAAATGATATCGTCTTCCAAAGCACCAAGCCAGAGCCTGATTATTTTCTTCCCTCTACATATGCTAAAACCCTGTTCATTTTGCCAGGACCCCCTCCCTCCTTCACCTCCTTCTTCTCTTCTTTCGTTCCTTTATTCCTACTACCCATTAGGGTTTATTGGAAAGGACCCAGGTTCTAGCCTCTTCTTTGCCACTAACCTAGTAACAGAACCTTGAGCAAATCACTTGCTCTTTCTGAGCTTCAGTTTCTTCATCTATAAAAGAAGGCCCTGCAGGAGATGACCTCTAGGCTCCTGTTCTCCTGAGACATGCTGTGATGTAAAGCAGTTCTGAAATTCCATCTCTTTCACAGAGACTTTTCAACTGTTGAGAATAGTGGCAATTCTTTCTCCTTTACTCACATTCCACTGCCTTGTTTAAACATGTCCCTTCTGTTTTATTTTTGGTCTTTACACTAAAAACATTTATCTGTAAGGATTTATGTCAGAATGGCTGGGGGCAGGGTGATGAAATTATTTCTGCATGTTGATAGGGAGAGTCTTAACTCTGCAAGAACAAAAATGTTGCCCTCAAGGGGGAAAAGCTATCTTCTGTGGACGTTGTGTTCTCTTCATTCCCACCCTCAAAAGAGCCTGATGGAAATGCTTGGCTGAGTTCATGACAAGTAAGCAACAATCAGTCAATCTTCCTCCCTTCCTCCCTTCCTCCCTTCCTCCTTTCCATCCTCCCTTCCTTCCTTCCTTGCTTCCTTCCTTTTCTCCCTTCCTTCCTTCCCTTCCTTCCTTCCCTTCCCTTCCCTTTCCTTTCCTTTCCTTCCTTCCTTCCTTCCTTCCTTCCTTCCTTCCTTCCTTCCTTTCTTCTTTTCTCAGTGTAGGCACACAAGAAATACACAAAAGCATTTTACCAAAATTCAATCTGTACATTCAAGTCAATCTATTTACATGCTCATGCATTCTTTCTTTTATTTAACAAACTGTTTTTGAACATGTATTATGTGTGAGACATTGTGCTAGTTTTAAGATTGTAAACATGAACAAGACATAATTCCTGCCTTCCAGGAACTCACTGTCTATTTAACTAACTCATTTAACAAATATCTTATTACAGTGTGTCACTCTGGGTTCTCTGGAAGCAGTCAGTAAGACAGAGTTTGGAGTGTGAGATGCTTGTTAAGGATGGAAATCGGTTAAAGGGGGCAGGAGGAAAGCACAATTGGGCAGAAGCAAAAGTTGAACATGACACAGGCCTGACAGAACCTCAGGACCCAAATGTAAACTCTGGAACAGTCACACCACAATGGCCCAAATGCAAGTCTTTATGCCCCTGTGTACAGTTTCCTAAAACAAAGCACAACAATAGAAATTTATTCCGTCGCAGTTCTGGAGGCCTGAAATCTGACATCAAGGTGTCTGCAAGGCAGGCCCCCTCCAAAGGTGCTAGGGGAAGATTCCTTCCTTGTCTCTTCCAGCTCCTGGTGACTCCAGGTGCTCCTTGACTTGTGACTGCACCATCCAATCTCTTTCTCTGTCTCCACAGGACCTCTCCTCCATGTGTCCAAGTCTCGAATCTCCTTCTGCCTTTTTCTTATATGGACATCTGTCACTGGATTTGGGGTGCACTCTAAATCCAAAATGATCTCATCGAGATCCTTAATTAAATTCACAAAGACTTTTTTTTCCAGCTAAGTTCTCACTGACAAGTTCAGGGGTTTAGGACATGGACGCATCTTTTGGGGCCCACCATTCAATCCTCTACACCCTACCTCACTCAGTCATCTAATACAGACTGCCCCCTAAAGGATTCAGCCTTCAGAGATGCTGCTCTTGGTAACTGAGACAGACCCTAAAGTTGCTGACAGCTGAAGGCTGTCTGTTGGCTGTATTCTCCACAGATGGGCAGCAAAGTCTTCCTTGAAGGAGGTCTGTGTGGTACATCTTGTCTACTACACGTAGCCAAGACCCATGCTAGAATCAAGATGAAGTGGCGATAACATCAGAGTTCCTGTCCTTACTACACTTGCAGTGTGGCAAGGGAAGACAGATATTAATCACACAACCCCACAACTCCAGGCGAAAGCACTTCGGTGGCCAGCGCTGCCAAGGAGAGGTACATGTAAGAAAATGTGGAGGGGAGACCCTATAGGGCATGATGTGAGAGTGGAGAACAATGTTTAGGACAGAGACAAAAGCTTGAACAAAGATTGGGTCATGTGCCTTCAAGGAAGTGAAGGGAAGCCAGTGAAGCTAGAGACAGAGAGTGAAGACGGACAAAGTGTGGCATGAGATTGGGGAGGGGGGTGCTGTGGGGAATGTGACCTCTAGCCTTAGAACAACACAACTCTATTGAAGAGTTTCAAGAAAGACTATGATGGCAAGGCAGGAACTGGGAAGCGACCAGACTAACTTGCATTTGAAGGCGAGATACATAATGCCATGACAGCAGTACAGAGAACAGATTCCAGAAGAGAGGCAGTCATTGTAGCAAACCAGCCAGGAGTTTATGGGACCTCAGCTAATGGATGATGATAGCGGTGATGGAAAGAAACCAATGGATTCCAGAGCAATTTAATCAATATTTAACTGGATTTGGTGATGGACTGGGCATAGAAGTGAGGGAGGGAAAGATGTTCAGGATGAATTCCAGGTTTCTGCAAGTGGATAAAGAGTGTTGATCCTCACTGAAAGAGGGAGTGTTAGAAAGACCAGGTGCGAACGAGCATGGAATGTTCAAGAAGCTGGGAAGAGTTGTTCCATGTGTGGTGTAAGGGGAGACCAAGTGTTCAGAGATAGGCTAAGCTCTCTCTCCTCCCTCCCCCTACCCCATTGCTGAGTGCAAACTGTAGCCTCACCATCTTCATGTACAAATCTTCCCTTTTGAGATTTTTCTTCTTGAGTATGCAATATTATTGCCCTGTCTTATCATTGACAGGTACTGAATCACCTCTTGGACCCTACCCACATTTGGTGAGGATTTTGGCTTGTGGCCCAGACTTTCTATTTCATGTTATGCTGTCATTCTTGGTAACTTCTGTTATTTATGTAGATATTGGGATATCACTGACTCTACTTTGCCTCAGTCACTCACCCCTACTCACCTTGTCCTTCTCAGCCCCCAAACTGTACCATATCAGATCTTACACATCATATCCCACTGTCTGAATACAATCTTCTATCCTTCCAGCTTGCTTGAAATTTCCTCCTATAACTATTGTTCTTTGTCCCTTCATCTTTTCCTGGTCAGCCATCCCTGGCCTCACTTTCTTCCTTTCCAGCTTACATCAAGTAGGGTATCTCCATATTGCACTGCCTTCTCTGAGCATAACCTTGAATTTTGTGTCTTAGTCTCCACATTCACTAGAAATTTCAATTCCCTTCCAGGTTTCTCCTTCTTTATGTTAGGCAAAGCCCAAACCAGGATTAATCCTAACTGTGCCTCCTTCCTCCTTGGCTTCTTCCAGGCTACTCACACTGCTGAAGAAAGTTATCAGGCTTTCTCCAGCTAGTCTCCAACCTCAGCTTAGCGCTCAGACCCCTAGAGTATTCTTTGGAGTAGTCTGGGTGTGGGTCACCAGCAAATATGGTAGTTGTGACACGTACATGGGTGAGGCTGCCCAAGGAAAATGGGAAACAGGATGGAAGAAACTAGACTACAGCAGTTTGAGGCATGAATGAGTAATGAAGTGGAGACCTTAAGCAGGAATGCTTATTCAAAAATTTGATAGAAAAGGGAAGGACATGGGGCGCCTGGGTGGCTCAGTCAGTTGAGCGTCCGACTTCGGCTCAAGTCATGATCTCACTGCTCCTGAGTTCAAGCCCTGCGTCAGGCTCTGGGCTGACAGCTCAGAGCCTGGAGCCTGCTTCGGATTCTGTGTCTCCCTCTCTCTCTGCCCCTCCCCCACTCATACTCTGTCTGTCTGTCTCTCTCTCAAAAACAAATGAACATTAAAAAAAATTAAAAGCAAAAAGAAAAGGGAAGGACAAAAAAAGGAAGGTAGGTTTGGTACTTTGTAGGATAGGAGAGATGAGAGTGTATGTATATGTTCAGAAGAAAGAGGTAATTAAGGGGGAGAGGTTGAGGTTATAGGAGAGGGGATGATTTCAAATGTCCAAGAAGAAAGGAGTCATGAAGCAAACAATGGACCTCAACTTAGCGGAATATTTTATACATACAGAAAGGAGACACACAAAACTGTTATGCTGTATGATCACAACTACGTAAACAGTGTGTCCATTGGCATAAGGTTTGGACAGGAATAAAGAAAAATAAAAAGCACTTATATCAATGGAGCAGATTTATTTATTTATTTATTTATTTTATTTATTATTATTATTTTTTAACGTTTTATTTATTTTTGAGACAGAGAGAGACAGAGCATGAACGGGGGAGGGGCAGAGAGAGAGGGAGACACAGAATCGGAAGCAGGCTCCAGGCTCCGAGCCATCAGCCCAGAGCCCGATGCGGGGCTTGAACTCACGGACCGCGAGATCATGACCTGAACTGAAGTCGGCCACTCAACTGACTGAGCCACCCAGGCGCCCCTATTTATTTATTTATTGATGGATTTATTTATTTATTTATTTATTCATTCATTCATTTATTTTCTTTTTAAATTCAGATTATTATTAGTGCAAAAAATTTAATAATAAGAAATGCCTTTTGGAAAAGATGAATAGGTCCATTCTGCATCATTTCACATAGGGCCAGAAATTCCAACCGTATAATGTGGACACAGATGAATCTGGGTTCAGGGCTTGCTTTGCGACTTGCTTTGTTAGTCATTTAAAACATCTAAGCCTTGGTTTTCTTAAATATGTAAAATGAGGATAATAATAATTCTTCTTTCATAATTGTGGGGATTAAATGAGATAAAACATATTCTTATGGTCTGTGGCATATAGTAAGTGCTTAGTAAATGTTACTGATGATTATCATTGTCGTTAGCTCCACCAATGCTGAGTCAGATGCTTTGTCTTCAGATGTCTTCACAGCAATCACAGCACAGCATAGTGGAATGAGGAAAGGTGTTGGAACTGGACATACCTTCCAGTTTTGTCTCTGATTTAGCTTAATAAATTTAAATGAGTTAGTTAACTTCTGAGACTTGATTTCCACATCTTTTAAAAAAGAATATCTACCTTTTAAAACCAAAATCAAAATTCTTAATCTATTTTACAAGATCTGGGCAATGCTTGTCTCTCCAGCCTCACCTTTTCTCTCGTCCCTGTACCGTTACAACCCAAACTGACTCCTCCCATTCACCTTTCGGATCTGTTTCCTCATTTCCTGCCATCTGTGGGGTTACTTCCGGTTTCTTTGTTTTCTCCCTGTCACTCTACTGATTTGTAAATTATATGCTCTAATTCTATTAGTGTTTTATGTAGATATAATGTTTTAGCTACCATCAGTACCTTTTCATATTATATTGGTCATTGTTGCCCAGTATTTTAGTTTCACTGCTTTAATACCCCACTTAATGAACTATCATTATTTTTCCTATTTAGCAGTCAATGCATGTATTTACCTACAGGCTTATCAATTTCTTTGCTCAATATTTCTTCTGATATATATTTTTTTACCTTCTGATACCTTTTTGATTTAGTTTCTTCATATATATATATATATATATACACACACATATATGTATATATATATAGTTTATGTATTTTTTATTTAATTTATATAATTATATTTATATAATTTAATAGTTCATCCAGCACGTTTCTGTTTATGATAAAATCTCAGTTTTCAGTTATCCAAAATGTCTTAATTTCACTGCCATTACTATGTGATACTTTAACTGGGTATTGGATTTTAGGTTTATGATGTTAATCCCTTATCACTTTGAAGATAGTATTCCATTGCCAGTGGTTAGTATTGTAAGTCACCTGTCAGTCTACATGCCGTTTCTCTGATGGTATCTTGTCTTTCTCTATGTTTAAAAACATTTGTCTATGTTTTTCTCTCTGGTTAAAAACATTTTTCTCCATCTTACAAATATTCTTTGTCTTTGTAGTTTAATTACATTGTATAATTGTACAATTACAAAAGTACAATTGTAGTTTAATTACATTTTCTTTATCATGCCAAGTACTCAGTATGCTCCCTATATCTGAGGATTCATTTCTTTATTGATTCTAGGAAATTGTCTTGCACATTCTTTCTTCCCTATTTTCTCAATTCTTTCATTTTAAAACCATAATAGATATAACTTCACATTCTCAGTCTATTCTCTGTTAGTCTCATTTCCCATTTTCCATTTTTTATCTTTCTGAACTTCATTTTCTTTTCTTTAATTTTTTCACATTATCTTCCAGTTTATTAATTCTCTCTTCAGCAGCCTCTAATTTAATTTGTTTTAATCTGAATGACTATATTTTTTTCTAAAAATTTTATTTAGTTTTTTCTCACAATTATATATTTATTAAAGCAATTTTGTCCCATTTTTTCAATCCTCATTTTGTGAGGATAATTACAAATATTAATAATAATTTTAAACATATTTATCTTGTGGGCTTTTTCTTTTTTTTTTTTTTTTTAAATTTTTTTTTCAACGTTTTTTATTTATTTTTGGGACAGAGAGAGACAGAGCATGAATGGGGGAGGGGCAGAGAGAGAGGGAGACACAGAATCGGAAACAGGCTCCAGGCTCCAAGCCATCAGCCCAGAGCCTGACGCGGGGCTTGAACTCACGGACCGCGAGATCGTGACCTGGCTGAAGTCGGACGCTTAACCGACTGCGCCACCCAGGCGCCCCTCTTGTGGGCTTTTTCAACTCATTCCATTACTGATGTTCTTAAAGGTCTAATTTTGTTAGGTATTATTTGTTTTTTTTAATGCTTCTGATAACTTGCTTTTACTGTGTTTGGTAATGTTAAATTGTGGGCTTATCTTGATAATGATTTATTTGTGGCTTTATTTGTGGAAATTTGTGGAAGCGTGAATTCTATCTATATTTATGTAGATGTGAAAGGAAGGATCTGTGTCCCTCCAGGGAATTTTTGGTTTTGCCTAAGACATCAGCATAGGACCATCTTTAATATTACTTTCTCCCCAAAGTCATGTATATTTAAACCCCAAATTCTTTGAAGTGCTGTAATTATGAAGTTTCAGGGGGTACTTACTCCCTGCCACCAGAACCCAGATTAAGACAAATAAATGTTCTCATCTCCCTTTACCTGCTGGCAGATTTTTTTTAAACTATCATTTTTTACTAATACTGTGAGTGTCCTGGATTACATGATGGTCGCAGTTTTAACGACTCACCTTTGGGGAAGTCCTAAAGGTCTTTCTTCTTGAACTAGTGTATTTCAATCTAAGCTCCACGGTTACTGAGATAACGGTGTTCTTTATAACCCCTGTACCCTACTCACATCACATGCCCCAGACACTGTCAGTTTATACTTTCCAACCTTTTTTTTTACTTTATTTTTTGCTTTGAGGAGCTGGGAATTTTTATCTAATTCTATACAAGCTCAACTATATATTTAAAAGGATTTTTACTATATTTTGTCAGTAGTTCTCTTTAATAACCCTAACTCTATTGTAGTTAATCAATTAATTAATAATTTAATTTTTATTTTGTGTTTCTGCTCCCCACTGGATCTGAAACTCTTTAAGAGCAAAGATTATATATATTTTGCTTAATAGTAAACCTTGAGGGCCCACACAGTGCTTGACACATAGTACGTCACAAATAAATATGTGTAGAATGGATGGAGGTGTTGTGAGATTTAAATGAGAGATTGTGTGGAATCAGCATATAATATTAGGTGCACAGTTACTAGAAGGTATTTGTTCATTGTGTCTTTTACTTTCTTCTTCATTTACATGGATTATCACTTCCGGAAAAGTAAAAAAGCTTCAGTGAAGCCACCTTATCTTATTGTAAGCCAGCAATTTCCCTACCACTCTCATAAGCCAGTTTAATGTGGAGCAGCCCCAGATATGGAGGCTTAAATCCTACTCCTCACACTTGGGTGCACTTATATTTTTTGAAATGCATTGTGGGGAAGGTGTGGATGAAAGACAGAGATGCGTATTTGATCCTACTGAGCTAGTCCCTTATCCTTATGCCAACATATTTTCTTCTGGTCTTTCTCTTCACCGATCTGCTGCATTCTCCAGCACCCACGTGGGCTCTTATTGGACTAGCACAGAACTAAGCACAAAAAGACCAAAGATCCAAGTTCTGTCACTGACAGGCTATGTGGTCTTAGGCAGTTCACTTAACATTCTTATAATTTGTTCCTAACAAGGAAAATTAAAAATTTGGGCTTCACTGAAAAATCTTCCTTGATATGAATATGACTTACTATAAAATTGCTTGCTTGTCAGACTATCTTCCACCTTCCATCATTAGCAAAGCAGTATGCTTTCTTTCTCTAAGTTGCTTGTCTACCTTCTGTTCCTCGCTATGCCAGTTTCCTTCCTCCTTCCAATCCATACCTTCACCACTGGTTTATCCCCAGTTATAACAGATAAGCTACTTGAGGGTGGAGTAATATCTGTCTAGAATCTACAGATTAATAAACAAGTATCATTATTATCATAATAATTACACTTTATTTTCACCCTGATCCTTTGAGCTCAAGTTAATCCTGCCCTACCCTCTTAAATTGACAAGTAAAAAAATTGCTTGGAATCCCGTAATAGAGGGATTTGTATTTTCCAAGTGTCTCACTCCCTGTGACACCTTGTCAATATCCTCCCTAATTTACCAAGGAGATGTCAGGGGCACAGATGAGGGAGGAAGATCTTCAAGAGCCTTGTAGGGATGCAGTGACTACCTGCTTCCTCTCTGATTATGATAGCAATGAATGGCCTGGAAGGAGAATTTAACTGAGTTTTGGTAGTTCTAGGATTAGTTTTACTGGAATATCTTGGTGTCCTTAGGCAGATTGCTTCGCCTCTCAAAGTTTCATTGTCTTCATCTGTTATAAGAAGGGATTACCAAGGGATTGGTAAGCATGGACCTTAGAGTCACATAGATCCCAATTTACATCTGGGCTCTGCTACTTTAGTGGCTATATAACTTTGGGGCCATTAAATTCTCTGAGGCACAATCTCCTCCATTTCCTAATTGTCTAGCCTAGGTTAGCTCTTAGGCTAAGTATTTCTATCTTAAGTCACTCTACTTCATTTCCTGTTCCAACTAACTCAGTTATCTCCCATCCTCATTCATTATTCTTCTTTTCACCTTTTTCTCCCTCCCAAGGCAGCTCTCATTCTTCACATTGACTGGCCCTCACATAGTCTCCTACCCCTTAGAATCGTACAGACTTAGGCTTAAAGCTCTCCAGGGTTTTCCATCTTTCCTCATATGCCTAAGATCAGCACCAAGGAAGCACATACCCAATTAATAGTCTCCTTGGGAATGCCTGGGTGGCTCAGTTGGTTAAGCATCCGAATTGGACAGCTCAGGTCATGATCTCATGGTTAGTGAGTTCTGGTGCTGCATTGGGCTCTCTGCTGTCAGCACAGAACACGCTTTGGATTTTCTGTCTCTCTCTCTGCCCCTCCCCTACTGATGTGCACATGCTCTCTCCCTCTCTCAAAAATAAATAAACATAAAAAATAGTTTCCCCATTTCCACTACCACTACCAGCATACATCCCTCGCTTGTGACCCTTCAGTGATAAGGATCATACACCGGCTGACTCAGCTTTCACCATTTTAGTTCACCTATCTCTCCATCTCACCTATTCCTCTTAGCAGACTAAGAGACTCAGCAGACTTCACAGAGTGCTTTTGCTATGTGCTGAGAAATATGGTCCCTTACTTTTTTATCTTACAGCTTCACTCACAAGAGTGAACATGCTTTAATCATGTGGATCTCAAAGCTAATAACCTTTAAGAAGAAGGGATTTATTAGCCTATCTCAGGTCAGATGAAAAACATGACAACTATAATAGCCACGTAAACGGGGCAAGGATGTAGTTGCCAGGAGAAAAGGGACACGATTACCAGTTAGAGTGGAGTTATATTTTACAGAGGCATTCATTCTAAAATCGTACAAAAAGCAAAAATTAAATATAGCATAGACCACCCTTAAAAATGGCTTAGGGATGCACTGTATTAGAGACTGAAATCCAGTGTCTCAGTAAGTCCAAAGTCACCAGTGTCTCTTCCAGTGTCAGAACACATTGTTACTTCCTCACTAGATGATGCCTGTGGATTGTGTTTAGTGGCCATGTGGTGCAAAACAAAGCAAACGCAAACAAACAAAACTTTTGAACAGACATTCATGTGAATTCCTCTCACTAAGATTTACTATGTGTGCTGTTTGGTGCTGAGTGGAAATCAGTCAGGATTGCTTGAGTACTTTTGAGATAATAGTCACTTACTCCCTGCCTCATTCTTTCTCTCTTTTTAATATAGTTATACAGTTGAGTTCATGCAAATTAAAACCATGGAGAAGTTCTTTCCACCCTATTTCTACAAGCCCCTTTAAAGATCTTACAGCTTAATCCGGAAGACGGACTGGTAATGGGCAAAGGGGATAATTGTCACAATAGAGCAAGGAAAAGGTCATGGGAGTCCATTGCAGAATTACCTAATCCAGTATAAGAGGAGTCAGGAAAGGTGCCCACAAGACAGGACAACCAACCCAAAATGTGACGGACAGATAAGAGTTAGCCAGAGTGAGGAAAAGAATGATCCAGACAGAATGTACCAAGTTTAGGAGGTGAGTTAGAGCCTGTTATACTAGTTAAGGATAAGTCTTGAATACTGTGGCTATGTGACAGGGGCCTGATGACCAAAGAGAGCCTTGAATACTGTGCTAGTGAGTTTGGAAATTATTCTGAAAGCAGTAGGGAACCACTGAAGCAGAAGAGAGGCATGATCAAGTTGTATAGTGCAAAGAAAATTCTGGTTGTGATTTGCAAGTAAGAGTGAAGAACAAAAAATGTGTTGTACTAAGAGATCAATTAAGAACATTCCAGTAGTGGAGGCAAAAGATCATAGGGGCCTAGATTATTGGCTGTGGAGGTAGAGGAGACAAAAGAAAGGAATCAGTGATGGTCTCCCAAGTGTCTGACATGAACAACTAGGTG
This sequence comes from Neofelis nebulosa, assembly GCF_028018385.1. Classification (NCBI taxonomy): domain Eukaryota; kingdom Metazoa; phylum Chordata; class Mammalia; order Carnivora; family Felidae; genus Neofelis; species Neofelis nebulosa. The sequence goes on along the minus strand of NC_080791.1, from coordinate 26,261,645 downwards.
GATGTTGGTGCCATTTGCCTAGGTAAGAATAATGAGAATAGCTTCCCATTTTCCAATTGGCTTTAAATTACTCTTCATATTTCCTTCCCAGTCATCTCTTTTCTTCCTCCCTCTTCCCACTTCCAGAGAATGAAGACCAGGATAGCAAAGGCTTTTCCACCTTCACTGTGTGAGAGTCTAGACAACAAGACCTCAGGAAGAACCTTCTAACTTCAAGACCTCTGATTTCTTAGTCCTTAAAATGGTGACTGAATGGCAACAGAGAGAAGGCAGAGCATAATGGGATACAGAGAAAGATCTACTCATGGGGTAAAGAGTGATTTGGATGGCAGTTGAGACACAATTGTAGACCTCCCGTTTCCCTTGGTAACTCAAGTTCTGACATGCCAATTTCCCCTGCAGTTCCCAATCTTTCCACGTCAAAGCTTTCCTGGTGATGGCTAACGTTGGCCATGGTTGCCTCATCTTACTCAGAGCCTAGAAGGTCTATTTCATCTCACAGGAGATTGCCACACAAAGAGCCATTGAGAAAAGGAAATCTAATAGGTGGATTTCTCCTGACCCTTCCCTTTTTGGTTATAGGCCAAAGGGCACACATGAATCCCAGTTCTTAGGATTAAGAGATTACCTTTAGAAAAAAAAATAGATAGTGTTAATTAATTTTTATTTGAGGCCTCCACCCTTTTCCTGCTCTCTATTCCTCTTTTGTCTGTTCCCAGGGAAAAACCTGTGGGAGAGGTTCAGCCTGTCAGCAGAGCTGGCTCTTCCTCAGCAGGGGACTAACTGCGGCCACTGTGAGCCACCCTGCCCCAGCCACTCCTCTTCCCCTTCCAGCTCTTACACAACAACCAAACAGGCAGATGGAGAGTCCAGTCTGTGCTTTTCTTTCTGGGCTCCCAGGTTTTTCAAAGAATCCCTTTGTTAGTTAATGTCAACCTCTCCCCAAAGGCCCAAAGTGGGAGCCAAGGAGGCTGAGCCCAGATGAAGTGGAAGCTTCTGTGAGGGGTGCCTGAAGGACGGGACTTTTGGTTGCCTCTGGGGTAACCTTGCCATCAGCGTGTTTTCCAGGATGAGAGTGGTCTAGCACTTTCAAAGTCTTTTATAAGACTCACCCACTAAAGGAAGCCCTCCTAATTATCCCCATTCCTGCTACACCTGTGTCTTCATTGGGCATTCTCTTAGGCTGGTATGCATGTAATGCCTCTTCCTGCAGTATTTTATAGACCACTGAATACATACACACAAAAGGGTACATGCTTGGATCAGAGACAAATTCAAAGCCAAGACTCAAACAAAGTTCTGTGCTCTTTCTACCTAACTTCTCTAGTCCATTCAATACTCTAGAATCAATTATGTTAGTTTCAGGTGCCCAGTGGAG